>NC_054468.1:208087481-209287481 GCF_017639515.1 Carcharodon carcharias
GAGCGCCCCACACACACACCCAGAGCGCCACTGCATTCAACAGGATATCACTGCTGATCTGTGATCTAATTCCATAAAAGCAACTTTTTCCCATATCTCTTCACAACTTTGGATAATAGAATTTAGTGAACCTCAGATTTAAATATTACCAAGCAGCTTAGCATCATTTGCTGTTTGCAGGAGAGTTCCAAACTAATACCACAGCTGGCATGACGAATTGTTTCTTAATCTCACTCCTGAAAGTCTAAAATTTAATGTCCCCCAACCAGCAGAAATTGTTGCTCTTTATCAACCCTCTATGTTTGCTTATTTTAAAATGATTGTTCAAATCAGCCCTTAACCCTACACAATTCGTCAAACACTCCCAAGCAAACAACAGAGGAAAATTCCCTCTGCGCTGTCCCAGGAATTTGTAATTGTAGGTTTTTTAATTAATTTTTAGGAAAACAGAAATCAAATTTCACAGCGTGCCAGTGTGGGGTTTGAACTCTCGTTTTTATTCAATCTTTAGCTCAGGAGAGAAGAATAATCTTCCTAATGCTATTGTCTGTCTGTCCCAGTGCTTGTATATTGTCAACCTTCTCTTGTTCTTCCACTGGTGTGAAGAATTTGAATTTTGTTAAGACATTGCTTAAACATCCCATTGTCTTAGGTCATGAAGCTGTAAACTCCTGCGAACTGCAAGAGACACAATCTCTTACAATTAACAAAAACTTGCACCATTATTCATCATCCCATTTCGTTTCTGTGAAAAGATCACACAAATTTCCACAATGTCTGAATTAAAACTGCTTCTGCCCCTTTTCCAACAAAATTGTACACACTTGACTCTCGAAACGCCATCAAACTGAGATTCCGAGCTCCAAATTGAATCTTTAAGTAAAAAAAACGAAGAAAAGTGACTTGTTATTTTAAACAGTGACGCTGAACAATTTTAAGATATGATTCAATCCCAAACAGAAAACAGGACAGAGATTGAGAGAGATTGAGAGCGCGCATACACGAGAGAGATTGAGAGTGTGCGCGAGAGAGAGTGGCGTGCAAGAGAGAGAGCATGCTCGCGCGAGAGAGAGAGAGCGCGAGTCGCTCTCGTTCCTGTACATGCTGGGTAAAAAACCGAGGTGCCTCTCTCTTTTCCTGTGTCCACTTTAAAATTGGTGCATTTCATTAATACATTTCTTCTCCTCAGTTTTTTCCTTCCAAAATGGATCATTTCTCAGCATTAAAGTTGATCTATCGTGTGTGTTTCCATTTCACCAGCATGCCTAAGTCCTCATTCATGGGATGTGGGCTTCGTTGGCTGATCCAGCATTTATTGCCGATCCCTAGTTGCCACTGAGGAGGTAGTGGTGAGCTGCTTTCTTGAACCATTGCAGTCCATGTGGTGTGGGTATACCCAATGCTTTTAGGAAGAGAGTTCCAGGATTTTGACCCAGAGACAGTGAAGGAACAGCAAAACATTCCCAAATCAGGATGGTGAGTGGCTTGGAGGGGAACTTCTAGGTGGTGGTATTCCCATCTCTCTGCTGCCCTTATCCTTCTCAATGTTAGTAGTTGTGGGTTTGGAAGGTGCTATTGAAGGAGCCTTGGTGAATTCCTGTAGTGCCATCTTGTAGATGGTACACACTGCTGCTACTGTGCAGCAGTGGTGGAGGAAGTGAAAGTTTGTGGATGCGATGCTAATCAAGCAGGCTGCCTTGTCCTGGATGATGTCAAGCTTCTTGAGTGTTGTGGGAGCCGCACTCATCCAGACAAGTTGGGAGTATTCCATCACTCTCCTGACTTGTGCCTTGTAGATGGAGGGCAGGCTCTGGGGAGTCAAGAGGTGGGTTACCCGTCACACTACTCCTTGCCTCTGATCTGCAGTAATGTTCTGGAGCCGAGATGACTGACCTTCAACAACCACAACCACCTTCCCTTGTGGGAAGTATTACTCCAACTAGCGGAGAGTTTTCCCTCTGATTCCCATTGACTCCAGTTTTGCTAGGGCTCCTTGATGCCACACTCAGTCAAATGCTGCCTTGATGTCAAGGGGAGTTACTCTCACCTCAAGCGTTCAGCTGTTTTGTCCATGTTTGAACCAAGGCTGTGATGAGGTCAACAGCTGAGTGGCCCTGGCAGAACCCAAACTAGGCATCAGTGAGCAGGTTAATGCTAAGCAAGTGCCTTTTGATAGCAATGTTGATGACCCCTTCCATTACTTTACTGATGATTGAGAGTAGACTGATGAGGCGGCAATTGGCCAGGTTGGATTTGTCCTGCTTTTTGTATACAGGACATATTTGAGCAATTTTCCACACAGCCGGGTAGATGCCAGTGTTGTAGTTGCACCACTGCCGGAATACTGTCAGGACCCACAGCCTTTGCACTATCCACACACAATAAAAAAAGGTTAGACTTATCAAAAATAAACAATTGACTCTACTTACTCCATTTTCCATCTGTCTATCTGTAGTACCCTGCCCTCGGTTTCTCTTCAACATTGGATCCTGTAGTCTCAAACAGCCTGTGAAAGAAAAGTTTTTATTTAAAATAAATAGTGGTTACATGTGGCACGTAAAAATTCATTGTGTTCAACAGCTGTGATTTCGGACTCCACCCAGAAACAATTGTTTGGCAGAAACAAAGAGCTTCATCGTTGTACAACACTTTGTTCCCACTGCGATCTAGCCAGCTCTAGGTGAGGGTGGATGTTTTACTAAAAGTGAAATATTAAAATTCATAGTAAAGAGAAAGTAAACTTTAACAGTTCAGGAGGAAGAGAAAATGAGAAAACAGGGTTTTGAAAAAAAAACAAAGGAGCACAATAGTAGCACTGAAACTGGAGAAGTGGATTTATTTTACATCACTGTTTAGTTTAGCCCTATGACAAACAGATGTGTGCGCGCATTAAGTGGCTTAATAACAAAATACCTCTGAATTCAAATTTTAAAAAGGCTGCCATCTAACGAAATTGACCAAGTGGTGTCTAGAATTCCAAAATTTGAAGAAATCATAAATACTAACAGGCAAATCAGTGACTTAGCATAATCTAATATACACTTGAATAAATCGTGCTTAAAGCAAGCACAATGCAAACACAACTACTTGATTAATAACAGATTGGGAATACCTGAGAAAAGCCTCGAGCTCAGCTCTCGTTCATCAACACTCCAATAAAAGCATCCCATTGCACTTTACTAAGTGTAGAGATTTTAAGTTATTCACCGATTAATCCAGCATTTTTCTGTGCATCAAGTGAAAATACATATATCAAATGAGAAGGCATAAGCTGAAGAAAAATGTTGAGCCCCAGGGGGACAAGAATGCGCAAAACGCCAGTATAGTTTTATCTTACAAGCTAGATATAGCATTGGCTTTTCTCATTAGCCATTCTATCACAGAATTAGGGACCTTAATATGATTGGCTTATTCTTGGTTCTTAGGGTAAAGTTTAGTAGAATAGTTTTTTTTTGTTGAAGTGAAATGTTCTACTGAGTAAGTCTAGCAAAGGACTGATTTGAGCCCGTATTACTTCTTTATTGGATGGATTTAGCTGTAGCTGATTCTTGTAAGTAATGACATAGAAGTAGAATTTGCTAGGAAACATTTCCCTCCTCATTACATAGCTGATTCTACAATAGTTGACCATGTCAATGTTTTTTGATTACACTTCTAACTCTTGAGAGAATTAGCATTATGGTCAGCGTACAAGGGAGATAAAGCTGGTGGTGCACTATCAATGATTTCACAAAATTTATCAGGCACCATAATTGGTCCTCCCTCCCTACTTTCCAGCAGAGCTATTTATTATCTTAAGATGGGGTTAGCAGACATGCCCAAAAGTTGTTGAAGAAATGTTTTTTGAGAAGAGTTTAAAATTAAGATGTTGAGAGGCAAAAGTGTTCACAGAACAAGTCCTACTGAGTAGAGCTTAAGTGACTTTGCTATAAAAGGCGATGCTTATGTACAAGAATCTAGCACCAAAGGACTAGAGGTTGCAAAAGGGGACAGTAGATCAAGAAGTAGGGCGAGGCGATGGAGGGGGCTTGTGGGGTAGCAAGGAATTTTAACTTCAGTTTGTTGGGGGATGGGAAGCTATTGCAGGTCAGTAAGTTTAGGAATGATGAGTAAGTGGAGGCAAATATCCAGTACATAATAAGAGAAACTATTGCTTGCCTGTGGGTTACACTATTACATGAACGCTAGTGCAGTCTGAGCCAACTCTCATTAAAAAATGGGATTCAAACTGTTCATGGAAACGGACCTGAATTTGTAAACAAACTTGTATACAGAACATAGAATTCCTATTTGCCCTGCTAATTACTTTCCCCCACCCATCACCACCTGTAATATTACTTTTGATTTATATATTTAGCTCTGAGATTTCTCTGTTCTCCCACTCCACAGAAATTTTTTCAATTGAAGGTATATTTTGCTTATTTTTTCCCCTCAAAAATGTACAGTACATCACATTTATGTTGTAAGATATCTGCCCATTTATTGTAACATATCTACGTATTGCAGTCTCCACTACATTTTTCCTCAAAGTTTATTCTGCTCTCTACTTCAATCTGTTTTTTTTTAATTTGTTCTTGGGACTTGAATGTCCCAAGTGAATGGCAAAGCCACCATTTACTGCCCATTCTTAACTGCTCTTCAGAGGGTGGTGGTGAGCCACCTTCTTGAATTGCTGCAGTTTATTTGGTGTAGTTACACCAGTGCTTTTTTTCTGCAGTGCTTTAATGCAACTGAGCGGCTTGCTCTACCATTTCAGGGGGAAGTTAATAATCAACCATATTGCCCTAGATCTGAAGTCATGTGTAAACCCAGACTGGATAAGGATGGTGGAAGGGCATGAGTGAACGAGTTGGGTTTTCACATCAAACCTGTAGTTTCATGATCATTAATGAGGCTAGCATTTTATTCGATTTATTAATTTATTAGGTTTATGAATGAATTTAAATTCCACCAGCTGCCATAGTGGGATTTGAATTCATGTCTCCAGAGCATTAGTCCAGTAAATGTTAAGATAGCAGTCTAACAGGTGTTTAAAATTAAGAATTTGATGGTGTAACTATTTCCTCTGACACTCATGCAAAACTATTGTTCAACACAACAAATTACAACATATAGTTGAATTGATATATTGGGAAAGCCACATCTTGGCCTCTCAATAAAAAAATTCATAACTGGCATGGGCAGAGATGCTGTAATGGAAAACGGGCAGAAGTTTAAAGAGCCGTCACCAGCACTGGTCTATAAATTTCAAAATTGTTCTCCCAACCTGAATTCAAATTAACTGCTCGTTAAAATTCTCAAAATAGGAAACCATATTTTAAAAAAACAGAACTCTGGAGCACCAAATGTGTCAGAGAGGTTCAGTTCCCATTCTACTGAATTTCTCAAAGGATAGATACGAAATACCCACTGAAGGAGGTTTTTGTGCCATTGAACTAAAATAATTATATGCTGATGAGCAAAATAACATGTACTTCTCAGAATGCTACAGTCAGTTGGAAAATTTGCACAAATTTTTCATACAAAAAATCAAACGGTGGTGCAGTCTATTGCAACAAGCATTTAAACACCTATGCAGTCACCCAAGTTCCAGCAGGCTAGATTTACTAGTTCTGTTTATACAAACCTGTTTATCCACTAAAATGTAATTCCAGAAGTTATCACCACGTAAAACAAAATATTGAAAAGTGCGCTGGAACCGTTCAAAAATAAACTACCAATGGAAACAAATTAACCTGAAAATGAACTGACTTCAGTCTCCTAAAAGCTCCTCAAGCTGGGCTGAACAAATGTTACACAAATCTTACCTGCATCCCGAGTAGCGTTTGGTGGACGCTCATGGCGCAAGTAGAAACAAACATCATTTCTCTGTACTCCCCATTGCTGCAAAATATCATATATACGCTCGTTGTCTGCGATGGCACGTTCTACAAGGAGGAACAATTAAATTACTTATTTTAAACATAGCTGTCTGTTACTCCTGCTATTTAAAAGATTTCTGTCCTTACACACCTGTGACGTACAAAATATCTATTCATTTCATCTACCTACTGCCTTTTAATACTATACCAAATAAACAGGACTGTGGTTTAACATTTCATCCAGGAAAACTACATTCTATTTATGTAGCATTCTCCAAGCTTACAATCTGCCCCAAAGTGCTTCCAGTTAAGACAAGCTGCTGCCTACCATTGTGGTACAATATGTTAGTGCTCCCCAAAATTCAAGAGTAAGCTACCTCAAATTAACTGGTTAAATTTTTTTGTATTTGCTCATGTCTGATAATTTGCATCAGCTCCATTATTATTTCATTAACGAAACTAACAGCCTTTTTGCAGTATGTTTGTGTTGTGCCCCCAATAAAAAACAAAAAGCCGATGGTGACTGTCCAACCTCTAGTCACGACACAGCTGGAACATATGAATATTGGCTAAAACAAGGTTTTACTTACCACCACCATGCCAGCGCTCAGCCAAATAACAGTCCACCTCTCCTGGTTCTTTGCAGTAACCAATAACATCTCGACATGTGGTGTCTGGGGTGATTGGTACCTCTGTGTAATGCTGATCATTGTTGCTCAGGTACACAGTGAGAAACATCTACATCAAAAGAAAGGGAAAAACTTTACTAAGATGGCTTTTTCTGTCGCCATAATGAAGTTCATGTAAGCCTTCTTTTAATTCAAACATCATCTGGTCCATAATTGTAAATTTATCCTTGATCAGCATCAATCTGTTACTGCAATCAACCAACAGCAGCCTACTGCAAAATGCTAACCCATGGCCTGGTAAATAAACCAAATCACTATGCATGGTTAGATTTAAGCTAGGTTTAAGCACATATTTCCAGTTTTTAGATTTTTACATTATAGTTTCTGAAATAGAATATTCAGCAATGGACATACATTTTATGACAGCATGTTGCTTTAAAAAAAATTCAAATATCACCTCTACTGATTTTTGGAATAGCCCTTTTCTTATAAAAAATCTAAAATAAGATGCTTGACTTTCAATTTAAAATTTTAAATATGTTGAAGAATATCATTTTTTAGTCCTTCAGATACCTAGCCTAGCTCGATTTCACCTCAACACAAGAAACAAACAGTAAAACAGGCTCCTCCAAATATTTAAAAAGGAGCAAAAGCCTTCATTATGAGAATAATCTCAGATGACATTTCAGTGCACCACTGAGGGTACACTGCACAGTCAGAAGTATCATCTACAGAATAGGACATTAAAAATCATATATCCACTCAGGTGAATGCAAATATCCCATGGCATGAATAAAAGAGCAGGGGATTGGTGGGGGTGGAATTAATGGAATTAGAAGAGTCCTCTCTCTTCTAACAGAAAAAGTTAATTAGGATGGGTACTACTGTGATAGAGTGCACCTAGACATGACTTCAGCCAAGAAAGAGTGTCTTACATTTTGATCACAGTAATTGCTGATTGCACAGAGACAAGGATAAAACAGCACTGAAGGATCCAAAGGTTTGTCAGCTAATGCACACTCAAACAAAGCTGGTTTAGAATTTAACAGCTAAATCTGTCAGGGACAGAACTCAGATGTCAACTCTGTCCAAGTATTTCAAAAGATCAGTGAATGAAGGTTTGAAGTTTCACAAGTATTTTCTACAGCCTATATGGATTAATGTATAATGTTGAGAATCAGCTAATGCAGCTGATGTATTTCCTGGATAAATAAGGTTTAGCTGAAGCACAAACAAATCTTGGTCTTGCGGAGGATTAAGTGCCTCGAAACATTCTTAGCTGCATTCACAGCAGGCACTGGCATGGGAGATCTATCCTCATTGAGGTGATTCATCACTTCTGAACAATACTCATTAAAGTATAAGTGGGTGTCGCTGGCAAGGCCAGCGTTTGTCACCTACTCCAAATTACTCTGGAGAAGGTGTTGGTTGAGCTGCCTTCTTGAACCACAACAGTCCATGTGGTGTAGGTACACCCACAGTGTTGTTAGGGAGGGAGTTTTGGGATGTTGACCCAGTGAAGGAACAGTGATATCATCCTAAGTCAAGATGGTTTGTGGCTCGGAGGGGAACTTGCAGGTGATGGCATTCCCTTGTCCTCCTAGGTGGTAAAAGTTGTGGATTTTGAAGGTGCTGTTGAAGGAAGCTTGGTTAGTTGCTGCAGTGCATCTCATTGATGGTATGCACAGTTGCCACTGTGTGCCGGGAGTGGAGGAAGTGAATGTTTCAAGATGATGAATGGGTCGCTGAGCAAACGGGCTGCTCTGTCTTGGATGTTGTCAAGCTTTGGGTATTGTTGCGGTATCTTGCCACAGGATTCCCAGGTTCTGACCTGCTCTTGTTGTCACAGTATTTATATGGCAGATTCAGTTAATTCTAGTCAATGGTAAGCCTCAGGATGTTTTTGATGTGGGATTCAACAATGGTATTGTCATTGAATATCAAGGGCTAATGGTTAATTCTCTCTTTTGGAGATGGTCATTGCCTGGTACTTGTGTGGCACGAATGTCATTTGCCACTTATCAGCTCAAGCCTGAATGTTGTCCAAGTTACACTCCATGTGGGTATGGACTGCTTCAGTATCTGAATAGTTGCAAATGGAACTGAACACTGTGAAATCAGCCATGAGCATCCCCACTTCTGACTTTGCAATGGAGGAATGGTCATTGATGAAGCAGCTGAAGACGTCTTGTGAAACTCTTGCACTGATGTCCTGGGGCAGAGATGATTGCCCTCCAACAAACACAAACATCTTCCTTTGTGTTCAGTATGACTTCAACCAGTGGGAGAGTTTTCTGCCTGATTTTCTCTGGCTCCTGAAAAGTTGTTTTGATGTCAAGGGCAGTCACTCTCACCTCACCTCTGGCATTCAGTTCTTTTGAGAGATATTTGGACCAAGGCTGTAATGAGGTCTGCAGCTGAGTGGCCCAGGCAAAACCCAAACTGAGCTTAGGTAAGCTGCTTGTTGCTGACAAGTAGGTGCTGACTGATTGTGCTGTTCGCAACATTTTTCATCACTTTGCTAATATTAAAAGGTAGAATGATGGAATAATAGTTGGCTGGATTTGTCCTGCTTTTTGTGGACAGGATATTTCTGGACAATTTCCCATATTGTTGGTAGATGCCTGCATTGCAGCTGTACTGGAACTGCTTGATTCAGGGTGCAGATACCTCCAGAGCACAAGTCTTCAGTACTATTGCCGGGATATTGTCAGGGCCCATAGCCTTTCTGTACCCATTGCCATTTCTTGCTATCACATGGAGTGAATTTTCTGAGCACTGCCTTCTATGATGGCGGGAACCTTAGGAGGAGGCCGAGATGGAGCATCCACTTGGCACTTCTGACTTTTGCATTGACATGCTGGGCTCCCCCATCATTGAGGATGGGAATATTTTTGGAGTCGCCTCCTTCTCTAGTTAGTTGTTTAACTGTCCACCATTCACAGGTAGGATGTTGAAGCCTTGGAAAAGATGCAGTAGAGATTTGGTAGAATTGTACCAAGGGTGAGGAGCAGTTCTGTGCAAGTTCATCCACCTGAAACATTAACTGTTTCGTGCTCCACATTTGCTGCCTGGTTCCAACATTTTCTAGTTTTATTTCTAGTTTGTTTAAATTCAACTGACTGTATGTATCCTGCCCTGCAATAAGTTGTACTTGTCCAGCACTTCCATTCTTGCTTACCTATCTCCACCGCAACCCGCCAATATATTGAATTTAAAATCCTCGTCTTCATCTCCAAATCCCCTATGACAGGGGATGCGGCGGGACTATAGAGCTTTGATTCGATCCACTGGTTGTGGGATCACTTGACTCTGTCTATAGCATACAGCTTCTGCTATTTGACATGCATGCAGCCCTATTTAGTACCTTCAAAGGTTGGCACTTCATTTTTTTGGTATGGCTGCTGTTGTGGCTGTCATGCTCTCCTACACCCCATCGAACCAGGGTTGATCCCCTGGTTTAATGGTAATGATAGAGTGAGGGATATGACATGAGGTTACAGATTGTGGCTGAATGCAATTCTGCAACCACTGATTGCCACAGTGCCTCATGATGCCCAGTTTTGACGTGCTAGATCTGTTCTGAGTCTGTCCCATTTAGCACAGCGGTGATGCCACAGAGCATGATGGATGGTATCCTTGAAGACTATTTCCCCTGGCTGGGATGTCTAGAGCTAGCGGTCACAGTGTCAGGTTAAGGGATCAGCCATTTAGGACTCAAACAAGGGAAAATTTCTTCATTCAAGGAGTGGTGAATCTTAATTCTATATGCCAGATAGCGATGGATGCTCCATTATGGAGTGTATTCAGGACAGAGATCAATAGGTTTTTGGACAGTAAAAGAATTAAGGGATATGTGAATAGTACAGGAAGGAGAGCTTGAGGTAGAAAATCAGCCATGGGCTTACTGAATGGTGGAGCAAGCTTGAAGGTTCGAATGGCCTACTCCCAATTCCTATGCTCTTCTGTTCAAAGGCTACAGAAGAGAATGCAAGGCTGGAGGAGATACTTAAAAATGGGTGAAATATGTCATAGGGGATTTGGAGATGAAGACAAGGATTTTAAATTCAATACATTGGAGGGGTGCGGTGGAGATAGGTAAGCAAGAATGGAAGTGATGGACAAGTGCAACTTATTGCAGGGCAGGATACATACAGTCAGTTGAATTTAAACAAACTGGAAATAAAACTAGAAAATGTTGGAATCAGGCAGCAAATGTGGAGCATGAAACAGTTAATGTTTCAGATGGATGAACTTGCACAGAACTGCTCCTCGCCCTTGGTATAATTCTACCAAAATTCTACTGCATCTTTTCCAAGGCTTTGACATTCTGCCTGAAGGGTGGTTCCCAGAATTAGACACAGCGCTCTAGCTGAGGTCTAACCAGTGAATTATAAAATATTAGTTCAACTTTTTTGCTTTTGTATTCTATGCTACTATTTCTAAAGCCAAGGGCTACATGTGCTTATTTAAAAGAAAAACAGCTTTATCAACCCATCTTACCACCTTCAAAGATGTCTGTATATACACATCAGATCTCTCTGCTCCTGCACCTGCTTTGTAGCATTTACCTTATATAGCTTCTCGTCATTCTTCCTCTCAAAACACATCCCTTCCCACTACCATACGCTGAATTAAATTCCATCTGCACTCTATCTTCCTATTTCACCAATTGGTCTATAGCCTCCTGAAGTCTGCTGCTATCCTCTTCACACAGTTGTTATCACAGCAGCAAGGCTGTTACATAACTACGAAGGGGAAACAGTTAAAAGACCATCCTACATCTACATAAATCTCTGTAAGAATGGCAGACATTTTGATGCATTACCTGAATTTAAGGAGCATAACTGTACACTAATGTGGCACGACATAAAGTCCCTTTTTTGCCTTCAATGCTCTTTTCAACTTTCAAAACGTATTGCCCTTTGAAACTTGGCCCACACTATCAATTTAAAAACAATAATGTGCCTGTTCTTGTGGGTTTGGCAGATAGCAGCAATCATAATATGATTGAATTTTATATTCAGTTTGAGGGAGAGAAAAGTGGGTGCAAGACTAGTACTTTAAACTTAAATAAAGACAATTATGAGGACATGAAAGCACAGCTAACTGAAGTGAACTGGAAAATTAGGTTAAGGGATAGGTCAATAGAGATATAGTGGCAGACATTTAAAGGGATATTTGAATACACAGAATAGACACATCCCAATGAGAAAGAAAAATTCCAAGGGGAGGACCCACCATCCACGGCTAACTGAAAAAGTTAAAGACAGTATCAAACTTAAAGGAAAAGCATAAAGTTGCGCAAAAACAGCTTACAAGTCTGAAGATTGTAAAGAATATAAAGAACAGCAAAGAATGACAAAAAGATTACTAAGGGAGGGAAACGGAGTACAGAAAAAGCTAGCTAAAAATATAAAGACAGATAATAAGAGTTTCTGTTTCTATAGATACTTAAATAAGAAAGGAGTTAACAAAGTGACGTTAGTCCAATACAAAGTGACGTTAGTCCAATACAAAGTGAGTCTGGAGAATTAATAATGGAAAATGAAGAGATGGCAGATGAAACGAACAGGTATTTTGCAAGAGTCTTCACTATAGAGGATACAAGTAACATCCCAAAAATAGCTGTAAATCAGGAATTGGAAGGTGGGGAGGAACTTAGGAAATTACAACCACCAGTGAAGTGGTACCCAGCAAATTACTGGAGCTGAGGACTTGGCAATTACCTGGGTCCTGATGGATATCATCCTAGGGTCTTAAAAGAAATGGCTAGTCAGATAGTTGATGCATTGGTTTTAATGGATTTAAAGAAGGTGCCATTAGATTGGAAAATAGCAAACATGACTCCTCTATTCGAAAAAGGAGGGAGACAGAAAGAAGGAACTATAGGCCAATTAGCTTAACATCTGTCATAGGGAAAATATTGGAAGTTATCATTAAAGATGTTATGGCAGGGGACTTAGAAAAACTCAAGCCAATCAGGCCGAGTCAACATGTTTTGTGAAAGGGAAACCACATTTAACTGATTTTTTGAAGTTCTTTGAAGGAGTCACATGTGCTGTGGATAACGGGGAACCAGTGGATGTACTGTAATTTGGTTTCCAGAAGGCATTTGATAAGGTGCCACATCAGAGGTTAATGTGGAAAATAAAAGCTTATGGTGTAGGGAGTAACATATGGTGATGGATAGAAGATTGGCTAGCCAACAAGAAACAGAAGATAGCCATAAACAAGTCTTTTTCTGGTTGGCAGGATGTAATGAATGGTGTGCCACAGGGGTAAGTGCTGGGGCCTCAACTTTTTATGTGTATAAATGACTTGGAAGAAGGGACAGGAAGTAAGGCGCTAAATTTGCTGATGACACAAAATCGGTCGGAAAATAAGTTGTGATGGGGACATAAGGAAGCTATAAAAGGGACATAGGTTAAGTGAGTGGGCAAAGATCTGACAAATGGAGAATGTGGGAAAATGTGAAATTATCAATTTTGGCAGGAAGAATAAAAGCATATTATCTAAATGGTGAGAGATTGCAGAGCTCTGAGATTCAAAGGGATCTGGGTGTTCTAGTGCACGAATCAAAAAAGGCTAGTAGCAGGTACAGCAAGTAATTAGGAAAGCTAATCGAATGTTATTGTTTATTGTGAGGGGAATTTCATATAGAAGTAGGGAGATTATGCTTCAGTTGTATAGGACACTGGTGAGGCCACATCTGGAGTACTGTGTACAGTATTGTTCTGCTTTATTTAAGGATGGATGTAAATGCATTGGAAGCAGTTCAGACGAGGTTTACTAGACTACTACCAGGAATGGGCGGGTTGTCTTATGAGGAAAGGCTGGACAGGTTAGACTTGTATCCACTGGAATTTAGAAGAGTAAGAGGCAACTTGATTGAAACATAAAAGATCCTGAGGGGTCTTGACTGAGTGGATGTGGAGAGGATGTTTCCCTCTTGTGGGAGAATCTAGAACTAGGGGTCAATTAAAATTAAAAAGTTTAAAATTAAGGGATCACCCAATTAAGAGAGAGATGAGAAGAATTTTTTTCTCTCAGAGGGTAGAGTGTCTTTGGAACTCCCTTCTTCAAAAGGCAGTGGAAGCAAGAGTCTTTGAATGTGTTCAAGGCAGAGCCATGATCTTACTGAATGGTGGAGCAGGCTCAAAGGGCCAAGTGGCTACTCCTGCTCCAGTGTCAATGATCCATGGCATATAATAAATTGCTAAAAATTTCTATCACACTGCAGTCAAAATTAGTTTAATTTTACCACAAAAGATAATACTTTGAAATGTTTGCACAAATATGTCTAATGTATTACCTAACAAAGTAATTCTCCATTATTAAAAAAAACTAATTTGAATGCATTAAAAACAACCCTCGGATTTGTGTCTCCAATTTAAGATTGATGAAAACGTTATCTGGTTTGTGTCAGTTTTAAAAAGAAAAGTTCGAAGAGCCAACTCGAAGTCTGATGAAACACCAAACCACATAACTACATGGTGTATACTTTTAGTTCTCCATTAATTCTTGAATCACTTTCATTCTCTAGGATTGCCTTTTGTATTTCATTATTTTTCATTCATGACATCAACCGCTTGCTGCTGGCTTGAAATAAATATTTTGGCTTTGTGCACTTCTATTACAAGATACATCTCAAAAGCAGTACAGTACTTTATCAAAGAGATGATAATAGCTAAAAGCAAAATACTGCAAATGCTGTAAATCTGAAACAAAAACAAAAATACCTGGAAAAACTCAGCAGGTCTGACAGCATCTGCAGAGAGGAATACAGTTAACGTTTCGAGTCCGTCTGACTCTTCATCAGAACTGAGGGAATAAGAAATAAGGTGAAATAAAAGCTGGTTGAGGGGGGTGGGACAGGTAGAGCTGGGTAGAGGGCCACTGATAGGTAGAGGCAAAGGAGAGATTGCCAAAGGTGTCACAGACAAAAGGACAAAGAGGTGTTAATGGTGATGATATTAGCTAAGAAATGTGCTAAAGGTGACATTAAGGGTAGAAAGCAGAACAAGCAATTAACAGATAGCCCTAGTGGGGGTGGGGTGGGGGCAGGGATCGAAATAAGTTAAAAGGTGGAGATGAAACAATGGCTGGAAATACATTTAAAAATAATGGAAATAGGTGGGAAAAGAATATATATAAATTATTGGAAAAAAGGGGGATCGGAAAGGGGGTGGGGATGGAGGAGAGAGTTCATGATCTGAAGTCATTGAACTCAATGTTAAGTCTGGAAGGCTGCAAAGTGCTTAGTCGGAAAATGAGGTGCTGTTCTTCCAGTTTGCATTGAGCTTCACTGGAACATTGCAGCAGGTCAAGGATGGACATGTGGGCATGAAAGCAGGGTGGTGTGTTGAAATGGCAAATGACAGGGAGGTCTGGGTCATGCTTGCGGACAGACCAAAGGTGTTCCACAAAGTGGTCACCCAGTCTGCGTTTGGTCTCTCCAATGTAGAGGAGACCGCATTGGGAGCAGCGAATGCAATAGAATAAGTTGAGGGAAGTGCAAGTGAAATGCTGCTTCACTTGAAAGGAGTTTTTGGCCCTTGGACGGTGAAGAGGGGCGAAGTAAAGGGGTAGGTGTTGCACCTTCTACGGTTGCATGGGAAGATGCCATGGGAGGGGGTTGAGGTGTAAAGGGTGATGGAGGAGTGGACCAGGGTGTCCTGGAGGGAACGATCCCTGCGGAAAGTCGCCAGGGGTGGGGGTGGAGGGAAAGATGTGTTTGGTGGTGGCATCATGCTGGAGTTGGCGGAAATGGCGGAGGATGATCCTTTGAATACGGAGGCTGGTGGGGTGATAAGTGAGGATAAAGGGGACCCTATCATGGTTCTGGGAGGGCAGATGCGCAGGAGATGCGCCGGACACGGTTGAGGGCACTGTCAACCACAGTGGGTGGAAAACCTCGGTTACAGAAGAAGACAGACATGTCAGACTTGGCATGTCATAACATTCTAGGCTATGGGCTAAGTGCTGGTTAATGGGATTAGGTAGGTAGGTCAGATATTTCTCACATGTCGGTGCAGACTCAATGGGCTGAAGGGCCGCTTCTGCACTGTGATTCTGTGAACTGTTTTGGAAAGTGGCATCATCAGAACAGATGCGAAGGAGGCAAAGGAACTGAGAGAATGGGATGGAGTCCTTACAGGAAGCGAGGTGTGAGGAGCTGTAGTCGAGGTAGCTGTGGGAGTCCATAGGCTTGTAATGACTATCGGTGGACAGTCTGTCACCAGAAATTGAGACAGAGGTCAAGGACCTGGAAAAATGTATTAATTTTGCTTCCAATTTCCACCCCTCCATCATTTTCACCTGGTCCTCTGACACTTCCCTTCCCTGATCTCTCAGTCTCAATTTCTAGTGATAGACTGTCCACCAATATTCATTATAAGCCTACCGACTCTTACAGCTACCTCGACTACAGCTCCTCACACTCCGCTTCCTGGAAGGACTCCATCCAATTCTCTCAGTTCCTTCGCCTCCGTCGCATCTGTTCTGATGATGCCACTTTCTAAATCAGTTCTTCGGACATGTCATCCTTCTTCCATAACCGAGGTTTTCCACCCACTGTGGTTGACAGGGCCCTCAACCGTGTCCGGCCCATCTCCCGCGCATCCGCTCTCACACCTTCCTCTCCCTCCCAGAACCATGATAGAGTCCCCCTTGTCCTCACTTACCACCCCACCAACCTCCGCATTCAAAGGATCATCCTCCGCCATTTCCGCCAACTCCAGCATGATGCCACGACCAAACACATCTTCTCTTCAGCCCCTCAGTGGCAATCCACAGGGATCGTTCCCTCTGGACACCCTGGTCCACTCCACTGTCACCCCCTACACCTCAACCCCCTCCCACGGCATCTTCCCATGCAACCGTAGAAGGTGCAACACCTGCCCCTTTACATCCCCCCTCCTCTCAGTGTCCAAGGGCCTAAACACTCCTTTCAAGTGAAGCAGCAGTTCACTTGCATTTCCCTCAATTTAGTCTACTGCATTCGATGCTCCCAATGCAGTCTCCTCTACATTGGAGAGACCAAACGCAGACTGGGTGACTGCTTTGTGGAACACATTCGATCTGTCCACAAGCATGACCCAGACCTCCCTGTTGCTTGCCATTTCAACACACCACCCTGCTCTCATGCTATGTCCATCCCTGAACTGCTGCAATGTTCCAGTGAAGCTCAACGCAACTGGAGGAACAACACCTTATCTTCCAACTAGGCACATTGCAGCCTTCCAGGCTTAACATTGAGTTCAACGACTTCAGATCATGAACTCTCTCCTCCATCCCCACCCACTTTTTCCAATAATTTATGTTTTTTAAATGTATTTTTCTTTTCCCACCTTTTTCCATTATTTTTAAATGTATTTCCATCCACTGTTTTATCTCTACCTTTTAGCCTATTTCGATCCCTTTCCCCCACCCCACCCCCACAAGGGCTATCTGTCCCTTGTTTGTCCTGCTTTCTACCCATAATGTCACCACTAGCACATTTCTTAGCTAATATCACCACCGTCAACACCTCCTTGTCTTTTTGTCTATGACATCTTCTGGCAATCTCCACCTATCACTGGCCCTCTATCCAGCTCTACCTGTCCCACCTCCCTTTAAACCTACCTGTCCCCGCCCCCCCTTAAACCAGCTTATATTTCACCTCTTTTCTATTTTTCCTTATTCTGGTGAAGAGTTACACAGACTCGAAACATTAACTGTATTCCTCTCCACAGATGCTGTCAGACCTGCTTAGTTTTTCCAGGTATTTTTGTTTTTGTTTCAGATGTTAATAGCTGTAGGCTTGTACAGACAACCATATATCTTAACTGAAGAGATCAGCACACAGGTGGCATGCTCCCTTGGAATCTGAAGTAATTATCTTCTGCACAACAGACATCATGCATATAGTATGATTTGCAAAACATTCACATTTGAAGAAAATAAAATCCATTCCACTAGACACACAACCATATCTCGATATATAAAACTTTTATACAATAGATTCAACTTTCATTAGAAAACTGTTAATTTACCTAGTGATTATCCAGCTACCTCTGCAAGGCTTGACCTCCAAGTTTACTGTTCACACGAACCAACATACAACTGAGTAACAAAACAGGAAGTGATGTTTTGTAGGTGGAGTTTTGATTAAAAAAAATTACTTGGTGAACAATTGCAGGATCACTATACTCCTCAGCCACAGGAAAGCTTGCATCCCAAACTGAAGCTAAACTTCCTTCTATTGGAGTTGTGATATTATACAGCCTTTAATGTTTATCCCTTTCCCAAATAAGGTGGAAAATAAAAATCAAAAGGCCCAGCAGGTTCTTAGAAATTTAGGAAAATAGCAATCAAATCCTAGTAGTACTGCCAATGCATACATATCAATGTTACCCATTGTAATCTGGCAATGCTTATTCATCTCAATACAGATTATCATGACCAAGCTATCATTTTGTACAAATTTTAAACCTCCAAATTAACTACTGTACTGAAAGACTATATTAAAAAAATGTATATGTTGAGTATAAACCAGAAAAGAATAATTTATTCTATTTTATTCAATCTATAATGTCATCTAAATTTGATCAATAAGAGATCATACATCGAATTCACAAGCATTATAACACAACTTTGGAAAAAAATCTTTGAATTGTTGCAGCTAAGTTTCCAAACCATAGCAAGGTCAAAAGCAATGTGCAGGGAATTCTATCTGGCCTAAAACAAATGAAACACTTACCAACCATCACACACCCTGCTTCCTCTCCTATTCCCAAAACACTTCCCCACGCAATTTATAAGGCTTATGTACATCTAGAAAAGTACACAAATCACAGTGATCCAAAACACTTTCTCAGAACAATGGCACAATAAATGAGCAAATTGAGGTACAGTACCCAACAGCTGGAAGCCAAACACTTTATTCCCATTTTGCAACAAGGCTTATATTAGTCATTGCATCTTTTGTCAAGGCAGTCCACAAACAGAATTATCAAGGTCTCATCATACATAGTGGAATGCTAATTATTTAAACTATTTAATGATTTTAAAAAGATATATGAGCTTTTGCCAACTTTTACTCAAACAAAATTAGCAGTGTTATTGGCAAATTATACAGGGGGACAAAAAATATAAGCACTTCTAAACTGCTTTGGATCAAGCAAACCAGTTTTTAAACTGTCAAGAGTAAAGGAGCTATTCTATTTATTCAGTTAGGAAAATATAAAATGCGCATAGTGCTATACTACATATTTCACCAAAATTCAAAGAATGCTTTCACTGTAACAATATTTTCAGAAGTAACCATCATATTTCCAATCATTTTACCTATATACATACAAGAGTGCCCTATCTTCTCTAAACATAAATTTTCATACTACAGCTCCTGGTCTCCTCCACAATAAACAGCGTAGTCCTGATTATTCAAAGTTAGTTTTGTGCTAAAATATTTGAAATCTCCAATAATTTAAGCAACATTAATAGCACAGCGGGAATTTCCTAAAATTTCAAATTGCTACAAATTCAAACTTATCATCTGAATAAAGAGCAGATTGCACTGCCCACATCTATGCAAAATAATCCAGATGATCAAATCACTTTGGTATTTTACTTTCTCCCAACCACACCCCTTCCTGAGAATGAAAATTCAGTTGCTATGATACCAAAGCAAACAATCTTCAATTTTTTTTTATTCGCTCATAGGTTGAAAGAGACACAAGCAGTGATGGACAAAAATGCTAGCCTTAAGTGCCCTTGAGAAGACAGCGGTGAGCCACCTTCTCGAACCACTGCGGTTCATATGGTGCAGTTACACTCTCAGTGCTGTTAGTGCCAAGACTTTAACCCAGCAACAGTAAAGAAGCTGTGATATAGTGGAGTCAGGATGGTGTGTGGCATGGAGGGGAATATGCAGTAGGCAGTGTTCCCATGCATCTGTTTCCTTGTCCTTCTATGTGGTAGAGGTCATGGGTCTGGAAGGTTCTACCAAAGGAGCCCTGGCAAGTTGCTGCAGCGCAGCTTGTGGATAGTACACTACTGCCACTGTGCACTGGTTGTGGAGGGATTAAATGATTAAGGTGATCAAGTGTGCTGCTTTGTCCTGAATGCTGTTGAGCTTCTTGTATGTTGTTGGAGCTGCACTCATCTAAGCACGGGGAGAGTATTCCATCACACTCCTGACTTGTGCCTTGAAGGTGGTTTTGGGGTGTCAGGAGGTGAGTTACTCACTGCAGAATTCAGAGCTTCTGAGCTGCTCTTGTAGCCACAGTATTTATGTGGTTGATCCAAATAAGTTTCTGGTCAATGGTAACCCCCCATGATGTTGATGGTGACGCATTCAGTAATGTTGTTGAATGTCAAGGACAGATGATTAGATTCTCCCTTATTGGAGATAGTCTTTGCCTGGCACTTGTGTGGCACAGATGTTACTTGCCACGTATCAGCCCAAGCCTGAATCTTGTCCAGGTCTTGCTCCATGTGGGCATGGGCTGCTTCAAAATCTGAGTAGTTCCTATTGAATACAGGGCATTTATCAGCGAACATCCTCACTTCTGACCTTACATTGGAGGGAAGGTTACTGATGAACCAGCTGAAGATGGCTGGGTCCAGGACATTAACCTGAAGAACTCCTGCAACAATGTCCTGGGGCTGATTGCCTTCCCAACAACTACAACCATCCTCCTTTAGCCTAGGTATAAGTCCAGCCAGTAGACAGTGCTCCCCTTGATTCCGACTGACTTCAATTTTGTCAATGCTCCTTGACATCACGCTTGGTTAAATGCTGCCTTGATCTCACCTCTGGAATTCAGCTCTGTCATCCATGTTTAGACCAAGGTTAACAAACAGAGCAATGATAAACAGGTTGTTGCTGAGCATGTGCCATTTGACAACACTCTTGATGATGCCTTCTATCACATTGTTTATGACTGAGAGACGACTAATGGGGTGGTAACTGACTAGATTGGATCTGACCTTTGTGTGGAAAGGACATATCTGAATAATTTTGCACATTGTTGTGTAGATGCTAGTGTTGTTGCTGAGCTGAAACAGCTTGATTAGGAGTGCAGCTAGTTCTGGAGCACAAGTCTTCAAAGCCTTCAGTACTACAGTCAGGATGTTGCCTTTGCTATATCCAGTGCCCTCTGCCATTTCTTCACATGCAGCAAAAGTTCCTAAATGCAGCAAAATATCCAATGCCATGAAAAATATGAATTTCACCATAACTGAGTAAAATCTGAAGTGACATTTACTATTTGCATGTTATAATGCTACTTCTAGGTTGTACTTATTGTTTACTAAAACAGCGAGCAATTGCAGAAAATGTTATGCTGCAGTAAATGCCTAGGCTGGATATCACAAACTATGCCTTATAAGAGGAAACAAAAACAAAAATACCTGGAAAAATTCAGCAGCTCTGACAGCATCTGCAGAGAGGAATACAGTTAACATTTCGAGTCCGTATGACTCTTCACCAGCACTAAGGAAAAATAGAAAAGAGGTGAAATATAAGCTGGTTTTGGGGGGGGGGGGGGGGCCACGACGGGACACGGACGGACGGACAGGTAGAGCTGGATAGAGGGCCAGTGATAGGTGGAGATTGCCAAAAGATGTCATAGACAAAAGGACAAAGAGGTGTTGACGGTGGTGATATTAGCTAAGAAATGTGGAATGGTGACATTAAGGGTAGAAAGCAGGACAAGCAAGGGACAGATAGCCCTAGTGGGGATGGGGTGGGGGGAAGGGATCGAAATAGGCTAAAAGGTAGAGGTAAAAGTAAAGGATGGAAATATATTTAAAAATAATGGAAATAGGTGGGAAAAGAAAAAGATATATGAATTATTGGAAAAAGAGGGGTTGGAAAGGGGGTGGGGATGGAGGAGAGAGTTCCTGATCTAAAGTCGTTGAACTCAATATTCAGTACGGAAGGCTGTAAAGTACCTAGTCGGAAGATGTGGTTCTGTTCCTCCAGTTTGCGTTGAGCTTCACTGGAACATTGCAGCAGACCAAGGACGGACATGTGGGCATGAGAGCAGGGTGGTGTGTTGAAATGGCAAGCGACAGGGAGGTCTGGGTCATGCTTGCAGACAGACCGAAGGTGTTCCGCAAATCAGCCACCCAGTCTGCGTTTGGTCTCTCCAATGTAGAGGAAACCGCATTGGGAGCAGCAAATGCAGTCGACTAAATTGAGGGAAGTGCAAGTGATATGCTGCTTCACTTGAAAGGAGTGTTTAGGCCCTTGGACGGTGAGGAGGGGGGAAGTAAAGGGGCAGGTGCTGCACCTTCTACGGTTGCATGGGAAGGTGCCGTGGAAGGGGGTTGAGGTGTAGGGGGTGATGGAGGAATGGACCAGGGTGTCCCAGAGGGAACGATCCCTGCGGATTGCCGCCGGGGGGTGGAGAAGATGTGTTTGGTGGTGGCATCATGCTGGAGTTGGCAGAAATGGAAGAGGATGATCCTTTGAATGCGGAGGCTGGTGGGGTGATAAGTGAGGACAAGGGGACTCTATCATGGTGCCATGACCTCCCTGTTACTTACCATTTAAACACCACCCTGCTCTCATGCGCACATGTCTGTCCTTGGCTTGCTGCAATGTTCCAGTGAAGCAAAACACAAACTGGAGGAACAGCACCTCATCTTCCGACTAGGTACTTTACAGTCTTCCGTACTGAATTTTGAGTTCAACAACTTTAGATCATGAACTCTCTCCTCCATCCCCACCCCCTTTCCGATCCTCCTTTTTCCAGTAATTTATATATTTTTTCCCTTCCTATTTCCATTCTTTTTAAATGTATTTCCATCCATTGTTTTAGCCTATTTCAATCCCTTCCCCCCGACCCCAACCCCACTAGGGCTATCTGTCCCTTGCTTGTCCTGCTTTCTATCCTTAATGTCACTATTAGCACATTTCTTAGCTAATATCGCCACCGTCAACACCTCTTTGACTTTTTGTCTATGACATCTTTTGGCAATCTCCACCTATCACTGGCCCTCTATCCAGCTCTACCTGTCCCACCCCTCCTTAAACCAGCTTATATTTCACCTCTTTTCTATTTTTCCTTAGTTCTGGTGAAGAGTCATACGGACTCAAAATGTTAACTGTATTCCTCTCTGCAGGTGCTGTCAGAGCTGCTGAGTTTTTCCAGGTATTTTTGTTTTGTTTCAGATTTCCAGCATCAGCAGTTTTTTGCTTTTGCCTTTTAAGAGGAAGTAATTTGAATGTAAAATTTGAACCCTGTAATGCAATGCAAATCATTAATGTCCCAAGACCCAGCATGAAGTTTAAATAATTCATTTTTAAAAACAAAATTGTAATATGGTAAGTTAATTTACTGTAAAATGAACTCAGATTTCCAAGCAGTCTGAACACTACAATATTAAAATATTGCATAATAAGTTCATACGCATAAAAAATTCAGTGATCAATTTGTTACCTTCTAATAATTCATTTTGAATTAAGATTGAATAAATTCTTATAAATATTAAAAATTGTTTCAAACAAAATTATACTTGGGAAGAGGGAGTTAAGCACAGCATTAAGAGCTTAATAACCTCCTTCAGGTTTGCCACACCACTACCCAATATTACAATTCACTGACTCTGGTCTCTTGTGCCTCCTTCTTCCTTTTAACTTACAATCGGTGACCATACCTTCAGCTCCAAAGGCATACCCTCCGAATCCCTCCCCAAACACTTCCCCAGTTCACCTCCCTCTCGTCTTTTAAGACCATCAATAAAAGGCGGCAGCCCATCATCATCATTTGAGGGCAACTAAGAACTGGCAATAAATAATGGCCTTGCCAACAGCAACCACATCCCAAGTATGAATAATAAAAACCGCCTCAGGAGCACTATCTTTGAACGAGACCACATCAAAAGAGGTCAAGAGACTGAGCAATGATTAGGAAAGAGAGGAGGAACTGAACAACAATTGGGAATTCCAGGAGGGAAGCATAGAAATTGGTAAACATAATTTGCTTGAGCAAATGGGGAAGAAAATCTGCTGAGTTTCCACTCTTGATCATTAACTGGTGACTGCTACCAAAAAGTTCCCAAGTGTAGATTATAGGCAAAGTTAGAATTGCACTCATCTGCAATGTTGGTGTTCCAGCATGATCAAATAACCTGCACTCAATGCAAGGTGAAATGAAAAACAGCCATTTGGTTGAGGTACGAAATAATACCTTTCAGGGGCTTCAACAGTCCAAACTGTAGTATCAATAAGTCTCCATCTCATCACAATGAATCCTTTGAAAGCATCAAAAATTTGCACAAGTCCTTGGTAAACCAGTACATCAAAGAATCAAGTATGAGGTCATAAAATTGGAAAATTTAATTGATTTATTCATATGCCATATGACACAAAGTCCCTAGTAACTTTGAAAGCTAATGACATACAAATTGATTTTCTGCAATCCTAATTTCAGAGAGTGATTTCACATTTTTCCAATAGCAGTGGTACCAATTTTATTGCAAGCTTTAAACTATTATTTTCTTGCTATCACTTTTACCGAATAAAGTTTCACAAAGCTTCATTTTAAGGAAGACAAAATTAGATGGTCACACTAGTATCAAGCAAATAAAAGAAAACATGACATTCGTCTTTAATATTTAATATTTACAATTAGAAGAGAAAACAAACCTCGTAAGTGAGAAAGAAACAATCCTGTCCAGCCTCTGATTTGGAAATCCAAACTACAAAGTGCACCATGAACAAATGCTTCTCTTCACAATATTCAGATTCTAACAGAATATATCCTAAAATAATTTGTGTTGTATTAAGTACAACAGGTAATTAGAAAATGCATAATTTTATTTAATCCATTTCCAGCACAGATAATATTTTTAACTTGGAGTATCTTAACAGGACAAGTGATTTGCATTCCTTTAGCAGGGTGGTCACTTTACCACAGATGTACTCTGAAGCCAAGTTTATTTTGTATACCTCTTTACCCTACTAATCAAATGTCCCCTACAATAATATTTTATTCCTCTTTGGAAGAATTGCAAGTATAAGTCTGTTTCTCTAAACTTTAATGAAAATTGTTTCAGTAATTAACCAACTTAAACAAAACAAAGCAGAATTTGTGTTACACAACCCAAAAAAATGTCAGATTACATTTTTTTAACAACACAAAATTCAGATAAAAAGTTCACCATGCCCGCTTCATTTTTCAAAAATGCACTGGTTTCATAATCTAGTCATTACTTGTACAATCAGAGGACTAGGAACACCTCACCAAATTATACTGATTTAGGGAGTAATAAGCATCAGGAGAGGAAAGGATGACTGAAACTATTTTGAAATAAAACTGATAAGCATCAAGACTGCTGCCGCAACAGGTGTTCACACATGCAAATCAATTTTTGGTACAGAAGGGAACCCTTTCCGTATAACTTGGCTATTTAGATAACAAAATGTTGCATGGTCAAAAGATCTAAAATGAATGTTCAATGACTAACACTGGGATAATATAAGAAAATGTTAATACTCATGTTTGATACCTCCACCATGTTTTGGTCATTGACAAATTGACAATCCTCTCCTCTCAGGAATCCCACATTGCTTTTGGTAATTTTCTTTGAAATTGATATACCCCTGCATTTGTAAAGTACTTTACTGTTCTTTTTCAACATGTTTCCTTATTCCACACCTAACCTCTTATTTTCTCATTCTTTAAATTTTAAATTATTCTTATAGTTTCTAACTGCTAATTCATTGCACTGTAAAATTATTGGTAGTTACCTTCTTTCGCAATTATTTTTTAAATAAAACATACTTTTGCTCGACACACCTTTGTGCCAATTTCTCTTTCCACCTCACCTCAACTAGTTCACACCTCAGCTAAAACCTGGTCTAATCCAATCAGGTAGAGTCCATGAAAGAAAAGGGACAGTAGCAGAATGGATACGAGGTCGCCGAGTGACAGGAAACAAGAGAATCGCGGTGAACAGTTGTTTCTTGGAATGGAGAAAGGTATATAGAGGGGGTCCTTAGAGGTCAGTGTTAGGATCCCAGTTTTTCTTGATTTGCACTGACGGCCTAGACTTGGGTGTGCAAGGCACAATTTCAAAATCTGCAAATGGCACAAAATGTGGAAGTATCATCAACCCTGAGGAGGATGGGGATAAGCTTCAAGAGGCCATAGAGAGGCATGTGGAATGGATGGACTAGTGGCAGTTGAAGATTAATGCTGAGAAGTGTGAAGTAATTAATTTTGGGAGGAAGAATGAAGAGAGGCAATCTAAAGTAAAGGGTATAATTTTAAAGGGAATGCAAAAGTAGAGGGGTCCGTGGGTATCTGTGTACAACTAATAGAGGTCTTTAACATTAAGAATATTTTGATAGAATTGTTAGAGAGAGAATGCTTCCTCTGTCGTGGGGAAGAGCATAACTGGACGCTATCAAAAGCAGAGAGTCACCAAGGGATCTAATATGGAATTCAGAAGAAACTTCTTTACCCAAAGTATGGTGAGAATGTGGAACTTTCCACTATAGGGAGTGATTGAGGTGAATAGAATAGATGCATTTAAGGGCAAGCGTGAGGGAAAGGGAATAAAGGGTTATGATGATAGACTTAAATGAGGAATGACACAAGGATGCTCAACTGGAGCATAAAACCTGCGCAGACTGATTGGGATGAAAGGTTATATGGCACAGAAACAAACTGTTGTAAAATCACAAAGCAACAGGACAGGTTGAGAAAGTGATATATGGGACCCTGGGCAAAGAAGCTATAAGAAACTTGTATAAAATATTGATTCACCCTCAACTGGAGTACTTTGCCTAATCCTGGGCACCACACTTTAGGAAGAATGTGAAGACATGAGAGAGGGTGCAGAAAAGATTCCACAGAATGATTCCAGGAATGAGGGACTTCAGTTAAATGGACAGATTGTAGAGACTGGGGCTATTCTCTTTAGAGAACAGAATGTAAACGAGATTTGATAGAGATGCTCGAAACCATGAGGGGGTCTGGACAAAGTAGATAGGGAGAACCTGTTTCCGTTGGCAGAAAGATCAACAACCAAAGTACAGCAATTTAAGTTGATTGGCAAAAGAAGCAATGGCAACATGAGGACATTTTTTTTTCAGCAGCAAGTGGTTATGGACTGGAACTCACTGCCTGGCAGTGTGTTGGAGGCAAATCAAGAACTCCAAAAGAGAACTGGATAGTTATCTGAAGAGAAAAAATTTGCAGGGCTATGGGGGAAAGGTAGAGGAATGGGGCTGGGTGAGTTGCTCTTGCAGAGAGCTGGCACAAACATCATGGGCCAAATAGCATCCTTCTGTGCTATAACCATTCTATGATTCAAAGTGTTGTAGTTATTATACTAACATTTATTTTACTAGTTGAATTTTAGATCTTATCTCAGATACAAAACTAGCAGTCTAGCTTCTGTTCCTTTATGTGAGACTTTACATGATCAGTGTACCTGTCACAGACAAATCACCCTGCTAATGAGAAAAAGGAAACTGATTCCAGTTGGGGTACATTTCTTCTGAAATCAGTCACCTTCAAACATTTACTGGCCCAATGGTTCAGCAAGTTTGTAAAAAAAACTATCAGAATGTTGGTATAGACAACAAAACAGATGTCCAATTACTCAAAAAGTTGCTGATAAACTGCATCACAAGTGAGCACTCAATACGAGGAGGAAGCAGTAAATTAACATACTAATAGAATAGAAGGTAGATTGACAAATGGTCACAATTCTTGTTGGACACAAAATGAGTATATCTGCTGATCCAACGATAAATAGGGAATATCAATGTGCAGTAAAGATAGATTTTAAAAATCTGATTAGGATCTGGAAAAGAATCTCGAGACAATGGAAGGAGCAGAATGAGTAAATGGCCTTTCCTCAAAACTATGATCTTATAATTGCCTAGATTTGATCATAAAAGTACTTAAACTGGAAAAATATATTAACTTAAAATAGTTGCAGTCTGGAACTGAACACACTAGTTTAAGTTTGTCACTTACATGGTTTCAAGATTATTAATCACTGACACCAACTTGGGGGCAGCTGACAAGCCTGAATAGTGGGTCAAAAGAGAGTTTTGTGCTATTTCACACGAGTTATGGATGCAACTTTCAGAAACCTCCCTAAGTCCACAATGTCGACATATTGCAAAAAAATTAAACTGGATATCCCATTCAGCTTGAAGATAGACATGTGTAATATATAGAAGACACTCAATTCCCTGCAACATATATTGTAAGAAATTTACAATTCTAAGTTATTGTAATATGGCACAAATGCAAGTTCAAACTTTACGACCAGTTCACGTGGGCTTTCCATATGTCATGAAACACAATGACACCTGCTGTTACCAAAAAAGTTGACAGAAAAAGAATAGAATCATCCTCGCTTGCAACGTACTTTATAAGTGGCTGGCATTTAGGATAACATCTGGTTAAGATTGAAAATTTAAGTACCAAACATTGAAGTAACGTAAATGGAACAGATATTAAATTATGGAAGCAAAAGCCATATAGTCACATATTCCTGAAATTAAACCAAAAATGGAAAGTACATTTACTTTGGCACAAAAGTTGCTTTACAGCTCTCAAATTTTGACATTTTAAACAATCTCATCATCGTTACGAATCCCATTTTAGGTAACAAAATAAAATGGAAAGGGCTCCTTTTCTTTTATGTTATTAATTCTATTTTTAAAATTTTATTGTTAGGACGTGTCAATTACATTACTGGATGGTACTGAGGTAGAACATTTATTGATCTGGAACTAGAAAATAGAACTCAGCCTCTGGTTTAATGAATTTGCAAGGAAATTAGTTCCAGCTGTCCCTTGTACTTCTATTTTCCTTTTTTCTGTTGGTCACCCCAATGATTTGGTTTACACTGCCATAAAACACTATTGATCTCAAGACAACAGATCAACAGAGCCCTCTCTCCCAACAGTTAGGTGTTTACAAGATTAAAAAAGCAGAGGGAGGAATCTCTGCTCTCAATATTTACATCAAGTTAAACCAGATTTACTAGGTGTCCAGGAAGTCCAAATGACCCCCATCCAATAAATTAGGTTTATCAGTCCACTGAATTTATAATCCATGTGGCATCTAATTTAGGCAGTGAAATACTAAACTTTATGGGAAATTTCACATTGCTTCACTCCACAGTCACTTTGGGCTCTGACTCCAGACTTACCTTGCAAGATTACTGTCTGTGTCAACCTTTCACTGAAACTAAAGCTTCAATGTAAATGCTTCCTAACTTATAGCTCTGTAGATGCAGTGCACACAAACACACAACATATATATGTGTTGACAAAAAATTTCCTGTACAGATCTATACTAAAAGTAATTAAATCATAGGTTAATCCACAAAAAGCTGCTTAACCTTCTTTGCTGCCAGCTTGCAAGCATGTTTTTCTGAATAGTTAATATAAATGTAGGACAAGGGTACTATCCTCATCAATAATTAAACATCCCTGAGTTTTGACCATCTCTGCCAATAGTAATTCTACTCCCTTACAATCAAACTCAGTAATTTCTTCAGGCCAGCAGCCGAGATATTAATATACAAGGTTGAAACAAGAAACATAAACTGACAAAATACGATGTTAATGCTAATTATAATAATTCAATATTAAAAAAAATTCTGTTATACACGCTTTGTAAATTACATACTTTTAAATTATTTTGATAATCCAAATGTTTTCATACAGAAATCACAACACTATCCAGGGCTATTTATATAGGAACATAATCAGTACCACATTCGAAACGTATGTTTGCACAGTAAAGGGGCTGGAGATTTAGCGACTGCAGCTGACGAAGATTTTCCTTCCAAAATTTGGGCCAGGACGTTAAAAGTAATCAACTGATGCTTAAAAATACTATTTAGCTTGGCTTAGATCAAATGTTTTAACGTAAATCGCACCATTTCAATAATTCGTGAGTGGATTGGGGAGGGGGAAAGAGAAACAGCTTCAAAAGAAAAACTGGGGGGTTAATTTGCGGATTTATTTAAATCTTTTTCCTACTATTCGTTACAGCATCATTTAAGGGGAAAAATCTTCAAATGGCGACACTACGCAGCAACCGAGAAGTTGCATTTTTTTAAAAAAAGAAGCAATTACAGCCTACAACATCCCCTTGAAAATTATAGCAGAAAACAACCAACAAATATCATATTGCGAGTTACATTTCGCATTTCTACTTGAGCTTTCACCTAATTTTATTTTTTTAATTAAAAGTAAACAAACTTACCGGCATCATTTTGGGTCCGAACCGCATTTATAATCAGGATTTTTTTCCTCTCTCCCCCCCCCCTCCGGAAAATAAAAAGAGAGACGGAGGAGAAATTAAAGGGTGAAATGTTCCAGAGACAAGGGAAGGGGGCGGTGAAAGAAGCCTTCCTGAAACCTGTTGTGTTGCCCGCGGCCTGCTCGACCAGTCTCTCCGCTTACAAAGTTTCTCCTGCCCCTCTCGCTTGCTCCGGTGATTTTAACACAGCTGTGAAAACCCGTTTCCCCTCCAACAACCCCCGGGGAGTCGCCCGTCTGAGCTGGCGGGATGTGGAGCGGGTGGATTTTTTTTTCTCTCTCTCTCTCTCTGCCCGCTTACATGTTGTGCGGAGCGGTTTCGGTGAAGCGATTCTCTCTAAGAAAAGCCCTTCTCTCGCTCCCAGACGGCTCCGTGACAACAATCGGCCACGCAGTGACTCAGACTGGCTGACGTCAGGGCCGGAAATGGGCGGTCGCGGCGCCAGTTCCAAGATCCACCCCCCACCGTCGGGGCTCTGGGCCCTGGCCCCTGCCCAGGAACCTGTTCCATCCCTTAACCCCGTTCACCTGCACTTGCTCACTTCTTTTTTTCCTTCTCTCCCTGCAGATGCTGCCTGAATGTTTCCAACATATCCCTCCCCCCCTTCGGACCATCTGCCACTAGCTTGTCCTGCTTGCTACCCTTAATGTCCCCATTAGCACATTCTTTAGATGATATCACCACCGTCAACCTTTGTCCTTCTGTCTATGACATCTTTGGCAATCTCTTCTTTGCCTCCACCTATCACCGGCCCCCTATCCAGCTCTACCTGTCCAACCTCGCCCCCCCTCTACCACCTTATATTTTACCTCATTTCTCTATATCCTTAGTTCTGATGAAGAGTCATACGGACTCGAAACGTCAACTGTATTCCTCTCCGCAGATGTTGTCAGGCCTGCTGAGTTTTTCCAGGTATTTTTGTTTTTGTCTAGATTTCCAGCATCTGCAGTATTTTGCTTTTATATCCCATTTTCATTTTGCCAGAGCACAAATGCCCAGCAGCAGCTTTCGCCACAATGCTTAACATAGATTGCGGATTTATTAAATAAATGGAGGGATCCTGAATGTGAAGATGGGACTTTGACTTCACAAGGACTGTGTGGTAGTCAGTCCTACAGATACTGTCACTGACAGATACAGCTGTGGCAGGCAGGTTGATGAGGATGCGGTCAAGTCTGCCCTTTCCTCTTGTTGGTTCCCTCACCACCTGCCGCAGACCCAGTCTAGCAGCTTTATCCTTTAGGACTTAGCTAGCTCAGTCAGTAGTGGTGCTATGGAGCCACTCTTGGTGATGGACATTGAAGTCCCCCACCCAGAATACATTCTGCGCCCTTGTCACCCTCAGTGTTTCATCCAAATGGTGTTCAACATGGAAGAGTACTGATTCATCAGCTGAGGGGGGAAAGGTATGTGGTAATCAGCAGAATGTTTCCTTGCCCATGTTTGACCTGATGCCATGAGACTTCAAGGAGTCTGGAGCTGATGTTGAGGAATCCTAGGGCAACTCTCTCCCGACTGTCTACTACTCTGCTGGTCTGTTCTGCCATTGGGACAGGACATACTCAGGGATGGTGATGGGTGTCTGGGACATGATCTGTAAGATATGATTCCATGGGTATGACTATGTCAAGCTGTTGCTTGACTAGTCTGTGAGACAGCTCTCCCAATTTTGGCACAAGCCCCAAGGAGGACGCTGCAGGGTCAAAATGGTTGAGTTTGCCATTGTCATTTCTGGTGCTTAGGCCAATGCCAGGTGGTCCATCCAGTTTCATTCCTTGCTGACTTGTTTTTAGTGGTTTGATGCAACTGAGTGGCTGGCTAGGCCATTTAAATATCACATGTAGGCCAGACCAGGTAAGGACAGCAGATTTCCTTCCCTAAAGGGCGTTAGTAAACCAACTGGGTTTTTACGACAATGGTTTCATGGTCATCATTAGACTTTTAATTTTAGATTTTTATTAAATTCAAATTCCACCATCTGCTGTGGTGGGATTCAAACCCAGATCCCCAGCCCCTGGTCCACTCCAGTGACAATACCACTAACCCACTGCCTTGTTGTTGGTACATCTTCATCTCTTGGATAGCAGTGCCATAATTAAATCCTTTTATTGTTTGTTTATCTATAACATAAAATTTTAAGAAAATGATCTTTATCACAGAACAGATGCCAAAACAATTTGAGCACAAAGTGTAAGTAATTCACATTGTTTTGAAACAGCATTGTTAGAGTCATTATCTTCTCCCCACCCCCCCACCTTGATTTTGATCTTAACCTTGCTTCCCACCCCCCTTGATTTTTAATGAACGGTACAGGGCTTAACTGGATGAAAGTAAATTATTGATCTGCTAATATTAGCAGTTGCATATTGGTGCTGTTTGGGCTTGTGCCCAACAATCTAAACCCATGTTCATTGTAAAATACAACTTTGATAAACACATATGTCTTTTATGAACCAAAACTTAACCATATAAGCGTAGCGATTGAGACAAAGAATACCTCAGACTATACCGGAAAAATCATAGCATGCTCCTGGTGTCTTTGACAGGTTAAAAAAAATCAATTATTATGAGAAAGGCATAAACCAAAGCAAATCAAATCAGCAGATAAAATAATAATAATGCCTAATTTCTTCTGCGACCAGAAAAACAAAGTGTATTGAAATTCTTAAATTCCTTTTTCACTGTCCTTTAATTGAGTTTTTATGTGTCCTCTAATGCTCATGGAGTTCACTTATTGCAGTAGCCTGGAAATACAATTGAACCAAATGAACTGAAGGAGCTCTTCCATTTTGACCCTTGCAAAGATGTAAGAGGTTGTAACAATCTAAATATCCTAACATGCTTCACAGGATCAATTATCAAACAAAATTTGACACCAAGTCACATAAGGAGATGGATCTTAGAGGTAGGTTTTAAGGAACGAGTTAAAGAAGGAGAGGTAGAGAAGCAAAGAGATTTACTGAGAGAATCCCAGAGCTTAGGGCTAGGCAACCGAGGCACAATTGTAATAGGAATGAATGCAGGTCAGCAAATACAGGGGTAATGGATGAACAGGACTTGGTTTGAGTTAGAGCAGCAGAGCTTTGGATAAGCTCAAGTTCATGCAGAGTGCAAGGTGTGAGGTTGGCCAGGTGAACATTGAAGTAATTGAGTCTCGAGATAACAAAAGCATGAATGAAGGATTCAGCAGCATATGATCTGAGGACAGTGTGGAGTCAGGCAATGTTATGGAAGCAGAAACATATGGTCATAGGTGATGGTGGGGGGATATATGATCAGAAATTCATCTCAGGCTCAAATATAACACACAGATTGCAAGTAGTCTAGTTTAGCCTCAACAGTGGTCAGGGAGAGGGGTGGAGTTGGTCACTAGGTTGGTGGGAGCCTAAGGCAATGACTTCAATACTGTCTATATTTCTGCTCAGCGTAACAAATCAGAGGCAATGGAGGGATTGAGAGAGGTGGTGGTGAGGTTTCGTGAGCAACATGTGGAATCTAATGTATTTTTAAGATGATGATGCCGAGGGGCAGCATGCAGATGAGAAATAGGAAGAAGCCAATGATAGCTCCTTGGGGGACTCCAGAGGTAATGGTGCATTTGGTAGATACAAACATTTTAAAGAAATTACCAGTAAATTGCTTTTGCTATAATCTGTTGACAAATATCATTTGTTGTATATTACATTTGGCACTAGTTGACACTTTAGAACAATTCTGCACAGGGTCACTTGGTGGCCAGCGCCAGCAACTACATTCTGACAACAGGAAGTAAAAGCTTATGGACAGTGTGAACCCTATGCAATATTTTAAAAAAATAATTATCTATCAGATAAAACCATCAACCTTACCTGCTCCAGCTTTTATTTTGTTTTGTTTTATCTTTTCTGTTGCTTATCCAATAAGCAGAATGACTGCATCTGAAAGTTTGCATTCCTTAACATGTTACCTCAACATTACTCCACATTCCTGCTTATCCCTGATAACCTTTCACCCCCTTGTTAATCAAGAATCTATCGAACTCTGCCTTAAAAATACCAAAGACTCTGCTTCCACCTGCTTTTGAGGAACAGAGTTCCAAAGACTCACAACCCTCTGGGGAGAACAATTCTCCTCATCTCTGTCTTAAATGAGCGACCCCTTATTTTTAAACAGTGACCACTATTTCTAGATTGTCTCACAAGAGGAAACATCCTCTCCACATCCACCCTGTCAAAACAGCTCAGAATCATAAAGGTTTCAATTAAGTCACCTCTTACTCTTCTAAATTCCAACGGATACAAGCCTAACCTGTCCAGCCTTTCCTCATAAAACAATGAGGAATGCATGTGTGGGAAGAGGAGAGGTAATGATCAATATTGACAACTTGTACATAATGCAGATTACTCAACATGCATGGATTAAGATTTTTTTTTTATTTATCATTCATGAGATGTGGGCTTCGTTGTCTGGGCCAGCATTTATTGCCCATCTGATGACTGAAGAGAAAAGTCAGATACTGTCTTCTCTTCTTCTTAGGCAGTGCTTCAGGATTGAGGATGACTTGCTTCTACTCCGGTTGGATGTGTTCTGGAATGGCTGATAAATCCAATTGTGATCTGCAGACTCTGCCATGTGTGGCAGGTGGTGCTTTTTGGGTTGGACAGATTAGGTGTTTGGAGGTTTGTGTGGTCTCTCTGATGCCTTGACTTTGCCTCTGCGTGCTCTTGAAGTCTTTTGGTGTGTTTGGTGCCTTCCTGAATAGACCTCCTTTTTGGTCAGTTATGAGCCAAGGACTCCCATGGGTCAGTGGGATGTTTGGTCTTCATAGGTGCTTTGAGGACATCCCTAAAGTGTTTCCACTGTCCTCCAGGGAGTCTCCTGCCACAAACGAGTACCGCGTAGGAGAGTTGCTCCGAGAGTCTGGTCTCTGGCATCGTGGTCAGCTGTCCCTCGATTCGAGGATGACAACTCTTGGCAGTGAGTTTCTGCCATGGGTCTTCATGTGACTAAACAGGCCAATTCTCGACTCAAAGATCTTTGGGTAGGTGGAGTAGGATCTGGAATGTGAGATTTGCTTCCTTTTCTTTCATTCTCTGCTGCTATTCTGCCTCATCATTAAGACATTGTGACACAAAACGTGATGCAGCTTGATGGGCCAATTGTCACCATTTTGAACAATTGGTAGCAAGCTCCTCCTAGTCATTAATGTCAATGTTGCCATGCTTCAAATAGAGATTGATTGTCTTTGAAGAATTTTCTTTGTCCTCTCTGGGATGTTGGCCTTTTGAGAATTGAGAAAACAAGACCTGGCAGGGGAGACACTTTTCGGCCATCTGGCACAGTGTCTAGTCCATCGAAGTTGATTTTGCAATTTTGCCTGAATGCTAGAGGAGGAGGCTTCAAGGGCAGTAGCATTTATTTGATGATCCTCCTATTGAAACTGGAGGATGCTACGGAGGCACTGCTGATGTAATTTCTCTAGCGCTCTTATGTGTTGCTGATACACAATTCTATCAGCAACACATGAGCAGTACAAGAGTGTTGTGATAACAACTTCTCTGTACACAGGACTTTTTTTGACTTGTGGAGGTCTTTGTTGTCAAACACTTGCTGTTGTAGTTTGTAGAAGGCTGAGCTGGCACAGCTAAACCAATGTTGGACCTCTCCGTCAATGGTGGCCTTATGAGAGAGGTGGCTGCCAAAGTATAGGAAGCTCACAACATATTCCAGAATCTCTCCTTCAATATATATGAGAGGTGGAATAATTGGCTGACCATATGTGGGTTGAAAGGGGTTTTGTTTTGACAACATTCAAAGACAGGACAGATCAGACATATGCATGTATTGTTGCTACCACCATGGCAGCTTCACAAATGCAGCACTTACAGAATCGCTTCATTTTGCAATTAAGGATAAAAATAAGCCATCATACAAGGATGTAAATCAGAATATAAAAGCTTTAAGTGTATACATTAAACTTGATTTGTGAAAATGTAGACAATAACACTGAAACCTGAACTTACAAATGCAGAAATCATTTTTGCTGTCATTACACAGAACTGAATGTGAGGAGAAAGAACATGGATGAATTTCATCCACTGATGTAAAGACTTGGCAATGATGCACAAATTTTTTGGAACATTAGAAGCTGATCCCACTTTGCAAACATGCCTGCTCACACTCACATACACACACACACACACACACACACACACACACACACACACACACAAACAGTGTGCCAAGAAAGCAAAGAAAATCCACCAGAAGACAAGCATCATTTTTTCAAAACTTACAGCCTTGTGCCAATTACTGTAGTAGTACAGATATACATTGTTTTAATTTGTCATTCTACAATACATTTTACACATCTGCTACTGATTTGATAGGCACAAATCAGGATTGTGATAGACTACTCTTCACTTGCCTGGATGAGTGCATCTCCAACAACACTCAAGAAGCTTGACACCAAAGACAAAGCAGCCCACTTGATCAGCACTCATCTATCACTTTGAACATTCACTTTTCCACCACTGATGCACAGTGACAGCAGCAAAAAACATTAACATGTGGGCATTGCTGACAAAGCCAAGGTTTGTTGGCTATCCCTCATTGACCTGATAAAGTCTCAGTGTGCAATCTTCTTAAAATCTTGCAAGTTATGCAAGATTTGGTACAAGCAACAGGCTTACTAAGCAACTTCAAACAGGAGTTAAGAGTGACATTGGTGTGTGCCTGAAGTCACACGTAGAACAAACTGGGCAGGTTTCCTTCCCTAAAAGACATTAGTAAATTAGTTGGGTTTCTATGACAATCAACAGTTTCTTGGTGACATTTAATGATAGCAGCTTTTATTTTAAACTGACTCAAATGTTCATACTGCGATGGTAGGATCTTAGACTAGACCAGGCTTCTCAAATTTGAGTCCATTATCATAACTATTACATCACTGAACCCTTCCTGTGCAGAAACATTGATTATGTGGCTGAAGAACAAGGCAAACTTTGTCACAATGAAATGTTGATGTTAAACTCAAGCAAGTAAATAAGGTACAACTGATTGAACTCAGTGGTGTAGTGCCAAATTTTGAGGTGCAGGAGCTCTAAAAAAGTGTGTTGGCCATATAATTTCTAAATATACTATTATGTTATTTCCCTATGTATTAATCATTTGAGTCCCAAAACTATGCTTTTTAAGTGAAAAATATTAGTGTCGGTAGACATTTTATTTCAAAATGTGGTATTTTGAATCATCAGCCTTTAGCATAGTTAGAATTTTGTTATGCAACCATTTAGTTATTTAATTCAAGCCTATTAAAAACATGAATTACAGAAAACTATACTTACTTCTGACTGGGGGATGGTATATAGAGGGACTTCTGCTTTTGATTTATATTAATAGCCTAGACCTGGGTGTGTACAGGGCACAATTTCAAAATTTGAAGATGATGCAAAACTTGGAATTGTTGTGAACTGTGAGGAGGATATTGATAGACTTCAAGAGAATATAGACAGGCTGGTAGAATGGACAGACAAGTGGCAGATGAAATTTAATGTAGGGGCAAAAACAGAACTACCTGCAAAAACTCAGCAGGTCTGGCAGCATCGGTGGAGAAGAAAAGAGTTGACGTTTCGAGTCCTCATGACCCTTCAACAGAACTGATCTTTCTTTACAAGGAGAGGGAAATATAAGCTGCTTTAAGGTGGGGGGGGGAGAAGTGGAGGGGGGGGATGTTAGGATAGGAGCAGATCATCAAAAGATGTCACAGACAAAAGAACACAGAGGTGTTGAAGTTGGTGATATAATCTAAATGAATGTGCTAATTAAGAATGGATGGTAGGGCACTCAAGGTATAGCTCTAGTGGGGGTGGGGGAGCATAAAAGATTTAAAAATAATGGAAATAGGTGGGAAAAGAAAAATCTGTATCAATTATTGGAAAAGAAAAAAAAACCAAAAGGAAGGGGGAAGAAACAGAGAGGGGGTGGAGGAACAGCACCTCATCTTCCGACTAGGCACTTTACAGCCTTCCAGACTGAATATTGAATTCAACAACTTTAGGTCTTGAGCTCCCTCCTCCAACCCCACCCCCTTTCTGTTTCTTCCCCCTTCCTTTTGTTTTCTTTTCCAATAATTTATATAGATTTTTCTTTTCCCACCTATTTCCATTATTTTTAAATCTTTTATGCTCCTCCACCCCCACTAGAGCTATACCTTGAGAGCCCTACCAGCTTATATTTCCCTCTTCTTGTAAAGAAAGATCAGTTCTTTTGAAGGGTCATGAGGACTCGAAACGTCAACTCTTTTCTTCTCCGCTGATGCTGCCGGACCTGCTGAGTTTTTCCAGGTAATTCTGTTTTTGAGAGATTTGTTAGATATGTTAAAAAAAATCATGAGGGCTCTGGATCACCTAAATGGGGAGGAACTGTTCTCATCAGCAGAAGGTGATTAACAAAAGAACCAGAACGACTGAAGGGAAAACTTCTTTATGCAAGTGTTTGATCTGGAATGCACTGCCCGAGTGTGTGGCGCAGACAGATTCAACTGTGGTTTTCAAAAGGGAACTGGACAATTGTCTGAAGAGAAAATATTTTAAGGGCTACAGGGAAAAGGCGAAGGAGTGGACTAGCTGAGTTGCTGTTGCAGACAACTGACACAAAGTCAATGTGCTGTAAAACATGTATAGGTGCATTCAAGGAACTTAATCAACACAAATAAGAAAAAAGCTGAAGGTTACCCCTGATAGTGTGATCAAGAAGGTTGGGAGAAGACTTTAACTGCATTGTCATGAAAGAGGATCCCCACTCCCCACACATAGTGAGTGCAGTTTACCCGCCTTAATACAGGACTCAGAACCTATGAAATGAAGTGAAAAATTATTGTTCTTGTTGCAGATAACGCCTTATCTGAACAAACTTGGCCTGTTAATCAAAAACAGAATTACCTGGAAAAACTCAGCAGGTCCGGCAGCATCGGCGGAGAAGAAAAGAGTTGACGTTTCGAGTCCTCATGACCCTTCGACAGAACTTGAGTTCGAGTCCCGTTAATCGCTCTTTGCTTTCATGGTGCTGTTAGGAGGGAAAGTGAAACAGTTCTATTGATCTGTTATTATTATTTGTCATTAAACAGTCCAGTAAGTTGTTTTTTAAATTGAAAAAATTGCTTCCGATTAAAGTTGCCCGGGAAGTTCCTAAATTTGAAACACTAAAAAGTGGGTCGCGAGGTTCATTTTCTTTGCCCCAGCCGACCGACTCTGCCCCTGTGAAGCTACTTCGCCAATCAGGACGCTCGCAAAACTTTTTCCGGCCAATCCCAGAGCGCATGTAATTTTAGGATCAGAGTGTAAAATTGGCGCGGGAAGAGTGCGCAAAAAATATAAGGATATATGAGGACACTGGTTTAAACATTAGGTTAAGTAGCTGCACCATCCTCCCACCACCTTCAGGACACACACAAATTGTTTTATATTTGGCATCGTAATGTATTTTTTGGTAATTAACGTTTCCCTAATTGCTTTAAAAACATAAATTGCATTCAGGTCCCCGATCGCTGACATTTATACTCTTGATGCTCATTTTGGACAGTTATACATTCGGATTGTTGTAGCTTTCTCCCCATTTGGATTTTGCTCAATTAACACGTTACTACTGCACAAAAATGTGCTGAGACATCAGAATAAGTGCAAAGGGATTTCTCAAAGCATGACACCGTGAGAGAAGACTTGGCAGCGGGTGGCGGAATTGTTTTCAAAGCTGATGCTCGTTTGATTTATATGAATAAACGTTGTATTAATAATGACAATGAGTTCAGAACTACGTATTTTTGTGTTCATTATGATTTTTGTTCATGTGGTTTATCAGGTTTGGGACCCTTTGTAACTTCTTTTCTAGCGCTGCCCGATTGAAAATTGAAATTGTGAAGGGTGGACGGTGCTGACAATTTTTGCAGCTTCCTACTTCTTGGCTTAATAGTCTGAGCAAATTCAAAAGAATGACTCAGTGGCTCACCAGTAAATAAACAGCCCAGTAAGTCTGAAAATTAACTAACTACTGGTTAGTTTAAACTATGTCTAAAAGGACGAGGTAATTCTAAAAGTCTTCCACTTCAAGCCTTTACTGTGTGTGTGCTCTTCCATCTTTTAAAAAATTGTTAATACTTTTGAGAAAATTACAGAAAATATTCTGTTTATTTGTAATTTGGTTCATTGTAAGATTGACACTTATGGAACCAAATAATGATTCCGACTCCTCCTCCACCACCCCAACACCCCTTCAACGTTCTCCCCACTCCCTTACCCCACCCTCCAAACCCCCAACCCAATCTTCCCAGCAGCGCATCAATAAGTGAAATTGACCTAACAGATCAGCTTCAAAAAATCGGAGGACAAGAACTCTATTTAAAACACCGAGCCCAGGCCCCCCTAGCCCATGGTGATTGGAGCCGTCTGTACCCCTCTCTCCCGCGCCCTGCTTGGAAGTGTTGGAACAGCGTTCTTGGCAGCAGGACAACTCTGATTGAACTAAAGAATGGGATAAGATGTCAAGCACAGGGAGGCTTAATTAAAAATCCTGTGCAAACAAATTCTTTGCTTATTATTCCTAAGGACAGCATTTGCTAATGTTAGCCTTTGTACTTTGCACCAGTTATTATTCAACCAACCCTTAGCAGCAAAGAAATTGTTTATATTTTTGACCTTACACGTAATTTAAGAAAAAACGTATTGAATTTAAGAAAAAACGTATTTTAAAAAAAATTGTAATCTTCTATAATGACCTCAGGACATTTCAAAATAACTTACAACTAAAGAATTACATTTTAAATGTAGTTACTATTGTTATGTAGACAAACACAGTAGAATATTTGCATCACAGCAAGACTTCAGAAAATGTCTGGTGGTGTTTGTTTAGAGAAATATTTCACAACACACCAGAATTCCAGCTCTTTAAATGATGCCATAGGATCTTTAACATGTACTTCAACAGGCAGAGGAGATCTCAATTTAACATCTTTTTGGAAAGTCAGGACTTCTGACAATACAACAACATTAGATTATGTGCTCATGTCTACAGTAACAGTTGGAAAGAATAACTGAACCCAGCCAACTGGGCCAGCTCAATCATGCTGGGCGCGCAATAGATTCCATGTTAGACCATCATGCTTAGGCCAGTTCTTTGAAACAACAATTCAGTTAGTCCCATTGCTCCATTCATTTCCCACCCAACCCCTTCAAGTATTTACCAACTTCCTTTTGAAGGTTACTATCAGCCCAAAGTGGCTTCTTGGAGCTGCCTTGTGGGCCCACCACCCGCAATGCGAAGGGTAGGGGTTGGGTGCGATGCCAGTATGATAGCGAATGAGAGCAGGACAGTTCAAGACAGGCTCGACCTTGGCAATGGAAACTGGCTGTTGGGATGTGGAAAGTCACCTCACTGGTGCGGAAGGAGATGTAGCCAGAGCTGGAGGAGGAGGTGGAGGGATACAGACTAGATATAGTTGATCCCACCTCCACACATAGCGTTGGCTCTGGAACTCTGGACTCCGGAGAGGCCCCCTCATGAGAGGCCTCAGGCGGGTGTGGGGATACTAACAAACCCCCAGCTGGGTACCACACAGTTGGAGTTTGTCCCATGGGACGAGAGGGTCACCACAATGAGACTTCGGGTTTCAAAGAGGAAAATTTTGACTGTTGTTTACGTTTATGCATCAAACAGCAGTTCAGGTTCCTCTGCCTTCTTAGAGACTATGGGATTGGTGCTCAATAGGGTGCCACCTACCAGCTCTGTAATCTTACTGGGGGACTTCAATGCTCACATGGGGATCGATGGGGATACCTGGAGAGGAGTGATTGGGAGGAATGGCTTCCCTGATCTGAACCCGAGTGGTGAGTTGTTACTGGACTTCTGTGCTAATCATGGATTGTCCATAACAAACACCACATTCAAACACAAGGATGCTCATAAGTGTACCTAGTACCAGAGCACCCTGGGATGAAGGTTGATGATCGACTTTATAGTTGTGTCATCGAACCTAAGGCTGTATGTTCTGGACACTCGGGTGAAGTCGGGTGGAGGCTGTCAACTGCTCACCACTGGTGGTGAGCTGGATTCGGAGTGCGGGACTTGGACCAGACAGTCATGGGAGGCCCAAACGTGCTGTGAGGATTGCCTTGGAGTGTCTGGCAGATGTTCCTATGTGAAATGATTTCACCTTGCACCTCCAGAAGAATTTCTCTTGTATCCCAGGTGAGGACAAGTACTTGAGTCCAAATAGACCATGTTCAAGACCTCAATCGTTGAGGCGGTTGTGAAAAGCTGCGGCTTGAAGGCAGTTGGTGCCTGTTGTAGCAGCAGCCCTAGGACCCGCTGGTTGACACCAGTGGTGGGAGGGTCTGTCAAATCAATGAAGGAGGCCTTCCTGGCAATGTTCGCAGATAGGTATCCGATTTGGTTCAGAGGTACTGGCAGGCCAGGAGGGTTACAGCAGCAATGGTCGCTGAAGTGAAAGCTTGGACTTGGGAGGAATTTGGAAGGGCCACGGAGACTGACTATTAGACGCCATCAAAGTTGTTCTGGCAAACCATTTAGTGCCTTAGGAGGAGTTGGCAGGATGTCGCCCAAGCTGTTCTCAACAAGGGCAGGGAAATACTGACCACAACTGAGGAGATTGCAGAGAGGTGGAAGGAGCACTTTTAGGAACTCCTCAACCCGGTGGACACACCCTCCTTATAGAAGGCAGTGCCAGAACCCTCAAGTGAGATTGGAACTATAGCTGTTGCTGAGGTTGCTGTGGTGGTCAAGGGCCTCCGTAGCAGTAAGGCAGCAGGCAGAGATTCATCTGGAAATGTTGAAGGCACTGGACAATGGGATGTCATGGTTAACATTCTTCTTCAATGTTGCATGGTAGGCGGGGACAATACCACTGAATTGGCAAACTGGGGTGGTGGTCCCCATCTTTCAGAAAGGGGACCAGAGGGTGTGTTCCAATTATAGAGTGATCATACTCCTCAGCCTTCCTAGGAAAGCCTATGTCAGAGTGCTGGAGAAGAGACTTTGTGCGTTAGTCAAACCTCAGAATCAGGCAGATTCCGACCTGGCCATGGAACAGTGGACCAGCTCTTTGCCCTCTCACAGATATTTAAGGGTTCATGGGAGTTTGCTAATCCGCTCTACCTCTATTTTGTAGACCTGGAGAAGGCATACAACCGTGTTCCTTGGGATATTTTGTGGGAGGTGCTGTGGGTAATATGAGGTGCCGGTGCCACTTCTGCGTGCTATCAGGTCCCTCTATTCATAGAGTGAGAGTCGTGTCCGCATTCTCAGTGTTAAGCTGAATTTGTTCAAGGCGTGCCAAGGATGTGTCAAGTCTCCACTCCTGTTCGTGATTTTCATGGACAGGATATCAAGGTGTAGCTGAGGTACGGAGGGTATCCAGTTTGGGGGTTTGAGGGTGGCATCTCTGCTATTTGCAGATGATGATTAGGCTTCTTGCCTAATCTGACTGTGGTATTCAGCACGCACTCGAATGTTTCGCTGCCAAGTGTGATGCGGCTGGGGTGCAGATCAGCCAAATCTGAGGTCATGATTCTCTCCTGGAAAAGGGTGGGTTGCTTTCTCCAGGTGAGGGGGGAACAGCTTCCCTTAGTGGTGGAGTTCAAGTATCTCAGGATCTTGTTCGCGAGTGATGGTGGGGTGAGCGTGAGATTGGCCAGTGGATCGGTGAGGCGGCTGCAGTCCTGCGGTGCTCTACCAGTCCGTGGTGGTGAAGCAGGAGCTGAGTTTTAGCACGAAGCTCTTGGTTTACTGATCGATCTACATCCCCATCCTCACCTATGGTCATGAACTGTGGGTAATGACTGAAAGGATAAGATTGTGGGTACAAGTGGTGGAAATGATGTTTCTCTGCAGGGTTGCTGGGCATTTTCTCCAGGCCAGGGTGAGGAGTTCGGCAATCTGCGAGAGCCTCGGAATAGAGTTGCTGCTCCTCCAAGAGGGGTCAGTTGAGGTCGTAGGCTCCTACCGGAGCTGTACCTGGCACGGACCAGTGGGCAGAGACCTTGAGGCCAACCCAGGACACGCTGGAGGAATTACATCTCTAAGTGAGATTGTGACCTCTAATCTAGGCTCCCCAGCCAGGGGAACCATCATTCCTGCATCTAAAAATAGAAAATGCTGGAAAAACTCAGCAGGCCTGTGAAGAGAGAAACAGAGTTAACGTTTCAAGTCCAATATGACTCTTCTTCTAAGTAGATAGAAATGTGACGGGTTTTATGTTGTTGAAAAAGGGGGCAAGGGTAGGTGGAGCAAAATAGAATGTCAGGTGAGTTAAATGAGAAAAAACGTCATGGAATACAAGACAGAGGGAGTGGTAATGATAGTATAAAGATGAAAGCTTTGGTCAAGGGTAAGTGTTAATTCCAGAATAAAGGTCAGCACTGTCTGAAAGTAAAATAGCAGAATGTGCTAAAAGCAGAGAAAGAGAGCAGAGCTGTCTGAAGGCAAAAACATGAGAACGAGATACAGTCTGGCACTTGGGGAAAAAAATTCAGAATGGGGTCAGAGTTCATGGCCTGAAGTTGTTGAACTCAACATTGAGCCAATGAGGCTGTCAATGGCCTAATTAAAAGGTGACATGCTGTTTTTCCAGCTTGCTTTGGGCTTCACTGAAACATTGTAACAAGCTGAGGACAGAAATGTCACCATGAGACCATGACAGTGAATTTAAATGGCAAGTAACAGCAAGGACGGGGTCATGCTTGTGGATTGAACGAAGGTGTTCCACAAAGCAGTCAGCTAGTCTGCATTTAGTCTCCCCAATGTAGAGGAGACTGCATTGTGAGCAGCGAAAATAGTAGACTAAATTGAAAGAAGTGCAAGTAAATCACTGCTTCAGCTGGAAGTAGTGTTTGGGGCCTTGGACAGTGACGAGGGAGGTAGGTGTTGCACCTTCCGCAATTGCATGGGAAGGTGCAGTGAGAAGGGGATGAGATGGGGGAGAGGGGGTGATAGAGGAGTGGACCTGGGTGTCACGGAGGGAAAAGTCCCTTTGGAATGCTGACAGGGGAGGTGAGGGGAAGATGTGTTTAGTGGTGGCATCATGCTGGAGTTGCCGGAAATGGCGGAGGACCTGAATACAGAGACTGGTAGAATGGAAAGTGAGGACAAGGGGAACCCTATCAAGATTCTGGGAGGGAGGGGGAAGAGTGAGGGTAGAATTGTGGGAAATGAGTCAGACATGGTTGAGGACTGGATCAAACACAGTGGGGGCGGGTGGGAATCCTCAGCTGAGGAAAAAGGAAGACATGTCAGAAGCACTGTTGTGGAAGGTAGCATCATCGGAACAGATGCAATGGAGATGGAGAAACTGAGAGAATGGAATGGAATCCTTAAAGGAAGCAGGGTGTGAGGTGGTGCAGTCATGATAGCTGGGGAAGTCAGTGGACTTGTAATAAATATTGGTAGGCAGTCTATCACCAGAAATGGAGTCAGAAAAGTAAAGGAAGGGAAGTGAAGTGTTGGAGATGGACCATGTGAAGATGAGAGAGGGCTGCAAATTGGAAGCAAAATTGATTAACTTTTCAAGGTCCAGATGAGAGCATAAAGCAGCACCGATACAATCATCAATGTGCCAGAAAGAGAGTTGTGGGAGGGGACCTGAGGAGGACAGGAACAAGGATGTTCCACATACCCTATAAAAAAACAGGTATAACTAACACCCATGCAAGACCTCTTGGCAACAACTTTTATTTGGAAGAAATGAGACAAATTAAAGTACAAATTGCTCAATGAGGGAACAATTTCAGCCAGGCTGAGAATGGTGGTGGTGGATGGGGATTGTTTGGGCTTTTGTTCAAGGAAGAAGCGGAAACCCCTTAGACTGTCCTGGTGGGGGATGGAGGTGCAGAGGGATTGGGCATCCATAGTGAAGAGGATGCAGTTAGGGCCAGGAAACTGTTAACAGTTGAAATGACATAGGATGTCAGAAGAATCACAAATGTGAAGAGACCGGACAAAGAAAGAAAATAGTCAAGATAGGAAGAAATACGTTCAATGGGCAGGAACAGGCTGAAAAGATGGGTCTACCAGGACAGTCCTACTTGTGAATCATTCCTGCATCTACTCTGTCAAACCCTCTAAGAATTTGCTAATTAAGAATGGATGGCAGGGCACTTTGTTCCATTGTCTGTGACATCTTTTGATTATCTGCTCCTATCATTGCTTGCTTGTCCCTACAACCACACCACCCCCAACCCACTTCTCTTCCCCCCGCCCCCCAACCCAACCTTAAACCAGCATATATTTCACCCCTCTTCTAACATTAAATCAGTTCTGTCGAAGGGTCATGAGGACTCAAAACATCAACCCTTTTCTTCTCCGCCGATGCTGCCAGACCTGCTGAGTTTTTCCAGGTAATTCTGTTTTTGTTTTGGATTTCCAGCATCCGCAGTTTTTTGTTTTTACCTCTAAGAATTTTATGTTTTTCAATGATATCGGCCACTTCTAGACAATATAATCTGATTCTACTCAACCATTCCTCATTAGGACAATTCCCTCAATCCAGGAGTCAGTCTAGTGAACTTCTGATACATTCCCTCCATGGTTAGATATCCTTCCTTAGCTAGGTTGGCTAAAACTGTACACAGTATTCCAGGTGCAGTCACACAAATGCCCTGGGCAATTATAGTAAGACTCATTCACTCTTATAAGACCATAAGACATAGGAGCAGAAGTAGGCCATTTGCTCATTGAGTCTGCTCTGCCATTCAATGAGATAATGGCTGATCTGATAATCCTCAGCTCCACTTTCCTGCCTTTTCCCCATACCCCTTGATTCCTACAGATTATACTTAATGTCCCAGCCTCTACAGCCCTCTGTGGTAAAGAATTCCACAGATTGACTACCCTCAGTAGAAATTCCTCCTCATCTCTGTTTTAAATGGATGACCCCCTACTCTGAGATTATGCCCTCTGGTCCTAGAGAATCCCACAAGGGGAAACAACTTCTCAGTATCTACCCTGTCATGTCCCCTAAGAATCTTATATGTTTGAATAAGGTCACCTCTCATTCTTCTAAACTCCAATGAGTACAAGCCCAACCTACTCAATCTCTGCTCATAAGAAAATCCTTTCATAGCCAGGATCAACCTAGTGAACCTTCTCTGGACTGGCTCCAATGTCAGTATATCTTTCCTTAGATAAGGGGACCTAAACTGTTCACAGTATTCTAGGTGTAACTAGTGCTTTGTATAATTTTATCAAGACTTCCCTATTTTTATACTCCATTCTCTTTGAAACAAAGGCCAACATTCCATTTGCCTTCCCTATTACCTGCTGAACTTGTATGTTAGCTTTTTGTGATCCATGCACTTGGACCCCCAAATCCCTTGGTGCTGCAGCTTTCTTCAGGCTTTCTCTATTTAAGTCTTCCTATTCTACTATTCTTCCTGCCAAAGTGCATAACTTCACATTTTCCAACATTATATTCCATCTGCCAAATTTTTGCCCACTCACTTAACCTGTCCATATCCCTCTGTAGACTCCTTGTGTCAGCCTCACCCCTTGCCTTCCCACCTATTTTTGTGTCATCTGCAAACTTGGCGATAGTACATTAATTTCCCTCATCCAAGTCATTTACACTGTAAATAATACTCTAATCCCTTCAAAATAAAGGCTAACATACCATTTGCTTTCCTCATTGCTTGTTGCACCTGCATGTTAACTTTGTGATTCACATATCAAAGACACCAAAGACCCTCTAAACACCGTTTCCTAGTTTCTCACCATTTAAGAAATATTGTTTTTCTATTTTTCCTTCCAAAGTGGAGAACCTCATACTTCTCCACATTATGTTCAATCTCCCACATTCCTGCCTACTGAACTTAACCTGCCTACAGTGCTCTTTGTGTGCACCTCAGTTAACTTTACCACCTTAATCAGCAAACTTGGATACATCACACTCAACCACTCATCTGTCATTGAGATTGTAAATAGCTGAGGCTCACACATTGATGTTTGCAGTAATCTGCTAGTTATAATCTGCCAAGCCATTTATTCCTCCTCTGTTTTCTGTCTGCTGACCAATCCTAATGCGAGTATATTATCCCCAATCCTGAGCCCTAATTTTGTATAATAATTTATCGTAGCACCTTATCAAATCCTTCTCATTGGAATCCTTTGATCTGCCTAAAATGATAGACGCTTTATCAAATGCTTTTTCGAAAGTCCAAACATGCTACATGCACTAATTCCGCCCCCCTCCCCAAATCTACCATGCTAGTTACAACCTCACAGCAAAATCTAACCTTTCCAGAATGTCATAACACTAATGAAAGAACGAACAGTAAGCCAAAAACACAGACGGGGAAATTGGCGCAGATTGCACAATAAACATCGAAGTGTACGTGCTCTGTGTGACACACACACAATGTTCTCTCCCCCCAACCCCAAAACAAATCCATCCATCCCATGTCCAATATCCAGTGGCTCCATAGTTAGCATCCGATTTGGATATTTTCTAGCGAGAAATACATCCAACATGACTCCGACTCGAGGGCATATTTATTTGCAATGTCGACCTCAGATAACCTAAGTTTTGATGATCAGGACAAACTCATCAACAAGGCCCACGAACCAAAGCGGGAGAGCAGCTAATTGACACCACCTGAGCACCCGTCCCGCAGAGCGGAAATTTTCTGTTGCATTGTGGGAATTGTGGTCCGTTCTGGTCGAACGCTTACCCAACGTTCCCCGCGAACCGGAAGCCGGCGACGGGCGAGTCGACAACAACCGACGGTTTTTTTTTGACCTCCGCCCCCATGGCCCATGAAGAGTGGCTGTGGTGCGCATGCGCAGCCGCCTGCGTCGAAGCGACGGCGCTGCCTGTCCACGCCACCGGTCCTTCAGACAATAAGCAGTTGCGTCATCGTGGCTTCGTTAGTTCGCTTTTTGTTATAAAAAAGAAAATACTCGCCGGTTATCGTTGACGTTTCGTTCAGTCGGCGCTCTTCCAAGCCATTAAGGGACCGTCTGCGGGTGCAGTTATGTCGGCGGATCAGATCACGACGTTGTGCGAGCAGTTGATGAAGGCGGTAAACGTGATCATGGATGGAGGCTCGAGTTCGCGCTACCGGCTGGAGGCCCTGAAGGCGAGTTCTCGCTAAGCGAGGAGGCAATTGGGACACCTTTGTCTAAAATACATCAACCACATGTGTTTCCATCCTCCCCATTTCAATTTTTAAAATTAGTTTTGCAAGAAGCCTGATTTTTCCTTTACAAATTATATATATATTTTTCAAAATCGTTATTCCAGCAGGAAGTTAATGCAGCAGTGGCAAGTTTTAAGTGTGTTCTTATCCCGGGTGTTTCTGCTTTGTGTTTTTATATATATATAAATGGACCAATCCCTCTGCAAAGAAATAGTAGCGCCATTGCGGCGCGCTTTGCCTTTTCATTCATTCTGTGGAGTTGCCCGATCAGCGGCAATAGCTGCTTGCATTCGTATTTAACCTTTAATGTAGGGAAACGTCCCAAAGCGTTTCTCATAATTGAAATCTGAATTTGAACCACAGTTTTCCTTTTTGCGTTTCCTTTCATTTTGAGATCACGTGTTGTGTTTGTATTTCACTCGTGTATCTAGAAATTTAGCTGCAGGCATGATAATGTCGCGCATTGGTATCATTTTCTAAAAAAAATCTCTTATTTACACGTGCTGGTAGAGTGTTAATAATTGAATTTTAGAGCCGCAGTTAGTTGGACAAATCTATTTGATTCTTGTATTGGATGTTGGAGTCATTAGATATGTATGTTGCCTTTCTCCATCGAGCTGAATTGACTTGATAAGAGACATTCAAAATCATGAGGGGTCTGAACAGACAGGGAGAAACTGTTCCACGCAACCGGTGGTTAGGATCTGGAATGCACTGGCTGAGAATGTGGTGGAGGCAGGGTCAACTGAGGTTTTGAAAAGGGAATTAAATCATTTATCTGAAAAGAAAAAGTTTGGAGGGCTCTGGAGAAAAGGCAGGGGAGTGGTACTGGGTGAATTGCTCTTTTGGAGCACAGACACATTTGAATTAGCACCTGGAGTAGGGCACCCAACCCCTCGAGCCTGTTCCACCATTCAATTAGATCATGGATGATCTGATTGTAACCTCAACTCCACATTCCTGCCTACTTCCACTGATAACCTTTCACCACCTTGCTTATTACAAATCTATCCACGTCTGCCTTAAAATATTCAAAGACTCTGTTTATACTGCCTTTTGAGGAAGAGAGTTCCAAAGACACTTTACCCTCAGAGTTTCTCCTCATCTGAGTTAAATGGGTGACCCCTTATTTTTTAAACAGCGACCCCTAGTTCTAGATTCTCCCACAAGAGGAAACATCCTTTCCACATTCACCCTGTCAAGACCCCTCAGGATCTTTTATGTTTCAATCAAGTCACCTCTTACTTTTCTAAACTTCAGCGGATACAAGCCTAGCCTGTCTCATCTTTCCTCGTAAGACAACCCGCCCATTCCAGGTATTAGTTTAGTAAACCTTCGCTGAACTGCGAACACATTTGCATCCTTCCTTAAATAAGGAGACCAATACCGTACACAGTACTCCAGATGTGGTCTTACCATTGTCCTGTATAATTGAAGCTTGATCACTCTAATTGTATATTCAATTCCCTTTGCAATAAACAATAACATTATTAGCTTTCCTGATTACTTGCTGTACCTGCATGCTAACCTTTTGTGATTCATGCATTGGGACATCCAGATCCCTCTGCATCCCCTCACCATTTAGACAATATGCTTTTTTTCCCTGTCTGTCAGAATGGACAATTTCACCGTTTCCCGCATTACGTTTCATTTGCCAAATCTTTGCCCACTCATTTAACCTAATCTATATCCCTTTATAGCCCCCATATGTACTTTTCACAACTAACTTTTCTACCTGTCTTTGTATCATCAGCAAATTTAGCAACCATACCTTTGGTCCCTTCACCTGAGTCATTTATATAAATTGTAAAAGGTTGAGGCCCTAGCACTGATCCCTGTCGCACACCACTTGTTACGTCTTACCAACCGGAGAATGACCCATTTATGTCTACTGTTTCTTGTTAGCTCACCAATTTTCTGTCTATGACAGTATGTTATCTTCTACACTATGAACTTTTATTTTCTGCAATAACCTTTGATGTGGCACACTATCAAATGCCTTCTGGAAATCTAAGCACAGTACATCCACCGGTTCCCCTATATCCATAGCAGATATTACTCCTTCAAAGAATTCCAATAAATTAATTAGACATGATTTTCCTTTCACAAAACCATGTTGGTGCTGCCTGATTAACTTGAATTTTTTTAAGTGCCCTGCTATACCACCTTTAATGATAGCTTCTAACATTTTCCCTATGACATATGTTAAGCTAACTGGCCTGTAGTTTCCTGCTTTTTGTTTCCTTCCTTTTGAATAAAGGAGTTCCAATCTAATGGAACCTTCCCTGAATCTAAGGAATTTTGGAAAATTAAAATCAACACCATCAGCTATCCCACTAGCCACTTCTTTTAAGACTCTAGGATGAAATCCATCAGGACCTGGGGACTTGTCAGCCTGCAGCTCCAACAATTTGCTCAGTACCACTTCCCTGGTGATTGTAATTTTCTTGAATTCCTTCCTCCTTTCCATTTCCTGATTTAGAGCTCTTTCTGGGATGTTATTTATATCCTCTATAATGAAGACTGATGCAAAATACCCATTCAATTCATCTGCCAGCTCCTTATTTTCCATTCTTTATCTGCAGTTTCATTTTCTATCGGACCAACACTCAATTTTCTTTTTAAAATATCTACAGAAACACTTTCCATCTGTTTTTATATTTCTCTCATAGCTTTCTCTCATACTCTAATTTCTCCCTCCTTATTAATCTTTTAGCCATTCTTTCCTGTTTTTTAATATTCTGTCCAATCTTCTGACCTGCTGCCCATCTTTGTGCAATTATATGCTTTTTCTTTAAGTTTGATACTATCCTTAACTTTTTTAGTTACCCACAGACGGGGGGTCCCCCTCTTGGAATTTATCTTCCTTGTGTCTGTTCTGTGTATTCTGAAATACCCCCTTAAATGCCTGCCACTGCTTCTCTGTTGACCTATCCGTTAACCTAATTTGCCTGTTCACTTTAGCTAACTCTGCTTTCATGCCCTCATAATTTCCCTCATTTAAGTTTAAAATACTAGTCTTGGATCCACTTTTCTCTCTTTCAAACTGAATATAAAATTCAATCATGTTATGCTCGCTGCTACCTTTGGGTGCCTTTGCTATGAGGCCATTAATCCTATCTTGTTGCTCAATACCAGGCCTAGCATAGTCTGCTGTCGTTGGTGCCAAAACGTGCAGTTCTAAGAAACTATAACAAAAACATTCTATGAATTCCTCATCTAGGCTACTTTTGCCCATCTGATTTTTCCAGTCTATATGTAGATTAAAATCCCTGAGGATTATCACCGTAGCTTTCTGACAAGCTCCTTTCTGACACAACGGGCTGAATGGCTTTCTTTTGTGTTGAAACCATTCTGTGATTCTATAGAAATTAATTCGGGGGAGGGGAAAGGGAGAAGAAGCCCTGCACACTGCTTTCAGCTCTGGAACAGTTCAGCTGTGTTCAGACAATTGGGATGATAGTTTGTTTCTGCTGGCTATGACTAATTCTTGATAAATGATCGGCACTTTCAGTCTGATTTTCTAGTGGCAAAAGACGAAGCACTGTATCCAAAATTTTCCATGAATTAGGACCAAAGTGGTGGCCTGTGAGGAAAGTAGAAAAATCTTGCTTTTGAGACATGCTTTCCTCTGGTTGAGTGTAGACTTCCATGTGCCCTTGCTATAACTAATCTGGAATTGCTTAGGTAATAAGTGACAAAAATGAAAAAAAAATGGTTGTATAACAGGCTTCTATGTGTGCCCCAGGCTGAAGGAGAGTGGGCTTACAAATTAACTTTATGGTCTTTGTGTTATTTCAGATCCCATCCTACCATAGCTGTCTACTCCAAGCATGCCTTTTTGCATATAAACTTCACTCAATAAACTTGTCATCCAGAACACTGTTGTCTGTGTCTTGGTGACACTTGCTGACTCACAGCAAGCCCTGTTCCCCTCTGATCATTGATTTACATGGGCTCTTGGTTGAACAACATCTTGACTTTAAAATTCTCATCCTTGTTTTCAAATGCCTCCATGACTTTGCTCCTCCCTATCTCTAATCTGCTCTAGCCCACAATCCTCCGCTTTCTGCGCTTTTCTAATTGTGGCTTCTTGTGCATTTCAAATTATAATTTCTCCACCACCGGTGACTGTGCTTTTAGTTGCCTAGGTGCCAAGCTCTGGAATTCCCTCAATGGACCTCTTCACTTGTCTACCTCAATTTCCTACTTTGAGACACCCCTCAAAACCAACTCTTTGAGTAAAAGCTTGGTCATCTGACCTAATATATCCTTTTGTGGTTTGGTGTTATACATTGTTTTATAATGCTTTTGTGAAGCATCTTGGAATGTTTCATTCTACATAAATATAAATTATTGTATGGTACAAGCCTAATTACACCCTCAGCATGATCATAGCACTAGAGTAACATCCTTGAGGCTGTAAGTTCAAATCTCACATAGCATATTAGAACCTATATTGGCTAAACTATAATTCGAGGGCAAGCACCATGTAAGCAAATGCCAGCTGTGGCTCAGTTGGTAGCACTTGCATCTATGTCAGAAGGTTGTAGGTTAAAGTTCCACTCTTGGTTTGAGCACCAAGAATTAAGGCTGACAGCCTGGAGTAGTACTGAGAAAGTGCTGCATTATCAGAGGTGCTGTCTTTTAGATGAGATGTTAAATCGAGGCTCTATCTGCCAGCTTGGGTGAAAAAGATCCCTTGGTATTGTTCTAAAGAAGAGCAGGGAAGTTATCCCCAGTGTATTTATCCTTCAGTCAATATCACAAAAACAGATTATCTAGTCATTATCATATTGCTGTTTCTAAGAGCTTGCTATTTGGAAATTGGCCACTCTGTTTCCTGTATTGCAACAGTGACTACACTTCAAAAGTACTTCATTTGCTGTAAAGCACTTTCCCGTGGTCATAAATGGTGCTATATAAATGCTAGTTTTTTTGTGTGAAGGCTTCCAGGTTGTTCACTTAATGCCCTTTAGGGAAGGGAGTCTGACATCCTTCCTGGTCTGCTTAGATGTGGCTTTAGTGCATGGAACGTCATGTAAATCACCTGCTGCTATGCATTCCCTCATTCTCTTTTCCTCTCCTTCCCTCCCGCCCACTCCTAAGATAAAATATTCTTCTATATTGAGTTTTGAAAGCTCTGAACAACACAGACAGAGAATGTCTCCTGGATAGAGGACCTTTAATGTAAAGTCACCATCTTTCTGAAACTATCTTCAACCACTGAAGGGTCTGCACCTGGCATTTTAGTGCGTACACTACATTCATGGCCATCATCGTCTTGCGCTTGGTGTGCTCATTGTAAGTGACCAAGTCCCTGATGACGTTTTCAGGGAAAACTTTCAGGACTCTGCTGACCTCTTCGTATGTGAGACCGGAGATGCGTTTGACGCCGCCACGGTGAGCCAGGTGCCGAATGGCTGGCTAATTAATACCCTGGATATTATCATGAAGGACTTTGTGGTGCCACTTGGCTCCGCCTTTGCCCAATTCCTTACAACCTTTTCCTTTACTCGACATGAACTGAAACCACTGACAAACAAGCAAGGAGGACCTCATTGTAATGGCACAGCTGAATGACAAATCTGTCAGTGAATTTGTGTCAGGTGGCCAAGGAACCAAATTAAGTAAGTCACCTGCTTGACTTTGACATGGCCAAACTGCCTATCTGTCCTTAACAGCATTGGTAGAAATTACCACCCTTGTGAAGGCTAATTTGTTCCAACTGACTGGACATAGTTGTGTTGAAATGTTCAGGGGACTGCTGTCTTAAGTGGGACTGGCAGAGATACATCTGACAGTGAGGCACTGTGGATTATCTGCAGTATATTTGTATAATCTGTAACTCTGATCACTGTCAAGGCAGGAGACCAAGCCTGGTCTGTTTGGAGCGTAGAAAAGCGTGACCGGTACTGGACCAGGCGTATTTAGGAATGAAACATCAAACTACTGAAGCTATAATGCAAGGTTACATGCATTCTAAACACTATAAAAACAGCAGGCTACAGAGTGAGCTAAGCTGATCCACAACTAATAGATTGGAGCAAAATTCTAACCTTATCATATTCTGGTTGAGGATGGTGGTGGACAACCAGGCAGCTACAAGAGGCGATAACTTCATGAACATGCCTAACCTTGTGCTGTTGGAATCCTGCATATAATTGTAGTCACTGAAGGTAAAGTGTTTGAAATGACTTCAGCCAAAAATGGCAAATAGTTGATCTTTCTTGCCTGTTCCTGAAGTCCCCAGTTCATGTTTATATAGCATCTTTTAACATCATAAAATGCACCAAGGCACTTCATTGGAGCTTAATAAAGGAACATTTGACATTGAGCCACATAAGATTATATTAGGGCAGATGGTCAAAATGGAGGTTATGATGGAATTTCTGGAGGCCAAAATTAGGAGCAGAGATATCTTGGAGGTTTATAGGGCTGGAGGGGAGAAGCTGCAAAGGAATTTGAAGACACAGATGTGAGAACTTTTAAAATATAGGCTTGTTTGACTGGGAGTTGATGTCAGCCACCAAATAAGGGTGATGGGTGAATGGGACTTGTGCATGTAAGAACAAGGGCACAAGAGATTTGAATGACCAACTTTACTTAGGGTAGAATGTGGGATGCCAGCCGGGAATATGTTTGAATAGTCAAGTCTATAGGTAACAAAGGTTTGATTGAGGGTTTCGGGATATGTGGTCAGAAAATCTCGGGATCAAGTATGACGCTAAGGATGTGAACAGCCTGGCCCAGCCTTGGACAGTTGCAAAGGAGAGGGATGGACTTGATAGTTAGGGAATGATTTGTAGCAAAGATCCTACCAGTAAAAATACCACTATCCAGCCAATTCTAATCATTCGGTGTCAGGTTAAGTAGCTGAATGCACTGAACACGGCAAGTCCTGTCAACTCCCTGGTTGTTGTGCTGAAGACCTGTATGTCAGAGCTAGCCACTTTGTACTTGAAGATTGCCTAATTCTGTCCAACCATACAAACTTAAAAAATAAATGTAACTCGGTCGATTATTGCTCTAACAGCCTCCTTCCAAACTGTTGTTAAAGTGGAGGAGGAAGTCATCAATAGTGCTATCAAGCAACGTCAAAGCCAGGATTTTCCAGCGCCGTCGCGGGTGAGGCATCATCCCAGCCAGAAGTCCATTGACTTGCGGTGGGACCGGAAGATCACAGCGGCAGGTGGGTGTGGAAAATCCCGCCCCAAAATTTGTTCAACAGTCTGTTTGGTTCTATCATAATCACCCAGCTCGAGACTTCGTTGTGGTCTTGACATAGACATGAATGCAGAGCTAAATGACTAAAGAGTCACTGCTTCTGACATCAACACAATACTTAACAATATTGCACAAAGTAGCTAAAGTGAAATGGAGATCATTCAGGGCTAGTGAAAAACTTTCCAGTGATTTACTACCATACCTGATGCAAAGGAAGGTGGTCATGGAAAGTCAGCATCACAGCCCTAGGCAATCACTGCAGAAGTTCTTTGGTCCCAGCACATCCAATTGCTTCATCAGTAAACTTCTCTCCATTAGAAGGCCAGGAATGAGATTATTTACTGACTATTTAGTTCCTTTCATGACTCCATTTATAGTGAAACAGCTCATACCAACCTACATCAGACCCTGGAAAACATCCATATTTGTGTGACAAGTAGCAGATTATTTTAATACCATATAAATACTGGATATTAATCTTTAGGAATGAGAAATCTCAGCCATTTCTGGTTTCTCAACGGCCGCATCACTATTGGAGTTCCCCACCATCACCATCTTGGATGACTGGAAGCTGGATTGGCCCAGTCATTTCAACACCATGACAAAGGCTGGGTACTCTGACCAGTGGCTCACCACGTGATCCTTCAAAACAGGCCCACTATCTACAAGGCTCAACTCAGGAATATGACATTGAAAAAGTTCAAAGCCATGCAGGTCAGAAAGTTGAATCCCATATCCACTTTTTCATAACTGTCATATTGTGACTGCATTGTATATTCAATCTGAAGGATACACTGCAACAGCTTTGACAGCTGTTTCCCTTCTGCATCTACCACTAAGTTGGATAAAATAATCAATGTCATGGGAGCAGCATCACCTGCAAATTGTTCTCCAAGTTACAAAGATAGATAGGGAAGTAAATTGTTTATAGAACACAGGAGGCTACAAAGGGACATAAGTTAAATGAGTGGACAAAAGATCTGACAAATGGAGTATAATGTCGGCAGATGTGAAATTGTCCATTTTGGCAGGAAGAATAAGAAAGAAGCATATTATCTAAATGGTGGGAGATTGCAGAGCTCTGAGATTGAGGGATCTGGGTGTCCCAGTGCATGAATCACAAGGCTAGTATTTAAGTACAGCAAGTAATTAAGAAAGCTAATAGAATGTTATCACTTTTGTTATGAAAGCAATTGATTACAAAAGTACAGAGGTTATGCTTCAGTTGTATAGGGCACTGGTGAGAACACATCTGGAGTATTGTTTACTGTACTGGTCTCCCTCTTTAAAGAAACATCTAAATGCATTAGAAGCAGTTCAGAGAAGATTTATCAAACTAATACCAGAGTGGGTTGTCTTATGAGGAAAGGTTGGACAGGTTAGGTTTGTATCCACTGGAGTTTAGAAGAATAAGAGGCGATTGAAACCTTTAAGATTCTGAGGGATCTTGACAGGGTGGATGTGGGGAAAGTGTTTCCTATTGTGGGGGAATCTCGATCTAGGGGTCACTGTTTTAAAAATAAGGGGTCACTCATTTAAAACAGAGATGAGGAGAAATTTTTCTGAGGGCCGTGAGTCTTTAGAACTCTCCTCAAAAGATGGTGGAAGGAGAGTTTTTGAATATTTTTAAGGCAGAGCTAGGTAGATTCTTTATCAACAAAGGATGAAAGGTTTTCAGGGGTAGGCAGGAATGTGGAGTTGAGGTTACAATCAGATCAGCCATGATCTAATTGAATGGCAGAACAGGCTCGAGGGGCCAAGTGGCCCACTTCTATTCCTAACATATGTTTGCACCATCCTCGACCATGCATCAGCTTGTCCAAATCATCACTGGATTAATATACAGGAATTCCTTACTTGTGATCTTGCTCTCACAATGGTAATAAGGGCTGCAGGGATTCAAGACGTCTTCAACCACCTTGGGGCAGCTAATGATGAGGAAATAATGTGGCATTGTCATTTTTGACAATGACAAATGACAGGCAAATATTTTAAAACCCTGAGTCACTGTCTGCCTCCTTTCCTTCACTATCTGCCACAATCTCTCCCTATTGATAATTCTCTGGCCACTGTTTTTGATGGAACTAGACTGTAGCCTTAGCATCCTATTTGCACTCAGGCTGAGTTTTGGAATCCATATCTAATGAATTAGAGTGCCTGTAAGGAACTCCTATTTCAGCTGAATCGCTGAAACAATTTCATGTCTTTATGACCTCTTGACCACTTCAATGCTTTCAAGACCAGATTGCTGGTGCCCATCCTTCGCTCATCCAAATCTTTGTACTTGTCCCACACTGTCCTTCTCATCCATCTCCTGTCCTTACTAATGTTGGCTTCCAGTCCTTTTGTGCCTCAAATGTTACACCTTGTCTTCATTTTCAAATCTCTTCATGCTCCTCAGCTCCCTATTTGTAACCTAAGTCCGACACCAAAACTCACTCGTCCTCTGACTTTGACTCTGGCTTCTTGTGCATTTCCTCTGCTGCCCCAATACGGTTATCTATCAACTGCTAAGACAGAAAGCTAATCTTTCTTTAAGACATCCTTAAAACCTACCTTTTTGAGCAAACAATTAGTCAACACTTTGATTTGATTCAACATTCCCTTTTCAAAGTAATGCCTCAAATGAAGTATTTTGGGGCTACATTACTACATTAAAGGTGCTATATAAATGCAAGTTGCCAGATACCATACCCTTTCAGTCCAGTAAAATTGTGTGTATGCCAACTGAAAAATAAAACTCACTCACTTTCATATTGTACAGAATAATTTTGGACGAAATTAGGACTGGATGACCGAAGAATTAATTGAAAAGTTAGTTTTTAAATGTGAAAGTATTTCGGGCTAGGATTGTTAGAGAGTTGGGCTGAGATGGCCCCAAGGCCCTGTTACGTGGTAGAGGAGATGTGCATGGGTGACTGGAGTTAGGGCAATAGTGTACTTGTGAAGGGCCATGGAGATGCCATACATGAGACTTATAAAATGGATGAGGTTTTTAAATTTAATCCGTTGATGCATCATTTCCAAATGTAAATCACTAAGTATAGGGTTGATGGCTGATGAAAGGCAGGATGCAAACTGCAAATTTTGGATAGTATTGGGAATAGTTGACTGGAGATGACAAAGCATGTATAAAGGCTTGAGCAGCAGAGGATGGAGGTGGGAGTTGCAGCTGGAGATAGTAAATGGGCTTGACAGGATGTAGGGTTTAAAGCACAACTTGGGCTGAAATGGGATGTTAAAATTACAAATGGCTGTGTTTTCCGTGAGAGGGTGGTCAAGTGTGGGATAAGGGTACTGTCGACCGTGCAGCATTTGACCAGGCTGCAACTATGGCTTTGATCATGTCTGTTACTGAGCTGCAGGAAGTTGACCGATCTGTATTTGACAATCAGTCGCCGAGATGGATAGGTTCTTGATTGGTAAGGGGATGAAAGGTTACGGGGAGAAGGCGGGAGAATGGGGTTGAGAAACTTATCAGCCATGATTGAATGACGGAGCAGACTCGATGGGCTGAATGGCCTAATTTCTGCCCCTGTGTCTTATGGTCTTATGGTCTGTATTTGATTTTGAGCAGGCAATCTGAAAGTATTGAACTAGTCAAGAAGTGATCGGAAGATAACGCTAGGTTTGATTATTAAACATAGAACCTGAACCCATGTGGAATTATGTAAGGCCTGGGATAGATCTTTGAGTGACCCTGGAGATAATGCAGAGGTGGAGAGCTATTTCTGACTATATGCTGATGGTGTTTAGATAGGGAAAAATGGAACAAAGTAGATCCAATGTTTCAGTGAACTGAGAAGGTGAAAGCCCTTGAAATGGAAGTAGAGTACCTCAGTTTGCAGAACTTTCCTTTGAATTAGAAATTGTGGAATTCAATCTTCATTGCGGGGCTTCATGTAATCCAAGGTAACACAGGTGCAGTGGGAGGCTAATAATGGGATAAGTACATAAACAGACGATGGATCCAGGAGAGATGTAAATGCCTATAGAAGAATAACAGGGGGAGGGAGGAAGCATGAAAAATCTGACCAAGTGAAGAGGGTCACCATGGCCCAGGAATGCAGTGAAATGGGAAAGTTCATACCATTCTACTGGCCAGATTCCTATCCCAAGCAGCAGCTCACACCTCCTGCACCTCCCAGTTGATTTAATGCAGCCATCCTCCAATGTCAGCTATTTGCTGCACAAGTGAAAATGGGAGTTTCAACTCAATGCTAAAACTGGAAGACTGCAAAATATTCAGCAGAAAGATGGGGTCCTGTTTCTCAACCTTGCATAGAGCTTCAAGGGAACACTGAGACTAATTATAGAAGTGAGAATGAGTATTAAAGTGGAAAGTCACTGGAAGCTTGTGGACTGAATGTTGAGCAGGTCTGAATGTGTTGCACATCCCGAATTGTCCTTGAGATGGTGGTGAACTGTCACCTTAACCTGCTGTAATCTATCACAGATTAGATACGCCCACAGTGCTTTTGACCCAGTCACAGTGAATGAATGGTGATAAATCTCCAAGTCAGGATGGTGTGTGACTTGGAGGGAACTTGCAGGCAGTGGTGTCCCCATGTGCCTGCTGACCTTGTCTTTCTAAGTGGTAGAGGTCATAGGTTTGGAAGGTGCTGCAAAGCTCTTGGTTAGAAACACTAAACTCAGGACTGCATCATGCTGCTAAAACATGTTTTGTTTTCTAATTCCCTCTACTGGCACAGTGCACATGCTCCATCAGACATGTATGGTAGCCTCAAATGAACAACGCACTACATCTCTCTCCTTGGTAAATGAGAGGCATATCTTCTTTTCTTAGAATCAATAGAATATTTGAACTTCCAAAACAAACTATTTGGGCCAGTGTGTTTTAATGGTTTGTTTTCAAAAGTGTAAGCAATAAACTTTAACAGAACTTAAACATGCACCGGTGACACTTGGCCTCTTTAAATCATATTCATTTCCATTTCTTTTTTTTTAAACAAGGCTTATGGTAAACTTTCACTATTAGATATTCAAACTCTTTTGTATTACCTAACAAAGTGGTGCAGGCTTTGCACTCAGTTGTATATGATAAATGAAAGACTTGTTCGCCAACTGAAAATAGTTTACTTTGTAACATAATCACTCAAGTATGGTGAATGTTTCTTCCTACAAGCAGGATATTGATGTGTGACATCAGATGCTGTCTCATTTAACTTGTATTTTTCATCAGAGGTGCTGCTGTCTCAATCAGATTCAATGCTTGCAAATGTTGTTTTCAGTGCTTTGAAGAATGATGTGTTTTGTTTGATTTTGGAACCGCAGTGATCATTGGTTCTTTTGTGTTGGTTACAACAAATGACGATGTCTTTGCTTTCCAATCCAACTTAACCATCATGTTTCAGAAACACTTTGTCACTTGGCTTTAGCAGTAGCTCTGAATTTCATGGTTTGCTCTGCGTTACTTTAATTCTGTCCTAATGTTCTCTGGTCATTAGCTTCGTGGCTCAGCAAACATGAATGTAGCTGGAGGCTTCCTCGCATTCGAGTGAGGAGTTGCTCTGTAATTGTGAAGAAAGTAATACAACTCCTGCTTCCACACCTTGCTTTCAGCAGCAGTTGTACAGATCACTTTTCTTCAAAGTACACAAACCTCTATTATTTCTTGGCCAACAATGTGTAATTTTTCGGTGAGTGAAGCCCAGGTAGTTCATGAATTTGCTGAACTCATCACTGTTGAATGGGGGACCATTGTTACTTATCATTATTTGATGAACTCCAGACAAAGCCAAAATCTAGTCAAACTTTGGAATGACTATTTTTGTTGAAGTAGACATAACTATTTCTATGACTAGGAATTTGCTGTAGTTGTCAGTGACAACAAGAAGTTCACTAATGGGCAAATCTACAAAATCAACGCTAACTTCAATCCATGGGCTGGCAGGTAGCTCGATTATGTTGAGCGGATCATGAAAATTGGACGCTGTGTTTGCTTGACATGGTAGACACTGATTTTGTGCCTCACCATGCAGTTAATTCCTGGGAACCATGTTTTTTCCTGAAGGAGTTGCTTGATTTTGACAATTTCCTGCATACCTTCATGTGGTAGATTTACAACACATTCTGAACAACTGCGGGATAACCCTACAGTTGTTGCGTAACGAGATCAGATGTGGTTGCAACTCTCGGGTCATTTTGAACATTGTGAAGACTTTGTGAGAATGATATCGATGTCGCTATCGCATCTTTCCAGTTTTGTAATCCCATAGCTGTCATACATAGCAACAACGTCTCTTCTTGTTGCTACTGTCAGCTAATTTTTGTGACTTTGGCATCACAGTTTATGCTCGGGTAGTTGAGATGTTGCTCAGCAACCTTTTCTTCATAACTAGTAAGACTGATTGTTGGCAAAGGATGACATGGAAGTTGGCTGGGTTGAGCTTTCTTGATACTCACTACAAAATTTGTACTCTTGTAGTTTAAGTAGCCAATGCTGTCTTTGAGTAGGTGTTTGCTATTTGGACTGTTGAACTGGCTTTCTAGTGGCTTATGATGGGTTATCACATCAAATTCGCTTCCGTACAAGTAGAGATGAAAGTGTAAAACACCCCTGTGATTGAGAGTATTTCTTTCTCTCTCTCTTTGCAAATAACGTTGCTCTACAGTTGTTAGCGATTTGGTTTGCAATCATGACGGTTGATGGGTGATATGCCATGTCTTTCTGCGTGAGAACTGCATCTGAGCCAACTGGACCTGCCTCCATGGCTAGTCAGGTGTTTTTCTTGGGTCGAAGTAGGCATTTGTGCAACTTGCTGACAACTATTGTTTTACAGCCTGTTTCTATGGCGTGCCCATGCCCATTGTCAGGCAAAAGTCATCACATACACATCTTGACACTCAGTTGAATGTAGCAATGCGCATCATATTCTGAAATTCTTGGTTCAGCACCTCTTCCCCAGCTTCTTGTCCTTGCAGACATCACTCTGCTGACTGACGAAAATTCTCAAGCTGGTCGAAACCATCCGTGCTGCACCTCACTTACCATTCTATGATGACCTGTTCAACCCACTGCTGTTTGCCTTACATATCGGCACCCCATTTGTGGTACCCTTCCTGAGCAAGATCTACCAGTAAACATCCTTTGGATTAAGGAATGAGAAACATGGGAATTCACTAACAAGTTCCTTCTGACAAATCCCCATCTATTGAATGGCACAGGCTTTGAACTATGATGGCGATAGTGGTCCTTGTTTAATAGTTCAGGATTGGCCAGGGCCCCTGTGCAGCCAACCTCCACCGCTGGAGCCTTGGTACAAACCCCTTATGCACATATGAAAAGACACAAACAATGTTGCACATTACCGAGGAGTGTCCCTTCTACAGACTAAGTGGCGGACTAATAGTTCCCTGATGCATTCTCCATTGCAAAGTCTCGACCCATAATTTGACTTGCCAAGCAATCAGCGTACTTTTCTCATATATTATAAATTGTTGCTCCCTTTGAAATTTGACGTTCTTGCATCTGTCCTCATGAATACAAGATGAAATACTTTGGCAGCATGTCTCTCTCTTTTCAGCAATATTCAAGTTCTATACCACTGAGTTTTACATTGTTTGTCAGCAGCAGGACATTCTGCCTGGTGTGGATAAGCACTGCCACAATAGAAGCATTGATTGGATGAGTCTCAATTCCATTTGTGAGACTGCTGTTGCTTTGCTGGTGGTCTCTTGGCACTTAAGTGATGAACATTGTTCACACGAGTTGAACTTCAACTGTGGCTGTTACTGTTGGCAGCCTCAACTTCAGTAGTTCTGGACTTTGAAAAGGATAGCAATGTTGCTAACTCCAGTAGCTCTGACAGCTTTGCCTTTTTCAAGTGCTTTTCTGCATGGTTGATGGAGAGAGACAACCATCAATTATTTGTGTTTTGATTTCCCGTTTGACATGTTCACCGAAGTCAGATTTGGTTACCATTTGCCTCAATTGTGTGCAATATCGATCAGTTGTCTCATTTGCTGCTTGTTTGATATGTCGGAAAACAATTATTTTGGATGTTGTATTCTTTTTGGGTGTGAAATGAGTTTTTGGTGCATTTTTGGCTGCGTTGTAGTCATTGCACAGGCCTAGGTGTTTCATAAATGACTTCCAATTCTTCATCTCCTTGGTGGAGAAGTGTAAGGCCTTTTGGCTTGTCACCTGTAACTGCCATTATGCCTTCGAAATGTTGCAGCCACTTATGTCAACTTGGGATGCTGATGACTGAGTCCACATCAAAGTGTGATAGGTTGGCATGGCCATCACCATCTTGATTGTCTGTCTGTCTGTCTGTCTGTCTGTCTGTTGTGACAGTGCGTGATCAAGGATCCAGCGTAGCATTCTTCTTTGACCTTGTTCTCAGATGGGCGTCTATAAAAACTGGAAGTCACTCCTCTTTTGGGAATATTCTGGTTTGTTAATTTATTGCACTGCCTGCTTGAGTGCAGCGACAATAGTTTCAATGCGAGGAGCACACCTTGAACGGCCAACAAGCCCCAACTCAGAAAAGAAAAATAAAATGGATTGGGCACGGGATGAATTGAGCGAATTATCACCCTACCACTAATCTGCCCCGAAAGAAGAAAATCTACTGTAATGTGACAAGGGCCCAACTGTGATCTTATGTCACTAATCTGGTTCACTCGAGGACAATAGCACGCCACACAACAATTGCTGATAGGTGGTCAGCCAAATTTTCCTTATCAGTCATCAGTTTTTGCTTGTAGACGGCTTTTACCCTGAGTCATTGTTAAATTCTTAATAAGAAACTTTCAAAACTCAGGACTGCATTGTGCTGCAAAAACTTGGTTGTTTTGTTTTCAGACTCCCTCTAGTGTTACATTACTCATGCCCCATCAAACAGGCATGCCACTAAAATGAAAATACACTACAGGCACCGTAGGAAAATTCTTGCCCAATTGTTGCACTGCATCTTGTGTCGTAAATACCTAATTCTTAGTTCAGAGTAATACTTCAGGTAATTTTTAGTCATGGGAAGACTGAAATTTAACCGTAAAAATGGGATAAATGCAACTAAATTAGCTAGAATATTAGTACACTTAAAGGTTGGGGCCTTGTTGATTTGAGAGGCTAACTGCTAGAAAGGTAAGATTATAAAACCGCAGGTGGCCTTGCTTGTAAACGGTGTATGTTGCAGCCATGGTGACCTGGTGGTGGAGGAAGGGAGTGTTTTAAGGTAGTGGATTGAATGCCAATCAGATAGGCAGCTTTGCCTGGATGGTGTTAAGTTTGTGCCTGTTGGAGTTCCACTCTTCCAGGCAGGTGAGGAGAATATTCTATCACTCCTGATTTGTGCCTGGTAGATGATGGAAAGGGCTTGGGGACTCAGGAGGTAAGTTAAGAACATGAGAAATAGGAGCAGAAGTGGGCCATTTGGCTCCTCAAGCCTGCTCCGCCATTCAGTGAGATCATAGCTAATTAGTTTGTGATCTTAACTCCACTTTACAGCCTGCCCTCTACAGCCCTTGACTCTCATACAGAGCAAAAATCTGTCAAACACACCCCTGATAAGAATTACTGCAGAATACCTAGCATCTGACCTCTTTTAGCCACAGTTTAGCAAAGCAACTACCAAGCGCTTGAATCATTACAGCAAAGGAGGCCATTTTTTCTCTGTTCATGGGATGTGGGGGTCACCGGCCAGGCCAGCGTTTATTACCCACCCCTAGTTGCCCTTGTCAACCTCATTGCTGTTGGTCTGGAGTCACATGTAGGCCAGACCGGGTAAGGACATTCCCTTCCCTAAAAGACATTAGTGAACCAGGTGGGCTTTTACAACAATGGCCATCATTAGACTTTTAATTCCAGGTTCTTTATTGAATTCCAATTCCTCCATCTGCTGGGATTCAATCCTGGGTCCCTGGAACATTACCCTGGGTCTCTAGATTACTATTCCAGCGAAAATACCACTACGCCATCACTTGACCCATCGTGTCCACGCTGGTCCTCCTAAGGAGCAATTCATGTACAGCCTCTCCTCTGTCCTCTCCCCACATCCCTGCACATTCCTCCTTTTCATATATTTAGAAAAGGTAGAAATATTTATGGCACAGATGGAGGCCACTCTGCCCATTGTATCTGCTGGCTGAAACACAAGTCCCCCAGCTTCATCCTGTTTTCCAGCACTTGGTCTGTAGCCTTTAAGGTTATGGGACTTCAGGTGCATACCCAGACAACCTTTAAAAGTGTTGAGGGTTTCTGCCTCTACTACCCTTTTAGGCATTGAGTTCCAGATCCCTACTGCCCTCTGGGTGAAAAACCTTTTCCTCATTTTCTCTATAATCCTTCTACCAATCACTTTAAATCTATGCCTCCTAGTCAATGACTTCTCTGCTAAGGGAAATAGGTCCTTCAGATCCACTTTATTTAGGTCCTTCACAATCGTGACACTTCGATCAAATCTCCCCATAGCCGCCTCTGTTCTAAAGAGAACAACCCCGGCTTACCCAATGTAACCTCATAGCTGCAATTGTCCAGTCCTGGCAACATCCTCGGGAATCTCTTCTGTGCCCCCTGTAGTGAAGCTACATCCTTTCAGTAATGAAGTGACCAGGAATGCATATAATACTCAAGTTGCGGCCTAACTAGTGTTTTATATAGCTCCAGTATAATCTCCCTGCTCTAATTCGGCTAATAAATGGAAGAATTCCATATGCCTTCTTAATCACCTTTTCAATCTGCTATCTTTAGGGATCAGTGGACATGCACTCCAAGGTCCCCGACTTCCTCCACACACCTCGGTATCTTCCCAATTATTGTGTATTCCTTTGCATTGCTTGAGCCCTTCAAATGCATCACCTCACGCTTGTCTGGCTTGAAATCCGGTTGCCATTTTTCTGTCTGCAGCCTACAACTTTCCTTCTTACTTTGGTCTCCCCAGTGTAGATGAGACAGCATTATAAAGAATGAATGCAAATATTAAGTTGAAAGAAGTTCAAGTAAATTGCTGTGTCCTCTGGAAAGGTTAGTTTGAGGTCCTGGTACTATCTGTTGTTTTCTTTTTCTTTATTCATTGGATGTCAGTGTCGCTGCCGAGGCCAGCATTTATTGGCCTTTAAGAGTCAACCACATTGCTGTGGAGTCACATATAGGCCACACCAGGTAAGGATGGCAGATTTCCTCCTCTAAAGGGCAATAGTAAACCAGATTGGTTTTTACAACAATGGACAATGGTCATAATCAAACTTTTAATTCCAGATTTTTTTTTTTATTGAATTCAAATTTCACCTCCTGCTGTGGTGGGATTCGAACCTGGGTCCCCAGAGCATTACCCTGGGTCTCTGGAGTACAAGTCCAATAACAATACTAATATGCCACCCTGTTAGAGTCATATCTCCTCAAGACTGAAATTTTCTTTTACAGGATGGAAGGATTTGGCATGCTCTAGCAATGTGGATGCTAACCTGGGAATTTTTTTTAAAAGGCCATAAGTTCACCTTGGAACTGTCAACAAGCAGGCCTCTTCAAAGAAATCACCTGACTTGTATGGTACTTGAGAAGGAGTTTTGCTTGTGTTGAACTGCCAAGCACTTTAATGAAAAGCTGGGTGACAAACAGGCAATCACATGGGAGAGGGGAAAAAAAAATCTTAAGTTGTGAACCTGCTTGTTTTGAAGGCAGTCTTGTTGAATAACATGCTGACAGAGGATGGCTACCTTGACTGGCTCCCTCTTTCTACCTTACCTAAAATTGTGTGTGGCTATCAACCTGTAGCCAGAGAACCCTCATCTAGGTGTAACTGGTCTGCATTTGAACCTGCAAAGTTGAGACCAGTGGTGAGAACTTCCAGGCATCCACTAGGACTTCAGGTCGATGGTGTTGAGACCCTTCGGACCTTTTTTTTAACAATACCCATCCTTCATAGCCCATCTCTGCAGAGAGACTTGTCCTTTGTTTGTCTGTATGCTGGGGAGATAGTTATACTTCCCGATAGTTAGGAAGAGATAGTTATACTTCCCGATTACAACAGTGTGTTAACAAGTGCTTACAAATTGTTAAAAGAAGTTTTGTTTTTAAAATAAATTAACCATTCTGAGTGTTTGAAAGAAGCCTTGTCAGAGTCTCTTTTCTTCTGGTTACTTGAGGTATAGGTGCACAATTTGCCATTTTGGTGAGAAAGTTAAACATTTAAATAAATGGTACAGCCTGTGGGGTCGTGAGGCTTGATGATTTGTGCACTCCTCCCATCCTGGTCATAACAATGTGTTTTCAGATTATGTCTCTCAAAGGTTATGTCACATTTAGTGTGTACACAAGGGTGTACACCCAGTTCTAATTCAGCACCATTCTCTCGATCTCGGGTGGGGGGCGGGGGGGAAGAATCCCTCACACAAAGGCACTTGATGCCTGATCAAGGAACCTGGCATCAGGAAAGGGGCATTTTGCTGAGAGCTACCTTCTGCCCTTGCTGCCAAGCTCCTTCCCCAGTGACACACCACCTACTATCACTTGGCTGTGCCTGGGTCCGTAGGTCATCCTGGACCTTGGGTTGGTGTCATACCAGCAGCAGCCACCACCTTCCTGATGGTGCTGCTAAGCGATGAGTTGCTGGCTCCTTAATCCCAGGGAAGGCCAGTTGCTCCCACTTAACTATCTGATTGAAACTTAATTTTTCAGGTCTCCCTGAAAAGGTAACACAGTGCTCTCTTCGGCTCTACAACTGGAAGGGGGACTGTTTCCACCACCCCACCCCACCACTGGCTTCCATTAAATACATTGATCTCCAACCACTAATTCCTTCCCCTTAACTGGTCCCAGGTTCGTATTTAACACTAAATGAGATTCTGCCCTTTTCTTCACCAAGGCCAACCCATATCTACCTCTGTTTATACCACCTGCCTCCAACTCTGCCTTGACCTATCTGCTCCTAAAACACTTGTTCATGTTTTTATCTCCATTCAGGATTATTTCAGTGCCAGTTTCCCATTCTCATAAATCTGAAGTCATATGAGGCTTTGCATGTATATTAAACAATACCCGGCCATTTACCCATCACCCTTGTGTTTGCTGGTCAGCAACAGCACACGCCTGCATGCATACTTAATAGCAAAAGCAGCATGCTATATGCAGAACCGAGCAATCCCATAAACAACAGATCCGATCAATACTTTGCAGTCCTGCAGCATCCAATCATGAATGTTGGTGGCTGTTAAGCAACTACTGTAACAGTAGGGAAGGATGTCCATCAACAGCCCCATCCTTGATAACATCAAAGCTCAGCACGTGAGTGTCAAAGGCACAGCTGAACTATTTGTAACCATCTTCCTCCACAAATACAAAGTTAATAATCCTTCTCTGCCTCCTATTAAAAATATTTCAGAATACACTGGACAGCAAAGACTATAGGTCCCAGTAACATCCTGGCTATTGTGCTGTAGACTCGTACTCTAGAACAAGCCAAGCTGTTTCAGTAGAACTATCGCATCCATAGTGTTGAAAATTGTCCAGGTAGATCCTATCCACAAAAGAAGGACAAATTCAACCCAGCCATTTATTACCCTATTTTAAACATCCCCACCCCCCCCGCCCACCACACACACACACCACCACCAGTGAATTGAGGCTACAATGTGCACTGTCTACAGGATGCACTGAAGTAATTTGCCAATGCTTAATTGACCGCACCTCCCAAATGATCAAAACCCCACCATGTAAATGGACAAAGGCAGTGGGAACACACACCATTCCGATTATAACATGTATTACCATTGCTTTGTCACTGGGTCAAAATCCTGGAACTCCTCTCTACCTCAGCACAGTAGGAATACCTTGACCACGTGGACTGCAGTATTTCAAGAACGTGGCTCACCACCATTTTCTCCAGGGCAACCAGGGATAGACCTCGATCTGGTTTGAATTTCTGAAGTGGCCCAGCAAGCTGCTCAGTTGCACAGTCACTACAATGGGGCACTAAGGATTGGCCATAAATATGGCCTTCCAGATTGCCCATGTCTCCAAAGCCTTTGTTTTAAAATTGCCAGTTCATGCAGTATCTCATGAAATATCAAACCTGGAATAGGCTGACCCAATGTATTTTGGATCGTGAACAATGTATTCATGGATTATGGTTATATATGATCTTTCCTCTTTATAAATATGCTATAATTACTTCACTGCTGATCTTCGGAGAAAGAATATTGTAAACAAATTTTATTTTTCAGTTTTGAAGAACTGGTCTTCTGGCTTCTGATTTTCTTGGTTTAATAAACTCATGGCGGAATACTTGTTTATATATTTTGCATACTTATCCTGGCATTCACTCATAACTTCTCAAGGACTTGTGCAGCCATTCTCAATCATAAAAAAAAATGCGTGCTGGAAATCAAATAGTACGGAAGAAAATGTGGGTAACACTCAGGCCAGGCAACCTGTGCGGAGAGAGAAACAGAGTTACTATTTTAAGCCAAAAGATTTTTTGTCAGAAGTCTTTAATAATAAACATTTAAAAAAAAAACACTGGATGAATTGTTTCATTAATGTGCTTAGAGAAGGAAATCTGTTGCCTTACCTAATCTGGCCTAAATGTGACTCCAGACCCATGGCAACATAAATGACTCTTCCTACTATCCTGCGAAATATACCTACCTGCAAGCTACTCAGTTGTGTTAAACCAAATGCAAAATGATAAAGGAATAAACCCAGACAGACCACCTGGAAATGACAAAGGAGAATGCAGCCAATCAACTCCCTAACATCTGGCTAGTTGTGTCATAGACCAGTCAAGCAACAACCCTCGTTAAAACCTTTCTTTCCTCTGGACTTTCCAGTGCTCTCCTGGCTGGTCTCCTGCATTCTATCCTCTGCAAATTTGAGATCCAAATCTCTGCTGTCTACGTTTTGACTTGCAGCAAGTCCTATACCCCCATCACCTCGGTGCAAGCATCACCTTGTGTTTAAAATTCTCATCCTTGTTTTTGAATCCCTCCTTGGCCTCACCCCCCCCCCAATATCTCTGTAATCTCCTGCAGCATCACAACCCTCAGATATCTGCAATAAAAACAAAGTGCTGCAAAAACTTAACAGGTCTGGCAGCATCTGTGGCAAGAGAGACAGATTTAATGTTTCGAGCTGAATATAACTTCTTCAGAGCTCTGATATCTGTGCTCCTCTTAAGTCTGGCCTCCCTAGTTTTTAATTGCTCCACCATTGCTAGGGGTGCCTTGAGTTGCCTAGGCTCCAAGCTCCTACACCTTTCCTGTGCCTCCATCTTTGCACATCATTTTCTCCCTTTAAGATACTTAAAAGCATACCTTTTTCACCGAGTTTTTAGTCATCTGACCTAATTGTCATCCTCATGGCTTGGTGTCATATAATGCTCTTGTAAAGTGCCTTAGGACGCTTCATTACGTTACAGGCACTATGTAAATATTTGTTATTGTTGTGATGAACATGCTCACAGGTCCATACCTTTCAGCTAAAGTTCCAGACAACATGTCTGCCATTATTGGCTATGTCCTGTCCCGTTGGGAGGACAGGCCCACCAGAGGTACCAGCACAGATATACAGTTGTGAGGGTGTGCCCCAAGGAGTGTCAAATATTGACGATGGACTCCAGATCTCATGGCACCAGGTCAAACATGGGTAAGGAAACCTCTGATGATTCCAATCTACTGCTCTCCCTCAATTGATGAATTACTGCTCCTCCATGTTGAACATCACTTGGAAGGAGCACAATGGGTAACAAGGGCGTGGAATGTACTCTAGTTGTAGGACTTGAACGTTCATTGTCAAGACTGGCTCGGTTGCATGACTACAGACCTAAGCTAGCAGAGTCCTGATGGAAATGGATGCAGGACTGAGTTTGCTGCAAGTTGAGAGAACCAACATGAAGGTCAAACCTAATTGTTTTTTATACAAAAACAAAACTCTGCAGGTGCTGGAATTCTGAAGTAAAAACAATATATTTTTTTCCCCATATCATCCAGTCTTTCATTCCCTCCTCATTTCTCCACCTGTCTCTAACTTGACTTTAATGTACCCTATTTCCTTTTCCATCATTTGCTCAGTTTCTTTTTCCTCCTTTGTTTCATTGATTAAAGAGTTGGATCATTAGGTTTGAGTTTTGAGGTTCCAGATGCCACATTGACATCATTATATTATGATCAGTTTTCATTTTTAGCAACTTGCAGCACAAATATCATTCAGCGTAAAGCATGAGGTTAATTAATCCAGTTCATAAAGTGTATTCGGGACAAAATTTTAGAATCAGGGTGCAGGCTATTTTAGATCTGGTAATGTGCAATGTGACATGATTAATCAATAACCTCACTGTAAAGGAGCCGCTTGGTTACAGTGACCGTGACGTGATAGAATTTCACGTTCAGTTTGAAGACCATAAGATGTAGGAGCAGAAGTAGGCCATTTGGCCCATCGAGTCTGCCCCACCATTCAGTGAGATCATGGCTGATCTGATAATCTTCAACTCCACTTTCCTGCCTCTTCCCCATAGCTCTTGATTCCCTAATTGATTAAAAATCTATCTATCTATCTCTACCTTGAATATACTTAATGACCCAACCTCTGCAACCCTCTGTGGTAAAGAATTCCACAGATTCACCACCCTCAGAGGAAATTCCTTCTCATCTCTGTCTTAAATTGGTGACCCCCTTACTGAGATTATGCCCTCTGGTCCTAGACTCTCCGACAAGAGGAAACAGACTCTCCGCATCCACCCTGTCAAGCCCCCTAGGAATCTTCTATGTTTAAATAAGGTCACCTCTCATTTTTCTAAACTCCAATGAGTACAGGCCCAACCTACTTGACCTCTCCTCATAAGAAAATTCCTCCGTCCCAGGGTCAACTGAGTAAACCTTCTCTGGACTGCCTCTAATGCTAGTTTACCTTTCCTTAGATAAAAGGACCAAAATTGTTCACTGCATACTCGGTGTGGTCTAGCTAGTGCCTTGTATAGTTTTAGCAAGACTTCTCTATTTTTATACCCCATTCCCTTTGAAATAAAGGCCAACATTCTATTTGCTTTCTCTATTACCTGCTGAACTTGTATGTTAGCTTTTTGTGATTCATGCACGAGGACCCCCAAATCCTTCTGTACTGCAGCTTTCTTCAGGCTTTCTCCATTTAAGTGATATTCAGCTCCTCCTCTTCTTGCCAAAGTGCATAATCTCTCATTTTCCCACGTTATATTCCATTTGTCAATTTTTTGTCCACTCACTTAACCTGTCTATACCCCTCTGTAGACTCTTTGTGTCATCCTCACCACTTGCCTTCCCACCTATTTTTGTGTCATCTGCAAACTTGGTGATAGTACATTAATTTCCCTCATCCAAGCCATTAATATATATTGTAAATAACTGTGGCCCCAGCACTGATCCCTGTGGCACTCCACTTGTTACCAGTTGCCTTTCTGAAAATGCCCCCTTTATCCCAACCCTGTCTTCTATTAGTTAGCCAATCCTCTATCCATGCTAATATACTACCCCCAACACCATGGGCTCTTATTAAGTAGCTTTATGTGTGGTACCTTGTTGAATGCCTTTTGGAAATCCAAACATATTACATCTACTGGTTCCCCTTTATCTATCCTGCTTGTTATCTCAAAGAATTCTAATAAATTTTTCAGTCATGATTTCCCCTTCATGAAGCCATGCTGACCTTGCTTGATTATATTATGCATTTTTAAATGCTCTGCTTTTACATCCTTTATAATAGACTTTTCCCCAATGGTGGATGTTAAACTAACTGGCTTACAGATAACTTTTTTTTGTCTCCCTCCCTTTTTGAATAAGGGTGTTACATCGGCAGTTTTCCAATCCTCTGGGACTTTTTCTCACCAGTGCATCCACTATCTCTGTAGCTACTTCCTTCAATATCCTAGAATGCAACCCGTCAGGTCCAGGGGACTTATTGGCCTTTAGCTTCATCAGTTTCCCCAATATTTTTCCTCTAGTGATAGTTATATTTATTTCCTCCCCTCCTTTTGCCCCTTGATTATTTAGTATTTTTGGAATGTTATTAGTGTCTTCTACCGTGAAGACTGATGCAAAGTATTTATTCAACTCCTCTGCCATTTCCTGGTTCCCCATTATTATTTCCCCAACCATATTCTCTAAGGGGCTTATGTTCACTTTGGCCTCTCTCTTCCTTTTTATATATTTAAAGAAGCACTTGCTGTCTGTTTTTATATTACATGCTAGTTTACCCTCAAAGTTCAATTTCTCCCTCTTTATTGTTTTTTTGGTCATCTTTTGTTGTTTTTTAAAACATTCCCAATTCTCTGGCTTGCCACTAATCTTTGCAACATTGTACGTTTTTTCTTTCAATTTGACACTATCCTTCACTTCCTTGGTTAACCATGGTTGGTTTACCCCTTCCTGGTATCCTTCTTTCTCACTGGGATATATCTTTGTTGTGAACCATGAGCTATTTTCTTAAATGTCTGCCATTGTTCAACAACCATCTTTTCTGCTAAGCTCCTTTCCTAGTCCACTCCCAGTCAATTCTGCTCTCATTTCTTTGTAATTACCCTTATTTAAGCTTAGCATAGTTGTTTCCGACCAAGGGGGAGAAGTGTGTGTCTAAGGCTAGTGTTTAAACTTAGGGTAACTATAAGACTATGAAGGTAGAGCTGGCCAAAGTGAACTTGAAACTAGGTTAAAAGGCAGGATAGTAGAGATGCTGTGGCAGACTTTTAAGGAGATATTTAATGACTCTCGGCAAAGATTTATCCGAGTGAGAAAGAAAGAGCCTATGAGATGGATGCATCATTCATGGCTGATTAAGGAAGTTGAGGATTGTATCAAATTGAAAGAAACTGTACAAATCTGGAAAAATTAGTGGTAGGCTAGAAGATTGGTCAGGTTTTAAAAACCAGCAAAGAATGACTTGGAGAAAGTAGAGTATGTTAGAAAGCTAGCTAGAAATATAAAAACAAATAGTAAGACTTTCTACAAGTATTTAAATAGGAAAAGAATAACCAAAGCTGGTGTTGGTCCTCCAGCGAGAGAGTCTGTGGAATTGATAATAGAAAACCAGGAAATAGCGGAGGCATTGGGCAGGTGTTTTGTGTCTATCTTCACTGTAGAAGACTTCAAAAACTTTCTAAAGATACTTAAAAATCAAAGGAGGGAGGAACTTTAAAAAACAATGACAATCACCAGGGAAAGGGTACTCGAAAAACTATTAGATCTAAAGGTTGACAAGTCCCCAGGGCAAGATGGCCTCCACCCTAGGGTCTTAAAAAAAAAAGTGGCTACAGAGATAGTAGAGGCATTGGTTATGTTCTTCCAAAACTCCTTAGAATCTAGAAAGATCCCAGCGCTTTGGAAATGGCAAATGTAACCTCTATTCAAGGAAGGAGGGATACATAGAGCAGGAAACTACAGGCCAATTAGCCTACCATCTATCATAGGATAATTGCTAAAATCCACTATTAAAGTTTTAGCAGGATACTTAAAATTATAATTTGATTAGGGAGAGTCAACATGGCTTTGTGAAAGGGAAATCATATTTAACTACTTTATTAGAGTTTTTTTTGAGAAAGTAACATGCAAGGTGGATAAAGGGGCACCCATAGATGTGTACCTGGATTTACAAAAGGCATTTGATAAGGTGCCACATCAAGGATTACTACACAAGTTAGGAACACGTGTAGTGGGGTGGGGGGATAACATTAGCATGGATAAAGGATTGGTTAGCTAACAAGAAACAAAATAAGGATAAATTAGTTCATTTTGGGTTGGCAAACTGTAACTAGTGGAGTGCCACGGGGTCAGTGCTGATACCTCAACTATTTACAATCGATATCAATGACTTGGATGAAGAGACTGGTTGCTAAATTTGATGCCAAGTTAGGTGGGGAAGTAAGTTGTCAAGAGGAGGCAGAGTGTCTGCAAAGGGGTATTGATAGGTTAAGAGAATGGGCAAAAATTTGGCAGTTATTAGAGTATAAACGTGAATTTGTCCACATTTGCAGGAAGAATAGAAAAGCGGTGTACTTTTTAAATGGAGAAATATTGCAGTAGCTTTGAGGGATCTAGGTGTGCTGGTGTGTGAATCACAAGTTAGTGTATCGGTACGAAAAGTGGTTAGGATGGCAAATGGAATGTTCGTGTTTATTTCAGTGGGAATGGATTATGTAAGTTGGGAAATTTTACTGCGACTGTACAAGGTCTTGGTGTGACCACATCTGGAGCAATGTGTATAGTTTTGGCCTCCTTATTTGAAAAAGGATAAAATTACATAAGCAGTTCAGAGAAGGTTCACTCAACTAATTCCTGGGATGAAGGGCTTATCTTATGAAGAAGGTTGAAAAGGTTGTGCCTATACAGCACCCATTGGAGTTTAGAAGAATGAGAGGTGATCTTATTGAAATATATAAGACCTTGAGGGGACTTAAAGGGTGGATACTGGAAGGATGTTTCCTCTTGTTGGGGAAACTAGAACTAGTGGACACAGTTTAAGAATTAGAGGTTTCCCTTTTAAGACTGAGACTTCCCTTACGACTTTCCTCACAGTGGGTCATTAGTCTGTGGAATTCTCTTTGCCAGAAAGCAGTGGAGCCTGGGTCAATTTAATACTAAGTTAGATTGTTGATGGACAAGTGAGTCCAGGGTTATGGGGGCTGAGACCACAATCAGATCAGCCATGATCTTATTGCCTGGTGGAGTAGGCTTTAAGGGTTGGATGACCTACTCCTGTTCCTAGCTTCCATGTTCATGATGCTGACCATAAAAGATGAATTCCAGCAATTTCTTGTTTATATTAATAGGTGTGGTTCTATCATAATTAGGATTAGCAAAAATCCAAACAAGGTTTTCACTTGTGGCTCCTTTAGCTACACAGCAGCATGAGATTGTACTTTATTCCTAGTTGGTTTTCTTTCATGCTATCTTATGTTACACCAATTGAACAAAGGTGTCAATTTTCAGTTGACACATTTGCTTTCCAGCATTCAGTTTACTGCATTTGTTTTCAGATTCCAAAATGCCATGTTCAGATCTAATGTTGCTGAGCAAGCTAACATGTTCATTGATATTTTTTTTTTGTTTGTTTTGTGTGTGTTTTTTTTTTTGCTGGGAAGTATTCTCTTGAGCAAAGTTTCACAATGGTAGCATTCTGTAAGTAAACTGTAGAAACATATATATTTCTTACTTCAACAGTTTTGTGAAGAGTTTAAGGAGAAGTGTCCACATACAGTGCAGTGTGGGCTACGTCTGGCTGAGAAAAACAATACAGGGATTGTCCGCCACTTTGGACTTCAGATACTGGAGCATTCTATCAAGTGAGTGAAATTTTCACTGTGCAACTGTTATTATATAAACCTAATGCCAAAAAATCATAATGTTATTTACAAGATTAAGTAGAACATTGTGCAGCTGTAAATCAAATTTGGTGAATTTTAACTTTTTATTTGCATTTTGTGCATTTATTTCAATGAGTTCTCTGAAACATTCAGCTTCCAGCTCAATCCGAGTTTTGACTGTGGGTTAAATTTTGCAGTCAGTGGCAAAGCAATGGTGCTTGCCCCTGACCTTTGAGAAAGCTGCCCATAAAGATCTAGCAATCCCTGGTGCAGATATTTCCTTTCCCGAAGCAGTTTAAATTTACTGCCAAGCCAAGGTGATTTCCAGGTATGTGGCAGCAGTGATGTCAGCAAGCAGGGTAAGCAGCAAATGACAACAACTTATTTTTATAGCACCTTTAGCATAATAAAATGTTCCAATGAGCTTCACAAGAGACAAATAGGGCTTAGGGACTAATATAATTGGGGAATCGAGCCACATGAGATATCTTGGGTAAGATGACCAAAAGCTTGGTCAAAGAAGTGGGTTTAAAGAGTGTGTTAAAGCAGGAAATCGAGGGGGAGGCATAGGGAGGGAATTCCAGAGCTTGGGATCTAGGCAGCTGAAGGCACGGCCACCAATGGTGGAACAATTCAATTTGGGAATGAGAGTCCGTAATTAGATGAGCACAGAATCAGTGTTCTCACAGACAGCAACTCAGGAAGTTAACAGCTCATTATCCTTTTAAATTTTCAGGTAGTGAAATAAATGATTGATTGGATTTAAATAGGAACTATATTATTGATATAAACAAAGTTCAGCATTTTTTTTCATAACTTTTTAAATCATAATTTGACATTACATAATATAAAATTACTGATTCAGGGTCAGAGAGGTTGTTTCAAAGTAATTATGAAGTTCTTATGCTCTTATTGAACCAAATAATCCTCATTCATTTAAGATGTAACTCTTTTAGAGGGTTTTTACAGTAAGACTAATGGTATAAAATCATCTGATTTTGTTAGGGATTTCACTCTGGGTGGCCTTAAATATGCATGCTCTGCAGGAACATAAAATCACTGTCAGCAAGTTCTGACTTTCCGTGTTAATCTGTACATATGCGGGCTTCAGAAGTTGCTGTCGCTTTCAGTGAAATAATGATAGCAAACCATTTCATTCTCCAATACCACTCCAAAACTTGGGCCTTGAGTTTCAGGCATGTTAGTTATGAGGACAAAGACCAATTCCTTGCTCCTGCATCAAATGCTTATTCGTAGCTGATTTGGATTAAACACTTCCCCTCCCAACCCCCAACCCCACCCCTGGCCATTTTTCTATCACTGCCCACTTCCTTCCCAACTCTGGTTTAGAATATAGGCTAAACAGAGACTTTTGTTCCATATGTATAGTTTTCCTTGACCCCATTTTAATTTTTTTTCAGTGCATGCTGGTGTATGTTGCAATTCTTTGAAAATAGTAATAGTTATAAATGTTCTAATTCTTGTGCAGCAAAATACTGAAGTGTTTTCTCTTTGTAAAATATATTTCAAAAACAGATAAAATTCCGTAGTATTTACAAAATGATGTCGTGGAGATAACTCCTGGCGTTTTTTTAAGGTTTCGCTGGAATGGTATGGTGCACCGTGATAAGGTCCAGCTGAAGAATAGTGTGATGACTCTTCTATCGCGTGTAAGTTGTCTTATTAACTTTCCTGCTTTTCTGACCTCAAACCTCACCACCAACTACATGACATTTACAGTGAAACTTGTGCAAATAGTTGTCTCCCAGTTAATGGATACTTACTGATGGACCCAAATAACTAGCATTGTAATAGGTGTAAATTGCACCTTGAAACCATGGACACTTGTAAAGTGCAGCTTATGAACACCCTTCAATGCACCAAGTCTGTTAACAACTTAAATACCAGTGGCATAGATAGATATGAGGTGACAGAGAAACTGCCCTCTCTCTGGGTCTGAATGTTTGCATGGCTCTATCCTGGGTAGAGGGTTTTTTCTGCCACTGTGGATGGCGGATAAAGAGACCTCCTTTACATAAAGGCGGGGGGGGGAATGAAACTGCGGAATTGGGGCTAAGGAGATGCGATGGAGACCGGGAGCTCTAAGGGTAACATAAATGATTTCCTCTCTTCCCTGCTTTTGTTTTCCTCTTTCTCACTTCCTCTCAGGTGGTCTCCTGCTGCTTGAAACTTCTGTAGCAGCTGCTGGCATAGGGCATAAAACAGACTAAGATTTTCAACTACAGGTGACCCAACCCAAGATAAACCATTAACATTTGTATAAGTCATGTGATCCAATTCTGTGCGGTCAGAACTTTGTGCGGTCAAACTTCCAGGAATACCTCCAACCAAAGTTGACAACCTGACTCCATCCTTATGGATAAATACTGAACACTGCCTAGAATTTCAAAATGTCCCCAAGCAGCAGGAGACATCAGAGAGAAAGTGAGAAAGCGGAAAACGAGCAGGGGAGAGGAGAAATCATTTGTGTTACCCTCAAAGCTCCCAGTCTCCATCGCATCTCCTGAGCCTCAATTCTGAATTCCGCAATTTCATTTGCCCCCCCCCCCCCAAAAAAAGCCCACATTATCTTGTTTCACCCCATCTGGTGATTTCTGCAGGACAATAACTTTTCCGCAAGTTTGTTTGGGATCTGCTAGGTTCTCTGGCCCATAGCAACCGTACCATGTACAGCCTGCCAACATAGCAGATCGCAAGATCTGCAATGTTTCCTCAATGCAAATGACTCTGGGATGGTAATGAACTAGGAAATCCAATGAACTAATATCATATGCTGTTGTCAGGGCTCCAGAATCGGGCACAATCCATAGTCAGGGTAAGATAAAAGACCAAAGCTGCAGGCAATATAGCCAATCAGAGTATTTGCTTCCTCCAGTTTACTGTACATACAATGAGCATTTTTCAAATAAAGGGCACCTAAGGCAAGTCCCATTGGTGTCTCTAATTTATATGTCTCACTGCAAATAGTTTCTAGAATGTTTGAGAATGGTCTTGGATGAGATTTGTACCATTTTTGAATATTTAGATTATATTTTAGCAGTTAATAAAAACATGATAATTAGGAACAGGAGTAGGCATTCAACCTTTTTAATCTGCTCTGCCATTCAGTCCAATCATGGCTAATCTTTGACCTCAACTCTACCTTTCTGCGCTATCCCAATATCCCTTAATTCCCTTAGCCTCCAAACATTTATCTCTTTCTGTCTTGAAAAAACTGAATGACTGAGCATCCACGGTCCTGTTGGGTAGAGGATTTCAAAATCAATAACCCTTTGACTGAAGAAATTTCTCCTCATTCCAGTCATTAGCTGACTCCGTATTCGAAACTGACCCCTTGTTCTAGACTCCCCAAAGAAAACATCATCCCAACAATTGCCTTATCCAGTACCTTGAGAATTTTTATCCTTTAATTAGATCACCTCTCTTTCTTCTAAGTTCCCAGGAATACATCTAGTCAACCTTTGTTGTAACTCCCTCCAAGATGGGTTTATCCGTTCTTGGGTAAGGAGACCAAAACTGTACATGCTGCTCCAGGTGTGGTCTCACCAACGTTCTGATTTTAGCAAGACTTCCTCACTCTTACATTCTAATCCCTTTGAAATAAAAGTTAAATACACTAATTGCTTTCTAGATTGTTTACTGTACTTAAAAAAAAAATCACAAAATTAACATGCATCAGGGACAGTGAAGGACTTGTTGTGCAGAACCAGCCATAGATAAGATAGAACATAAAGGGACACCACTTTTGTATCTTTTGTACAGCCCATACATAGACAGAGGCAGTGGGCTGCGAGGACGAACCCTTCATATTTAGACCGAACCCAGTCTATCACAAGCCTACCTTCACTGGTCAATATATGCTTTGAGATTCTTACTGTCCCATGCATTTCAGTGCTTCAAACACCAAGTGCTTTGGATCACCAATATTTTCTCGTTTCGCACATTTTAAAACATTCTGCTTTCTGTTTTTTCCAAAGTGCATAACTTCACATTTTATTCTTATCTGCTTAGTAGTACAGAACTTGAGTATTACTTAAAAAAAGAGATTTTTTGTCAAGGCTTTTTGTCTTGCACTCATCAGGACAATTTGCAAGAATACTAAGTATGAAAGGAACAACAATTTATACTGTATGAGAAGAGTGCTGATTGGCTGGCAAGTGGACTCTGATAGAGGCGTTACCATGGAGAATGCACTGGTTGTGGTGACTGACAGTTAACTGCCAAGCACTGTTTGAAATTTAAACCAGGCAGCTTGACTCTGGTCAAGGCATTGCCCTGAGGAATGAATCAGCAAATGGCTGTCACTTATTTTGTTTAGCTGAAACAGGCGCAATGGATGTACATGTTATAAGACCAAAAGACATAGGAGCAGAAATTAGGCCATTCGGCCCATCGTGTCTGCTCCACCATTCAATCATGGCTGATAAGTTTCTCAACCCCATTCTCCCGCCTTCTCCCCGTAACCTTTGATCCCCTTACCAATCAAGAACCTATCTATCTCGGTCTTAAATACACTCAATGACCTGGCCTCCACAGCCTTCTGTGGCAATGAATTCCATAGATTCACCACTCTCTGGCTAAAGAAGTTTCTCCTCATCTCTGTTCTAAAAGGTCTTCCCTTTACTAATGAGGCTGTGCCCTCGGGTCCTAGTCTCTCCTACTAATGGAAACATCTTCCCCATGTCCACTCTATCCAGGACTTCTGTAAGTTTCAATCAGATACCCCCCCTCATCCTTCTAAACTCCATCGAGTGTAGACCCAGAGTCCTCAAACGTTCCTTATATGTTAAGCCTTTCATTCCTGCGATCATTCTCATGAACCTCCTCTGGACCCTCTCCAGGGCCAGCACATCCTTCCTGAGATACTGGGCCCAAAATTGCTCACAATATTCTAAATGTGGTCTGACCAGAGCCTTAAAACCTCAGCAGCACATCCCTGATGTCAACATTGCATTTGCCTTCCTAACTTTCCTAATGTTCTTTCTGTCTGCAAGGAACAGGGCCCTGTGAATTAAAATATGTACATGCAAATGTAACAAACTGCAAGCACAACTGACCATCTTAAATTGGTTGTCAGCGTAATTCTCAGCACACTGAGGATTATTTAGCAGATGTTCTCCAATCATGGAATCACATCTAATGTTGGACACTGTTTTGCAAGCATGGGCTGGTTCGGTACAGCCTGTCTCACCCATTGCAAATAGCGCAAGGGGCATGCTGTTTGATACGATCCATGAGCCTTTGGGATGTACGGCCTTCATGCCTCGCATCACGCTAGCACTGAACATACCACATTACTCGTTTATGCGATAGACAGAACATCTTTTTGGCTTGACGGCAGCATCCTGTTAGTTGTGAATACCACTTGTGTTGCCATTGCATGGTAGCAGCGTGAAACTGCTAGCTTCACCCGTTGCTCATATTTTTGAGATACCTTGCCCTTCCAGAGTAATCAGAGGTCGACTGGACACTTTTCAGGGCCGAAAGTGACAACCTTAGGCCCATTCATGAGTTTCCACAATATACAGCGTGAAGTGACCTGATCAGGGTAGCCATTATTCCGCAGGGTGCCTTTGATGTGTCCTATTTCAGCACCAAGCTTGCATGGTAAGCAAATGGCTTGGGCCCTATTTACGAGGTTGCCAGTAAGACCAATCTTATAAGTGCGTGGGACAGTAAGAATCTCAAAGCATACATTGACCAGTGAAGGTAGGCTTGTGTTAGACTGAGTTTGGTCTAAATATGACAGGGTTCGTTCTCTCAGTCTGCTGCCTCCATGTATGTATGGGCTGTACAAGAGATACAAAAGTGGTGTCCCTTTATGGTCCTATCTTATCTATGACTGGTTCTGCACAACAAGTTGCACTGCAGAAACTCACCAAGGTCCCTTCAGCACCTTTCAAACCCACGACCACTACCATTTAGAAGGACAAAGGCAGCAGATAGATGGGAACACCACCACCTGGAAGCTCCCCTCCAAGCCACTCACCATCCTGACTTTGAAATATATTGCCGTTCCTTCACTGTCACTGGGTCAAAAAGCCTGAGCTCCCTCCCTAACAGGACTGTGGGTGTATCTACCCCACAAGGACTGCAGTGTTTCCAGAAGGCAGCTCACCACCACCACTCGAGGGCAATTAGGGATGGGCAAAAAATGCTGGCCTAGCCAGTGACGCCCACATCCTGTAAATGAATAAAAAATACTGTACTTAGGTTCTGTAGGACCTGCCATATCAGAAAAAAATAAATATTAACATTATACCTTCTAAGTTGCAATATGTTAGCTTGTTAAATTACATTAGGAAATGAAACAGCTTCTTTATATTTTTAAACTTATCGTATTTTGAAAGCAAACTAACTTTCCACTTACAATGGCGAGTCAGGGAGCCAGAGGTTTGGAGAGAGGGTGGATTGGGGAGGGGGTTGAGGCTGCAAATCTGACCTCGGGAAGCAAGGAGAGGCTGCAACTCAGGTGGGGAAGCCGCTCCGAAATGTCAATTAGATCACGCAGGAAACAATGTTAAAACGCATCTTGTGATATTTAACATGATTACAGGCCCCATCATACCAGCGTTAAGGAGAAACAATGTCAAATGGGGCAACGTTAAATGAGGACTTATTGTACAACCACTGATTCCCCTTTATCTAATCTGTCAGTTACAACCTCAAAAAAAATACCCAACACATTTGCCAAAACACCATTTCATTACCATATCCTTAATAATTGATTGCAGCCAGTATTTTTCCTACTGTTGATGTCAAACTAACTGGTCTATAGTAATATAATAAAAGCAAAAAACTGGCTGCTGGAAATCCAAAATAAAAATACCTGGAAAAACTCAGCAGGTCTGACAGCACCTGCGGAGAGGAACACAGTTAACATTTTGAGTCCGTATGACTCTTCAACAGAACTAAGGAAAAATAGAAGAGAGGTCTATAACTGGTCTATCGTTCCTTGTTTTCTCACTTCCCATTCTTTCTTGAATAGCATGGTTATGATTGCTACCTTCTAATCCCTGGGAACTGTTTTAGAATCTATAACTCTGGTGGAATGTATCTTATTATTTCTAGTTACCTCTTTTAAATCTAGGATGCAGGCCATCAAATCCAGAAGTCCCATTAATTTCAGTAATACTATTCCTTAACTAAGAATAACCTTTTATTGGAGGTGGCAGTGTTCTGCTTTTCTCTACCCTCCATTGTAACAAAACAAAACTTGCATTTATATAGCACCTTTAAGGTAGTAATATGTTCTAAGGCACTTCACAGGGCTATTAAACAAAATTTGTTACGATTACTTACCTGCAGTATGCTGCTAGGGGTACCAGCAACTCTGGGATGAAGGTATTAATGAAAGTAGTTTCTAATGTTGTTCCTTGACCTGTCATGTTCTTTATTTATGCCAGATTCAGACTTCAAACAACTTGGGTGTTTATCTTTGCTAAGCAGAAAGATTGACTCAATAGATTTATCTCCAATACAGAGTTATGTAAAGTGATGTTCAGCCTAGGGTGATTATTCACTTTATCTTGATTCCTGCAGCTTCTGTATTCCTTTTTCCATAAGATTCTGTAACAGCAGCAAATGGGAGTTAAGTCATTGCTGTATAAAGGAATGATGGCCTCTTTGTTTCTAGGGGACCTATAAGTGGCATTGCATGTAGATTTTAGGCTCCTGATACATGAAAAATATAAGGCTCCGAGGTGATTCTCTGCTTCTACAGAGTCTCTATGCCCAGAGCCAGGGCAATGACTGTTCTAAAAAAGCTTCACTGCTGAGGGCCGGTCAGCTTAATGGAGAACATTCTTGTTACATTTCAAGTTGACTTTTGTTGGTGCTGGGCTGGTTTCTGTTGGTAAGTACCTATGATTTCCATAAATGCCAATCAGTGGGTTCTGCAACTGGCAATGTGTATCAGCAGGTAACATGAATGATTAGTTTCCCTTCAGTTTAAAAAAAAAATAAAAAATTTTGGAGTCAGTTTGACAGTGTGGATTTGAAGATTATTTATCTGGTATTCAAGTGACTGAGATATTATAATCAGTATATGTACTTTAGAAGGGAGAAGCTGCAATATTTGTTTTCATGAACAAAGCATGTGACTTTTTGATATTGTGCAAAAATTAAGTTTTCCCTTGATAAACCTGTTTTCCTGCTTAACATATGACTGCAGTTCTAGTTAAACACACAGATGCGTTTTCTAAAATCTGTATAGATTTGAAAGGAATTGTTGATCAAACATTTCTTCTGTATCCTCAGGGTACTCATAACATTATGGTGGAAGAGGCTTACATTAAAGATGCACTTTCCCGCATTGTGGTAGAAATGATTAAGCGCGAGTGGCCACAGCAGTGGCCAGATATGCTAAATGAAATGGATAAACTAACTGCCATGGGGGTAAGTCCAAATCTACCATTAATAGATACTCCAAAGTGAGTGTGTTCTTTTGCAACAGTTTGTGTAAGTTCTGTGCTGTTAATGTTTCCATGCAAATCCAACTTTCCCTTCTCTTCTGTTTCTGACTTTATCTATACACAGGTTTTTTTTTATTCATTGGATGTGGGTGTCACTGGCTGGGCCAGCATTTATTGCCCATCCCTAATTGCCCTTGAGAACTGAATGGCTTGTTAGGCCATTTCAGAAGGCATTTAAGAGTCAACCACATTATTGTGGGTTTGAAGTCACATGTAGGCCAGATAAGGATGGCAGATTTCTTTCCATAAAGGACATTAGTAAACCAGATGGGTTTTTACGACAATCGACAATGGTTTCAATTCCAGATTTTTCATTGAATTCAAATTTCACCATCTGCCTGGTGGGATTCGTACCCAGGTCCACAGAGAATTACTCTCGGTATCTGGAGTACTTGTTCAGTGATAATACCACTGCGTATGTACAGCACAGAAGCAGGCCAATCAGTCCATGCTGGTGTTTATGTTCCACTTGAGTCTATCCTTTATTCTTCTTCACCTAACTCGTTGAGCATAATCCTCTGTTCCCTTATCCCTCCTATACTTATCTGACCTCCCCTTCAATGTAACCAAAGTGTTCATGTCAACCACTTCCTGTGGCAGTGATACATTCTCACCACTTTTTGAGTAAAGAAGTTCCTTCTGCATTCCCTGTTTGGTTTCTTGGTGACTAATTAATATCACTGTTCTCTAATTTTTCTCTATCTCACAAGTGGAAACACTGCATCTACTCTATAAAAATGTTTCAGAATTTTAAAGACATCTATTAGGCCACCCCAAACTTTTGCTTCGTTAGAAAAGAAACCTGTTCATCCTTTGCTGAGTTTTTTATTTTTGCTAAACATTTCATTCTGCAGCAAAATAATTGGCAGTGTATAAGATGTAATTAGTGGTGGTGTACATGCTATATTCCACGAAGTAGCTGGAAAATTACAAATTAAGAAACAAGTTAGATTGTAACCCCTTCATATGTTATTATCATTAAATAAGTGAAGAAAATAAATTGGATTTAAATATTCTGATATTCATTGGTATGCAAGTTTGCAAATCATCAATACATTTGGTATCTGTTTTTTGTAATTATCTCCATGAAATAGCCTGTCAGTGATTGTATACTATCTGTAGGTGATTTAACTTTTTCATTATTTTAGGAGACACAAACTGAGCTGGTGATGTTAATCCTTCTGCGCCTGGTGGAAGATGTGGTGACTTTCCAGACCATACCTGCACAGCGTCGTAAGGACATCCAGCATGCACTGACTCAAAACATGATGCAGCTCTTCAGTTTTCTCTTGGACATCTTGCAGGAGCACACTCAGAGCTACAAACAACTGGTAATTACTGTATATCTGATTATGACTGCTAATTCTGGAAGAATTCCATTAGCAAGTGAATTTTATTAGTTGCCTCCAAGTAACTGACAAATGAGAAATGTGCCAGGTTTATTTTCTAGTCTTTCCCGAGATAACTAATGTGAACTAGCAGTTCATCTCGGCCTGTTAAGGTAGGGAAGGAGCACCAGACAGGCAAGCCTGCTGCTCTTGATCCCTAAGAATTCAACTGCAAAGTACATGCCTTCAGGTAAGTACAGGATTGGGCTACCTGTGGTATGACTGAACAGCTTTTTGACTACTACTGTGCAAGTATTTCCATGGAGTAACTACTTGAGCAAGATACTGTGGAGTGCTTCTGGCATGTGTGGACTTCTGTTGATAAGAGTCATTGCCTTTGGGGAATGAGAACTGAAGTAAATATAGATTATTCATACTTCAAGAATGTCTCAGACCTGATGCATGATGCATTGAATGTATAATGTAATAGCTATTCATCTGTAACTCTTCGGGTGATTTATCATTTATAGTGATCCTGTTGCACCATTAATTCTGTTTGTTTGTTATTGCATGAGATTGTGGGATATCCAGCATTTTGAAGATTAACTGCTTCTATCCACTTATCCATGAAAATTGCAAATCTGTGGTCATAGTCATTTGCTCCTGGTTTAGTAGCCATTGCTTAATTTTGACCTGTGGTGGAGTCGAGGGTTATGGTGGCAGGCAGGAAAGTGGAGTTAAGGCCATAATCAGATCAGCCCATGATTTTATTGAATGGCAGCGAAGGCTTAGGGGTCAAATAGCCTCCTACTGTTCCTATTTCTTATGTTGGCCTTTTGCAAAATATCCATTTCCTAACATCTTTCTTTTAATTTCCTGCAGAAAGCAGATAGCACTCAAGAAAATAAGGTGGGTTTGCATTTACATTATTTCTTCTATTAGTGCTGTTTCTTTCAGAGCTTCTTGAAGGTCCTGCATATTTTACCAAATAGTTGAATGCAATTTTGCAATTAATTTTCTAGCTGAAATGTTGTGCAGAGGACAGTTGGTGGGGTTGGGGGTAGTATATTAGCATGGATAGAGGATTGGCTAATTAATAGAAGACAGAGTTGGGATAAGGGGGGCATTTTCAGGATGGCCACCTGTGGAGTGCCACAGGGATCAGTGCTGGGGCCTCAGTTATTTACAATATATATTAATGACTTGGATGAGGGAAGTGAATGTACTAACGCCAAGTTTGCAGATGATCAGAATAGGTGGGAAGACAAGTGGTGAGGATGACGCAAAGGGTCTACAGAGGGATATAGACAGGTTAAATGAGTGGGCAAAAACTTGGCAGATGGAATATAATGTGAGAAAATGTGAGGTTATGCACTCTGGCAGCAAAAATAGAGGAGCTGAATATTATTTAAATGGAGAAAGACTGCAGAAACTTCAGCACAGAGGGATTTGGGGGTCCTTGTGCATGAATCCCAAAAGGCTAATATATAAGTTCAGCAGGTAATGGGGAGGCAAATGGAATGTTGACCTTTATTTGAAAGGAAATGGTGTATAAAAATAGGGGGAAGTTTTGCTAAAACTATACAAGGCACTAAGTAGACCACACCTAGAATACCGTGAACAAATTTGGTCTTTTTATCTAAGGAAAGATATACTGGCACTGGAGGCAGTCCAGAGAAGGTTCACTAGGTTGATCCTGGGATATGGAGGGATTTTCTTATGCGGAGAGGTTGAGTTGGTTGAGCCTGTACTCATTGGAGTTTAGAAGAATGAGAAGCGACCTAATTGAAACAAATAAGATTCTTAGGGGGCTTGACAGGTTAGATGCTGAGAGGTTTTTTCTCCTTGAGGGAGAGTCTAGGACCAGAGGGCATAATCTCAGAGTGAGGAGAGTTACTCAGAGTAATCTCGCCCATTTAAGACAGGAGGAATTTCATCTGAGGGTAGAGAATCTGTGGAATTCTTTACCACAGAGGGCTGTATAGTCTGGGTCGTTAAGAATATTCAAGGCTGATAAATAGATTTTTAATCAGTAAGGGAATCCATGGTTATGGGGAAAAGACAGGAAAGTGGAATTGAGGTTTATCAGATTAGCCATGATCTCATTGAATGGCGGAGCAGACTCGATGGACCAAATGGCTTACTTCTGCTCCTACGTCTTATCGTCTTATGGGGTTGCTGTTACGCAGATTTTATGCTGTTTTCTCCTCTGTTGCTTAAAGGAGCATTGGTAGAAATCTGGTTACTGCTCCTTCAATTTAGCAGTGCCAAATGTAATATTAGGTGTAAATAATCCTTTAACAATACATTGTATGCAGCTTTAAAATGTCTCTATAGATTTAAAAAATGCTGAATAAACGATGTGTTTTAATATTTGAGCACTTGGTTGCTGATTTTTCTAAACCATAAAATTATTTTTCTTAGGCCAAGGCACACTGTCGTGTTGCAGTAGCAACTCTCAATACGCTGGCTGGATATGTGGACTGGGTTGCGTTGCACCACATTACAGCTGATAGCTGCAAACTACTTGAGGTGCTGTGCATGTTACTAACTGAACCAGAATTGCAGCTTGAGGCAGCAGAGTGTCTGCTCATTGCCATCAGCAGAAAGGTAATACCTTCTAGCAAAAGATAAATGGTTAATTTTTCAAAATTAAACAGTTTTAGGCTGGGAACTCGGAGACCTAGTTTAAACCACAAATAGAACCCACTTCTAATGATTCAGGCTTTTTTTGGTAATGTTTTAAGTAATTAAAATGAGATTATTAATAGTCATTTGGTAGTACGGAAATTGAGTATTGCTGAAAGAAGACATTTTGTTGAAGCTTTTTATCTTGTACTCATCATGACAGTTGCAAGAATACCAGGGGAGGCACAGTGTGGCGCATTTGCGTGTACTGGAAGCTACATATATTAATACACAGAGCCCTGTTCTTTGGAGACAGAACATGTACCAACATTGTGCCTGTTTCAGCTAAACAAAATAAGAGCTGGCCATTCACCAGTTCATTCCTCAGGGCAATGTCTTGAGCAATTAGAATCAAGCTGTCTGGTTTAAAATTTCAAATAATGTCAGTCACCATTAATTGGTGCATTTCCATGACAGCACCTCTGTCAGTCAGTGTCCACTTGCCAACCAATCAACACAGTCTTCTCATACAATATAAAGTTGTTGCTTCCCCTGACATTGATTATCCTGATGTGTGCAAGATGAAAAGCTTTTTTTTCAGCAATACTTAAAATAATTATATTAAAATTGCACAGAATGTTTTCATAGTTGTATTGGAATCTAGTAAAATGATTTAACATGGATAGACTAATCAAATTTAATTTGCAGTCAAGATTTATAATGGCATACATTGGGTGAGCAGGAATTGAGGGTTACATCGTTTTAAATGTGTAGATCAATCTTGTAGTGTCAGTACTCTCATGGCTCTTGTACTGTAGTTTGTAAGCTGAATATATCTTTTAATTTGACCTGTGGATACTCTGCAAATGTCCAGGTGCTGCTGACAGTCTAACAGATAACTTACATTTCATTAAAAGTGTAGGTGCCTTACCTGTAGTTCTGCTCAGTTACGATAACTTTGGCAGCCATAGCCAGGATTTTTCAGAAGGCGGATTTTCTCTTCCTGCCATCTGAGGAGTTGGTGGTGAGCACATTTCTGCTAATACTTGGCTGCCCTGCAGCTATTTAATGCTCCAACAAACATTAATTGGCTGAAGGTGGGACTTCACACCCCATCCCGCCTCTCAACTTGGGAGGAAGTCTTGCCTCAGAGCTGCTGGGCAATCTGATTGGCCAGTAATTTTCTAGTCCCAGCAGTACTAGAAGCAACAGTGGACAGCAGTAGAACTACAAGTAGACCCAAAAGTCCAAGTCCCCAGGAGTCCAGGACCGGGTAAGTGTGGGGCCTCAGGAAGGGGAGGTGAGGCCTGGGGTTTGTGGGGGGTGGGGGGGGGTGGTAGTTGTGGGGCAAAGGGGGTTTAGGGGTATTGGTGGTGAGGCCAAGTGGGGGAGGAAGCACCCACAGGGGCTAGACCTTTTGGAGGGGGGTGGTGTTCAAAGTTGAAAGCAGGCTGCTGATGAAGGTGCCTCCCTTTTCCCACCTGGGGCCTGAGCAGTGTCACTTTTTGGGCTTCCCCCATGCTATTGAACTCCTCCCATCACCCTGGAAATTGAAGCTGGGTTGGAAATGGCCATTAAGTGGTCATTAATTGGCCAGTTAAGGCCTCAATTGGGGCAAGGGCTTAGGCCTCACCCATCGCACAATAAATTGCAGAGAGGTTGGGATGGGCGAGAGCTGAGTGGGAAGGCCATCCGAAAATTTTATGGCCACCTTTCCCGCTCCTCACCTCTCCCAGCCTACAGACTTGCCAGTGGGGTAATTTAAAATTCTGTGTCATGAGTGTGACCCTAATATTTAACTATATCTGATCAAAAATAGATTGTTTTAATTTATTTCAAGTTAAATTTTCTTTGAAGCTTCTTAAGTTGCCCTTTGTAACAGGATTTTCTATAGAAGTCTGATTGAAATTCCTAATGTAAGTTATATAGTTGATTTTATAATGAATTTTCTTATCAGTTTTCTTCCCTCTTTTATTCATATTCTATTTACTTTTTATAGAAGTTAGAGACCTGGAATGATCTCAAAATTCTAGTAAATCCAGGCTGAATTGCCTCTATTTTCTTCACTTATTAGGGTAAGCTGGAGGATCGTAAGCCTCTCCTGGTCCTCTTTAGCGATGCTGCCATGCACTGCATTTTGTCAGCGGCACAGTAAGTGTTTATTTTTCATCTGGTCAGAAATAGGATGTTAATTTCATAATTTCAATTACTCAACTTAACAAACTTCATTTGCTTTTGAGCAAATTGTATATTGACTAAATTATCATTATTAGCCTTTTGTATTTAAGAGGTCTTGAATGGATAGAAAAATTAGAATCATATATTGGAAATTGATATATTAGATTCTGTACTTAAAAATAAAAAGTAATATTTTGAGCATGGAAACTTCCTTGTTCAAAACAGGGGGGCACAATAAATCTGCTTAATTGCAAGCCAATCAGTCATAACATCTGTGGTTGTGGTGGGAAAGTTACTACTAGAGACCATTATTAAAGTTGAAATGAATTCTCATTTTGAAAGCATGGTTCCTCGAGGAATAGCCAGCACTCGTTTACTAATGGCAAGTTGTGTCTGATTAACCTGATTAAATTCATTGAAGTAGCAGAGGTACAGTGATGAAGGTAGTGAAGTGGGTGTTGTATATATGGAATTCCAAAAGGTATTTTATGTAGTGTCTCATAACAGACTTATTTGGAAATAGGATGAAAATGGTATTAAAGGGAAGTACTAACTTGGGCAGGTAAGTAACAATGGATAGGAGACAGTGGGCAAAGCTGAACGAATGCTTTTCTCACTGGAGAGAGATATGCGGTGGGGTCTCCCCGAGGATTGATGTTAGGTCCATTGTTTTTCTTGTATGTAAATGACCTCTAAGGAGCACAATTTTGAAGGTCATTGATGATACTTAAGAAAGAAATAAGACACAAATGACAGTGCATAAGAAATGGGAGCAAGATTAAGTCATAATACCCCTCGATGCATAAATTGACCACAAGGAAAATAGTCGGGCTATAGACTCCAGGAGGAAATAGACTAGCAGTGAAAACAGAAACAAAGGCCAGGATTTTCCCCTCGGCGATTTGGGGGTGGGCCCGCTCGCTGAGGGGAAAACGATGTGGGATGATGTCGGGAGGAATCCCCCGACGTCATCCCAGTCCATTTAAATTTTTAGGAAGGCGGGCGGACAGCGAGATCAGCTGTCCGCCCGCTGACCTGTCAATGGCCAATTGAGGCCATTGACAGGCTAATTAAGATAATTAAAGACCTGCCCGTCCAACCTTAAGGCTGGTAGGCAGGCCAGGAGCCTGAGTGGGCTCCAGATTATTCATGAAACTTCACCCACTGGCGGGATGAAGTTTCATGTCTGTGTTGTAAAAAAAATTAATAAAGTGTATGTGTTCTTTATTAACATGTCCCATCTCGTGTGACATTGTCACATGAGGGGGACATGTTAATAATTTTTTAATCTTTCTATTTTTAATGTTTTTGACACTATCAGTATTAGAACCATAGAAAAGTTACAGCACAGAAGGAGGCCATTTGGCCCATCTTGTCCATGCTAGCCCGAGGACACCCAGGTGCCCTTTCTAATCCCACCTTCCTGCACCCGGCCCATAGCCCTGCAGTTTACAGCACTTTAGGTGCAGATCCAGGTACTTTTTAACAGAGTTTAAAGTTTCTGCCTCTTCCACCAACTTGGGCAGCGAATTCCAGACACTCAATACCCTCTGCGTAAAAAAAAAAGTTCTTCCTCAGGCCCCCCCTATATCTTCTGCCACTTATCTTGAATCTATGTCTCCTGGTTCTAGAATTCTCCATCAAGGGAAACAATTTTATCCTGTCCGCTCTATCTATTCCCCTCATAATTTTGTACACCTCAATCAAGTCACCTCTCAGCCTTCTTTGTTCTAAGGAAAATAACCCCAACCTATCCAATCTTTCCTCGTAGCTACTCTTTTCTAACCCTGGCAACATTCTTGTAAACCTCCTCTGCCTCAGGGAGAAGTGCGGATTTTTGTACGCATGCGTGAAAGCGCGCACTTTGACAGATGGGGAATCCCCAGTCGCCCCCCCCCCCCCCCATACAGGAAGCACATAGCGCTTCCCATCAGGGATGCCACTGGGCGGGCCTTAACTGGCCCGCCCACTTAAAATGCAGGCGGGCCCCGTTTCAGTGGCGGGAGGTCGGCTGCCCGCCCACCGCCAAGCCGATGGGGCCTGCCCGCCATCCAAAGGCAAGATTCTGCCCAAAGAAATCATGCTAAACCTTTACAAATCACTGTTTCAGCCTCAGCTGAAGTGTTGTGCTCTATTCTGGGCGCCATGCTTCAGGTAGATTGTTTAGGTACCAGAGATGATATAGAGGAAATTTAACAATGGTACTAAGGATGAAGGATTTGAGTTATGTAGAGAGAGATAGGAGAAGCTGGGATTGTCTCTCTAGAGCAGAGAAAGTTAAAGGGAGACAGCAGAGGGAGTTTTTGATAGAGCAAGTTGGGAGAAACTGTTTTCTCTAGCAGGTGGGTTGCTAACCAGTGGTCATAGATTTAAAATGATAGGCAAAAGAACTAGAGGGGAAATGATAACTTTTTATATGCAGTGGGCTGCTAAATTCTGGAATTACCAAAAAAGGCATTGGACTCGGTTCCAGAGGGGAAAAAAGGCAATTGGATATGCACTTGAGGACAACTAATTTACAATATTATGGGGAAAAGCTGTGGTGAGGAACTAAATTGCATAGCTGTTTAAAATATCCAGAAGGTCCAGCATAGGCCCAATGGGCTCGTCCCCTGCAAGGTTATATTCTGTGAAATGCTGTTGAAACGGCTTTGTTAATATCAGGAATGATTGAAAATTCCATATTTCTTATTACAGGACAGCTCATGGAGCAGGGCTTGTGGAACAGCACTACATGTTTCTAAAAAGGCTTTGTCAAGTACTTACTGCCCTAGGTGGACAGCTAACTGCACTGTGGGTATGTTGAGCGTATAAGCATCCTTTCTGTCTGTTTTAATGGTAGCATCTTTCTAAGTCATTGCCTTGTTTACAATAGAATGTATTTGTGTAGTCATAGTAGGATGTGTTTTTACAAAGATAAAAACTGGTGAAGCATAGCATTAAGTTAACATTTGTGGAGAGAACACAAGGGTTTTCAATTTAACCCTCATCATTGTTTTCTCCAGAGATGCTAATTGACCTGTTCTATGTTTCTACCATTTTGTGTCCGATTATATTTGCTGTATTTTCTTTTTCTCTTGTATTTGATTTTAGGGTGGTTCTGGACCTAATGGATATGTAAAGCTCTGCATAACTGTGAAGTTTCCATTCAACCTTACACCTAGTGGATTTACATGTTAAACTGCTAGATTTTCTGAATTCATGGTTGTAAAGTAATTTTGCATTAGAATAAAATTGGTGCTAATTCTGTGGTCCTGCCAATATATTTTTTGTATCTAATTGAAACTGTGTCTCTCTCTCAACATAACATCTTTTAAAAAATATATATAACTTAGATTTGATACTTTCGTTGAATTCAGGATTGCAGATAATTTTTTTGTAAATATTTCATTAATCAGACTAACTTGTAGGTCGTATTTGTGGTAGGTGAAAAGGTGGAAACAAAGTTTTTAAAAAATTTTTGTTTCAAAGTCTGCTGAAAAAGCCTATTAAATGGGCAAAAAAAACAAGCATTCATTCATAATTTTGTAATAATCATCTACAAGTTGTGGGTCATGAAATAATTAAACTGCGTTTTGTGCTTGTGTTTCTTACCATATTCAGTCAGTGTCGGAAAACCAAGCAAATTTTATTTGAATATCCTTATAATTAATATCCTTAGTAAGTAGACCATGTTGTCATATCTACCCGTCTATGACAATGAAAGATGAATTTAACTTGTACATGATTTACCATTATGTTTTTAGAATGCACGTATGCCAAAATTGAACTGAAATTTTGTTTCAGGGTAGTGATAAAGATGTTGGCCAACCTCCTAATTTCAACAAATATTTACAAGCATTCTTGGCTTTCACCAATCACCCTAGTCAGGTAATTTGTTTATTTTTTAAGTTGATTGTGTGTGATGCAACTTCCTAACAGTATTGAGTGTTTGAATGTGCACCATGCATGAGTGCAATTTGTATGCTGTTGCCTTGAATTCATGTGTAATAGGAATATATATAAAAAATAAATAGCCTGGATTCAGTTACTCAATGCAAATTGTAAAAAAAAAGAATTTGCAAATGATACAAAAAGGGGAATAAAATCAGATGGTACAGCTCAGAAATGAGAGTATGTTGGATAATGCCTGTAAGTGAACAGTGCAGTTGAGCTAACTATGATGTATAACGCACAAGGAAGAAAAATAGGTGACATCCATATTTTATGAATGGTGTTGAAATAGCTGCAAGCGAAGTTGGGACATAGGAATCTAAAACTTGACGTTAAACATGCCCAATCATTACAACACTGCATCAATTAGGAATTAATATTTGGTTAACTGTTTAGCCAAAACTATAGAAGTTCGAAGAGATAATATCAAACTGTACAGTGCTCTGGTCCAATTGCTTTTTATCATAAACACTTGGAAGCATTGTAGAGAAGAAACATGAAGCTGATCCTCATTGTTGGGTGTTTTAAGTTTGAGGAAAGAGGGAAGTACTTTATCTTGGGATGAACATGTGTGAGTAGTCATCTTGTAGCAATATCTAAGATTAAGAGGTAGAGAGTCCAAAATATTACTAAAATGCAAACTGAAAGTCTGTTATTAGGAGGCATGGGCTCAAACTAGTAAATCACTGATACCAGGAACCCTTCATACCAATGATCCATGTGTGGAATAAACTTCAAATGTCGAAACAATTAGGTGCTACAATGTTAAATTTCTCTGAGTTAGGAACCACTGAATAGCCTTCCTGATCTGTGATTATCCTGGTAATGTCCTAAATTGATTGTCTGCTCTTTAGTCCAGTTGCCATAAAATCTCAGTCAGACCTGCTCAGTTTTTCCAGGTGTTTTTGTTTTGGATTTCCAGTATCCGCAGTCTTTTGCTTTTATCTAAGTCTTTCCATGTTTTGAGGTAGGAAGGCAACATGAGTACAGAGCAGGTGCAGATTGGTGGTGAGCTATCATTGAATGTTCTAGCAAACAAAAAAAAAAGCCAATAAGAATGCTTCTGGCCAAGAGTTAGGCAGGATGAGATTTATTTTCCTTTGTTGACAGTGGATGAGGTGGGATTGGAAGAAAGGGTGGCTTCGGAATTAACCACCTATTTCAAATTTTTCTTTTGTCCAGTATTTAAGATCTTCAACCCAGATAGCTTGGTGTTCATTTTTAAGACATGAGCATGTCTCTAAGGACTCGGTTTTGCTGGAGGTCATTCCACAATTGTTGCATGCAACAATGGCTAATCTTCTGAAGGTATGTGCACTTGGGCATTTCTTCTGCAGATTTTCTCCCTTGAGTAGTGGTGATTTCATTCATGCAGTTTATATCTCATTTATCAGTTTGAAGGCAGCACTGACTTGGGTGGCAAAGCAATGATCAACAAGGTGCAGCTATTGCATTAGGAAGGTTTGAGAGTTGCCAAAGTAAGAAATTCTATAAGTTCCTGGAAGTAAGATAGTAAGCCAAATACTCCCTTCAGATGCAGCTGTGTTTTCTGGTCATTGGTTACAGATCAGCAGTAATTTTGATTTAGTGAAATGTCCTTGGTCACTTGGAAAGTTCAACTCGATGGCACGAAAAATAAGTTATCTTTCAGTTATGGAAGCCATTTTGCAGTATGGAGACATTTGCTAAAGTAATGCAAAGGCAAGCTGAATCATTTCCTTCTGAGTTCCTAAGGAGATTCATATTGGACTCGAAACATCAACTGTTTCTCTCCACAGATACTGTCAGATCTAGAGTTTTTCCAGCATTTTTTGTTTTTATTCCTTCAGGTTTGTGAGCCTTTTTTAACTGGGAACATGCAATCCCCATCCTAAACTGAGAAGCATCGAGGCCAATTGTAGTGTTCTACTTCTGCTTGCCACCTCAGAATGATTGTATGGCCCACTATAATACTAAGTTATATATTTGTGTGTTGAACTTCTATGGTTAATGCAATAATTTCCTTTTTAAGGGCTTGTCTGAATTTCCCTGCTTTTTCATAATTGGATCTAAATTTAGTGTAGTTGGAAATTCATGACAAGAAATTGCACATAGAATTTTTTTAACGGATCTTTCTTCTGACTAGGTTGGATTTCCTTCCAAGAGTGACAGCCCAAGTTGTGAATATTCTCGTGTGGACTTTGACAATGATGAAGACTTCAATGCATTTTTCAATTGTAAGTTCTGTGCTGTTATATTAATACATTAAAGCATATCAAATTCCCTTTTTTAACAGAAGAACTGTGATTCTAATCCTTTTAAACAGTCAGCCATTAATTATAAGATCCCAATATTTCAAGTATGTTTGTTTCTATCTTTGTGTTTGCAGAAGTGGTGGTCTGCTCTAGATAAGCGTAACATTTTGATTCCAATTTACCCAATTGATAGTAGTGAATTTGCAATTGGATGTATAAGATCAGTATTCTACTTTTAATAGCATATTGAAGCACTTTGAATGAAAAGTTTATGCAGGTTAACTTTTTATATTTTGCAGCATTCAGGGCTCAGCAAGGAGAGACCATTAGACTCTCTTGTCGTCTGTCACCGATGACTGGATTCGGCATGGCTTCTGAGGCACTGCAGTATCAGCTTACGGCAGTCATTGATGTTGGCCCAACTATGTGTAAGCTGTTAAGCATTCTGTTTCTGTTTAAGTTATTCAGATGTTTACACCTATTATATACTGAGGCAAATACTGAGTCTGGAAAGCTGTAAAGTGTCTAATCAAAAGATGAGGTGCTTTTCAGATTTCCAATATTTGGCTTTTGAAGTACTTTTGGCGTTGGTGTGTAGTCACTTGCAATGTAGGGAATTGTGGCAGCTAGTTGTGCACTGCAATGTCAAATAATAGCAGAGAGATAATCTGCGTGTTGGCTGAGAGATAAATATTTGCCAACGTGCTGGAGAGAACTCTGCCTTTCTTCAAATAATGCCACTGAATATTTTATGTCCACCTGAGATGGCCTTGATTTTGTTTTAAGTGGCTCAGCTGGTGATATGAAAATAAGTCATGTGGCAGGACCGATAAGAGAGATCTGTTTCTAAAACATACAGTATTCTAGGCTTCATTAATAGGGGCATGGAGTACAAGAGGCCATGATGAACTTATATAAGGCACTGGTTAGACCTCAGCTGGAGTATTGTGTACAGTTTTGGGCTCCACACTATAGGAAGGATATCAACACATTGGAAAGTGTGTAGAAGAGGTTCACAAGAATGGTTCCAGGGATGAGACACTTCAGTTATTCAGAAAGATCGGAGAAGTTGGGACTGTTTTCCTTGGAGAGGAGAAGGCTAAGAGAAGACTTGATAGATGTTGCCAAAATCATGAGGGACTTGGACAGAGTAGATAGGGAGAAACTGTTCCTGCTCAAAAACAGATCGAGAACCAGAGGGAACAGTTTTAAAGTGCTTTGCAAAAGAAGCAAATGTGAGGTGAGAAAAAAGCTTTTCCACACATTGGGTTTTGAATGTACTGCCTGGAAATGTGAAGGCAGGCTCAATTGAGGCATTGAAGAGGGCATTGGATGATTATTTAAATAGAAACAATGTGTAGGGTTACAGGGAAAAGGCAGGAGATGAGCACTAATTTAAAATGCTCAGAGAGCTGGTGCAGACATGATGGGCCAAATGGCTTCTTTCTACACTGTAACAATTCTGTAGTAAATCTTCCCTTCAGCTGAAACGTAACCCTATAGGTTCAGTTATATAACTGTTGAATACTTCACTGCACAACACCTACATTGATTTAGGCTTGGTGGCTCCTTTTGGGAACACTGACATCATTTCAAATGTAACCCTACACCACCCACCCTCTTGCTGCACAGCTGCTGAATGTTTCAGGGTTTTGTTTTCTCTCTCTTTGCTGTTTACCAGCCTATCTATACTGGAATATTGCTGACATAATGCCTGGTTTGCAACATTTCTGCCATGAGGATGCCGTCAGTAACTGGGATTGTGACCTTAGGCTGGTCCAGTTATCGGCTCAACTACTGTACTGGATGAACAATGTTGAGCTGGACTGTCATTCCAGGCCTTATAGATAAGGCTGGTTTGGCAGCTCCTTCCTACTCCCCTTCCCCTTGTCTCCTTTCTTAGGATTCTCAGTCAGTCTGAGGCCCCACCAGTACCATTACCCTTACATGTCTGTTTTTGGAGCTGCCTTGGCCCCAGTACGCTCATGCCAGTTGCCCTTGAGGCCTCACATTGAACTCTGCAATGACTGAGTTCTCAAATGTGGTGCTCGAGAGGAAAATCAAACTATGGGCCAACAGTGTGTGCCTGGTGAAAGAATCAAGTTGCTTGCTTGTACTTTTTTGTGTTTTAACAATATAGCACAGTGGTAACTATGAAACAGCCAATTAACATACAATTTTGCCTTTTATGAGAGGTTAATTTTTTTTTTTACAGTGAATAAGTTTAATTCATTATTTTGTTGCACAAGTTTCTGGGAGTTGTACTGGCTTATTGCAAGTCACATTTCCTGTGAGTTCAATTCATTTTTTTCTTTTAAACCAGTGCTGTCTCAACACCTAATTGGTAACATAGTGGTAGTGGTTCTGTGCATCATTGCAGATGTTTCTATCTTACAGATAAATTGATAGACAAGTCCTTTTGTCAGTGTGTTAGATTTTGTTCTTTTCTTTCTGCAGCTAAGACTGGCAAAGGTTTGTGCTCCATCTTTTCACCATCTTTTGTGCAGTGGGATGCATTAACCTTCTTTATGGAGAGTGTGATGAGCCAGCTATTCAGAACAATGGAACCTGAGGTGCGTGTGAATAATGAAAGGAAACTATTATTTAATATGACCATAATCTAACTGCCAGCCAGTACCCACATAAGCAGCCTTCCTTTTCAAATGGCACGAGCCATTGAAGTTTCAGGTATAACAAGAAATGGGAGCAGGCCATACAGCCCCTCACCATTTAATAAAATCATAGCTGAACTTCTACATCAACTCAATTTTCTGGCCCTATTCCCATGCCCCTTGATTCCCTTTGTGCCCAAAAATCTATTGATCTCATGGGTAAATATGCTTATTTGACTGAGCATCCACAATCTTCAGAGCTAGAGGATTCCAAAGGTTCGCTATGCTTTGAGTGCAGAAATTTCATCGCAGTTTTAAATGGCTCACTCCTAGTTTTAGACTCTCCAGCCAGGGAAAACTCAGCATTTATCCTGTTGAGTCCTCTAAAAATCTTATAGGTTTAATGAGATCGCTTATCATTTCCTAATTTAGAATATTAACAGTTTCTACTCTATTTCTTCTCATTAGACAGCCCTTCATCCTAGGAGTCAATCTAGGGAATCTTTGTTGCACCCACTGTAATGTAAGTTTCATTTCTTGGGTATGGAGACCAAAGCTGTCCATAATTCCAGGTGTGGTTTCTCCGAAGCCACACATTTGTGTTTCTAAAAAATCATTTGTGGGTAGTATATAAATAATACTTTTGCTAATTTTTTTTTTAGTATTCAGCCTTGTATGACAGGATCTTACATTTTCAATTCACCATTTAGAATGCTAGTCCATATCCTCCTGGCTCTCAGGTGTTATCTAAGTTTCCACTTTTCCATTTAGTCCATGCATGTTAAATAGAATTCTATAAGTTAAGCGGTCACCTCTGAAACCTATTGAGTTCACCTTAAGCTGTACAAGAGCAAGATGATTGTCTTCCTGTTTTCTTTTCCCATTGCTTTTGGGAGGGTTTTCTTTTATTATTCATTCATGAGATGTGGGTGCTGCTGGCTGGGTCAGCATTGATTGACCTTGAGAACTGAGTGGCTTGCTAGACCATTTCATAGGGCATTTAAGAGTCAACCACATTGCTGTGGGTCTGAAGACACATGTAAGCCAGACCAGGTAAGGACAGCAGATTTCCTTCCCTAAAGGACAGTGGTGAACCAGATTGGGGGAAACAAAATACCAATCTCGATTTGGTGCATCATTGCAGAACCGTGTGTACGGTTGGAAACAGCTTTACTCAAATGTTAAACCATTAGCAAAGATGGGGCTGTATTTTTGTTTGACTTTCAATTTTCTGTCCTTTTTTTTTTTCTTCTACATCTATCAGAGATGTGAGCGTAATCCCTTTTTATCTCCCCATGGCTGTTGGTCTTGTGTGAACTGCTAGGTGTTGGGGGAGTTGTGGGAAGGGACTAGGGCAATAGATTTGGGGATGGAGCAAATTTTCTAGTTTTGTACATGAGTTTAATTAATCACATCACTTCAAAGCTAAATACTTAATGCTGGGGGAAGTGATGCACATTTGCTGTTTTTGCTTGTGTGTTTGGAGAGGGGAATTGGGGAATACAGTTCGCTTCATTTTTTTTTAAACCACAAGTTTAAGGAAATGTTTGTAGCAGCATAATAAAACAGATGAATGATATCTTGTTCCTTAACGAAACACAATTATAATTTCAGTGTAACATCTAGAATTTAGAATTTTATCTCCATACAAAACACTTAATATTGTTTGACTGTAATGAAAATGAAAAATGGCATCTAGATGCCTAACTCTTTGTTTTGTTTTTCAGCAACTTCCAGTGGCAGATGGGATTGAGCTGCTCAAAGCTGTCTTAAGCTATCAAACACATGATCCGCTCATTCTGTCATGCATCCTAACAGCTGTATCCACACTTTCTCCCTTCCTGCTCCACGATGCCACTGTCTTACCTCAAGTCCTCGAAAAGGTATATCGTTCTTGTGTAGCAATCTATAGAACTTTAGAAAAACTGATTACTTCAAAAAAAGCTGGCAGTTACCAAAAAGCTGACAACTGAAATGCAGTCTAACTAAAGATTGATCAAGTCACAAGTACACAAAAAAATAGGAGCTTATGGTCTGTCTAACCTGCTTCGCCATTTAATACGATCATTACTGATCTCTGGTTTCAACTTCATTTTCCCATCATTCCCCCCATACCCCTTAATTCCTTGATAGACCAAAAATCTGTCTGTCCCAGCCTTAAATGTATTCAACAATGGAGCATCCACAACCTCCTGGTGTAGAGAATTCCAGAGATTCACAACCCTTTGGGTCAAGTAATTTCTCTCATCTTAGTCCTAAATGATCAACCCCTTGTCATGAGACTATGCCCCTCATGTTTTAGACTCCTTGACTGGCAGAAACAATCTGTCAGTATCTACCCCGTCAAGCCCCTTCAGAATTTTGTAGGTTTCAATGAGATCGTCTCTCATTTTCCTGAACTCCAGAAAATATAAGCCCAATTTACTCAGCCTCTCAACACAGGATAACCCCCTCCTCCCAAGGATCAATTTAGTGAACCTCCACTGTACCGCCTCCAATGCAAGGATATCCTTTCTTAGATTCTTAGGATTCCAGATGTGGCCTCACCAAAACCCTCTACAACTGTAGCAATACTTGTTTATTCTTGTACCCCAATCCTCTTGCAATAAAGGCCAACATGCCACTTGCTCTCCTAATTGCTTGCTGCACCTGCACGTTAACTTTCTGCGTTCCTTGTACAAGCATATCCAAGTCTCCTTGAACATCCACACTTGCAAGTTTCTTACCTTTCAAAAAATATTCTTGTGACCAAAGTAAATAACTTCACACTTCCCTACGTTATACTCCATCTGCCACGTGGTTGCCCACTCATTTAACTTGTCTATATCATTTTGCATCCTCTCCCAAAAGCTTACTTTCCCACCTAGCTTGGTATCATTGGCAAACTTAGATACCTTACTCTCTGTCTCTTCATCTGAGTTGTTAATATAGATTATAAATAGCTGAGGCCCAGCACTCCATTCACTGCGTGCCAACTTGAAAAAAGCCCTGTTTATACCGTCATTCTGCTTTCTATCCATGCTAAAACATTAGCCCAACTCCATGAGCCCTTATCTTGCCTATTAACCTTTTGTATGGCACCTTATCAAATCCCTGTTGGAAATCTAGGTATACTACATCTACTGGTTCCCCTTTACCTGCCCTACTAGTTAATTCCTCAAAAAAAATTCTAATTTTGTCAAACAGGATTTCCCTTTAGTATAACCATGTTAACTTGTTCCAGTCATACTATACCTTTCCAAGTGCATTGTTAAGACTTCCTTAATTATAGATTCCAACATTTTCCTAACAATTGGTGTTTGGCTAACTGGCCTGCAGTTCACTGTTTTCTTTCTCCTTCCTTTCTTGAAAAGCAGTGTAAAATTATCCAACTTCAATCTAATGAGATCATCCCCGAATCTAAGGAATTTTGGAAAATCATAGCCAGCACATCCATTATCTCTGCAGCTATCTCTTCTAGAACCCTAGGGTGTAGGTCATCAGGTTCTGGGATTTATCAGATTTTTGTCCCTTAAGTTTCTCCAGTACTTTTTTTTGGCTGATATTAATTTCCTCACTCTAAAAGCTCTCAGGTTACCATCTATTTCTGATATGAAGGTTGTGTCCGTTTTCGCAGTAGAAGACACAAAGCTTTTGTTCAGTGCCTCTCCTGTTTCCTCATTCCCCATGATAATTTCTCCTGTCTTCGCTGCTAAGGGACCAATGTTTACTTTAGCTACTTTTGTTTTCCCTTTTTATAGTCATAAAACTCTTACAATCTGTTTTTATATTTCTGGCCAATTTATTGTCATATTCTATTTTTTTTTCCCCTTATCAACTTTTTGGTAGCCCTCTGCTGGTTTCTAAAGCACTCCCAATCCTCAGACTTGCTACTGTTTTTTTTTGCAACAATGTAAAATTCTACCCTTAACTTCCTGAGTGAGCCACAGATGGGTCTGTCTTGCTGAGTTTTTGTTTTTCAATGGAATGTATTTTTGTTGACCATTTTGAATTGTTTCTTTAGATGTTTTCCACTGTTCATTAACTACCATACCCAATTACCGTACCCAGTTCTCCCTTCATACCTATGTAGTTGCCTCTAAGTTTAAGATTTTTGTTTGTGATTGGAGTATTTCACTTTCAAACTTGGCATGGAATTCAGTGGTATTATGATGACTGTTTCCCAGTGGATCTTTTACTATGACATTATTAATTAACCCTGCTTCATTATACAACAGTAGATCTAAAGATAGCTGTATTCCTAGTTGGTTCTACAACGTATTGCTCCAAGAAATGGTTACAAAAACATTCCACAAACTCATCTTCTAGACCATTCTTGCCAATTTGATTGTTCCAGTCTATATGAAGATTAAAGTCCTCCACAATGATTACATTCCCTTTGTCCCAAGCTCCAATAATTTCTTGTTTAATGCCCTGCCAAATGGTATAACTACTTTTAGGGGCCGGTAAACTACTCCCACAAGTGTTTTCTGACTCTTGCTATTCCTAATTTCCACCTGTACTGATTCAGTTTCATGACCTTCTAAGACCAATTCCTGTCTCACTAATGTCCTTATGTCTTTGTTATTTGTTCCAAGCCCACTGTTCCAAGACAAGTGAATACATTTTAATGAAAACTGAAACCCAGTGCTCTCGCATATGATATAGAAAAGTAAATAGTTACCATAAGAGTGCAGTAGGGCATGAACTTGACATCACTTGAGCCCCTGCTATACTCAAAATATTCCATTAAATGTATAATGGATTGGGGATACCCAAAGTACAGAGTAAAATTGTTTGCAGTGATGGATTTAGAAATGTGAAGAGGGAAAGCAAACTCTGGCGATGGATTTTTTTTTCCACGGGGATGCAGTGAGGGTGTGAAAGTGAAATCACCCTTCTGTTTGCTCTCTTTTTTTACTCCTACCAAAAAAGGACATTTTGTTATTTGATCTGCAGCTTTTCGACATTTTCAATTGTGTGTGCAGATTTCAGCATTAGGTTTGTTTAATTTTTTTTTCTGATTTCGGGTTTTTGTGTGCATCCTATCACACCTCAATATTTTTAATCTTTTTGCAATTATTATGACGAATATAGAAACAAGCAGCAAATATCTAATTATGATCAAGAAGCAAATAATAAAATGGTGTTTAGAGAGATCGTTCCCAGCACTATGGTAACGGCTGCTATTTGCTGGATCACAAAATGATATCCCTAAACCAACAACTTCCCCTTTTGCATCAATTGATATGCTGGTTTTAAGGATGTACGGAAAAGGAGCAAGAGCAGCCTCTGGCCCCTCAAGCCTGTTCCGCCATTCAGTATGATGATGGCTGATTTTGCCTCACTTCTACTTTCTCATCCATTCCCCATATTTCTTGATCTGTCTATCCCAGCCTTGAATATGCTTAATGATGGAACATCCCCAGTACTCGGGAGCAGACAATTCCCAAGACTGAAACCTTGTGAATGTCACCTATATAAAGCTGTATAAATTTGTTCAATTTTTTTTTTTTAGCTCTTTGCATCTGCTACTTTTGAAGTGGTTGAGGAGAGCCAGGTAGGACAACTTTCTTTACTAAAAGAAAAAAAATTGGTTCTAAAATATTGATAGCAGGTCTATACTTAGAATGTGCATCTATTGGGGTTGCAGGCTCCGAGAACTAGAGCAGTGAAAAATGTTCGTAGACATGCTTGTTCGTCCATTCTCAAGATGTGCAGAGATCACCCAGAACTGATCATGGTAAGTGACAAAAGGTCATCTTATTCTCAAGGATTGCTGACAAGTTGCGGTTGAATTTGCTATTTCTTCAGTTGTATTTAAAAGTATGATCTTGCTCAGCCAACACAAAGCTCTCAATATTTCTACATGTGGTCACTGTTAAGTGACAAGTCCAGTCCAAGTTGACCAGACTAAACCATTTATTACTTGGAAACAGATGATTTTGTTGGTCAGTTTATTTACTTTTTCCTTTCCTCCCTCTTCTCCAAACAGTGTTAATTCTTTGCTGGAGTAACCTTCATGGTTCTGGGCTTCCTCTGGTACCACCTTCCAAGTGGTTGTTCTGTGTGAACCTAGACCTGCTGTGTTGACAAGCTATTTTGTTTCTTATTGATTAAATACGTTTTCAGCTGTGCCGTTCTAGCTAGATTACTTCCCTAGATTCTGGAAGCGCCCCATTAGATTGGAAAATGGTAAATGTAACTCCTCTATTCCAGAAACGAGGAAGACAGAAAACAGGAAACTACAGGGTAGTGAGCTCAACATCTATTGTAGGGAAAATGCTGAAATCTTATTAAGGAAGCTATAGCCAGGCACTTAGAAAATCTCAATGCAATCAGGCAGAGTCAACATGGTTTTATGAAAAGGAATTTACTAGTGCTCTTTAAGGACGTAACTAGCAGCATGGATAAAGAGGAACCTCTTGATGTACTTCAATTTCCAAAAGGTATTTGACAAGGTGCCACATCAAAGGTTACTAAAAATAAGAGCTCATGGCGTAAGGGGGTAACATATTAGTGTGGATAGAGGGTTGGTTAGCTAACAGGAATCAGAGTAAGCATAAATGGGTCATTTTCGGTTTAGAAAGATGTAATGAGTGGAGTGCCACAGGGATCGGTGATGGGGCTTCAACTATTTACAATTTATATTAATGACTTGGATGAAGGGACTGAATGAATAATTGCTAACTTTGCTGATGGCACAAAGATAGGTAGGAAGGTTAGTTCCGAAGAGGACATAAGGGATCTGCAAAGGGATATAGATAGAAGTGGGCAAAAATTGGGGGTGAGTATAATGTGGGAAAATGTGAATGTGTCCATTTTGACTGGAAGAATAGAATAGCAACATATTATCTCAATGCAGAGAGATTGCAAACTCACATATGTATGGATCTGTGTGCCCTGGTATATGAATCACAAAAAGTTAGTTTACAGGCATTGCAAGTGATGAGGAAGGCAAATGGAATGTTGTTGTTTAATGTCAGGGGAATGGAATATAAAAGCAGGGATGTTTTGCTTCAGTTGTGCTTGCATTGGTGGGACCTCATCTGGAGTAATGCACAGTTTTTGTCTCCTTAGTTAAGAAAGGACATAGTTGCATTACAAGCAGATCAGAGAAGTTTCACTTGACTGATTCCTGAGATGAGGGGATTATCCCCTGAGGAAATGTTGGACAGCTTGGGCCTGTATATATTGGAGTTTAGAAGAATGAGAGGTGATCTTATTGAAACCTATAAGATCCTGAGGGAACTTGAGAGTGCATGCTGAAAAGATGTTTCCCCATGTGGGAGAGACCAGAACCAGGGAACATAGTTTAAAAATAAGGGGTCTCCCATTTAAGACAGAGAATTTTTTTCTGAGGGCCAAGAGCCTGTGGAACACTCTTCCCCAGAGAGTGGTAGAGGCATATTTTTAAGGCAGAGGTAGATAGATTCTTGGCTAACAAGGGAATCAAAGAGTATAAGGGGTAGGCACGATAATGGCATTGAGACCACAATCCGATCAGCCATGATCTTATTGAATGGCAGAGCAGGCTCAAGGGGCCAAATGGCCTACTCCTGCTCTTAATTGGTATGTTCATACAGGGCTTTCAAACTGTTTCCCAAATGGATAAGGACATTTCTGAATTATGCTAAATTTGCTAATTTAATCTGGAATGGCATCTGATGTCTACAGTTTGTCTATTTACTTTTTAGTCTGAGGACAAAACAGTTAGGATTCTTGCTTTTAATGGCTGACCAGTGGTCTCTGCTGAAAGAGATATTTGTGGGCAACTGACAATGACTGCAACTTCATGGACAAGTATTTTGCCAAAACTATAGTTTTATAGATTTGAAAAATGGCAATTTGGGGTGCCCATGGAACTGTACTCCAGCAAGTGCTAGCGCCTCAAGGAAAGAAAACAATTGGAGCAGGAAAGAAGGCTTCTGATCTTTGATTTTTTAAATTGATTTTAGCTGCTGCTACGCAAACAATATGTCAATTTATTTTGTACCAGTGATATTTTAATAGGCCAATGCCATTCAGTGAGTGCATAGAGTTGGTACTGATTTGTGCTGTCCTTAGTTTTTCCAGGAGAATTAATTCAGGTCACAGATGCACAAGTATTATAAAAGAGTGGGTAGGGAGAGGGGAAATAAGCAGAACATTTTGATTCACATATTACTTTTGCTAATCCAGTTTGTTGTCTTGGGGAAGTACAGTTACATTGGCAAATTTGGCCTAGTTTTTAGCAACAAAAAGAGGTGGTTGCTTAGTTGCAATACCATTCTCATTCTTTGCAGTAGGATTTACCCTTTTCTACAAGATTGTGCAAAAGCTTTATCGAAATGGTGATTCTTCTATTTTTAGCCGGTGTTTGAAATGTTCTACGCCCATGTCAAGCGCCTGCAGCAAGACGAAAGACAACTTACACAGTTGGAGAAGTGTGCTTTAATGGAATCTCTTGTTCTCCTGAGCAATCAGTTCAAGGATTATGAACGACAGAAAGCCTTCCTGGAGGAGCTCATGGCCCCTGTTACTAACCTTTGGTTGTCTGAGGAGATGCAAAGGTATATTTTTGAACAACTGTTGTTATAGTTGATGTCTGGTGTACAAAAGTACATGTTTATATATACTGCATATTGAATTGCCTTTGAAATTAATGTGCCTATACTGTAACTTAATATAAAAGTTATGCTTTTTCTGAACTTGGTATAGATATTGCTGAGTAATTAAGAGTTGATTTTAAATGCCAGCAAGTGGTTGAACTTATTTTAAATAAGTTAACATTTTAAATATTGAGACTTAGTTGAAGGAGTAACTTGTCATCAGTCTTTGAGAAGTATTTAAGATAACATACATTGCATAGGATATATGACACAGAAACAGGCCATTTGGCCCAACCATCCATGCCAGTGTTTATGTTCCATCTAAGTCTCCTCCCATCTTTTCTCATCTGAGTCTACCATCATAACCATCAATTTATTCCCTTCTCCCACATGTGATTGTCCAACTTCCTCCTAATTGCATCTATACTACTCACTTCAGCAAGCCCCTGTGATCGTGAGCTCCACATTCTCACCATTCTGGGTAAAGAAGCTTCTGAATTCCCAGTTGGATTCCTTATTAACTATATTGTATTGACGGCTTCCAGTTATGCCCCGCCCCACAAGAAAACATTTTCTCTGTAACTACTCTTATCAAAACCTTTCATAATTTTGAAGACTTGTAGGTCACCCCTCAGATCTTTTTCAAAAGAAAAGGGACCCAGCAAATCAATCCTTTCCTGATGATGTGTATATCCTCATATCCCTGGTACCACCCTTGTAAATCTACTCTGCACCCTCTCCAGTGCCTATATCCTTTTTTGTAATATGGCAATCAGAACTGTCTGCAATACTCTAAATGTGGTCTAACCAAGGTTTGATACAGGTTTAGCATAAGTTCCCTACTTACTCTTTTATGGCCTTGCTAACCTGTGGTGCAACTTTGATTTGATATACTTATACTCTGAGATCCTTTGATCCTGTACTACATCTAAATTTGCATCTTCCAAGTAATATTAACCTCCCTATTCTTCCTACCAAAATGTATTACCTCAATTATCTGTGTTGAGCTTTATTTGTCCATTCTGCAAGTTTGTTAATGCCCTCCTGTAATTTGTTACAGTCCTCAGTTTTTGCAAATTTAGAAATTGTGTTTTTGATTCCAAAGTCCAAATCATTATTGATAAGTTGTGAACTGTAGAGGTCCCAGTACTTATCCTTGCGGAACACCATTTCCCACCTCTTCCACTCTGAATAACTAACCTTTACTCCTACTCTCGGTTTTCTGTATTAAAGCCAGCTAGCAATCCATTCTGCTGCTTGTCCCCTGACTCCACAGTCTCTGACCTTATTTGTTAGTCTATTATGGGGCAGCTTATCGAAGGCCTTTTAAGAAATCCAAATAAATTACATCTAATGTATTACCATTGTCTTTTTTTTCTTTGTTACCTCCTCAAAATATTCATAAGGTTGGCCAAACAAGATTTCCCCTTTTGAAATTCATGCTGAAAATTCATTATTACATTTTCGTATCTATCATTCTTCTCTCCTTTAGTAGGGGTTCTGTTTATTTTTTCTACCATCGACGTTAAGCTGACTGGTCTATAGTTCCTGGGACAAGTTCTGTCTCTCTTAAGTATAGGAATTATGGTAGGCTGTAAGCTAAGTAGCAATTTTGTGATGCCAATCTTTACAAAATAATGATTTTGCAAAATCTACAAAAAACCTGTAGATTTTAGGAGCAAGGAAAGAATTGGGAAGATGAGGGCTTCCATGACTTTGAAAGCCTGGAGAAGATTAATTGTTTTGCCCTTTTTCAAACAATGAGACTGCATGGAGGGAAGGAAGTATGAGTTAGATGGAGTATTTGGAACTTTGAATGAATGAATGAAAGGAAAGGTCAAAAGGGAATTGTGTTGATTTTTAAACTAAAAAATACAATGTTTCTTTGGATGCTCACTTCTGGCATCCCCTTTTCCTTTTGTCTAGGAGTACAAAAGATGTGTGAGAGCAATCTGCTTGGATGTAAGAGCAAGGTCTAAGTCTTGAACAGACTTGACCTTTACAGAAAATTCATGAGTATTCTTGAGAACAAATATTTGGTGCTAAAGATAATTTTGAGCTTGCATATTTGGAACTCTATTAGAAGTCAACTGCGTTGCAGTCTTGTAATTTTGATTTTCTAAGAGCAAGGGGTAACTGATGACCTGTGTAATTTTAGAAACTGATCTCTTTTTAGTGCATGTACTTAAAGATTATTTTGTGTTGCAGAGTGCTTTCAGATCCAGCGATGTTTCTTTCGTACATTGGTGCAGATGTCACTCCAGATGATCCCATTAGAGAAGACCCAGCAGGCATCAATAGATCTCGGGTACGTATGTGTTTGTGGCTAAACTATGCTCAATGAATTGCACATCTACCTGTTTGTGGATTATTCCAGGAGGATGGCTAATTCAGTGCCATCAAACTGACGGCGTTTAAATTCAAAAGTACTGGAGAACCATTTTAGTTTTGTGACTCAACTAACATCTGTCCTGCTACTATATATGAATGTTCAGATAATTTATCAAAGATGATCTTTTATTCAATCTTAAATTTAGAAACCGTGTAACACAGGAATCTTCTTAAGGGATGGTCCTGGAACATATCAAGGCCTACTCTTCACTATGTATGATGAAGACGTCTACCAGTAATTCTGAACAAAATATGACAAAATATCAAGTACCGTGGAGTGTTTTTTTAAAATGGGTCATGGGGGAGAGATTATAGAAGCTGTCTGAAACACGTTTTTAAATTACAAGACAGGTCATGTCAAACAGATCACGTTATGGTGACTTTTGGAGAAGGGACTGGGGTTGTACAATACCGTTGCTTAATCTTGAGATGCTGGTGACAATGAAGAACGATGTTTTGTAATTAGAAATAAGCTTCATTTGTCAGTAGCAGCGTTCCTTATGGTGGACAGAATCTGTTCTGTTGGGAGGTTGTGGAATAACTTGTATATTTTTTGGTATTACAACAGTGAGGACCTAGGAGTGTAGTTTATGATGTGTTGTTTACTTCAGGTTTTAATGGCAGGAGCTGCGACAAGTGTGCCTTTTGGGAGGGAAGTGTTGAGAGGAAAAAGATCTCTTTTCTGAAAATATACTTTCATAGGGGTCAAAATGTTAGGCCAAGTACAGTATCAAATAGGTCAAGTCTGATTTTGTCCATCTGATCCTATATTGCCAGTTCCATATCTCGTAAAAGCAGTGGATTTGGACTGCATCTAGACTTAATTGTATATATGATGTTTCGCTTCAGAAACCAAAAGGTACTTATGTATATTTAGTATGGAGTACTGAAAACCTGCATAGCACCTGTGTGTAATACCACCTTTTGGAATTCTTAGCACTTTCATGCACATTGCCAACCTTTCCCACCTCAAAAAAAATTCCTAATCGAAGCCCGCTGTTCCTAACTGTTGCGGTCAGGAATTTGATGCCACAGCTGCCTGGAGGTAACGATCCCCAGGTACTACTGGTAAAGGTCAATGAAATTTTGCGAGAGCTTTCATCTCTGCTTTTTACCTTATTTTGACAGATCAGCTTGTGTGTTTACACCATACTTGGAGTTGTGAAGCGGGCTCGCTGGCCTACTGACCTGGAGGAGGCAAAGGCCGGAGGGTTCGTGGTTGGATTCACACCCAGCGGGTCTCCGATCTACCGCAACGCCTGCACTGAGCATGTCATCAAACTTCTTGACAACCTGCTCGCCCTGATAAGGTGAATCAAGTTGGACAAGAGTAGCAGCACGTAAACCAAAGCCATTATACCAACACTGGATCTAGGCCAGGAAAACATGGTCTTGAGCCAGTGAAAAATAAATGTCAAGACAAGTACACTATCAGCTAGTCTGCATAGTGCTCTTTCACAAAGTCTTTCATTTTGAGCTTGGATATTGTTGCTTAAAACCTTTTGTACTGCATCACAGTTTAGGAAAATAAGGAATAATAATTTAGACGGTGTGATTTGTTTTGCATTGCCTAAATCACCATATAGCTTTAAACTTAGAACGTGTTCCACTTCAAAATTAGTCATCTTGCCTAACTTGAATTTTTCTGCAAATCTTGGTTTTTTTTTTTACTGTTTGAAGAAAATTCAGGTAGGTTGTCAGGTAAGTAGGTTCTTTAGAGTTGCTAGTAATCATGTAAAATGGAGCTACAGGTAATTGCTGAATTCCAGATTTTTGAGGATTCACTGTTTTGTGTATTCCTACTTAATTTTAAAAATTGGCATTTTTTTGACCACACCTGTCCCAAAATGACCCTATTACTTTTATAAGACAGAAGTCAAAAGATTTACCACATTTAAGAACTTTTTCAAATTATCCTCTGTTGATGCATTTTGCATGATGTTTTGTGCACCTTCACATGCCTCATTAAATTTTCCATTGAGCGAATAATCTTAGTAATGCATTTTTAAGATTTCTATTGCTGAAACTTTAAATTTAGAATATACTTTTTCCCGAACACTTAGTATTCTATATTCTTTGAAAATAACTACTAAGTTTTAGCATGTTAACGTTTTAAGCCCATACAAATTGCTCCATTTTTAATTTTAAAAATTGCTGAATTTTTAACCCAATTAGTAACAAGTTTAACTTTGTTTGATAAATGCCTCTGAATTTCATCTTTTTCCACAGATGCCCAATTTAGCGTATTTACAAAATGACTGGAAATACAAGACTCGCCTGGCTTTTTGTTTAAACTTGAAGAAAATGCTTATCAAATTAATAGCCTCAGCTGGCTTTAAAAAAAAGTTGCAGACTGCAGACGCCAACTATTAATGTAATTCTAGGCTTGTAACAACATTTTATCCACAAACAGTGGGAGAGATTTGAAGCCTCCAACCAGCAAATATGGAACAATAGCACCCCAAAAATGGTGGTGGGGGCCGATTTGCAGTCCTGTTGCCTCTAGTGTGGACGTCCGTACCTTCGCCAGGACTAACTGTTGGGTAGTTGGGCAGTCTTCCTAGGTCAGGTGCTTAGCACTTTAAATAATCAAATTGAGGCTGTCAGAAGTACATAGGTCCTGATAACCATTTTGGCTGTCCAGTCAAAGATGAGTGCAGCTGGTAAGTTTTCCATTTTTGTGAGGCTGAGGAGGAGCAGAAGTGTTTCTCCAGGCTCCAAAAAAAAGTTGTCCTAGGCTGTTGCACCAAAGCCTAGTCTTCAACATGGACTGACCTCCTGTAAAGATTATCAGGACAGGAGGTGTGCCACCAAAAGTCAATCCCTGAATGTTTCTATTTTAATATATCTGATTACTGTTTTGCAGAGAGTGGCATCTTGCCACTGGTTGCGACCAGCTAATGCCTACGATATACTGGAGATTATTACGTTTTTTTCTTATGGATATATGTGATTGGAGACTTAATAGGTTTTAAAAAAATATATGTTGGAACACCTTTTTTGTTTCCTATACATAAAATTTGAAAGGGGTCTTCTAAAATTCTCAATTTCTGCATAGCCCTTTCCTTTTTTAAGTGTATATCCAATTCACTTTTGAAAGTTATTGAGTTTGCTGCCACCACCTTTTCAAGCAGTGTATTCCAGGTCACCATAGATCATCGCCTCTTGGTTCTTTTGCTAATTATCTTAAATTTGTGTCTTTCAGTTAATGACGCTGCCACTAGTATAAACATTTTTTCCTGTTTAAAAACTCCTAAATTTTGAATACCTACATTAAATCCCCCCCTTAACCTTCTCTGCTCCAAAGGGAGAAATCTCAGCTTCTGTTCTCTCCTCATAACTTTAACTGGCAGGTCAAGTTTTGCGTGTGTGAACCTCCAGACCTCTTGTGCATCACTTCACACCTTTGGTTTAAATTCCAATTGTCCGTTTCACTAGTTTATCTTCCTGAACTCTGCTACTATCCTCCTCACTGTTTACTGCATTTCCAGAGTGCCACCTGTACCCAAGTCAGTTCAGTATATTTCAAAAATAGCACTGGTCCTACTGTACTTGCCTGCAATTTAAACAATGGCCATTGACCATTACACTCACCTTTCTCATAGAGTTATAAGGCACAGAAACAGGCCCGTCAGCCCATTGTGCCCATGCTGGCCATCAAGCACCTATCTATTCTAATCCCGTTTTCCAGCACTTGGCCCGTAGCCCTGTATGCTATGGCATTTCAAGTGCTCACCTAAATACTTAAACGTTGTGAGGCTTCCTGCCTCTACCACCTCCTCAGGCAGTGTGTTCCAGATCCCAACCACCCTTTGGATGAAAAAAAATTTCCTCAAATCCCCTCTAAACCTCCTACCCCTTACCTTAAATCTATGCCCCCTGGTATTGACACCTCCACTAAGGGGAAAAGTTTCTTCCTACCTACCCAATCAATGCCCCTCATAATTTTGTATACCTCTATCAGGTCCCCCCCCCCCCCCCCCCCCCTTCTTTGCTCTAAGGAAAACAACCCTAGCCTATCCAGTCTCTTCACAGCTGAAACGCTCCAGTCCAGGCAACATCTTGGTGAATCTCTTCTGCACCTTCTCCAGTGCAGTCACATCCTCCTTATAGTGTGGCGACTGGAACTGCACACAGTATGCCTGTTGTAGCCTAACTAGCGTTCTATACAGCTCCAACATAACCTCTCTGCTCTTTCTGTCTTTAATCTATTTACTATCCGCTCTGCCATTGCCCCTTTAATTCTATGTGCTTCAATTTTGCTAACAAGTTTATTTTATGGCACTTTATCGGTAATCGTTTGAAAGTCCATATATGCATCAATTTCATTATCTCCCGTTGCTGCGTTATTTCTTTGAAGAATGTAATCAGTTTTGTCAGGCACAATTTGCTTTTAACAAATCTGTGTTGGCTGTCATTAATTAACCTATGTTTTTCCAAGTGAATATTTATTTTCTCTAGGATTATGGTCTTCAAAAGTTTTCTCACTACTGTTACGACCACAGCCAGTGTTAATTGCTGCGCAAACCAAATCCCAGAGGGAAACTTGGCTTAAGGGCCATAACCGGTTTTTTGTATTCTGAAATCGAGAAGACGACGTACCGATCGGGGCAGTAAGAGATCCAGTAACACTTTTGGGGTTTTAAGAATTAAAAGTAAAAGTTTTATTAACAAGAATAAAAGAAAGCTTAAGCATACAAGATTACAGTTACACAATTAAGGTTAGTCTTATAAAACATTCCCCCTGAAGAACACTCTACTTGGTCAAGCCCACAAGTGAACACTTCCAGGCAACACACTGTTATCGATGTCTACGATGAAATCCAGTATATTACACAAGGCAAACTGCTGTAGCTTCAATAAAGGCATACCACATGACCTTTACCCTTTTCCATTTGGTAGAATCCACTTTAGAATAAAACTGCTTGCTGCAGCCCATGACTTTCGCGACTGAATGGGTGATTCAGACTGCATCCTCTCCCAGCTATAGCTCAACAGCTCAAACAGCTCCAGCTATCTCCAGCCATCTCTAGGTCAACAGCTATCCACAGTAACTCTAATAAATATTTTTTTCTCTTTCATTTCCATTCCATTGTGCTCACACCTCTTTGAAACTCAAATCCCTCCAAAAATAAGATCTTTGTTTCCATCATTCTTTGCTTTTAGGTCAATAAAAAATAATATCCCCACTACTGTTTATCTATGGAACTCCTCCAGGATTCAAACATGTTTCTTATTACCTCTGGCTCCCCTTTGATATTCAAACAAACTTTCAACTTAGGTCTAACATTTGCATTTTTAGATAACAAGTAAATACTTGTACCTCAAACTTAACACCTCTATCCCATTTCATGTTTTAAACCCCCCAGACAATCTCTTGCCCAGCTTAATTAAATCTTGCACGCACGCGCATACACACGCACCCCTAACCGCATTTACAGAATAGCACAATATTCCCCAAAATATAAAAAAAAAACACCCATTCTCACACCACTGAATTTAGGCTGACTGGCTTCTTGTGCTGGTAGCCAGAGTGTAAAATGTAAGTTTTGTTTTAATTTGATGCCGGAGCACTTCTGCCAGTTTTTCTTTTCTGTGGCAACTTGTTGATTCCTTGTTAGGTGTAGTTCTCTGGGACCCTGTTGTGCACAGTCATCTTGTCAAAATGGATGATAAAATGAGCAGAAGAGAAAGTGTTTGTGCTCCTGCTTGGCCATCATTTGAGGGAGGGGTGCGGCTAACCTTAATCCTTCCTCATCCAATGTTGGCATGCACACTTCTAATAAGGATCACTGGTTAATGGTTATGGGTGGCAACCATTACCTTCCATAACCTACCTGGGATTTCTGAAGCAATTTGTAGCTCCTGTTTCACCACATACCAGACCATACGGCTAAGCTATTCGCTAAATTATCGGAAAACAGTTTTTCTTGCATAGTTTGAGTCTGAAACATTGTCCAGACCAACTATTGTTTGAATTAAATGATGTGTGCTACTACCGGATTAAGCATGAGGTGGGAGAATTTGAATGTAGAATTACTGAAACTAATAGCCCATATGTTTTGTAATCTGACATCTGGGGGAAATTGCAGTTTTGATCAGTGGAAATGCTGGTAGAGAAGGGTGCTTGAGGATTTGAAGATTGGAGATCTGCAGCAAAATAGAAAATTAACCAACACCCTTTTGTTTCTTTAGTGTCTGCAGAATTGGTCCCCCACTGTAGCTTCTAAAGCTTCCTAGTCATCTGTATTGCCTCTCTATGTTGCCTTTGTCACAGCATTCTTTCTATAATCCATACTGGATTATCTTCTCCTTCACTTGTAGCCAAGCAGTACTGTGTTGATGGCATGGCATCACATGTGCAATGGATCTTGGATTAGAGTAGGTCCTGGTGGGAATTTAGCCATGCTGTTTTGAAATATGGAAAATCTGTATGTAATTCATGAATTATGTTGTACTGTTATCTAACATTATGATAGCAAACCTGTTTGTATGGTTTAAAATTTTGAAGGAGCTTGATGGATTAGAAGTAGGGAAGATGCTTCCACTATGGGGGAAATGAAAACTAGGAGCCATAAATATAAGGTTGTTACCAATAAACCTACTAAGAGAATTGAGGAGAAGCCTATTTCTCCAAAGTGTGGTAATAATGTGAAATTTGCTACCACAAGGAGTAGTTGAAACAAATAGCATAGATGCTTTTAAGGGGAAGCTAAATAACGCACCTTAGGGAGAAAGTAATAGAATATTCTCGTTGGGTTAAATGAAGAAGTGGAAGAAGGCTCACGTGGAACATAAATTCCAGCAGGGATCAGTTGGGCCAAATTGCTAGTTTCTCTGCTCTAGGTTCTATGTAAGTTTTCTGAACACAAAATAGACACTTCATGTTATAGCAGTTGGTAAATATCAAAAGCGAGAATCCACCAAATTGAAGTGGTTCACGAAATTACTTTTTTTGGGAAACATCTGTGCCCCAAATTTATCCTTGCTAAATTAGGTTTAGGCATTTTAATTTAGCCAGCCACAACTAGGATACTTTTCCAGAAAATTAACAATTGTAAGTAGTAGATCACCCACACCATAATATTTTCTCATTGCAATTAGTTATGCTTGTTATCTGTGTTTTACAATTTTTCAGATGAGATGTTAAACTGAATCCCTGTTTGTCCTCAAGTGGACATTGTGGACATAAAAGATCCCATGGCACTATTTCTCAGAAGAGCAGGGGAATTATTCCTGGTGTCCTGGTCAATATTTACTTCTCAATCATCATCACTTAAAAATGATCACGCTACTGTTCATGGGAATTTGCTGTGCGCATATTGGCTGCCATATTTTCTACATTATAACAGTGACTACATTCCAAAAGTGACTTAATTATCTGTAAAGTGCTTTGGTACGTCCTGAGGTCATGAAAAGCACTAGGAATGCAAGTTCTTCCTTTCGTGGTTATGAACTATATTTAAATATTAGTTTGGCTTTTCATGATCAATTTTTAGTTTTTCCAAAGCATGTCCTTCATTGAAGCATTGTTTCAGCTTGACAATGCACAAGTTGTGTCTTGATTTTTTGATGGTTGTGTGACCCTCAGATATTCATTTAAGTGGCATGCTTTTAAATTGGAAAAACAAATGTATTTGGAATATAATATATTCAAGATTATTGTGAAACTTCTGGTACAGTTGCTTATTCAATCTTTCTGCTTTTTGTAGTAGCCTGTTGGCTGCATGTTGAAAACAAATCTGCATAACCATATTCTGAAATTGAAATTATTTGCTATATATCTTGAACACTTGTGATTTATGTGCAGTTAAAGTTTAAAAGTTGGAAATTAAATTGAAAGTTAAGAAAGATATGGCACATTTACTAAGTGTTTTCTTGGGTTGACAGTTTAGCATGAGTCAGAATGCAGAGGTAGTGCAATACAAAGTGTATCTGTACTTTGAAATAACATATTGTTTTGGTCAGATAGTATTCTAACCAAGTATGTAAAACCTCAATTTCTGGAAATATATTCCAAAGTTTGTAGCTCCCTGTAAACACTTAAAACCATTTTGAAACAGTCTTCATGTAATCACTATTCAACATGAACTAAATTTAAGTATATGGAGTCTATAATGACTGTAGAAATTTGATTTTGAGTGTGCAGGTAAGTGACGCGATCCCAGAATTCTTGTAAATTTTCTGTTAATTGACTATTGTGCTCACTTGTTTTTTTTGTCTATCCATTCCGTTTTTCTTTCTTCTCTTTTGCTCTTGTTCTTTTTCTTCCTTATGCTTCTTTCATTTTCATTTGCCAATTCTTGTGCATATTGTTTGAAAACTACTTGTTAATGTGCTGCTAGAATATTTTACAGGAATATGATTGCTGTGTAAATTTGTTAGAAAAGGTATTTAACTTAAGGTTCATGAAGGGTTATTTAGAAATTTTAAATAAAAAGCATTTTTGCCTGGTGTGGAAGTGATAAACTTTAAAATGTTACTTCTCCCAAGACCCAAGGTTTTGCCTCATCAAGGTGTATCATTCTGATCATCTATGTATTCTATTAGCAAAATTCTCCATAGTGAATAAGACAGGCCCCTGACTTCTCCAGCAATGCTGTCTGTGCATGATGCTTCTGTGTACTAACTCACTGAAGCACTCCAGCATGGAAAGATCCAAATAAATGTCAGTTAATGGGAAAGGATGAGTGAATCCTTGGTGAATTAGAAAATATTAAAATGGGAGGGCAAATTCCAGTGGGTCTCATTAATTGGAGTATCGCAAGTTTTTTTGAGGATAGGAATACTTAAGAATTAAGAATTTTCTCTTTTTGTTGTGCTCAACTTTGGGAGACGTGGCAGTGACTGACTTTTTACACCACCCCCACACCCCTGTTCCCAAATTCTTGGCTCAGTGATCTGAGACCCGTAAGTTAGAATGGGGAAATAGGATACATGTTCTCTCAGCACAACTATGTTGCTTTACCTTATTCTAGGACAGTGTAAGGACCTTAATTTCATTTGATGGGGGTATTTGTACTTGAATATATCCCGGAATATACTTACAGAAGAAAAATGATTTTGAATTAGTTTAGAATTTAATGACTTGGTTTCTCCAACAGTATGAAATTGCACAAACTGATTATAATTAAAAGTGTTACTGTATGTTATCTAACTGGCTGAGAATTTCTTTTCAGGTTTTGCTTTTTAAATGAATGTTTTATGAAAGCTACTGGCAAGTCCAGAATGAGTTTCTCACCTCCCTGAAATTATTTTTTGTAATCTGTAGTAGAAAATGCTGGGAATATACAGCAGGTTCAATGTCTGAAAGACAACCAAACTGGATGGAAGCATGCTAATAATTTGTGTGGGAAGAATCAGGACACATGCTGACTAATTTGTAAATGCCCAATAAATTTTCAGATTTTCAAAATTTCTGTTTTTTCTTTGCCTTAATTCCAACATTTGTTTCAAATGTTTGAGATGAACTGTAATCAGAATAATAAGGTTCCTGACAACAGATTATATTCCATGTAATTAGTCTTTTGCGCAGCAGAGATTTGCTGCCTTGATGCTCATTGAATACTGGACCTTTACTGTAATTAGTCTTCCGGCAGACTTGCACAGTGTCCCCAGATTTGTTTGGAGTGGAGGCCTTGAAGGGCATCTCCCAGCTATCATCCAGTGAATCATCCATTTGCCTTCAACAAATGCTTGGCTTAGCATAGGAGCTCTACAATACGAGACCACAAAGTGAACAGAGTTCTAGGAATTCATTATTTGGGCATATCCCTCAAAATTCCCTCAGTTCTTATTGATTTTTTAGGTACAACGTCTCTTATAATAGTTGCCTTACTTTATTCCCTGTGTTAAGAACTGCACATCCCTTTATGGTGTATAACCTACAAGGGATTGGAAAAATTAAAGTAAGCTGTTACTTATTAGTGCTGTAATGTTTGCTTGTTTGTAGGACACATAATAACCTTTGGCTGCCAGAGATGTTGGCCCAGCTCAGCCCGCACTTCACAAAAGCCCATGACATGCTGGAAGTGGAAAAAAATGCTATTCTCGGTAAAAAAAACATAATTGAAGGAAGCTCTATGCTTTTAGTTTTTTTATTCTTTTGAATGTTAACTGCCTAATCTAATGGTATAATTAGCCTGTACATACTAAGTTTAAAAAAAAAACTGGTTTGCTGGTGGTTCCACAAGCTGCTCGATCTGGTGCAAGAATAGTTCATTTAATTTAAGCATCTACCATTTAAAGTCTAGTAGGACTTCCCAACTTAATCCCCAATCTAAACTGAAGCAATTCAGAAATACTCAACAGTTGAGTAAATATTTTTTTGGTATCTTAATTGCTAATTTGCACATCCAAATGGCCTGAAGACTTCTCTAGATTTAAGTATACATTTTGTCTATTTCATAAATGTTTTAATAAAAGCAAAAATAGAAATATTATTTGATTTTGTTTTTATCAAACTTTTGGTAGCACTTTTTCTCAGATTTTGAAGTCTCTCAATTTAAGTTGTTTTAGGCCTATTGCTGCTATATTAATACAAAAATTCATTTTTATTTAATAACTACGTTATCTTCTCTGCAGATAAATCATTTGTGGCAGCTGCTCCCCTCTTACTCCCACCCCCACCCAAAATCAGGGACTAATATGGTTGATTCAGTGCTATTCACTTCAATACATTATAATAATTGTTCTGGGGTTGACTGTACGAGTGGAAAATCTTTTTAAAAATCTTGATCTTAGTGTCAGGTATCATACTGTTTGGATTAATTTGTGATTTTCTTAAGCTTTCTTTTTTAAGGAGTTTGTAACTGTTGTATACCACAGAACCTGTTTCTTGTTGCCTTCCCTGCAGGTATTCCACAGCCTCTGCTTGATCATGCTGATGCTCCAGTGTACAAATCTGTGTTGGAACGAATGCAAGGGTTCTTCTGTACCTTGTATGACAATTGGTAGGAAGTTATTTTGTCAGTACCTTAAATAGTATTTCACTAATGGGGAGAATTTTCTCACCTTCGGGTGGGCCGGTCGGGAGTGAGTGTGGGTGGGCGCAGAGCCGATCACCACCTGCGATTGGCTGCGTGCCGCTATCTTACTTGGGTGGGCCAATTAAGGCCCGCCCAGCGTGATGCGCGCCCGGTAGCGTTCAGCACTACTTGTGCGGGTGGGGAAAGGAGGCAGAGTCGGGGCCTGTGCTCTTTCGTGCATGTGTGCAAAAGAGCGTAGAAATTTCCCTGAGACATGGAGCTGCTTCAGGGAGATTAAGTTCAATTTGAAACATCAAAATTAAAAAGTTAATCATTTACACGTCCCCTCATGTGACAGCATCACATGAGCTGGGACATGTTTATCAAATGTTTGAAAAATATTTATTTATTTAATAAACCCTTCATGAAACCTCATCCCGCGTGTGGATGAGGTTTCATGAAAAATGCGAAGGCCGCCTGGGCTCTTTGCCTGCCCACCAACCCCTAAGGTTGGATGGGAAGCCCTGTCAATTTGGTTAATTAGTTCACTAATGGCCTTAACAGGCCTTTGACAGTTCGGCGTGCGAGCCTGCCAAAGAAAAGATCGGAATGATATGCGATGACGTTGGGACGCACACCCGATGTCACTGTGGGTCATTTTACGCGTTGACGGGCCCCTGCATGCTGAATAGAAAATCCTGGCTAATGATTAACGTGTTTTGAAAGCAAAATGGTGATCTGTGCCTGATGTTGAGCATAGCGCAATTAGAAATTGATAATGCTGCTCTGCTCTCATGTGACTACATCATAACAAATCATAAACCTGCATATCTGTGGTTCTGATGTATACTTTTACATGCACAAATTCTTTAGTTGAAACTCTGCTATACAAGTTTTTGTAGAAAAGAAAGCTGTTAAGGTGTCAGGATACTTTTTCGTCTCTTGCCAATAGTTAAACTTCTTTGTACTCTTCCTGGTGATGATGGTTTGTGTTGAGGTATGCTAATATTCTACGTCAGCAGTCCTATGGCTCTTTGCTTATTATTGGGGGTAGGGGGGAATATGGAGTTGAGGCCACAATTAGATCAGTCATGATCTTGTTGAATGGCGGAGTAGGCTCGAGGGGCTGAATTGCCTACTCCTGATTCTAATTCATATTCATAAGTTTACACCAGGTGGGTGAGAGTTGTTAGGCTGTTGAGGAACAACATGATAGCAATCTTAAAACAAAAACAGAATTGCCTGGAAAAACTCAGCAGGTCTGGCAGCATCGGCGGAGAAGAAAAGAGTTGACGTTTCGAGTCCTCGTGACCCTTCGACAGAACAGCATTCTTTCATATTTTGGACAAGAAGCAAATTGTAATATAACTGTTGCAAACTTGGCATGAGATTTCATCATGATCCTTTCCATCTGTACAGTTCAATACTGACCATGTGTTTACAAGCTTAAACCATTTGCGAACATAATTTTTCTATATGTGATTCTTTTTAGTGTTTTTAAATTCCATTCTTGAGTTTTAAAACATTATATTCTTTAACTTTATTCTTTTAACAGTTTCCACATCCTCGGGAATGCTGGACCGAGTATGCTTCAAGATTTTTTTGACATAACCAATTTTGCAGAATCTGTAATAAACTCGGCCTTTGTGAATCTGGAGAATATTCCTGACTACAGGCTCCGTCCAGTGCTACATATCCTTTTGCTTTCCAATGACTTAAAGCTGTAAGGAAATACTGAGTTGTATAAAATTGGTATGCACTTAATATGACTTCAAATCTGATAAGCCTCGTGGTAGGTGTCTGAAATTTATATTTGGACTGTGCCTTTAACCTTTAGCATTTTTATAGATTTATTTGGGGGAAGAATTTCAAGTTTTTTGGTGGTTAACTTGTTCAAAGTATCTATCGATCAGTTAAGTGAAAAATGTATAATTGGAAGCATAGTAAGAATTTTCTACAGCTTATATTACTAGTTGTATAAATACAACAGATTTTCTAATGAACATTTTGCATTGTCGCAAGAAGGCCTATATTAAATCTCTGCTACATTTTTTTTCTTGTAGGCATGATAATATCATGCATGGGTGTCATTTTCTAAAAATGTATGTCTTATTTACATTTGCTGGTACAGATATGTGTTTGTAATTGAGTTTTGGAGCCTCAGTTAATTGGTCAAATCTGTTGATCCATTTGTATTGGCGTAATTAGATATCTGTTTTGTCTTGCTGCAAAGATCTGAATTGATTTGATTAAGGTATTCAAAATCATGGGTCTGGACAGATTAAATAGGGAGAAACAGTTTCCCATTTTCTTGTCATACATATAGGCTAGGCTTGGTATGATATTGACTGAGGGTACAGCAGAATGATTGTAGTTAACAGAGAAAGAAAAATCATGATGTGGTGCAACACACAGCATGGTGTGCCGTTGAGTTGTGACACAAGTTTTGCAGCAACATTTCCACAGCAAGATCCCTTGTATAGTGGATATGTATTTGATAACCTAGAGGGAGAGAATGTTGAGTTATGTCTAGCCTATGTGTTGATTTTTTTTCTTTTTGTTATGCAATGTTACAAAGAAAGTGGAAGATATTTACTTAACTCGTACATACGTGTATTTGTGAAGCCTTTGGTCCAGTCCTGCCCGCCTGAACATTATGAGTCTGTGCTGTGCCCAATTCTTGGACCCCTGTTCTCCTACCTACTGCAGGTAAGTATTTAATAAAAGTCTGATGGATAATTGTTTGGCTATTGAGAAGTTACTCTACAATACCCCAAATTTAAAGGGTTTCTCTGCTGACTGGATTCTCAGGATTACAGTATTTTAAATATTTTGTGGATTCTTATTCTGATAGAGGGTAGTCAGAGGACAGCAATGTAAAGTGTAAAAGTAAATTTCATGCAGTTTTCTATAATGTATCATATTTGAATACTCTGGCAAGAACAGTGAACCAGGTAGACTAAGCAAATTAAAATTAACCACAAAACGCTCTCTAGAGACTTAAGCAATCTAAATTCAATATGGAATGAAGGAAATGGAAAATGCTGGGCAAAAGTATTGGTCAGCTAGGCATCTGGACTGTTAAACTGCCTTTTCTTTCCAGATACTGATTGAAGTGTTGTGTTCTAACATTTTCTGTTGTTTCAGATTGCCGTATCTAATATTTCTTGCAATCAATGCAATGTAGAAAAAATGCTGTGAAACTCTGAGAACAGCAGAGAAATGTGGTTGTTTCTTAAATTGAAGCTTTATTAGACTATTTGGCTGAAATTAAATCTAGATATACCTGAATCAAACTTGAAATTTTTGATTAAATAAAATGTTCAAAGGTTGGAGTCTTTAAAACACTTTAAAAGCATGGTGCTAAAAACACCCAGATAAATTATCTTTTTAACAGTATATTGAAACTAGTTTATTAATGAATAGTTTTGCTTAGAATTCAAATTTCAGAACTTGCCCATCTGTCAGTATAATATGTAACACCATTGTTTGCCTGGCAGAGACTAAGTGCCAAGTGGGTTGTCATCAACCAGAGAGGCCTGTTGGAGTAAGTGTCAAACTTTATGGTCATAGTTTTAGATTTTGAGACCTTTATTACTGATTATACTAATTATTGCTTAAATATAATGCAAATGTATTTTATTTGAATGGAATAGTTTTGATTTGCTAAATGGAGATTATAATTTACTTGCATATGCAGGATTACAGATGTTGGACCAATAATAGTTTAATTTGTCTTAACAAAATTGGATGTTTAAACACAATTTTGTCTTCTATTTCTTTTACCTAAAAAAAAAATCCTAATTCCATCAAGACACCAAATCCTATTTGCAAATGTTGAATTATTGCTTAGCATTTAAAGTAACCTATGTTAGTGTACCCTCCACCCTTAGATTTCTGCATTTGTTGGTGCAACTTCCCTCAGTGATAACATACCCCTGAATCAGAAGATCATTCCTCCAAAACCCATCTAGGTTGATACTTTAGTACAGTACTGAGGAAGTTTCATTGTCTTCTGTGATGTCTTTTGAATGGAATTTTAAACTTGAAGACTTTGTCACCCTTTCACAAAGATCCCATGGGATCTCTTGTGATGTCTGGCCAACATTTAACCTCCAACCATCATTGCCCAAAGCAGATTATTTGTGTATTTATCCCATTGCTGCTTATGAGACCTTGATATGAACAAATTGTGATTCCCTTTGTTCTACTTTGGTTGGCTTTGAGCATGCTTTGCCCATCTGAGGTCATGAAAGTCACTTTATAAATGCAAGTGTTTTCTTCTTTATCTGGTAATGTTGCAGGCACTGGGAATATAAAAATACTACAGAGAGTTTAAAAAGAATTGTAGAGAATTTAATTTTCAAATCAATTGGAGAACTGCATGCTGTTAATGGTGGGCTGATTTGGAAGGTGGATACATGATGTGTTGCCTTGAAGTAATATAAATTATGCCCCCTCTGACCTTTTTTATGAGGATTACAATGATGTGCTTATTTTTAGGGCTGAAAGTGGTGCTCCTGAGGAGAATCCCGAGTCCCAAGAAATGCTGGATGAGCAACTGACTCGTCTTCTCACCCGTGAATCCATTGATCTGATGAGTAAGGAATATATTATTTGTTCAGTTAATAATCAATTATATAAACTGTAAATTGCATTTTATAAAGAAGTAAAAGCTATGTGGAGAAAGACATTCCAGACATGTTAATGTGGAGCAAAATGTGATGTGCGTTAACAATGTGAAATTTCCTTCAATGGTCAAAGCTGTGATATATTTTTGAAAAAAGCATGTTGGGAGCTTGTGTATGTAATTAGGAAGCCAGGGAGGAAATAGCGGATACTCTGAGGATCATTTTCTGAGAATCATTTTCCAATCGTCATTAGATACAGGTGAGGTCTCAGAGATTGGATGTCTGCAAATGTTATACCATTATTTAAAAAGGGTGCAAGGGATAGACCAGAAAATTATAGGCCGGTCAGTCTGACTTTAGTGGTGGTCAAGTTGTTGGAAACAATTCTGAGACACAGGATAAACTGTCACTTTGGCTAGTTTTGATCAGGGACAGTCAGCATGGTTTTGTTAGGGGAAGATCGTGTCTTACTAAGTTAATAGAATTTTATTAGGAAGTAACAAGGAGGATTGATGAGGGTAGTGCAGTGGATGTTATCTACATGGATTTCAGTAAGGAATTTGACGAGGTCCCACATGGCAGACTGGTGAGGAAAGTGAGATCTCGGAATACAGGGGAAGGTGGCAGGTTGGATCCAAAATTGGCTCAGTGACAGGAAACAAAGGGTAATAATGGATGGATGTCTTTCTGAAAATGGTTTCCAGTGGTGTTCCATAGGGCTCAGTGTTGGGGCCCTTGCTGTTTGTTGTATATATTAATGATTTAGACTTAAATGTTGGAGGCATGTTTGGGAAATTTTGTAGATGCCACAAAAATTGGCCATGTAGTTGATATTGAAGAGGATAGCTGCCGACCCCAGAGTGACATCAATGGTTTGGTTGAGTGGGTGGAAAAGTAGCAAATGGAATTCAATCCGGAAAAGTGTGAGGTAATGCATTTGGGGAGGGCAAACAAAGCAAGGGAATACTCAATAAATGGGAAGTTATTGAGCGGGCTTGAGGAAGTGCGAGACCTTGGAGTGCAAGTCCACAGGTCCTTGAAGGTGGCAGGACAGGTGGACAAGATGGTCAAGAAAAGCATATGGAATGCTTTCCTTGGGTGAGATATTGAATACAAAAGCAGGGATATAATGGTGGAACTGTTTAAAATGCTGGTTAGGCCACAGCTGGAATTTTGTGTATAATTTTGGTCAACACATTACAGGAAGGACATAACTACTCTGGAGAGAATGCACAGGAGATTTACAAGATGTTGCCAGGGCTTGAGAACTGCAGCTGCGAGCAGAGATTGGATAGGCTAGGGTTGTTTTCCTTAGGACAGAGGAGGCTAAGGGGTGACCTAATTGAGGTGTACAAAATTATGATGGGCCTTGATAAGGTAGACAGGAAAGACTTGTTTCCCCTAGCTGACGGGTCAGTTATGAGGGGGCATAGATTTAAGGTGATTGGTGGAAGGATTAGAGGGGACATGAGGAAAACTTTTTCACCCAGAGGATGGTGGGTGCTTGGAGCTCACTGCCTAATTTGGTGGTTGAGGCTGAAACGCTCAACTCACTTAAAAGGTACCTGGATCTGCATCTGAAGTGCTGTAACCTGCAAGGCTATGGACCAGGTGCTGGAAAGTGGGATTAAAATGAGTGGCTGGTTTCTTTTTTCTCATTTTGGCTGGCGAAGACAAGATGGGCTGATTGGCCTTTTTCTGCACCGTAACTTTTCTGTGATTCTAATTATATCTTGTATCCCACAGTGCATGGCCAGATAAGAGGAGCAATAGCTATTACTCTTGAGTGCTGAACAGTTAAAGTAAAATCCAAAATTTTCTGTCTTTGAAAAATAATGTAGTCTCTATTTTCATTGGACCAAGAGTTGCTTTGAAAACAAAGACTAAATTGTATGATTAAATAATTGTACATAACTGCTAGTAGGCAATTAATGGGCATTTTCTATCTTCCATATACAAAAAATGTGTGGGGGGATGACAGAAATATTCATCGTTGGGGCATATTCAGTTGCTGTTTTCTGGTTTATTTTTGCTTCTCTCTTTTTAAGCAACTTTTTTTCTGCACCACCCATTCCCTTCTATTTATTTTGTTATTCATCGTCAGTTCAGTTTTCTTCTCTGCTGTCGCTCTGCCTCATCAAGGCATTTGGATTCAAAACATGAAGCAATTTGATGGACAAGTTGTAACTCTTTCGAGTACAAACACGTTTCCATCTGTTCCTATTCAGATGAAGTTACATTGTTTCATAGTTTGCCATTGTGAGATTTGAACTCTTGATCTTGGGGTTACAAACCCAGTACCATAACCACTTGGCTATTTAGGCCAAGCAAAGTGTATGATGGCTGTAACTCTTTCGAGTACAAACACATTTTCATCTGTTTCAGATGAAGTTACATTGTTTCATAGTTTGCCATTGTGAGATTTGAACTCTTGATCTTGGGGTTACAAACCCAGTACCATAACCACTTGGCTATTTAGGCCAAGCCAAAATTACATTGTTTCATAGTTTGCCATTGTGAGATTTGAACTCTTGATCTTGGGGTTACAAACCCAGTACCATAACCACTTGGCTATTTAAGCCAAGCTTGGACAAGTTGTAACTCTTTCGAGTACAAACACGTTTCCATCTGTTTCAGATGAAGTTACATTGTTTCATAGTTTGCCATTGTGAGATTTGAACTCTTGATCTTGGGGTTACAAACCCAGTACCATAACCACTTGACTATTTAGGCCAAGCAAAGTGTATGATGGCTGTAACTCTTTCGAGTACAAACACATTTTCATCTGTTTCAGATGAAGTTACATTGTTTCATAGTTTGCCATTGTGAGATTTGAACTCTTGATACTCTTTTGAGTAAACCTGTTTCCATCTGTTTCAGATGAAGTTACATTGTTTCATAGTTTGCCATTGTGAGATTTGAACTCTTGATCTTGGGGTTACAAGCCCAGTACCATAACCACTTGGCTATTTAGGCCAAGCAAAAAATTACATTGTTTGCCAGTGTGAGATTTGAACTCTTGATCTTGGGGTTACAAACCCAGTACCATAACCACTTGGCTATTTAAGCCAAGCTTGGACAAGTTGTAACTCTTTCAAGTACAAACACGTTTCCATCTGTTTCTATTCAGATGAAGTTACATTGTTTCATAGTTTGCCATTGTGAGATTTGAACTCTTGATCTTGGGGTTACAAACCCAGTACCATAACCACTTGGCTATTTAGGCCAAGCTCTTGGACAAGTTGTAAGTTGCTGCTTTTTTAAATGATTGATAACAAGCTCCTCCCAGTCATTAACCTCAATGCTGCTGTGCTTCAGGGAGAGATTGCGTGTCTGAAGCGTTTTCTTTTGTTCTTCCTTGGAATATTAGCCTCCAAGCCACTCACTATCCTGACTTGGAAATATATCGCTGCTCCATCACTGTTGCTGGGTCAAAATTCAGGAACTCCCTTCCTAACAGCACTGTGGGTATACCTACACCACATGGACTACAGTGGTTCAAGAAGACAGCTCACCACCACCTTCTCAAGAGCAACTAGGATAGGCAATAAATGCTGGCCCAGCCAGTGAAGCCCACATCCTGTGAATGAATTTTTTTTTAAAATTGAGAATTGACAAAATAGGATCTGGCAGGGGAGATGCTTTTTGACCATCTGGACACAATGTCCAGTCCATCGTAGTAATTTTGCAATAGTTTTTCCTGATCTTTGACGAGTTAAATAGCCATTGTCAGATAGTTTGTAAATCGTAAGGTGGCTATTTCACAGTCTTGCTTGACACTGGTCTGGATTTCTCACGTAAGACAATTGCAGTCATTTTCATCATGAAACAGTTGCAGGATTGTGATGAAGTTTCTTGGACATCTAAATCTTTGGAGTATAATCCACAGAGCCTCGCAATTTATTGGATCAGTGCTTTTGAATGCAGCGAACAACTCCTGGTGTTGTCCTTGGCATTTGTCTTGGATTTTTTTTGGCAACTATGACCTTGTTAGAGACTCCTTTGGAAGGTCTAAAGCCACACTGTCTCCAGGAAGATTCCTCAAATACAGGAAGGCGATTCAGAAGAATGAATGTCGAGACTTTCCCTGCTGTGGACAAGCGGGAAATACGTTGACAGTTTCCACAGTATAATTTATCTCCCTTCTTGAAGATAGTTACAGTCATCACAGTCCTGAAGTCTGGGAGAAGTTATTTTTCCTCCCGATTCCATAGAAGTCTTGATGTAAGCATTAGCCCACCGGCAAGCATCAGTCCTTGGACAGATTGAAGGTACAGAAATGACTTCGATCTTTGACAATGACATAATCCAGGAGGTGCCAGTGCTTATATCTAGGATACCTCCATGTAGTTTTGCATTTGTCTTTCTGGCAGAAGAGGGTGTTTGTTATTACGAGGCAATGCTGCGCACACTTTGTCAGCAGGCGGATGCCAATTGCATTGGCTTTTCCCAAAGATTCCTCTCCAGACACAGGAGTCACAGCCAATTCTGGCATTTAGTCTCCCTGAAGGATGACCTTTTCTTCTTTTGAGATGACAGTGAGGACTTCACCACTATTGTAATATGGCTTGTCTTTAGCATCTTCATCAGAGTCAAGTGTCAGGGCATGCGCAGACTTATTTCATTCATGCAGTTGGGGAGTTCTAGCAGTGCACCCAAGATCCTATTCCAGATGACAAAACCAACTCCATGGATATGAGGGTCACTCAGGCATTCCTTTCCAGTAGAGAGTGTATCTTCCTGCTTGTTCCTTCAGCTGTCCTTCCCAAGAAAGGTGGGTCTCTGAGGGCGGTGCTGTCAATTTGGAGTCTTGATAGCTCACGTGATATAATTGCTGTTCTTTTTGGATGGTCACTCTTGAGATTATCAGTGACCATTCTAACATTCCACTCTGCAAAATTTAAAGTTTTCTTCCTTTGACCACAAAGATGGTGATCCTGCAAGGCGTGACTCCCCAGTCAGGAGAAAGTGGGGCAGCCTATTTTTAGGGCATTTTTTCTAGCCCCTTCTCCATTTGAGATGAACAGAGGTATCCTGAAGAGGACTACTCACTCAGTCTTAGATGCTGCTGCCCAAAGATAGCATTGTCCCAACACAGGTGTTCAGAGACCTTTACGTATTTGTTGCCTGCGTGCAGATTCTTGACCAGGGACTTGCAGGTTCACAGTCCTGACCCTGTAGCCAATTCTGCATCACCACAGGACTGGCCTATGCATGATTTTGTTTAATGTTGGAACCTTCGGGCACTGTCATTCTCCACACGAACTTGACAGGTTGGTGATCAGATGTCAGTGACGTGTCGGGCCATGATGACTGGGACTATCTTGCCGCTGTAGCCTTTTTCCACCTTCACAGCCACTGAGATGTGCAGTCTTCCTTCACCTATTCTGCTGTTGAGGATTTATAGAATTGCACTTTGTCTGGTGCCTTCTGATGACCTTGCTGCCATGGGTGGCCCTAACAGAAGCAAGGAGCTCCCAATGGCATTGCTGGATCACCACCTTAGTGGCGGAGAGGCTTATGCACTCCAACGATCCCTTGAGCAATGCCGCCGGGAGCTGCTTGCTCCTGCCAGCAAGATAGGGGAGAGGTGCCAGACTAAGTGCAGTCCAAAAGTTTTGTTATTCACTGTGTCTTTCTGATTTAAGTACATACAAAACTGGTGGTTAGGAAATAAGCAGCTGGTCTATCCAGCCTATTACATACAATTGTTACAGTTAAGTATTGCGGCCCCTAATACTTCCCATTCACCAGTACCCATGGTAATTTTCAAATGGTAAATGTACTGTAAAGACTGGTTCTGAATATTTACACTATTTCTCTATTGCAGCTGTGTGCTGTTGTGTTAAGAAGGGCCCTGAGTCTATATCAGGTGATATGGATGGTAAGTAACCTAACTTTTTTTCAGGCTAAATTTAGTACTTACTTGATTATGTAGTAAATGTAGTACTTCAACTTATGTAGTATTGGACTTGAGTGTTTCAAGTTTAAAGAATTCTTTCTGACTGTAAGTAATCTTTGCATCAAGTAGAGCATGTTTGTAAAACAGTGGCGTACTGGAAACATTACCAGACCCAGAGGTCTATATTGGAGAGTGGGAAAGAAAAAGATGTTTCACAAATATTCCTGAGCTTAAATATAGGGAAAGTTGGGCATAGGTCAAACCATCTGCTTTGATTTTCTGTGCTCCTTACAAAGTTTGGATGGAATCTATAAATCTTTAACTGGGATGGGGATGCAGGGAGGCATTTGTTGTATGTCTAGTTAACTATTCTTTTAGGATCATTGTCACTAAATACTCCTGTAGACTGATACTTGTATTAGTGAGGCTAGTTCAATTGTAAATGAAGAAACAATACTGTTTCAACCAAATGTGTCACTTTTTAAGTATGCCACTCCTCCGTGACTTAAGTTGCTTTACAAACTAACACTTCTTGAAATCAGCTAGTACAGTCTCCAATGTTTACAGAGACAGGGCATATTCATGTGAAAAATGAGTTTCCCACTCTTATGCAGTAACAGGGTAGTGCTATTGAAGAAACTAAACCAGACTGCATGTAATGCAACTAGCTTCATTTAAGCTAGTTGTTCTTCAATTTTTTTTGTCCCTGAACACTTAGGTGGGGTATTTAGTGCACCACAACGAGGTGCAAACTGGTGAATAAATGCAGCTGTACAGCAAAATAAAAGGAGCTTATAACTTTTACAACATCAACTAGCGATAGTTGATAATGCAAATGGTTAATAGTTTTGGTCCACATTTTAGTGTGGGCCACATTTTGGTCCACCCAAGCAACTGCTTGTTTTAAAATGTGAACGTTTTAAGTGGTCACGACTTTTGTCCTTTTCTTCTAAATGGTAGATTTGTTTGTATCCTAACTTGGAAGCCCTGGGTGATTAGAAAGAGAGACCATAAATACTTTGCTGGCTGTGTCCTTAACCCATTTCTGCAGCCAGAAGGAAGCCAAGGACTTGACTTTTGCTGAGACCTCACCATCTTTACCACTCTCTTTTGAAGATTGGCTAGTTGGACTGGTCAAATTGCAACATTGAATCAAATTACCCCATGCCTTTTCCTGGCTGCTGTGTTGCATAAATGCTCTTGTTTAACTTCTGTGTTCAAAACAATCTGGTTTCCTGGCTTGCTGCTGTCATTGTGTCTTGCTGAATATAAACAAAATGTGCTATGAATGTATTTTATGGTGTGAAAGCTCTAAAGGTTTACAGTTTGATTCTGAGGTTTTTTCATATGCACTTAGAAGGCCTAGATGGAATCTTTAAATTAATGCTAGGATTTAACTTTAATCATTGAGAGACACAACTTCTTTCTTATAATAGCATTGCATTTAATGTGAAAAGTTGATTATATCAAACATATCTTTTTAAATAGATGATGAAATGATGAACACAAATGATGGTCCACATGTTGGATCTGAAGAACTCACTGACCTTGGAAAGTGTCTGCTCAAGTCTGAAGTAAGCTGGTTTGCTTTTCTTTATCCTGGACAAATCAATTTTGTTTGAAAGCTTTTTAAGGAGGAAGAGTTGTAGGCACGAGTCTTGAATCTAATATATGATTCAATATGTACTGGTGATATTCTCACTTCAGGTTTGTTTGGGTGCAGATCAGACCAATACTGAAATTTGTTTGTCATCCAACTGGTGTGTAATTTTAATAGCCCTAACTGATTTCCTTTACTCTTTTCAGGATATCTGTAAGGCACTGTTAGCAACTGCTTACAGTGCAATCACTTGGAGTGACACCATAACATGCCAGCGAGCGACACTCCAGCTCTGCTGGCCATTGATCAAACAGGCAAGTCTATAAATGGGTCCAGAGTACATGTGTGAGAGTATAATTTTGTTAGTGGTTACCACAATGGTTTATAGATTCATAAAATTTTACAGCACAGAAGGCAGCCATTTATTCTATTGAAGAACTATCCATTTCGTTCAGTTGTCTGCAGTTGCCATATTTTGAATTGAACAAGTTCATAATGCCTCCAAAAGAATGTTTACACTGTCTCCCAAAACCCTTGGAGTTAATTTGTGCTGGGGTACAGTTGAAGTGTGGTCATCTTCAAATATGTGTATGAGTTGGTGGGCTATTTTACCATGGAGGGCATTACAACAACCCTTGCCGTGTCATTCTTTGCATATTGTGCTCACAGCCTGTGTGGATGAAAGCGAAGTCTGCAAGGTGGATGAGCTGGCTGGCCATGGCATTTGTACAGGAAGCCGTTCAAGTGGGGAGATCAAAAAGGAATGTAGCGGTAGTAGGGGATATTATAGTGAGAGGGAATGATACTGATCGCTGCAGCAAGAGCGAGAGTCCAGGCGGCTATGTTGTCTGCCTGGTGCCAGGGTTCAGGACATCTGCTCAGGGCTGGTGAGGAACTTGCAGTGGGAGGAGGAGGATCCAGTTGTCGTGGTCCGTGTAGGTACCAATGACACAGGTAGAACTAGGAAAGAGGTTCTGCAAAGTCAGTATGAGGAGCTAGGTACCAAATTAAGAAGCAGAACCTCAAAGGTAATAATCTCTGGATTATTATCTGAGCCATATCCAAATTGGCTTGGTCAAATAAGATTAGAGAGAAGAAAGTTTGGCTCAAAGACTGGTGTGGGAAAAGTGGGTTCCGGTTTCTGGGGCACTGGCATCAGTACTGGGGAAAGTGGGGGCTCTACTGTTAGGATGGTTTACACCAGAACCATGCTGGGATGAGTGTCCTTGCAAATTGCATAACTAGGGAAATAGAGAGGGCTTTAAACTAAACAAGAGGGGTGAGGGATCAAGCTTGGATAGAGGTAATAATTCAAGGTTTAGAGTCAAGACAGGAGAGCAAAATAGTAATATGAGAAATGAAGGTCAGAGACTGGCAGGAAGGGACAGAGAGAAAAAAACCTAAGGATGCATCAGCAGTCAAGACTAGATGTTACAAAGGTAATAAAAAGACAAAACTGAAGGCTCTCTACCTGAATGCATGAAGCATTCTAACAAAGCAAATGAATTGATGGCCCGCATTGAAGTAAATAAATATGATCCGAAAGCAATTATGGAGACGTGGCTGCAGGATGACAAAGATTGGGCCCTTAATATATAGGGGTACGTGACATTCAAGAAGAATAGGAAGCTAGGTAAAGTTGGAGGGGTAGCAGTGTTAATCAAAGAGGGCATTGGTGCACTAGTTAGAGATGACCTTGGTTCAGGAGATCAGGATGTAGAATCGGTTTGGGCGGAGATTAGGAATAGTAGGGGGGAAAAGTCATTAGTGGGAGTGGTCAACAGACCCCCTAACAGTCGCCACAGTGTAGGACAAAGTATTCAAGGGAAAATATTGTGTGCTTGTGACAAAGGGATGGCAATAATCGTGGGTGATTTTAATCTACACATATAAACTGGAAAAATCAGATTGGCAGTTGTAGCCTGGATGAGGAATTCTTAGAATGCTTTTGAGAGAGTTTCTTAGAGCAGCATGTTCTGGAACCAACCAGAGAGCAGGTTATATTAGTCTTGGTATTGTGTAATGTGACAGGATTAATTAATGACCTTAGAGTAAAGACACCCCTAGGTAGCAGCAACCACAAATTACTGAATTTTACATCCAGCTTGAAAGGGAGAAGAGTCGGTCTAAGACTAGCACCTTAAACTTAAATAAAGGCAACTATGTGGGGATGAAAGTTGAGCTAGCTGAAGTGAACTGGGAAACTAGGCTAGAGGATAGATCAATAGAGAAGCAGTGACAAACATTTAAGGGGATATTTCCGAGTATTCAGAATAAGCACATTCCTACTATAAAGAAAAATTGTAAGGGGAGGATCTACCGTTTGTGGTTAACTAAAGAAGTTAAGGAAAGCATCAAACTTAAGGAAAAAGCATACAACTCCACAAAGATGAGTGGCAGGACAGATGATTGGACAGAGAATGGCTTAAAGGTTAATGAGGAGAAAGAAATTAGAATATGAGAAGAAGCTAGCTAGAAATATAAAAACGGATAGCAAGAGTACTAAAAAGGAAAAGAGTAAGTAAAGTGAGTGTTGGAGAGACAGTGGAGAGAGATATTGGAAAGAGAATGACAGTGGAGAGTTAATAGAAAATAAGGAAATAGCAGAAGAAATGAACAAATATTTTGCTTCTTGTGTTCACCTATAGAGGATACAGAAAACATTCCAGTTGCAAATCAGCAGGTGAATGGAAGACAGGAACTTGGTGAAATTGAAATCATTAGGGAAATGGTACTGAGCAAATTGATGGAGCTGTGGGCTAGCAAGTCTCCGGGTCCCAATGGACTACATCCTAGGTTCTTTAAAGAGATGGCTATTGAGGTAGTCAATGTGTTGGTGTTAATTTTCCAAAATTCGCTAGATTTTGGAAAGGTTCCATCAGATTGGAAAGTAGCAAATATAACCCCTCTATTCAGGAAGGGAGGGAGGCAGAACACAGGAAACTATAGGCCAGTTAGCTTGACGTCTGTCGTGTGGAAGTTATTAGAATCAATCATTAAGGAGGTTATAACTAGGCACTTAGAAGAGCTCAAGGCAATCGGGAAGAGTCAGCAAATTTTGTGAAAGGAAAATCACGTTTAACCAATCTATTGGAGTTTTTTGAAGTAGGAACGTGCGCAGTGGATAAAGGGGAGCCTGTAAATGTATTGTACTTGTATTTCCAAAAGGCATTTGATGAGGTGCCACATCAAAGATTATTACGGAAAATATAAGTGCCTGGCGTTAGGGGGTAACATATTAGCATGGATAGGAGATTGGCTGGCTGGCTGGCTGGCAGAAAGCTGAGAGTATGCATAAATGGGTCTTTTTCTGATTGACAGGATGTGACGAGTGGCATCCCACAGGGGTCTGTCCTGGGCCTCAACTTTTTACGATTTACATCAATGACCTAGATGAAGGGAGTGAAGACATGGTAGCTAAATGAGATGACACAAAGATAGGTAGGAAAGTATGTTGTGAAGAGGATATGAGGAGTTTGCAGATGTATATCGATTGGTTAAGTGAGTGGGCAAAAAATCTGGCAGATTGAGTATAATGTGGGAAAATGTGAAGTTGTTCACTTTAGCAGGCAGAACAAAAAAGTAGAGTATGGAGAACGGCTGCATAATTCTGAGGTGCAGAGGGATCTAGGTGTTCTGGTTCATGAGTCACAAAAAGTTAGTATGCAGTACAGCAAATAATTAAGTAGGCTAATGGATGTTATCTTTTATTAGGAGAGGGATTGAACATAAAAGTAAGGATGTTATGTCAGTTATACAGGTCATTGGTGAGATTGCATCTCGAATACTGTGTGCAGTTTTGGTCTCCTTATTTAAGGAAGGATTTAAATGCATTGGAGGCGGTTCAAAGGAGGTTTACTACATTGATGTCTGGAATTGAGTGGGTTGTCTTATGAGGAAAGGTTGGACAGGCTGGATTTGTTTCCACTGGATTTTAGAAGAGTGAGGGGTGATTTGATTGAAGTATACACAATCCTGAACGGCCTTGACGAGGTAGACGTCGAAAGGATGTTTCCTCTTGTGGGTGAGCCCAGAACTCGGGGGCACTGTTTTTAGATTAGGGGTCGCCCTTTTATGACAGAGATGAGGAGGAATTTTTTTCTGTCAGAGGGTTGTGCAACTTTGAAATACTCTGCCTCAGAAGGTGATGGAGGCAGGGTCATTGAATATTTTTAAGGCACAAGTAGATTGGCAATGGAATCAAAGGTTATCAGGGTTGGATGGGAATGTGGAAATCGACAAGAAGTTCAGCCATGATCTTACTGAATGGCGGAGCAGGCTCGAAATGCCAAATGGATCTACTCCTGTTCCTATTTTGAATGTTATTATATACAAATGCATACTTCCCAGCAGGAGATCATTGGGAGTGATTAGTAGTGGGATTGAGCCAGTGTATTCCTGTTCTTGTTCTTCCTTTGCTAATTGTGATACACTTATTTTGTGGGGCAACAATATAATCTAAACCAGAGATTTCACCTGAGACCTTTGGGTCTGTGTGACTTGGACTGAGCTGGACAGTGTGTTTATCATTTAAACTGTCAAGTGAAATGTTTACGATTTGAAGTTACTTTAAATAGATGTGTTTTTGTGATTGCTACTAATTTTAGATCCATTGGTTTTGGTGTATTGCCTTTTGCCTGGCATACCTGTTTTTTGCACAGTTTTGCTATGTTGTAGAAATTGAAGCAATTATGTTGCAGGAAGAGCTAATGTCTAATGATACTGCTGTCATTTTATTTGCCAATTTTATGGCTTCCATCACTTGCAAATTAAAGATTTTACTATGTGTGCACCATACTCCAATTAATATCCAGCACTCTCAACGTATGGCTGCATTCTATGCAATTCATTTTTGAGTAATTTTCCATGCCCCATTGTCCTAGAAATCTTCTGTTTGAATGCCAGTGCCTATCCCACAAAAATTTATAACTCTAATACTAATTTAAAAAAACTGTTCAATTTAATGGATGTTTGATCCGATCAATAATGGAATTAAATGTTGAAAGAAATTTGCAGTCACACCAAAAATGTGTTTCTGTTTCTGTGGAACAATTTTTCCTCCAATTTTGTTTTTGGAAAATTGGGCATTTAATGTCCCAGATATGAAATTTTGGATTTTTTTAAGCCTATGTGCACTTATAAATTACATTTGCACATAGCTCTTTTAATTGGGTCAAAACTTGTTGACATTTTACCTGAAGTTCTTGATGTTTTTCTTATTTTCTCATTTACTATTAATGTTCAGATATTTTGTACCTGTATTCACAGTAGAGGATACAAATAACATCCCAGAAATAAATGTTAATCAGGAGGTGAAAGGGAGGGAGGAACTTAAAATAATTACAGTCATCAGAGAAAGGATACTGAGAAAATTTTGAACACTAAAAGCTGACAAGTTCCCAGGATTGGTCGGACTTCATCCTACAGTCTTAAAAGAAGTGACTGCTGAAATAGTAGATGCATTGGTTTTAATTTTCCAAAATTCCGTTGATTCTGGAAAGGTCCCATCAGGTTGGAAATAGCGAATGTGATTCCTCTATTCAAGAAAAAAGGGAGACAGAAAGCAGGAAACTATAGGCCAGTTAGCTTAACATTTGAAACATGCTGGAATCTATTATTATGGTCATAGCAGAGCACTTAGTAAATCTCAATGCAATCAGAGTCGACATGGTTTTATGAAAGGGAAAACATGTTTGACTAATTTGTTGGAGTTCTTTGAGCAAGTAATAAGTAATGTAGATAAACAAGAGCCTGTGAATGTGGTGTACCTGGATTTCCAGAAAGCATTTGATAAGGTGCCACATCAAAGGTTACTACGTAAAATAAGAAGCAGAGAGTAGGCATAAATGGGTCGTTTTTGGGTTGGTAGAATGTGACAAGTAGAGTGCCAAAGATCACTGCTGGGGCTTCAACTGTTTACAATTTATATTAATGACTTGAATGAAGGGAAAGAATATATACTAGGTAAATTTGTTGATGATACAAAACATGTAGGAAAGTAAGTTGTGAAGAGGGCATAGGAGCCTGCAAAGGGATATAGATAGGTTAAGTGAGTGGGCAAAATTTGGCAGATGGAGCATAAGGTTGACAGGCTGGACCTGTATCCATTGGAGTTCAGAAAAATGAGAGGTAATCTTTTTGAAACATATCCTGAAGGGACTTGACAGGGTGGATACTGAGAGGATGCTTCCCCTTGTGGGAGAGACTAGAACTAGGGGACACAGTTTAAAAATAAGGGGTATCCCATTTAAGATGGGGATGAGAATTTTTTTCTGAGGGTTGCGAGTCTTTGGAACTGACTTCCACAGAGGAGCAGTGGAGGCAGGATCATTGAATATTTTGAAGACAGGGGTAGATAGGTTCTTGGCCAACAAGGAAGTCAAAGGTTACCTGGGGTAGGGGGAAATGTGGAGTTAAGGCCACAATCAGATCTTATTGAATGGTGGAGCAGGCTCGAGGAGCTAAATGGCCTACTGCTCTGAATTCGTATGTATACTTTTTGTTTTTATGAATCTTGATGGTCAAATTGGATTATTCTTTATTAGGTATTGTCTGCAACCCTGCATTCTGATGCAGCTAGTTGGTTCTTCATGAGTGTGCTTAGAGGGCTGCAGATGCACGGACAACACGAAGGCTGCCTTGCAGCATTGGTCCACCTTGCTTTCATGATCTATGAGGCACTGGTAAGCAAAGTATCTAATGAATGGATAAGTGTATTACAAAAATTGTTGATTCCAATGCTCTGTTTACATTTTGTATTTATTAAGGGGAAGAATGTGATTGGAATGAAAGAAGGTGATTGGAATGGTTATTATTTGAAGCAGCAAGTACTTATATTAATATAGTGCGTTTAGTGTAATGAAACATCCCAAGGTGCTTCACAGGAACATTATAAAACAAAATATGACATAGCCATGTGAGATGTTAGGTCTGCTGACAAAGGCTTGGCTAAATTGTAGGTTTCAAAGAGTGCCTGAAAGGAAGAAGGAGCTGGAGAGGTGTCGGGAGGAAATTCCAGAGCTTAGGCCTTAGGCAGATGAAGGTACAGCCACCAATGGTGGAGCAGCTTAAAAATTGGACATGCTGAAGAGTCCAGAATTATATGAGCACAGAAACCAACTACAAGGTACAAGTTAGGAATATGATGGAATGCTCTTCACTTGCCTGGGTGAGTTCTGGTCCAACAAACCTCAAGAAGTTTGACACCATGAGGACAAAGCAGCCTGCTTGATTGGCACCCCATACACCACCTTAACCATTCATCCCTCCATGTCACATAATATCCTGACTTGGAAATAGTTCACTATTCTTTCACTGTCACTGGGTCAAAATCCTGGAATTCCCTGCCAAAAAGCGCTGTGAGCGTACCTGCACCACACAAACGGCAACAGTTCAGGAAGGTGGCTCACTACCACCTGCTCGATGGGTAATGAACGCTGTCCTTGCTAGTAATGTCCCCATCCATGAAAAGGTTTAAAAAATATAAACTTGTTAGCAGTTTGATGGCTTTGTGTGCATTCTGTAAATCTTTGCACAAGATCTCTGAAAATTTTCAGAGCTTTGAGTCGTCCTTTTTAAATCTTTAAATATTTGTTTTACATTTAAAAGGTTTTTATTAAAACTTTTTTTTTGAGGGCCCCTTTTGCTTGCTCTCTTCTTTAGAATTAAAATAAGGTTTGTGTTGCTGCTGTTAGTCTTTCCTTTTATTGTCTTTGACCACATATGAGACCTATCCCAGACATTAGTTTCAGTTTGTAATTCACAATTTTTTTATGACAAAAATAAAATATAGCATGCTGTTAACTACATTGTGCTGAATGTGACCCAGCTGAATGGAGATCCTGAGCAGCGATTGTCTTCTGGCCTCTTATTTTGTATTTATTTATGTCACATTGAAAGATTAGTCTTGGATGGGCCTCACTTCCCTCAATCAAACATTGTCTTCAAACTGCATACCTTTGCAAACAATTTTATTCCTTGCCTGTGTCTTGTTTTGCTGACCTGCATTTGGCTCCTGGCCTATCAATATCCCCAATTTAAAATTATCTTTGTATTTAAACCTGTTCTTGTTCTTGCTCATGCAAGTTCCCCTCTTTTTCTTTCTCTCTCTCCATCACCATCACCCCCCCCTCTCTCTCTCTCTTCTCTCCCCACCCCCCTCCACCCCCCCCGGCCGAATTGTCTGTTTCTCTGGTTCTGGCATTTTTACGCTGATGGCTGTGTTTAGCTTCCCATTTGGCACACGCTGAATTCATTGTTTAAGCCCCTTTATGTCTGTCCTTTTAATATCCTTATTAAAACCTACTTTGGATTTTTGATAGCCCTTCTAATATTTCTTTTGAATCAATGTCCATTTATTTCTCATTTTATGTCTGAATTGTTATTTACATGTTAAAGACACAATGTTAGTTATTCAGGGTCACATTTATAACTTTGACAGAAATGCATTTATATAGCATCTTTCATATCCCCATATTCCAAATGCTATACAGCAAAATTAATTGGGTTTTTTGAATATTTTTGTTGGAAAATGGAGCAATGACCAGTTTTTGATGTTGATTGGGGTTCACGTTAGGCCATGACATCAAAACTCCCCTGCTGCTCTTTGAATTGTGCCAGGCATCCTCAACATCCATATAAGCCAAGGCAGCATCTCATCTGAAAGTAGGCACTTCTTGGGGCAGAATTTTACATTCGGCATGCGGGGGTGGGTCCGACAGCCGGAATGTAAAATGACGTGCGATGACATTGGGCGTGCGGCCCTGTTTCGCGATATTTCATTCAGCGGGCGTATGCCAGAGTTGGCTGCACACCCGCCAATAATTGAAAGGCCTATTAAGGCCATTAATGTCCAAATTTATGCTGCCTGCCCAACCTAATGGTTGATGTTCAGTTAAAAAAGCTAAGCAGCCTTTATGTTTTTTAGGAAACATCATCCACGAGTGGGATGAGGTTTCCTAAAGTTTTTACAAATTGAATAAAAATTGTTTTTGAAAAATAAAAACATGTCCCATCTCAAGTGACATAGTCACATGAGGGGATATGTTTCACAAAATTTTTAATGTTTTCAATAATTTCTTTAAAAGCGCTTCAATCTCCCTGAGGCAGCTCTGTGCCTCAGGGAGATTGAAGCGCTCTTTCACGTGCATGCATGAAAGAGCACTGGACCCGACTTTCCCTCCTCCCCCGCTGCTGCACAGGTAGTGCTCACCGCTCGCAATCCACACTGGGTGGGCCTTAATTGTCCCGCCTGCATGAAATTGCAGTGCCGAGCCGATCACAGGTGGCAGTCGGCTCCGTGACCGCTCCCGCCAAGCTCGCCTGACTAATGTAAAATCCTGGCCTTGGAGTTTATCAGTTCCTCAGTAAGGCACTGAAGTCTTGGTGTGGGGCTCTTGAAACCATGACCTTCTGACTCAGTCGAGAGCGCTGATCAAGGAGAATTAGGTCAACACTTGTAACTTGGATCAGGTGGCTATTCGTCTTCCAATCTCCTGTCCCTCTTCCCTCCAAAAGCCTGAATGGTACTTCTCTCACTGGACTATGCTTGCAGCCACATTTTCATCTAATACTCAATATTTCAGCCTCCTGCTTTCCTTTCTTTCAGACCCCATCTTTAGTAGTCCTCAGGTCCCACCTTTCTGTTCTGCCTGTCTGTCTGTGTACATGTGTGAATACATATCTGTATATCTTTTCCAGTTTTACACATCCTGTGGGTGTTTGGTTGTGCAATCTTTATTACCAGGGCCAGTTAGCTCAGTTGGCTAAGAGTGTGGTAGAATAAAGCTAACATCATGGGTTTAATGCCTATACTGGCTGAGGTAGCTCTTGGGGCCTACCTCCCCGCTTTGCCCCATAGCAATATCATGACGTAAGCCTGTAATGGTCATCCACTGCAGCAGCCAGCTACTCAGATGTCCTGAATGCTCCTTGGCTCTGGAATTATGCAAAAACAACCAAGAGAGTGGGGCAGGAGCATGCACCCATCCTCCACTATAATCAAATTCCTTAGCATAGGTTTAGCTGTAAAATGTGAGACATTTGAAATCAGTTACAACTTTAGCAACCAGGAATCTACCATTACTACTTTATTACCAAAGGGGAACCAAGTTGTTCCAACATATCACCAGCATAACTTGTTTTTTTAAAGATCAAAGTTTCAAGTATGTTCGATGTCCTATTGGCACTATTTTGAACATGGGTTGTTTCAGCAGATTTGAATCAACTTGTTCATCTTGCATGGAGTCTGCGAACAGCAGCAGTGGTCCTTCAGAAGAACCAGGAGGACTGTACCCAACTGTGACAAGCAGCAAGAATTGTAGGCTTGGGAATGTTCACTCAGGTGCACATCCTTTCATTGGCATAATGCTAATTGGTGCACAGGGCATCTAAATTGAGCAAGTATAATAACTGGAGTGCAGAGACTAACAGTATTGTGAACGTTTTGGGTATCCTAATGATGCAATAATGTACGAAATTGATTTCCTTTATCTGCATGTACTATATCATTTCCCTTTTGAATTACACTTGTAGAGACCACGATATCCTGATTTAAAAACGGTGATGCAACAGGTTCCTCAAATTTCTGGAGATGCTTTGGATCAATTTGATACAAAACTTCTGAACCCATCATCTCATAAAATGGGTGACAAAAGGAGAAAGGACCTCTTCAAGAAACTCTTGTCTGGTTGCATTGGGGTAAGTTGAGTATATAGTATTTTCGAAATGTTGTCTTCCACAATGATTGTAATATTTTAAGAAGTAAAAGTGGCTGAATCATTAATACATAGCTTTACCTCCCCATCTCCCTTGACCCCTTCACTTTGAATTGCCTGACTGCTTGTCCAGCATCCAATACTAGATGAACAGAATCTTCCTCCCAACTAAATATCATGAAGACCAAAGCCATTGTATTAGGTCCTCACCACAAACTCTGTTCCTTATCCACTGACTTCCTTTCTTGGCAACGGCCTGAGGCTGAACCAGGCTGTTTGCAACCCTGTTTTCATGTTTGATCCCAAGATAGTTTCTGGTCTCATCCACTCCATCACCAATACGATTTCCAATGCTGTAACATTGCCATACTCCATCCTTGCCTCAGCTCATCAACTGAAATTCTCATCCATGCCTTTGTTACCCTTAAACCTGGCTATTCTAAGACATTCCTGGCCAACCTCCCATGTTGTACCCTTCAAGTTTACGAAGTCATCCAAAACTACTGTCCAAGTCCCCTTCATCCATCTCCTGCTATTCTCATTGACCTACATCACCTCCCGGTTAAGCAACGCCTCGATTTTGAAAAGTCTAATCCTTGTTTTCAAATCCCTCCACAGCCTTGTCCATCCCTATCTCTGTAGCCTCTTCTAACCCCAAAACACTCATCTGTACTCCTCTAATTCTGACTTCTTTCGCATCCCCAATTTTAATTGCTTCATCATTTGTCGCTATGCTTTCAGCTACTAAGGCATTAAGCTCTTAAATTTCCTCCTCAAACCCCTCTACCCACATCTCTTCCCCCTCTTTGCTCCTTTAATATGCTCCTTAAAACCTACCACTTTCACCAAGGTTTTGGTTGTTGAATCTAATATCTCCTTATGAGGCTCAGTGTCAAATTTTGCTCGCAAATGCTCCTGTGAAGCACCTTGGGATGTTTTACTGCAAGTTGTTTATGGATGACACTATAATGCAAGAGCACCTTTTTAACATGGTACAAGTTCAGTGGACATATGTGGGGAATTGAAATGTCACATTTAGGGAATCTTATCTGATCCGATGGAGCAGTGTAACAAGAAATTTATCTGTTTTTTCCAAGACATCCTTAATGTTCTTTTTGCTCCCTGGAGCAAGTTCTGCAGGTAGTGAAAAATGCTGTTTGAAACCTGAATCCTTTACTTTGGATATTTGACCCAATGTTGAAACATAAATAAAGGTCAATGTAATTTCTCTGAAATGGGTATTTTACAACAGTGCCTTAACTCCAGAAGTAAATCACTGATTATGAAGCACTTTGGGATGTCTGACAGCATGATGCATGTAAATTTTCCTCTCCCAGGTTGAGATACTAAAACTTAGCACTTAAATGTTAATGCTAAGTGCTGGAACTGATCTTAAACCAGTAAGAGATCCTTCTCTGTGAAGCTAACAAACTTTTAATGAATGATTACTGTGGTTTTCAAAAATGTGTTCAGTTTTTAATTTAATTTCGATTAAAACTTGTTTTTTTTTGTTTTGGAGTAATTATGGATTTTTAAAATTCCTTTTAAGGATATATTAACTTATCACCTCGAAACCAAACTGCAGTTATATTCTGCAACCCTGGCTTTGCATATTACTTTCATCCAATGTAGTATCAGTTGCATACAATTGATTTTGCACACACAATTAATCTTCAGCCATTTCTTTAAGTATTGTTTATTCAGATAATCTTTTTTCCTGTCCTTTTCAGAAGCCACTTGGGCAGAAGTTCAAAAAAGAGGTGCATATCAAAAACTTGCCCTCCCTTTTTAAGAAACCGAAACCACAGCCCACCACACCAATAGAAGAAACGACTGAAGACAATGTCCTAACTCCTCTCTTTGACCCAAGGGCTCAGGACATGTGAAGAGTGGCAGGCTCTGTTTAGCTTCCACTCATGCTTAATGGAATAAAATGGACCTTTTATGTTGATTTTAACTTGTAGTGTGTCTTTAGTTGTAAGGTGTTCATCAACATTAGCATAGTGGAAATTAGCATCAAATAGCTACTTTAAAATGACTGCTCACCTTAAAAAAATACTTTCATGAAGCCAAGATAGTAACTATAACAATTTGGTAGCCAGATATTTCTAAATATCTAGTTGACTGCTGATGGTGAAAGTTATATCCCCATAAAATTATTTCTGCCACAAATTCTTTTAGCCAATTTGCATAACTTTGTAATGCATTCTATGGTGGAAAGAAGTGTAAACTGATTGTGGTAAATCGTTATGAAATGCCTTAACCTTTTCCAAAATTGAATTCATAAATTGAGTTTGCAGCAATCTGTTTTTCGAAGTGTTGTATACTGACAGTTTGTGTCTGTGCTCTCCGTATTAAAAGAAACCAGAAGAATCCTTTTGATGTTTTGTTAAAATATTTTGTATGCCATTGTTTAATATTAAATTTGATTGTCCAGTTTTGTGTATGAATGTTTATCTTCTAATGCACGTTAAGACAACCAGACCTTCATAACTGCAGAAGTTTGATTTTTTTTAATCTACATTAGTCTTCTGAGTCTAGACAGGTAAAATTTCAGAAGCAGAAAATAATGGGAACTAGAAACTTCATTTTAAAATTTGTTACCAAGCTTTTCTGCATTTAGCATTATCACCTCACTTTACATTTTCTGTGTGTTTTAAGTGTAGATTTTGAAAATGAACTGGAATTAACATTAAAGTGATGGCTGTTTTTGTTTCAAGAATTCTTGTGGAAGAGTCTTTTATAGTAGTTGTAAAGTGGACTAAATAGCTACAGTTAAGTGCATTTCTTCCATTTTTATTTTTCCTGCTGCTTATACTGAGTCTTTTCCCATTTATTTTGAACAGCTCAGTTGTCTTTGTATCTTTTGTAGCTGTTAATGGGTGAATGGCATGATTACAATATTTTAGAGTTGTGTGAAATTCACAGTAATGTTCGTTGTTTTGAGAATACATAGTCTGACCACACTTTGTTTGTAATTAATATAAACTCGTCTGAAACATTCAGTTAATCAACTTAGCATTCTCTCCATTTATGTAATATGTGATAAAGTGAAAAACCTGTTCCTTTTGATGAAAGTACAGATTATATTGCTAAGAGTTTACTTCACTCTGTACTGGTATAGAATTCCTTGTCTGATATAAAACAGATTACTGTTAACCCCAATGAAGATTCTGTTAAAAATGTTTTATATAAATGTGCCAGCATTTAGCACCTTTTTAGTACAAAGCTGGTTAACCAAATTTTAAACAGAACTGCCAACTCTTCGGTGACAGTACACTAGATATAACTTCTAAAATGAATCCTGTATATGTCTACAGAATGGCATGTTGAGTTGATCGCTTTTCATTTATACTTCACTGCTAGTTATGTTGCATGTTACCTTAATCGTATTTACTTTTGATCTAGTAAAACTGAGATTAGTGGCAGAATTATGCTCATTTGACCCATAGAGTTGAGCATTATGAAAGGAAATGCTACTTTATTTCTATTTTTTTTTAATTTAAAGTCCATCTTTCCTCAGATTTTGTTCTGAAACTTAATACAGGAATGATATGAATTAGAAGAAAATACTGTCATTTGCTTTGATTTTTATTTCGCCAATAAAGACAGAATTCTACACAATGAAATAACTTGGCTGTTAACTTGTATTGTTAATGACTTGCAGTCCCATTGATACACACAAGTAAACCAGGCTTTGTCATGACTTATTGTGTTCCCATCCCCAGACCACAAACATTCTTTGTACTCCAGACTTGCACTGCCCCTCACCAGGCTGTTCCAATACAGCTACAACACTGGCATCTACCTGGCAATGTGGAAATTGCCCAGGTGTGTCTTGTACACACAAAGGACAAATCAACCTGGCCAATTAGCACCCCATCAGTTGACTCTCCATCATCAATAAAGTGATGGAAGGAGTCATCAATAGTGCTATCAAGCAGACTGCTTTTTCCTGGATAGTGTCAAGCTTCTTGAGTGTTGTTGGAGCTGCACTCATCCAGGAGAGTGGAGAGCATTCCATCACACTCCTGACTTGTGCCTTGTAGATAGCAGACGAGCTTTGGGGAGTCAGGAAGCGAGTTACTCGCTGCAGGATTCCTAGCCTCTGAACTGCTCTTGTAGCTACAGTATTTATGTGGCTAGTCCAATTCAGTTTCTGGTCAATGGTAACCCCCGGGATGTTGATGAGTAATAACCTGCTCACTGACACCCAGCTTGGGTTCTGCCAAGGTCACTCTGCTTCTGACCTCATTACAGCCTTGGTTTGAACAAGGACAAAAGAGCTGAACCCCCGAAGTGAGGTGAAAGTGATTGTCTTTGACATCAAGGTAGCAATTGACTGGGTGTGGCATCAAGGAGCCCTAGCAAAACTGGAATCAATAAGAATCGGGGCAAACCCCTCTACTGGTTGGAGTCATACCTAGCACAAAGGAAAATGGCTATGGTTGTTGGTGGTCAATCAACTCAATTCCAGGACATCACCGTGGGAGTTCCTCAGGGTTGTGTCCTCGGCCCAACCATCTTCATCTGCTTCATCAATGACTTTGCTTCCGTTATAAAGTCAGAAGTGGGGATGTTTGCTCATGATTGTACGATGTTCACCATTTGTGACAACTCAAATGCTGTATTTGGACATGGACTGCTTCAGTAAGACCTGGACAATATCCAGGCTTGGGCTGTCAAGTGACAAGTAACATTCATGCCACACAAGTGCCAGGTAATGACCACCTCCCAACAAGAGAGAATCTAACCATTGCCACATGACATTCAATGGCATTACCATTGCTGAATTCCCCACCATCAACATCCTGGGGGTTACCATTGACCAGAAACTGAATTGGACTAGCCACATAAATACTGTGGCTACAAGAGCAGTTCAGAGGCTAGGAATCCTGCAGCGAGTAACTTGCTTCCTGACTCCCCAAAGCCTGTCTACCATCTACAAGGCACAAGTCAGGAGTGTGATGGAATGCTCTTCAGTCTCCTGGATAAGTGCAGCTCCAACAACACTCAAGAAGCTTGACACTATCCAGGAAAAAGCAGTCTGCTTGATTGGTACCCCTTCCACAAACATTCACTCCCTCCAACACGACGAACAGTGGCAGTGGTGTGTACCATCTACAAGATGCATTGCAGAAACTCAATAAGGCTCCTTAGGCAGCACCTTCTAAACCCACGACTGCTACAACCTAGAAGGACATGGGCAGCAGATACATGGGAACACCACCAGTTGGAAGTTCCTCTCCAAGCCACTTACCATCCTGACTTGGAAATATATCACCGTTCGTTCACTGTTGCTGGATCAAAACCCTGCTTAACATCATTGTGTGTGTACCTACAACACAGGGGCTGTAATGTTTCAAGAAGACAGCTCACCACCACCTGCTCAAGGGCAATTAGGGATGGCCAATAAATGCTGGCCTAGCCAGAGACACCCACATCCTGTAAATTAATTTAAAAAATAATAAATTTAGAATTACAAGATATTATGGTAAGCTCAGATCATTTGGCTTGTTGCCTGTGCGAATGTTTTTTCACATGACCTATCCTCTTTGTACATTTTTAAATAATCTATCAATTGTCTTAATTCTCATTTTAAAACTGGACAATTAAATTGGCAAAGGTATTGTGGAAGATAAATTTGTAGAATGTTTTCGTGACAGCTTCCTAGAACACCACGTTGTGAATCAACTAGGAATAAAGCTGTTCTACGTTTACAATCGTGTAATGAGATGGATTTTTCATAATCTTAGTAATAGATCCTCTTGAGGACTGCGTGTGTCCTAATCAATACAAGATGAAAAGCTTTGATATGTCTCTTTTTTTCAGCAATGCCTAAGTTCTGCATTACCAAGTGACTAATTTCATATTAATTTTTTGAGAGGGATATATTCCAGTTCAAAACAATCTCATAAATAAATCCAATTGCATAGGTATGATGATAAATACACTGGGAAGCGTTTTAAGAAATGAATCAAAATTTTCAATAAAAATGCTTCCCATTTAAAAACAAAATCTCAATGAGAAAGATCCATACATAGCTTATAGGAGAAGTTAAGGATCGTATTAGATTAAAAGATTATAATATTGTGAAGAATAGAAGTAAGCCTGAGGATTGGGAGAGCTTTAGAAACCAGCAAAGGTTAACCAAAAAGTTGCTGATGGGAAAAACAGAATGAATAAACTAGCCAGGATATTAAAAACACTAAGACATATAAGTGTATATATTTTTAAAATTCATGGAATGTGAGCATTGCTGGCTAGGCCAGCATTTATTGCCCATCCCAAATTGCCCTTGTTCAGAGGACATTTAAGAGTCAATTGCATTGCTGAGGATCTGGAGTCATATGTAGGCCAGACCAGATAAAGACAGCAGATTTTCTTCCTTAAAGGGCATTAGTGAACCAGATGGGTTTTTTTTACAACAATCAACAATAGTTTCATGGCCATCATTAGACATCTAATTACAGCTTTTTTTCCCCTTAATTAAATTCAAATTCCACTATCTGCCATAACAAGATTTGAACACAGGTCCCCTGAGCACTACCCTGGGTCTCAGGATTACTAGTCCAGCAACAATACCACTGTGCCATTGCCTCCCCTGGTAGAGTAGCTAAAGTAAATTTTGGAGGCAGGAGAAATTATGGCCAATAAGGAAATGGCAAAGATGTTGAGCAAATATTTTGTCTTTATAGCAAAAAATAAAATTACATACCAGAAATATACAGTAACCAAGCGGCTAATAAGAGTGAGGAGCTTCAAATAATATCAGCATTGGAAAAAGTATTGGAGAAATTTAGGGACTTCGGCCAACAAATCTGGTGGCCTATGTACTAAGATTCTAAAAGAGGTAGCTGCAGAGATGATAGATGCACTGGTTATGATTTTCCCAAATTCCCTAGGCTCTAGAGTTGTCCCAGCAGATTGGAAATAAAACACTGCTATTCAAAAAATGGAGAGATAAAATGGGGAAATACAGGTCAGTTAGCCTGACATCAATTGGCAGGAAAATGCTGAAATCTATTAAGTAAATCTTATCAATGCTCTTAGAAAATCATAGTATGATCAGACAGTCAGCATGGTTTTACAAAAGGGAAATCTCTCTTCATGTGCCCTTGTTGTCTGAGGGTTGCTGATCATGGCTCTCCACACATCCCTATGCCATGATATTAGACAGGGGCAGGCCAAAGATGCAGACCTCCAAGATCCCTAGCCATTATGGGGAATAAACCTTTGCCATCATCATTTTCAAGCATTACACTCCAGTCAACTGAGCTAACCTGCAACCACCCTGCCCCTCCCAATACCTTCCCCCAAGCCTGTAAAGGGAAATAATATTTGACAACTTAATTTGAGGACGTAACCAGTAGATAAAGGGGAGGATGTAGTATGCTTGGATTTCCAAAAGGCATTTAATAACGTGCCACACAAAAGGTTTGCAAGGTAAGGGCTCATGGAGCAGGGTCAATATATTAGCATAAATAGAGGATTGGTTAATGGATCAGAAACAGAATAGGGATAAATGGGCCACTTCAAGTTAACAGGCTCCAACTAGTGGCGAGCTGCAAGAATTAGTGCTGGAAAATCAGCTATTGACAATCTATATTAATGACTTGGGTAAAGAGATTGAGAGTAATATATCCAAATTTGCTGACAATACAAATTTAGGGAATGGATGTGGGTGGATGCGAGGCTGCGAAGAGATACAGACAGGTTAAGTGATGGAGCAACAAGATAGCAGATGGGGAAGTGTGGATTTATTGACTTTGGTTGTTAAAAAAAACTTTTTTAACGAGGTGTGAAACTTTTAATGGAATTCAGAAGAATAAGAGGTGATCTCATTAAAATTTGAGAAGAATTTGAAGGGGTTTGACAGGATAGACATAGAAGTTGTTTCCTTGGCTGGAGAATCTAGAACACAGGCACAGCGTCAAGAGGTCAATTACTTACGGCTAGATGAGAAATTCCTTCACTCAGAGTGGTGAATTGTCAGAATTGTCCAGCCCAAAGGATTGTGGATACTCATTTTTGAGTATACTCAAGAACATGATGGTAGATTTTTGATCTCTGAATCAAGGGATGTGGGAGTCAGCAGGAAAGTGGAGTGGAGGTAGAATATTAGCCATGATCGTATTGAATGGCAGAGCAGACTTGAGGGGTTGAATGGTCTGCTCCTGTTTCTTGTGTTCTTATGGATCAATGCTGGGCTTCAATTATTTACAATCTATATTAATGATTTGGATGAAGGTACTTAGTGTATTTCTAACAATACAAAGATAGGTGGGAAAGCAAGTGGTGAAGATAACAAGTCTACAAAGGAATATATATAGGTTAAGTGAGCATGCAAAATTTGGCAGATGGATTATAAGGTGGGGCAATGTGAAGTCATCCACTTTGGGAGGAAGAATAGTAAAGCAAAGTGTTATTTAAATGCAGACACATTACAAAATGCTGTGGCACAGGGGATCTGAATGTCCCACAAGAAACAAAGTTAGCATGCAGATACAGTAAGTAATTAGGAAGGCAAATTGAATACTGGCCATTTTTGTGAGGGGGTGGGGTGGAGTATATAAGTAGAGAAGTTTGTTCTTTACAACTGTACAGGTTGTTGGTGAGATCATATCTAGAGTACTGTATAGTTTTGGTCTCATTTATAGGAGGGACATACTTGCATTGGAGGCAGTTCAGAGAAGGTTAATCAGGTTGATTCCTGGGTAGTGCATTCCCGATCCTAACTATTCACTGCGTAAAAGAAGTTTTGCCTCATGTCTGACCTTATGATGGAGGGAAAGTCTTTGATGAAGCAGCTGAAGATGGTTGAGCCTAGGACTCTACCCTGACGAGCTCCGGCAGTGATGTCCTGGGACTGAAATGATTGACCAACAACCACAACCATCTTTTTTTGTGATAGGTATGACTCCAACTAGAGGAGAGCTTTTCCCCTTATTCCCATTGACTCCAGTTTGCTAAGGTTCCTTGATGGCATACTCACTCAAATAATGCCTTGGTGTCAAGGGCAGTGACTCTCACCTGACCTCTTGAGGTTAGCTCTTTTGTCCATGTTTGGACCGTGGTTGTAATGAGGTATGCAGTTGAGTGGCCCTAGTGGAACCCAAACTATGCATCAGTGAGCAGTTTATTACTGAACATGTGCCATTTGATAACACTGTTGATGACTAATTTTGCTGATGACTGAGAATAGACCGATGGAGTGGTAATTGGCCAGTTTGGGTTTGTCCTGCTTTTTGTGGACGGGAAATACCTGAGCAATTTTCCACATTGCCAGGTAGATGCCAGTGTTGTAGTTGTACTGGAACAGCTTGGCTAGGGGGTGTGTTCTAGAGCACAAGTCTTCAGTACTATTGCGGGAATGTCAGGGCCCACTGATCCAGTGCCTTCAGCTGTTTCTTGATATCATGTGGAGTGAATTAAATTGGCTGAAGACTAGTTTCTGTGAAGCTGGGGACCTCAGGAGGAGGCCGAGATGGATTATCCACTTGGTACTCCTGGCTGAAGATGTTTGCAAATATTTCAGCCTTACCTTTTGCACTGAGGTGGTGAGCTCCCCCATCATTGAGGATGGGGATATTTGTGGAGCCGCCTCCTCCGGTAATTTGTTTAATTGTCCACCACCATTCACGATTGGATGTGGCAGGACTGCAGAGACAGATCTAATCTGTTGATTAGACTCCTTTCAAACACTCCTTTCAAGTGAAGCAGCATTTCACTTGCATTTCCCCCAACTTAGTCTACTGCATTCGTTGCTCCCAATGTGGTCTCCTCTACATTGGAGAGACCAAACGTAAACTGGGCGACCGCTTTGCAGAACACCTGCGGTCTGTCCGCAAGAATGACCCAAACCTCCCTGTCGCTTGCCATTTTAACACTCCACCCTGCTCTCTTGCCCACATGTCTGTCCTTGGCTTGCTGCATTGTTCCAGTGAAGCCCAACGCAAACTGGAGGAACAACACCTCATCTTCTGACTAGGCATTTTACAGCCGTCCGGACTGAATATTGGATTCAACAACTTTAGGTCGTGAGCTCCCTCCCCCATCCCCACCCCCACCCCCTTTCTGTTTCCCCCTTCCTTTTCTTTTTTTTCCAATAAATTATATAGATTTTCCTTTTCCCACCTATTTCCATTATAAAAAGAGAAAAAGAAAAAAAAAATATTTATTTATTTTTTACATCTTTTATGCTCTCCCCACCCCCACTAGAGCTATACCTTGAGTGCCCATTCTTAATTAGCACATTCGTTTAGATAATATCACCAACTTTAACACCTATGTGTTCTTTTGTATTATTGTTGTTGACATCTTTTGATGATCTGCTTCTATCACTGCTTGTTTGTCCCTACAACCACACCCCCACTCCACCTCTCTCTCTCTCTCTCTCCGCCCCCCACACACACACCTTAAACCAGCTTATATTTCAACTCTTTCTTGGACTCGAACTCAAGTTCTGTCGAAGGGTCATGAGGACTCGAAACGTCAACTCTTTTCTTCTCTGCCGATGCTGCCAGACCTGCTGAGTTTTTCCAGGTAATTCTGTTTTTGTTTTTGTTTTGGATTTCCAGCATCCGCAGTTTTGTTTTTATCTCTGTGTTTAATTGACTGCCACTGCTCTTCAAGAAATGCCTACCTCCTTGAAGAAGTTCTGTTCCTCTCTGCGACAAGATTTCCGTATCTCTCTTTTGCCCTGCTCACCTTCCTTGCTTTCCATTTCCCTCCTGGTGTTTACTAAAACCCGCTTTCACAGCCACATCTCCTTTCTCAGTGACTGTCTCCATCTCCAACTTAACCCACGTGGATTTCAACTGAAATTCCACCCCTCATGTTTCGAACCCACCCAGGATTACAGGTATCTCCGGGACATAAAACGTTTCTCGGACTGCTGTTCCCGTCACATTCTGAAATCCACACTCAGTGCCATGCGCCGCCATATGAACACACTCGACCTCTCCCTCCAGCAGCACCGCCGTACCCTTTTTCAAAGCTGCGCGTGCCCCCAGTTTCATTTTATCCTTCGGCTCATCCGACGCCTCAACAAGAAACTTTTTCTCTTTCTCTCAAGTGCTAAGGAACGCAAACTCCAACAACTCATCGACACCAACACCCATCTAGAACCCTCCACCCCGGCCTGTCCCTCCGTCCCCACCCCATCTTCCAATCCCAACCCCAGCCGTGTATTCACTATACCCCCTGACCTTACCCTCTCTGATGCTGAACGTTCAATGCTCAGCAAAGGACTTAGTTTCATACCCTTACGCCCTCACCTCCATGAATTTCGGGCTCGGCATGATGCTGAACTCTTCTTCCGCCGTCTTCGTCTCCGGGCTCACTTCTTTGGGCAGGAGTCCTCTCCCAGTTCAACGGATCCTTTTACCCATCTCCAATATTCTCCCTCCACCTGGACCCCTCCCTCTGGATTCTTACCTTCTCTTGATCTTTTCATTGAGAACTGTCGGCGCGACATTAGTCATCTCAATTTCTCTGCTCCTCTCACCCATTCTAACCTGTCTCTCTCAGGTCCAACCCTGACATTGTCATCAAACCCGCCGACAAGGGTGGTGCTGTTGTTGTCTGGCGCACTGACCTCTACCTCGCGGAGGCTGAGCGTCAACTCGCAGACACTTCCTCCTACCTCTCCCTGGACCATGACCCCACCACTGAACATCAAGCCATTGTTTCCAGGACTGTCACTGACCTCCTCCTCTGGGGATCTTCCTCCCACAGCTTCCAACCTGATAGTCGCCCAACCTCGGACGGCCCGCTTCTATCTCCTACCCAAAATCCACAAACAGAACTGCCCCGGTAGACCGATCGTCTCAGCTTACTCCTGCCCCACAGAACTCATTTCTCGTTATCTTGACTCACTTCTCTCTCCCCTTGTCCAGTCCCTTCCCACCTACATATGTGATTCCTCTGACACCTTACATCACATCAACAATTTCCAGTTCCCTGGCCCCAACCGCTTCCTCTTCACCATGGACGTCCAATCCCTCTACACCTCCATCCCCCACCAGGATGGTCTGAGGGCCCTTAGCTTCTTCCTCGAACAGAGGCCCGAACAATCCCCATCCACCACTACTCTCCTCCGTCTGGCTGAACTTGTTCTCACGCTGAACAATTTCTCCTTCAACTCCTCTCACTTCCTCCAAATAAAAGGTGTGGCTATGGGTACCCGCATGGGCCCCAGCTATGCCTGTCTCTTTATGGGGTATGTGGAACATTCCTTGTTCCAGTCCTACTCCGGCCCCCTTCCACAACTCTTTCTCCGGTACATCGATGATTACTTCGGTGCCGCTTCATGGTCTCGTCGGGACTTGGAAAAATTTATTAATTTTGCTTCCAATCTCCACCCCTCCATCATTTTCACGTGGTCCATCTCTGACACTTCCCTTCCTTCCTTGACCTCTCTGTCTCAATCTCTGGTGATAGACTGTCCACCAATATCCATTACAAACCCACCGACTCCCACAGCTATCTCGACTACAGCTCCTCACACCCCGCTTCCTGTAAGGACTCCATCCCATTCTCTCAGTTCCTTCGCCTCCGTCGCATCTGTTCCAATGATGCTACCTTCAAAAACAGTTCCTCTGACATGTCCTCCTTCTTCCTTAACCGAGGTTTTCCACCCACGGTTGTTGACAGGGCCCTCAACCGTGTCCGGCCCATCTCCTGCGCATCTGCCCTCACGCCTTCTCCTCCCTCCCAGAAACATGATAGGGTCCCCCTTGTCCTCACTTATCACCCCACCAGCCTCCACATTCAAAGGATCATCCTCCGCCATTTCCGCTAACTCCAGCATGATGCCACCACCAAACACATCTTCCCTTCACCCCCCCTATCGGCATTCTGTAGGGATCGCTCCCTCCGGGACACGCTGGCCCATTCCTCCATCACCCCCTACTCCTCAACCCCCTCCTATGGCACCACCCCATGCCCACGCAAAAGATGCAATACCTGCCCCTTCACTTCCTCTCTCCTCACCGTCCAAGGACCCAAACACTCTTTTCAAGTGAAGCAGCATTTCACGTGCATTTCCCCCAACTTAGTCTACTGCGTTCGTTGCTCCCAATGTGGTCTCCTCTACATTGGAGAGACCAAACGTAAACTGGGCGACCGCTTTGCAGAACACCTGCGGTCTGTCCGCAAGAATGACCCAAACCTCCCTGTCGCTTGCCATTTTAACACTCCACCCTGCTCTCTTGCCCACATGTCTGTCCTTGGCTTGCTGCATTGTTCCAGTGAAGTCCAACGCAAACTGGAGGAACAACACCTCATCTTCCGACTAGGCACTTTACAGCCGTCTGGACTGAATATTGAATTCAACAACTTTAGGTCGTGAGCTCCCTCCCCCATCCCCACCCCCTTTCTGTTTCCCCCTTCCTTTTCTTTTTTTTTCCCCAATAAATGATATAGATTTTCCTTTTCCCACCTATTTCCATTATAAAAAGAGAAAAAGAAAAAAAAAAAATATTTATTTATTTATTTTTTTTACATCTTTTATGCTCTCCCCACCCCCACTAGAGCTATACCTTGAGTGCCCTACCATCCATTCTTAATTAGCACATTCGTTTAGATAATATCACCAACTTTAACACCTATGTGTTCTTTTGTATTATTGTTGTTGACATCTTTTGATGATCTGCTTCTATCACTGCTTGTTTGTCCCTACAACCACACCCCCACTCCACCTCTCTCTCTCTCTCTCTCCGCCCCCCACACACATACCTTAAACCAGCTTATATTTCAACTCTTTCTTGGACTCGAACTCAAGTTCTGTCGAAGGGTCATGAGGACTCGAAACGTCAACTCTTTTCTTCTCCGCCGATGCTGCCAGACCTGCTGAGTTTTTCCAGGTAATTCTGTTTTTGTTTTGGATTTCCAGCATCCGCAGTTTTTTTGTTTTTATCTAATCTGTTGATTGTGGGATCGCTTAGCTATTTCTATTGTAAACTGCTTCTGCTGTTTGGCATGCAAGTAGCCCTGTGTTGTACCTTCACCAGGGTAATCACCTCATTTTTAGGTGTGCCTGGTGCTGCTCCTCGCATGCTCTCCTCTGCTTTTTATTGAACCAGGGTAGATCCCCCAGCTTGATGGTAATGGCAAAGCAGGGCATTTGCCAGGCCTTGCGGTTGAATACAATTCTGCTGCTCCTAATGGTCCCAAGTTTAATGGATGCCCAGTTTGAATTGCTTGATCTGTTCTAAATCCATCCCATTTAGCATGGTGGTAGTGTCAACAACCTGATGAAGGTTATCCCCAGTGTGAAGATAGGACTTCATCTCCACAAGGATGGTCACTCCTACCAATACTCTCATGCAGAAATGCATCTACAACAGGTTGATTAGTGAGGACGGGGTCAAGTAGGTTTTTCCCTCTTGTTGGTTGTCTCACCACCTGCTGGAGACCCAGTCTAGCAGCTATCTCCTTTATTACTCAGGCATTAGTATTGGTGCTCCTTAGCCACTCTTGGTAATGTGATTCAGTGAATATGATTATGTCAGGCTGTTGCTCGTCTAGTCTGTAGGACAGCTCTTCCGATTTTGGCACAAGCCCTCAGATGTTAGTGGGGAGTTTTTTGCAGGGTTGACCTGGCTGGGCATGCCATTGTCGCTTCCGGTGCCTTTCTTTGATACTGGGTGGTTCACCAGTTTCATTCTTCATCGACTTTGTAGCAGCTTGATACTGAGTGTCTTACTAGGTCCCTGCATATAAATGTATGTCACTTCTAGCAAGCATAATTGAACTATACCAGGAGCTTGACTGATTATCTTAAATTGTTTGTTAGTGCCCAATTGCAGAATCACATCTAATAGTTGTCTTTTTTGGGGGGTTTTACAAGTATGGGCTGGTTGAGTACAGTCTGTACTTTGCCTATTACAAACAACTGCAGGAACATGCTGTTTGATTCAATCAGCCAATCACTGGGATGTACAGCCTACCTTCCTGGCACTTGGCATTGCACCAGCACTGAAGTTGCTCAAGCTCCGCATCGGGTGACGATTCTTTTCTCAAAATAACCTTATCTTTTCAAAGTAGTTTTTAATTGATTTTTGCTAATGGTGAAACTCAACCTGTCACTCCATACATCACTAATTGAATAACTATTTGCTTTATTTAATAATTTGCAAGCTTTTACCTTTCCATCATAAATATCTGCATCATAAAGCTCCAAAATAGGGTCCATCATACTCAAACACTGAACATGAAAGAAAGATGTTGAAAAAACTGTTAAAAAATTACAATTATTATTTTTGCCATTACAAGAATCTGACTGCTAAAATGCTGCTCTGACACTGCATCTGCATGTGTGCAGGAAGTGCTCCCCCTAGTGTTGCAGCACAAATAAACACAGCTGTTCACAAAATTTTCCTTCGCTCTGCTCTTTACACTATTACAATCCCAGTCTACATTAGGATAATTATAGTCCCCTATTATAACTATAATTCTTGAACCTCTCTGTAATTTCTTTGTAATTTTGGTTCTCTTATGTCTTTCCCGCTATCACACTCCTGACTTGTGCTTTGTAGATGGTGAACGGGCTTTGGAGAGTCAGGAGGTAAGTTACTCTCCGCAGGATTCCTAGACTCTGACCTGCTGTTGTAGCCACAGTATTTATAAGGCTAGTCTAGTTCAGTTTCTGATCAATGGTAACCTCAGGATGTTGATAGAGGGAGATTCAGCAATGGTAATCCCATTGAATGTCAAGGGATGATGGCCATTGCCAGGCACTTAAGTGGTGCGAATGTTACTTGCCATATCTTGCTGCATTTGGATGTGGACTTATCCAAAGCCCAGATCAATCACATAATTGAGGACTTTGGAGAAAACGATTCCTTAGATACATGATTGTTTCAGGTCTGGATAAAAAGACAGAAAACTGAACAAGTTAATACACTGCTTTAGCAGACGACATTATTACTAGACATGGAATCAACAAATCATCTGCTGGATTTGAAGAAGTACTAAAATCAGTTGATGTTTAGTTTAACTTAAGAAGTAAAAAATCCTCAAAAGGGTTAAATTTAATTAGTCTGTCCAACAGCCAGGAGAGTCTGTCGACTTATTCTTAAATAAAAGCAAAATACTGCGGATGCTGGAAATCTGAAAGAAAAACAACTGGAAAAACTCAGCAGGTCTGACAGCATCTGCGGAAAGGAATACAGTTAACGTTTTGACTCTGTATGAATCTTCATCAGAACTAAGGAAATATAGAAATGAGGTGAAATATAAGCTGGTTGAGGGGAGGTGGGACAGGTAGAGCTGGATAGAGGATCAGTGATAGGTGGAGGCAAAGAAGAGATTGCCAAAGATGTCATAGACAAAAGGACAAAGGGGTGTTGACGGTGGTGATATTAATGTCGCCATTAGCACATTCCTTAGCTAATAGTTTGTTAAAACAGTACAGAAGCAGGGACATTCCAGGCCAAGGGAAGCAATACCCTAACTGATCAGGAGAGCGACCATGCCTCCACAGGCGAGATCAATGTTCTGCAATTTACCTCAATCCTTTCAATATAACAGGATTGGGCACTTCAGCAAATTGTGCAAGGCCAAAACATCTAAGTGCACAGAAGACCTAAAAATGATTCATGAGGTCGAGACTGCACACCAAGAGGACACACAGCCATGCTTTTCGGGTGAGGTCAAAGATCCAGGATTTTCATGTTAGAATGTGGACATTGCGGTTAACGGCCATCTCACAAACTTTAAATTGGACATGGAGCAAGTGTTACAGTACTGTCAGACAGAGAACTATGGCTGGTGACTCAATGGCTGATGCCACTCACGACACACCTATGCGGAGCAGGAGGCATAAAGCTCCCAGTGAAAGTCACCCTGTAGGTGACACTGAGATACAAGGATAAAAGAATTCTAGAGACCTGCTTGTGATCCACAACTGGGACTGTTCACTACTAAGTCACAAAGCCCGTGTCGAACACAAACTTCTACAAAAAATTGACGAGCTCAACCAACAAGGGTCTGGCTCCAAGCACAAAAATGAGTTCCTGAAGCTCTTTACAGGACTGGGGGCGAAGAACACATAAAAGATCATGCTGAGGGTGGATGATAATCCTGTCTGCCTATTCACAACACGAAAGATTCCTCACCCACTCAAGAAAAAAGTGCAGCTGCAGCTGGATGAGATGACAAACATGGGAGTCATTTCCCCAGTCACACAACCAACCACATGGTGTTCCAGGATGGTCCCTGTCCCAAAACCAAATGGGTCCATCCATATTTGCATTGATGTGGCACAGCTTCCCAATAACATCCCACGTTCTCAGAGGACAACTGTCTGATTAAACTCGTGAAGAGCACAGTATTTCCAAAGCTGGACGCCAACACTGGGTTTTGGCAACTTCCCCTTGATGAATAGTCCAGGCTGCTGACTACATTCATTACCCACTTTGTCAGATTCTGCCTTTTGGAATAACTTCGGAGCCAAAAATAACTCAATATACAATGTTGGCCATTTTGCAAAGCAGACAGGGAGTCATTTGCCCCATGGATGATGTATTAGTTCATGGTACAACGGTGAAGGAACATGGCAGGAGACTCACAGGAGTCTTAGAGCACCTGCAGGAAGCAGGGCTGATGCTGAATGATCAATTGATGACATATCAATTCAGTTCCTGGGCCACATAGTCAGCAATAAAGGCATCATGGCAGACTCACAAAAAACCAAATCTATTAGCAAGTTTCCAACCCCATCCTCGATTCCAGACCTCCAGCGATTCTTGAGGAAGGTGAACCAGCTAGCAAAACTTTTACCAAATTTGACAGGCATTGCGCTGGGACTCACAGCAGCAAGCATTTACTTGCATCAAGGAGATGCTGCTCTCCACTGACATTCTTGCCCATTACGAACCTTCTTTGCCCACCACCACAGCAGTGGATACTTCGGCCACAGGCCTTGGAGCAGTCCATTTCCAGGAACAACTGAATGGAAGTTGCTGACTGGTTTACTACGCTCCTAGAGGGCTGTTGGACAGTGAGACGAGCTATGCCGTCATGGAAAAGGAAGGCCTCGCAGTCATGTGGGCATGTGAGTTTTCAGACTATATCATCGGCCTCAAGGTCATAATTGAAACAGACCATAAGCGACTGGATGAGAAGGAGCTAGCAAGGATGCCTCCCAGGTCTAGAGGTTCTACCTGCCCCTCATGAGGGTCGCCTCCAAGATGGTATACGTCCAAGTTAAAAACCAAACAATGGCAGACATACTTTCCAGGGACACATTAGACCTTCCGACAAAACAGGACATCCATCCCATCGAAGAGCTGGAAGTGTACTCCCAATTGACAAGACACTGGCCAGTGACCACAAGCAAACTCCAGCAGATGTGCAGGAACAAATGTGTGATGAGGAGTGTGCCCGCATCTGCCATTACTGTCAACAAAGTGGCTACACCAGAGACCAAGCAGTGGTACCACGAAAGCTTGGTTCGAACAACAAAAACATTTTATAGCCATAGACAATCTCCTGGTCTACAATGAGCGGCTGGTCATCCCAATTTCCCTTCAGCTGGAAAACCTTCAAAAAATACACCAGGTCCACCTGGGCATCACCAAGTGCAGGGCACAGGCCCAATCCGCTGTCTGGTGGTCAAGCATTTCCAGGGTGATTGAAGACATCATAACAAACTGTCAGGTGTGTATGTTGCACAGGCAGGACCATAGGAAGCCTCATAACCCCACACAGTTCCTTAGCAGGCCATGGGAGAGTCTGGGCATCGACCTATTTGTTTTGAACAGCAGATTGTTCCTTATAGTGGTGGATTACTTTTTCAGATGGGTTGAGGTGAAGCTACTATATATGACTACAACAGAGGCACTGAGAGATGTTCGCAAGCTATGGCATCCCGGTTGAGGTAGTGTCCGATATGGCCCATAATTTTCAAATGAGTATTTTGTGCACTTGACCACCACATCCGGCCTCCACTACTGCACCAGCTCCCCGGGATACCCACGGTCAAATGGGCAGGCTGAAAAAGGCACTGCAAAAGCCCTCCTAAAAAAGAATGAGGACTTTCCCACAGCACTGCTAACCTACAGGTCCATTCCGTTACACTATGGCCTGACCCATCTGAACTCCTGATGGGCATAAACTCTGCACACAACTTCCAATCCTGCCTAAAAAACTAACACTGGCGTTGATTAGCAAGGATTCCTGGACTTCCAAGCAAGAGAGCAAACCTACAGGCCCAAGCAGGCTTCCACCTACAGCAAAAGGCACCGCACCAGACACTTACCAAGGCTACGAAAGGATGAATTTGAGAGAGAGGGTACTATCATCAACCTCAGTCCGACCTAGCTGGCATTCCAGAGGGTACAGTCAGGAGAAACAGGAGAAGTCTCCTTCTCATCCCTAGACCGCCTATTCCCACAGCATAGCGGAGAGACATCGAGGAAGGTACCCAGATGCCAGAACACCTTCAAATCAACAGAGTTTACCTGCAACGGCAGAGCCTACCATTCCTCCGACAGTAGTGGGAACGAGATTTGAAAGAGTAATAAGGTCAGACTGCCTGAACCTATGAATTCAGACACTTAAAGGGGGGGAGATGGGGTAATAATAACAAGTTAAATACAAGGGGTAAACTGGAATAACTTGTAATACATTGCATAAAAACTTGGCGGGGGGATGGTGTAGTATAAGGTCTGGCACATACAGGGTTAATATGGGACTGAGTACAGTACCACCCACAAAGTAATGTAAGAGAACAAATCCCACACCTACTCGTCAATGCAGCATTGGACAGAGACATGTGCACAAGCAGAAGTGTGAGGGCTTTGGCTTGAACACTTTACTGTATATAGTTCTTGTGGTTAATAGATACAGACAGTTAATCTATTTAAGATTAAGACCTACCGAATAGTATCCAACACCCTACAACAGGAAACGTGGCAGCCAATTGGGCACACCGAGGTCCCAATGATACTGCTGTAAAAGCAAAATATTGCTGATGCTGAAGATCTGACCTGAAACAGCAAGTGCTGAAAAACATAGCAGGTCTGGCAGTATCTGTGGAGAAAGAAGCAGGAATTAACATTTTGAGTCCAATATGACTCTTCTTTGCAACTGATGTTAAGATTGAGATTAAATATTGGCCAACTAGGACACCAAAGAGAACTACCTTGCTTTTCGAACCACGGAGAGAGAGAAAGAGCAGCTGCAGACTAAAGTTTCCCTCGCAATAACGCGCGACTGCCTAAAGATTTTCTTTCCCTTTAATAAATAAATAAGACTATCTGGAGTGGGACCGGGACCTGATTGCAAGCTCTTGACACAAATCCTAAGTACCCCTGACTGTCCGGTCTTAATCGTCCAAGTAAACCACAGCCACGAAACAACAACAGCTCCCGCTCCTCACGCACCCAGCCGCTCGAGCTTAACGGCACCTCGGAGCGGCGCCTGCGCACAGGTGTTTGCGCGCCTCCGTGCGGTGGAGGAGTCGGGGAGAGAGAGAGAGACAGACAGCCAGCAGGGCCCAGTGACTGACTTGACATCGCTACCATGTTACTCGCAGAGTCTGTCACCGTTCTCAGCACCGAGCGCTAAAATCCGACCACTGGTTCTCCAGAGGGTGAGATACGTTACTATTTGCTACGTCTTTCCTCAAAGTGCTGGATGACGATATTTATTTTAACGGTCAACGTGTCTTAATTTGAAGATCCGTTTTTTTTTTGTTTTTGGTCAGTGAACTGATGTTTACTTTTCGAAACAAATTACTTCCGTTATAGGGCCATAAACGCAATGTCATCCGGTGCCCCTTGGGCTATACAATGTTAACGGAATCCATCCTGGCCATTAGGCCATCGGTATGTGATCGTTTAGAGGTTTGGTAGTTTATGGTTATCTTAATAGTTGGTAATCCAGAGGCCCGGGCTAATGATCTGGAGACTTGAGTGCAAACCCCATCAGGGCAGTTGAGGAATTTAAATTCAGTTAAATAAATAAATATGGAATTAAGCAAGTATCAGACGTAATAATGACCATGAAGCTATTGGATTGTCATAAAAATCCATCTGGTTCCATTATGTTCGTTAGGGAAAGCGATATGCTGGCCTTACTCGGTTTGACCTATCTGTGATTCCAGAGCCACAGCAATGTGATTGACCCTTAATTGCCCACTGAAATGTTCTAGTAAGCCACTCAGTAGCAACAAAACATTCACGAAAAAGCAAGGACATTCAGCTAGGCACCAATTTTGGACATGTCAAAGGCACAACCAGTTCACTCAACCCTACAAAGTCCTTCTGACTAATATTTGGGGATCTGTGCCAAAATTAGGAAAGCTGTCCCACAGGCTAGTCAAGCAATTACCTGAACATAGTCATACTCTTGGAATCATACCTTTCAGTCTATGTCCCAAACCTCTCCATCACCATTTCTGAGTATATCATGTTCTACCACTCTTCTACTGCCTCTTCTACCACTATCATGAACACCACTTGGAAGATTGGAAGAAGGACTGAGAGTAACAAGGGTACAGAACATACTTTAGGTGGGGGAAACATCAATGTCCATTATAAATAATGGCTTAGTAACATCACTACGTACTGAACTGGCTGTGTCCTGAAGGGCACAGCTCCCAGATTGGATCTGTAGTAGGTGATGAGAAAATGTGAGAGAAAATGTACATAAACCCTGCTGTCCTCGTTCTCATCAGTTTATCTGCTGCAGTTGCATCTACCCACAACAGTATTTGTAGGAGTGACCAACACACAATCCTAGTAGAGACAAAGCCCTGTGTTCACAGTGAGCACAGCTTCCATCATGTTGTGTGGCATCACCTCCATGCTAAATGGATTAAATTTGTAATAGATCTAGAAACTCAAAACTGGGCACCCAAGAGGTGCTGGGGGTCATCAAGTGTAGGATTATATTCCACCAGAATCTCTAGCCTCATTGCCTGGCATATCCTTCACTCTACCACATTTTTGCTGGTGTAAAAGTAAATCAGGAAAGGTGTCTCAACCATGGATTACAAAATAAATTAGGGATAGTATTAGAGCCAAAGAGGAGACATATAAAATTGCCAGAAAAAGCAGCAAGCCTGAGGATTGGGAGCAGTTTAGAATTCAGCAAAAATGGACAAAAAGATTGATCGAGAAGGGGAAAATGGGGTATGAGAGTAAACTTGCAGGAAATATAAAAACTGACTGTAAAAGCTTCCATAAATATGTGAAGCGTAAAAGACAAATGAAGGTCCCTTACAGTCTGAAATGGGGAAAATTATAATGGGGAACAAAGAAATGGCAGAAGAATTGAACACATATTTTGACTCTGTCTTCACAAAAGAGGACACAGATGATTTCCCAGAAATGTTAGGGAACCAAGGACCTAGTGAGAGGGAGGAATTGAAGAAAATCAGTAAAGAAATGGTGCTAGAGAAATTAAAGGGGTTAAAGGCTGAAAAATCCCCAGGGCCTGATAATCTACATCCCAGAGTACTTAAGGAAGTGGCCCTGCAAATATTGGATGCATTGGTGGTCATCTTCCAAAATTCTAAAGACTCTGGAGCAGTTCCTATGGATTGGAGGGTGGCAAATGTAACCCCACTATTTAAAAAAGGAGGGAGAGAAAAAACAGAGAATTACAGACCAGTTAGCCTAACATCAGTAGTGGGGAAAATGCTAGAGTGTATTATAAAAGATGTGGTAACAGAACACTTAGAAAGCATTAACGAGATTAGACAATGTCAGCATGGGTTTATGAAAGGAAAATCATGCTTAACTAATCTACTGGAGCTTTTTGAGGATGCATCTAGTAGAATAGATAAGAGAGAACCAGCGGATGTGGTGTATTTGGATTTCAAGAAGGCTTTAGATAAGATCCCACGTAAGAGGCTAGTGGGCAAAATTAGAGCACATGGGATCAGGGGTAACAGACCAGAAACAGAGAGTGAGAATAAAAGGGTCTTTTTCCAGATGGCGCTTGGTGACTAGTGGTGTACCACAGGGATCAGTGCTTGGGTCCCAGCTATTCACGATATATATATAAATGACTTGGATGGGGAAACCAAATGCAATATTTCCAAGTTTGCTGATGACACAAAGCTGGGCGGGGTTGTGAGGAGGAGCAAGGAAGCTTCAGGGCGATTTAGACAAGTTGTGTATGTGGGCAAACACATGGCAGATGGAGTATAACGTGGATAAATATGAAGTTATACGCTTTGTTGTGAAAAGGCAGATGGAGTATAACGTGGATAAATATGAAGTTATACGCTTTGTTGTGAAAAAAAAGAAAGGCAGAGTATTATTTAAATGGTGATATATTGGGAAATGTGGATGTACAAAGGGATCTGGGTGACCTTGTACACCAGTCATGAAAGCAAATAGGCAGGTGCAGCAAACAATTAGGAAGGCACATGGTATGTTGGCCTTCATTGCAAGAGGATTTGAGTTCAGAAGTAGGGATGTCTTACAGCAGTTATACACCAAGGCCTTGGTGAGACCACACCTGGGGTATTGCATGCAGTTTTGGTCTCCCTACTTAAGAAAGGATATACTTACCATAGGGGGAGTGCAGTGACAGTTCACTAAGCTGATACCGGGAATGGCAAGACTGTCGTATGAGGAGAGATTGGTTCGACTGGGCCTGTATTCACTAGGGTTTAGAAGAATGACAGGGGATCTGATTGAAACGTATAAAATTCTAACAGGGCTAGACAGACTAGATGCAGGGAGGATGTTTCCCCTGGTTGTGGGGTCTAGAACCAGGGACCACAGTCTCAGGATACGGGACAGGCCATTTACGGCTGAGATGAGGAAAGATTTCTTCACTCAGAGGGTGCTCAACCTATGGAATTCTCTACCATAGAACACTTCGGAGGCCGGGTCACTATATTCAAGAAAGAAATTGATCATTTTTTGGATATTAGGGGCATCAAGGGGTATGGAGAGAAAGTGGGAATATGGCCTTGAGATAGAGGATCAGTCATGATCATATTGAATGGCGGAGCAGGCTCGAAGGGCCGAATGGCCTACTGCTCCTAGTTTCTATGTTTCAAGAGAAACCGTGGTGATGGGTGGGGGTCTTTCCTGCCAGCTAGAGAGCTGGTGACAGCCCTTCATTGCCTTCTCTCAGGAAGGCCTGCTGCATTTTCTGGTGCATGACTTACTTGCTGGCTCTTCAAATCCATTCCCTCATCTACTAGTCCTAAGACAAGATCTTCTTGGGATACTCCTTATTTGCCTGGATGAGTACAGCTCAAGAAACTTGAAGCTTGCCATCATCCAAGTCAAAGCAACCTGCTTGGTTGGCACCCGATTCATTATCTTATACATTAATTCAGCCCACCATTGGTACACTGTGGCAACAGTGTGTACCACCTACAAAAGGCATTGCAGCAACTCATCAAGGCTTCTTCAACAGTACCCCCCTAGTCCACGACATCTAGCGTCTAGAATTACAAGAGAAGCAAGTGCATTGGATTACCAGCACCTGCAGGTTCCCCTCAGGAAGTTACATATCCTGACTTGTATCATCATTGGGTCAAAATCCTCACTTAAACAGCACTGTGGGAGTACCTTCACTAGATGAACTGCAGTGGTTCAAGAAGGCAGCTCGTCCAAATCTTCTCAAGGACAATTAGGGATGGACAATAATTGCTGGACTTGTCAGCGATGTCTAGATTCCGTGAATGAAATTTTAAAAATGCACAGTTCTAATCCTGATTGGCTAACTGACCGGTCCCTTGCTTCAGATAGGGTCAAATTGACAGTAATCAGAAGATTCTCGGGTATTTTTATTTTTTGAATGTACTATAATTCAAAGGGAAATGATATTAAATAAGTTAACCAAATTCAAGATAGACACATCAGAAGGAAATTAGAACAGAAGTAGAGCCCAGCCACTATAGGCCAGTTAGTTTTACTTCAGTTGTTGATGAAATGCTGGAGGCAGTGATCTATTGGATGAAATGACTAAGGACTTGAAGGAGCATGAGTTAATCATAGCCAGTCAACATGGATGTCTAAAGTGCAATGATGATTAACAAACTCAGAATTTGAAGAAATAAAGGAGAGGACTGATGAAGAAAATGAAATGAATGTGACTTAGCTGGATTTAAAAAATGTATTTATTAAGATACCACATAATAGTTATACAAAGGTAGTTGCAAATAGCATTACCAGAATGTGATCACTTAGCAGAGAGAAATTTTGACAGCACAAAGTAAAAGGTAAAGAAACATTTCTCTGACTGCAAAAATAGTGGAAGTCAGCATGGATTTGTTAAAGGCTAACTTGAGTTCTTTGAAGAAATAGAAGATAGATGATGGTAGTGCAGTTGGTGCACTGCATCTGGATTTTTGAAAGGCATTTGAATGAATTACCATGTAATTGACTTGTTCACAACCTTGACACCCATGGAATTAAAGGGGCAAGGCTGCATTGATGTGAAATTGGCTAAGGAACAGAAAGCAGAGAGCAGTGGTGAATGCCTGTTTTTCATTCTAGACTGAAATGTGCAATGATATACCACCATGGGTTGTTGTTGGGACCACTGGTCTTTTATATATATATTTGTCATGAAAATATCATAATTTTCATAATATTATTGTGATTTATTGTAAAAGTAGGTTCATAGTGGGTTTTGGATTAGTTTTTCTGTGTGGATGTGTGTGTGTAGGGGACTTGAATTAGAGACAGCTAGTCTGGAGCTTTTGAGCTATCAAAAGGAAAACTATATTTGAAACGCTAAATACGTAAACATGGTCGGAGTTTTAGAATGTGAGGTGTGAGGAACATTTGCATTTTTAGATAAACCAGGGCAGTGAATTTCAAAGAGATGGTAAGGTACTACACCTGGCCAAAAAAGGCTAAGCCAGTGTGTTTATTTTTCCCAGAGGTTACTGATAACATGAGTGTTATGGAAGATTTAAATTATGGAAAAAGTAAAGTTGTAAAGATATGGTGGAACAATGGAATTTACATTTAAAAGGGAGAAACATATATAAAGGAGATGAGGTTATGTGTAAGGAAGAAGGCATTCAAAGATCTAACAAGTATGAAAAGCCTCTAGGTATCAAGCTGCTGTCTATAGGAACCGAAGCTAAGAAAACGCACTGTGAATACCACTGTCCAGGGTATTGTGTGCTTTGCCTAGGTCTGTTGAAATTTAGTTGTTTTTACTGATGCCTTAATGGAGGTCAGATTAATTAGGGGAGCTAGGAGTTATTATAGTAGTAATTTGTAGACCTATGTATGTGCTTAAAACCTTTTCTTCTATTAACAAGTGTTTCATTTAGTGTTGTAAAAAAACCTCTAAGACTCAGTGGACTTATTACTGCTGAATTCAAGGCACACATCTTAAAATAAAGTACAAATTGCAGAAACAGTTGTGGCAACTGTCTTAAGTTTCCCTCTGGGATGTGAGCAGCTCAGCATTTACTATTTGTTGTGCCATAACAATTAATGGTCTGAACTTGGATATACACGGCATAATTTCAAAGTTCACAGATGATACAAAACTCAAGGAATGTAGTTAACAATGAGCTTAATAATATGGCGGAGAAACTAAAATACTTTGTGTCTATCTTCATGGAGGAAGATACAGAAAATCTCCTAGAAATATTAGGGAACCAAGAGGCTTGTGAAAATTAGGAACTCAAGAAATGAGTTTTAATAAAGTAGTAGTCAAAACATTAATTGGATTGAAGGTTGATGAATCCCCTGGATCTGATGACCTATACCTCAGCTTGTTGAAGGAAATGTCTATAGAAATAGTGGATGCATTGGTGGTTATATTTCAAAATTCTATAGATTCTGGAAAGTAGCAAATGTAACCGTACTATTTAAGAAGGGAGGGAGAGAAAAAATGGAGAGCTACAGACCTGTTAGTTTGACGTCGATAGTAGAAAAAATGTCAAATCTATTATAAAGGATGTTATAACTGAACACTTAGGAAATAATGATGTGATTGGGCAGAGTCAACATGGATTTATGAAAGGGTAATCATGTTTGACAAACTTGTTGGAGTTTTTTGGGAATGTTACTTTTAGCATAGATAAAGGAGAACCAGTGGATAAGGTGTATTTGGATTTTCAGAAGACTTTTGATAAGGTCCTACACAGGAGGTTACTAAACAAAATTAGAGCCCATGGGATTGGGGGTAATGTGCTGGAATGGATTGAAAATTGGTTAACAGTTGGAAAACAGAGAGTAGGAATAAATGGGTCATTCTTAGGATGGCAGGCTCTTTCTACTGGGGTACTGCAAGGATCAGTGTTGGGGCCACAGCTGTTCACAATCTATAAATGATTTGGATGTGGGGACCATATGTAACATTTCTAAAACTGCTGCTGACACAAATCTAGGTGGGAATGTAAGTTGTGAGGAATTTGCAAGGAGGCTTCAAAGCACTTGGACAGGCTAAGTGAATGGGCAAGAACATGACAGATGGAATATAATGTGAGTAATTGTGAAGTTATACACATTTGTAGAAAAAGCAGAAAGACAGACTATTTCTTAAATGGTGAGAGGTTGGGAAGTGTTGTCTTCATTCTGATGCACTTCGCCCTAGGGTCTAAAAAGAGGTGGCAAATGAGGTAGTAGATGCATTGATGTTTCCAAAGTTCTCTAGATTCTGGAAAGGTTCCATCAGACTGGAAAGTAGCAAATATAACCCCTCTATTCAAGAAGGGAGGGAGGCAGAAAACAAGAAACTATAGGTCAGTTATCTTGATGTCTGTCATGGGGAAGGTGTTAGAATCAATCATTAAGGAAGTTATAGCTGGGCACTTAGGGGAAGAGTCAGCATGTTTTGTGAAAAGGACTTCATGTTTAACGAATTTATTGGAGTTCTTTGAAGGAGGAACATACACTGTGGATAAAGGGGAGCCTGTAGATGTATTGTACTTGAATTTCCAGAAGGCATTTGTTATGGTACCATATCAAAGCTTATTGTGGAAAATAAAAGCTCGTGGAGTAATGGGTAACATATTAGCATGGATAGAAGATTGGTTGGCTGGCATAAATGGGTTTTTTTCTGATTGACAGGATTGACAGGAGTCCTGCAGTGGTCTTTGCTGGGGCCTTAACTTTTTACAATTTATATCAATGACTTAGATGAGGGGAGCGAAGGTATGGTAGCTAAATTTGCAGATGACACAAAGATAGGCAGGAAAGTATGTTGTGAAGAGGACATGAGGAGGTTGCGGACAGATATAGATAGGTTAAGTGAGAGGGCAAAAATCTGGCAGATGGACTATAATATGGAAAAATATGAAGTTGTTCACTTTGGCAGGAAGAATAAAAAGACCGAGTATTACGGAGAACAGCTGCAGAATTCCGAGGTGCAGAGGGATCTAGGTGTTCTCATCCATGAGTCACAAAAAGTTAGTATGCAGATACTGCAAGTAATTAAGAAGACTAATGGAATGCTATCCTTTTATTATGAGAGGAATTGAACATAAAAGTAAGGATGTTATGCTTCAGTTATACAGGGCATTGGTGAGACCACATCTCGAATACTGTGTGCAGTTTTGGTCTCCTTATTTAAGGAAAGATGTAACTGCCTTGGAGATGGTTCAGGGAGATTGACTAGATTGATACCTGGAATGAGCGGGTTGTCTTATGAGGATAGGTTGGACAGACTGGGCTTGTTTCTGCTGCAGTTTAGAAGAGTAATGAGTGACTTGATTAAAGTTTATAAGATCCTGAACGCAATTGACAAGGTGGATGTGGAAAAGATGTTTCCTTTTGTGGGTGAGCCCAAAACTAGGCGGCGCTGTTTTAAAATTAGGGGTTGCCCTTTTAGGGCAGAGATAGGGAGAAATGTTTTCTCTGAGGGTTGTGCCACTTCGGAACTCTCTGCTTTAGGCTGTGCAGGTGGGGGTCATTGAATATTTTTAAGTTAGAGGTAGATAGATTTTTGTTAGGCAAGGAAATCAAAGGTTATTGGGGGTAGATGGGAATATGGAATTCGAAACTCAAACAGATCAGCCATGATCTTATTGAATGGCGAGCAGGTTCGAGAGACCTATTTCTGCTCCTATTTCGTATGTTCATATGTGTTGATGTCCAAAGGGACTTAGATGCCCTTGTTCATGAGTCACTAAAAGCTAATATGCAGGTGCAGCAAGCAATTAGGAAAGCAAATGGTATGTTTGGCCTTCATCGCAAGGGATTTTGAGTACAGGTGTGAAGATGTCTTGCTGCGATTGTATAGATCCTTGTTGAGACCGCACCTTTGTGTATTGTGTACAGTTTTGGTTGCCTTATCTAAGGAAAATATACTTGCCATGGAGGGAATGTAGTGGAGGTTCACCAGACTAATCCCTAGGATGGCGGGATTGTCTTATGAGGAGAGATTGTGAAAACTGGGCCTGTATTCTCTAGAGTTTTGAAGAATGAGAGGTGATCTCACTGAAACTTACAAGATTCTTACAAGGCTTGACAAGGTAGATGTAGATAGGATCTTCCTGTGGCTGGTGAGTCTAGAGCCAGGGGATACAGTCTCAGAATAAGGGATAGGCCATTTAAGACTGAGATGAGGAGGAATTTCTTCACTCAGAGGGTGGTGAGTGTTTGGAACTCTCTACCCCAGAGGGCTGTAGGAGCTTAATGATTGAATATGTTCAAGACAGAAATCGATTGATTTCTGGATACTAATGACATCAAGGGATGTGGGGATAGCGCAGGAAAGTGGTGTTGAGGTATATGATCAGTCATGATCTAATTGAATGGCAGAGCAGATGGCCTCCTCCTGCTCCTATGTTCCTATGCTCTGAACACAAAGCAAGGAGATTTTTGTTTGGCACCATTTTTAAAATGGCAGCAGTTTGAGAGAGAGAGGGAGTTCCACGTGGACAGGTAGATGAAGTCCCTGGAACAGCAATTGGTTGTGCAGGAGTGGCCCAGTTCAGCGTGGCTATATCAGCTGTATCGGGGGATGCGCAGTGCATTGGTCATTTCCCCTCTCTGCTTCTACAGATCAGTTCTTTGGTCGGCGTTGGACCTGCAACCATGTGGCCCGGGAGATGAGTTTCCCTGCGCTGGAGACGTTGCTGCTCAACAGGGGGCTTTTGGGCTAGAATATCTCTGTATCAGGTTTGGCTGGGCCATCAAAAGCAGACAGTCTCCACAGCCTTGAACTTTCTACAGCAGAAGAATAGAAGGATTTCAAGGTCGGCTGAGTATCTGTCGACGGACTCTGTGGGTCAATTGCAACAAGACACCATCACTCTTGTACACAAGTTCCTTTGCAATGAAGGCCAAACCTACCAAGGATCAGACAGCTTTCCAAAACTTTGCATTTTTCCTCATCTCCAATCCCAGTACATCACCAACGTCTGATATTGGAGATATTTTGGAGACATAGCCACAATCATATCCATTTTTGTATTTGTGCTGAGAAGGAGCATGAAGACGTTTTCTCTATTTTCTCCTCTCTTTATTTTATTTTTCAGCTGTGATGTTGGCACTGCTCTGTAGCGAAAAGGGTTTGATATTGCTATTGTAATTCTCTCTTTTTTTATTTTAGTTATGCATAAGCAATTGTACCCACAGCGAATTTCTTTTAGGACAATAAAAATGTATTGATATTGATTTGAATTTTTGCAAAAACACTGGTTAGGCCCCAGCTGCAGTATTGTGGTCAATTCTGGGCACCATATTTAGAATGGATGACAGGATAGGGGACGGATATTTACTAGAATTGTATCAGAGATGAAAAATTTTGGTTATATAGAGAGACTAGAGAAAGTGGGGTTATTCTCCTTGGACCAAATAAGGTTAAGAGGAGAATTTGATAGAGGGGTTCAAAATCTTGAAGTGTTTTGATAGCTTTTCCTTATTTGCTCTTTTTCCAGTGGCAGAAGGATCAATAGCTTGATGACACAGATTTAAGTACTTGACAAAAAACCAGAGACATTGTGAGGTAAAAAAAATTACACAGCACTTTGTCATCTGGAATGCACTGCTTGAAAGCATGGTGGGAGCAGATTCATTAATAACTTTTCAAAAGGAAATTGAAATGGGAAAATTTGCAGGGCTGTGGGGAAAGAGCAGGTGAATGAGACCAGTTGATAGGTCTTTCAAAGAGCTAGCACAAGCACAGTGGGCTGAAAGCTCTCCTGTGCTGTATCATTCTATGATCCTGTAGAAGGCTTCAAGATTATGAAGGGTTATGATAGTGCGGATAGTAATAAGTTGGTTGGCAAGATGGTAATAAGCAAGCCAGATGTTCAGAAAAAGAATTACATTATGCAGAGTGTTTAAAATGTAGAATTCTGTCTCAAACTGTTATTGAAGCTGCTTTGTTGTGAGAGAGGGATAAAACTGCAAAATGGAACATAACTCCTATCTGGTGTGGAAATTATTTGAGATATACATGTAGGAGCTGTTGGAGGGAATTAAAGAGGTATATTGAAGGATTTGGAGAGTACGTTGGAGAATGGGATTAGACTAGATTACTTTTAGCAAAAATATTGGCACACACTAAATAGGCCAAATGGCAGAACTTTTTCTGTGACCATATCTGCAGACAAATCAAATCTGACAAAGTGGTTCATAATACATGTAAGAAAATTAATAAGTAGAAAATGAATTAGGCACTGACAGCAATTTTCATATGTTAAATTCTGCATATTCTTTCAGATCTCCCTGGTATTGCTCAAAGTAAACATGATGGAATTTTGTGTTTTATTATACACCACCATGTATTATCCTATTGCAAAAGTGTAGCTGTATTTAACCTGTCTCCTTCTTTAAGACTACAAGTCTAATTGCTGCTGTGAATCTTGTAGTCAATTGGGATTAGTTGCTATTCCATTTTCCATCATCCTTCCATACACGAAAAATGGGCACTCAGCAAACAAATCTATTTCAGATGGGGCGTGTTCATATAGCACAGCTTTGCTGATGGTTGAAGAGGCTAGTCCTTAAGAGGCAGGTTCTGCCACAAGTGCTGCCCATGAAGATACCAAATGTCATTGTGGGTTGTTGTTTTCAGCATTGGCAACAGTTGCCAAGCTGCTGTAGCCACTGGCTATCCTGGTGGTGCACACCAGCCCACAGGAGGTGTTGCAGTTTTCCTCTGTCATCAGCTAGCGACTCCCAGGTGTGATAATTAACGTCCATCCCTTCATGTCATGCTTGCAGTCATACTTGAAACGGAGATCCTACTGGTCGTCTGGCTCTGGCTACCTCACCATACAGAACGTCCTTGAGTATGTGACTATTTTCCAACCTATGGACATGCCCGAGCCAATGAAGCCGCCCTTCTCTGATGAGTGCTATTAAATTCAGGAGGTCTGTGTTTTAGAGGACTGCCGCATTTGTGATTTTGTCCTGCTAGGATATACCCATAATACGCCACAGACAGTGAAGATGGAAACCCCACTGGAAGTGATTAGCAAATTCTGCTACCTCAGGTCAACAGTGACACACTAGTTTTACAGCAAAAACATGCAACATGACAAGAAGTGAATACCAGTCCAGGTTAGGCAGAACAGCTGGCATGCACGGACAGCTCTTTCTTTCTTCTGCGACATCGTTTCCTGGTGCCCAAGTCTTCTCGACTTCTCGAACCACTCAAGTTTGGACCGGAGTCTTCCTTTAGAGTTTCTTAGAGGTCACCCAAGGTCTCTTACTTTATACTGTTTTTCATGGGTGGACCTGGGTGGATTATTGACAAGTCTTTTTGCCCTATAAAGATTTACTTTATTATGAAATAACCCAATAAAATGTTGAGTCCTTTGCTGAAGCCATAGGTGAAAGTCAACTTTGATGCCATCCACCTACTATTAACTTCCTGAACCTTTGCATGTACCTTCTGTCCTTGACCAGTCTGGTCTTTACAACATCCTTTCCTCATTTCTTATCAAGCTGTTCCCCCAATCAGTTCCATCCTCCCCAAGAAACATTCTATCTTTGGCCTTCAAACTAACTCTCAGAAATTTCATTATTTGTATCTGTTCTATCATTTATTTTTGCCCAAAGCTGTTTATAAGACCTATTAACAAGCTGTTCATAATGCCCATTCTGTCCAGCTGTCCTTACATCTTGTCAGACTGTAGACATTGTGATTCACTAAAGTAACTCATATTCTATTCTGACATAGCAGCAAGCTATGTCATTTGGTTTTCTATTTGTGTGTTTAGCCAGCTATAGCCCCTACTCAGGTTGACTGACTGTTATTGCCTAAGGATAATCATTCCATTAGCTTTGTTGCTAGGTAAACGAAGCCCTACCCATTTTCTATTAAAAAGCAAAACTTACAGCGCTAACCTATTCCTTTACCTAGTTCAATTTGATTATATATATTTTAACTATTTTTCTATTTCCTAACAGACCTTTAGAAAGGGCAGCGAGGTAGGGAAAGGAGGAAGAGTAGCAATATTAATAAAATACATAATCATAATAAAGGCATAGTGGAATGGATTTAAGTAAAAGTGAAAGAAAGTGGAAACATCATGGGTAGAATAAGGAGCAGTGAAGGATTGAGAACTCTGGTGTGGGAGTTATCTCCCATCTTCAGAGGAGAGATGTGTAAATACTAATATCAGGGAAGTTCACAGCAGAAGTCATACGATTATAATGGGAAATGTTAATGTTTACATTGTCTGGGAGAAGCAGAACAGTTCAAGCAGTAAAGGCAATGAACTACATTGTATTGGGACAGTTTTAGGACCAACAAGGGGACAACAGGCCGTACTACATTTGAGGTGAGTAGTGAACCAGAATTAGTTAACAGTGTAATGATACTCTGAATAATGAGCATAAGACTACTGAAATTGACATTTGGGTTGAGGGGGAGAAAGGGACTCACAAACCAATGTTTTAAATTTAAGCAAGGCAAACTTTTAAGGGATGAGAAATAAATTGATCACAGTAAACTGAATTGAACTTTTAATGGGTAAACATACATGGAAAGCAGTTGTAAAGCCAAATCCATTACATACCCCAAAAAGGAAAGTCCTCACTTGTTTAGTGAAGCAACAGCAATTAACAAATGGGCCACAATAGAGTATCAAGTTTAAAGAAAAGGCTTACAGAAATTCGAGGAAAAGTGGAGATCCAGTTATCTGGGAGAGACATAAAAAGCAAAAATGGAATACAAAGAAAGTGTGTTTATGGTAGATAAAAGGTGTGAGGCTGGCCAGGAATCCAACTCCATGACTTAAGCACAAAAATCAAGGCTGACAGTCCGGCGCAGTACTGAGGGAATGCTGAAATGTTGGAGGTGCTGTCTTTTTGATGAGACCCTGTCAAGTGGATGTAAAAGATCCCATGGCACTATTTTGAAGAAGGGCAGGGGAGTTCTCCCAGTGTCTTGGCCAATTTATCCTTCAATCGACATCACAAAAACTGATTATCTGGTCAATTCTATCTTTCATTATTGCTGTTTGTGAGAGCTTGTTGTGCTCAAAATAGCTGCCTACATTACAAATGTATTTACTTCATTGGCTGTAAAGCACTTTGGGAATTCCAGCGGTCATGAAAGGCCCTATATAAATGCAAGTCTTAAGTAATCCAATTTGGAGGTAACAAAAGCATGAGTGTGGATTTCACGAGAAGGTAGGCTGAGGCAGGGGTGGAGACAGGTGGTGACTATGGAGGTGGTCTTTACGATGAGCACATAGGATATGTTTAGGATTAAATAGGGTGTTGATCTTGTATAAGGTCTGATTCTGCCTGAGAGATAACTAGGAAGGTGGATGGACTCTCAGGTGAGGGAATGGAGTCTGTGGTGGATCTGAAAACAATTGCTTTGGGATTTCCATTGTTTAATTGGAGGAAATTGCAGTTCATCCAGGCCAGGATGATAGGCAAACGGGCTGATGACACAGAGGGAGTAGGAGGAGCTAGAAAGGTGGTGGTGTGGTAGAGCTTGGTGTTGTCAGCATTTGTTTGTACCAGATGCCATTTCTTCTGCCAGTGCTGCTGAGGGGCAGCATGTAGTTGAGAAATAGGAGGGCCTAGAATTGAGGCTTGTGAGACTGATTTGGGGACAGGAAGAGAAGCCATTGGAGAAGATTCCCTGGTTACAATTGGATAGGCAAGAATGGAACCAGGCGAGGGCAGCCCCACTTAGCTGTATAACAGAAATGCATTGGAGGAGGATGGTATGGTTAACCGCATCAAACACTGAAGAGAAGTTCACAAGGATGGGGATAGAAAGTGCATCACAGTCACAGGCTGTGGCTTTGATTATATCTGTTTCAGTGCAGTGACAGGAGTTGATTGGAGAGGTTTAAACATGAAGTTACGGGAAAGATGAAAACCCATTTGTTGGGGTTGGGATTGACAACATATTCAAGGACTTTGGAGAAGAGAGAGAGGTTGCAGAGGGCAATAATTTATAAGAATAGAGTGGTCAAGAGTTTTTTTTGAACAGGGGATTGATACAGCAGATTTGAAATGGAGGTGTGCAGAACCTGAAGAGAGGGAATAATTTACAATATTAGCTAACATTGGAGCCAAGTAAGGAAGTTGTGTGGCCTGTAATTTAGTGAAAATAAGGCTGGGATGGCAGGAATTGGGTCTCATGGTGTCACAACTACGTAAAAGGTGTTTCCTCAAAGTGGTCCATGAGCTAAGATTGTGTATGTGTGGGGGACCCTCTTTTAATTTGCGAGTGGATCAATTTAAAAATAATCCAGCAGCCAAGCTTTATTCATAAACAAAATAAAGGTTAGTTAATTACAAAACTACTGCTGAATGTTACTTAAGTAAAAGTGATAACATTATTAGCTAAAACACAGATACAAAGATTAAGAGGAAGATAAAGGAAAAAAGATACTGAAAGATGAGATTTCAAAATCAGTCTCTGAGGTATTGTTACAGGCCTGTTGCTTGAATTTCTTCTTCCCGAAGTGAAAAAGTTGAAACTTGAGGTTCGGTTCAGCAACTGCGATAGCATGTGAAGTTGAATATTCAGAGTTTCTCTTTCTAGGACTCGAAAGGCAGAGTAACTTTGGGGAACAAATTAAGGTCCCTTTTCTTTACTGGTTCTGTCGAAAGGACAGTTGAAGATGCCTGGATACATTTGTCAGCAGAACAGTGATGAATTCTGAATAACTTTCTCTGTGACTCCTGGTGGCTTAGAGAAACCTAGCTCTCATATGCTGAACACAGTTAGTTCAGCTGAGAGCTTTGGCCTGGAACTGACTTCGGAAGGCATTCTGGGTTCTCTGCACAAAATGGCTGTTCCCAGCCAGATTTTATATAGTTCAAACTCAAAATGGTTACGATCCCAAACTGTTGAATCATGCTTCCATACTTGGCTCTGAATCATACGGACTTGAAACGTTAACTCTTTCCAAAGATGCTGTCAGGCCTGCTGAGTTTTTCCTGCATTTTCTGTCTTTATTTCAGATTTCCAGCATCCGCAGTATTTTGCTTTTATTTCATATTAGGTATTGGGTTAGCCCAGGTCTGGGAGCCTTGTCCCATCCATTGTCTTTTAGCCGAGGTAATTAACCTTTTAAATGTCTCTGATTAACTTGAATGGCTCCCATTCTTCCTGGATGGTGAGATAGGAAAGAAAAGAGTTGACGTTTCGAGTCCTCATGACCCTTCAACAGAACAGTTCTGTTGAAGGGTCATGAGGACTCGAAACGTCAACTTTTTTCTTCTCCGCCAATGCTGCCAGACCTGCTGAGTTTTTCCAGGTAATTCTGTTTTTGTTTTGGATTTCCAGCATCCGCAGATTTTTGTTTTTATCTCTGTGTTTAATTGATTGCCACTGCTCTTCAAGAAATGCCTACCTCCTTGAAGAAGTTCTGTTCGTCTCTGCGACAAGATTTCCGTATCTCTCTTTTGCCTTGTTCACCTTCATTGCTTTCCATTTCTCTCCTGGTGTTTGACAAGGTGTTTACTAAAACCCGCTTTCACAGCCATATCTCCTTTCTCAGTGACTGTCTCCGTCTCCGACTTACCCCACGTGGATTTCAACTGAAATTCCACCCCTCATGTTTCGAACCCACCCAGGATTACAGGTATCTCCGGGACATAAAACGTTTCTCGGACTGCTGTTCCCGTCACATTCTGAGATCCACACTCAGTGCCATGCGCCGCCATATGAACACTCGACCTTTCCCTCCAGCAGCACCGCCGTACCCTTTTTCAAAGCTGCGCGTGCCCCCAGTTTCATTTTATTCTTTGTCTCATCCGATGCCTCAACAAGAAACTTTTTCTCTTTCTCTCAAGTGCTAAGGAATGCATGCTCCAACAACTCATCGACACCAACACCCATCTGGGACCCTCCACCCCTGCCTGTCCCTCCGTCCCCACCCCATCTTCCAATCCCAGCCCCAGGTGTGTATTCACTATACCCCCTGACCTTCCCCTCTTCGACGCTGAACGTTCAGTGCTTAGCAAAGGACTTAGTTTCATACCCTTACACCCTCACCTCAATGAATTTCGGGCCCGGCACGATACTGAACTCTTCTTCCGCTGTCTTCGTCTCCGGGCTCACTTCTTTGGGCAGGAGTCCTCTCCCCGTTCAACGGATCCTTTTACCCACCTCCAATATTCTCCCTCCACCTGGACCCCTCCCTCTGGATTCTGACCTTCTCTTGATCTTTTCATTGAGAACTGTTGGCACGACATTAGTCGTCTCAATTTCTCTGCTCCTCTCACCCATTCTAATCTCTCTCTCTCTGAATTTACTGCACTCTGTTCTCTCAGGTCCAACCCTGACATTGTCATCAAACCCGCTGACAAGGGTGGTGCTGTTGTTGTCTGGCACACTGACCTCTACCTCGCGGAGGCTGAGCGTCAACTCGCAGACACTTCCTCCTACCTCTCCCTGGACCATGACCCCACCACTGAATGAGTTCTGTTGAAGGGTCATGAGGACTTGAAAAGTCAACTCTTTTCTTCTCCGCCGATGCTGCCAGACCTGCTGAGTTTTTCCAGGTAATTCTGTTTTTGTTTTGGATTTCCAGCATCTGCAGTTTTTTGTTTTTATCATTGAGATAGGAAAGAGCTATTCACAGCTCCAGGGTAGCCATTGTCAACAAGTCTCTATTTGCCCTTGTGGAAATGCGCATTGAATTTCAAATGTCTTCACATGTTTGGATATGTCTACTTGCAATCCACCTGGAGCCTTCTAGAAGCTTGACAAGCATTGCAGTTGTAAAAGGTCAGATGGTTTTTGGCAGCCATTTTTTAGGCTACTTGTGTCCATTTAAAAGAAAGATTAGCTTTTTTAGAAAACCTATACTATCACAACTAAATGTTCGTGACACATGGATAAAGTAAGCTTGGAAGGAGGGATAAGGGGAAAAACATGGACTCAGGATAAATTTTGGGAGAAGCTTGGCTTGCTGCACAAGGGGAAGGGAAGAATATTGTAGAAGCAGCTGAGTAAATGAACTCAACCTAGTTTCAAAGAATTCCATGAGCTCCTTACATCTGTTGGGGAGGGGAGGGGTGACATGGGAGATGAATAGAAGTGAAGAAAAGCTGGAGATCATTTGACATTCTAAAATGATCCTGGGATAATGTGCAGCTTTGGCAGAGGAGAACAGGGGCTAATGGTACTTGATGTGGCCCAGCCAGATTTGGTGAAGAATGGCTGAACCAGTTGTAAATCATGGATTCTCAAGCCTATACATCTTGAACTTATGGAAGTGAAGATGGGCTTTGTTACAGGTAGAATGACCAGGGTGGGAGAAATTAAGGGTTCAACTGAGAACAAAGGCTTCAAAGATAGAGGTGAGGAAGTGATTGAGCAGACCGATAGCTGCAGAAGTATCACGGTGAATGGCTGGGAGTTTGAAAATGCTGTTGTGCAACTTTCCAGGATGTCACAGGAGGAAGTAAGGTTGGAAGGGAAAAGGAGTTGTGAGTGGTGAAGGATACAAGGAGCAGATCAGAGATGGCCTTGTCTGTGATTGAGACATTGTAAATAGAGAAGCCATGTTCGATGGCAAGGTTGAGGGGTTGGCTGTAAGTTTTTTTTAATTCTTTCACAGGATGTGGGCATTGTTGGTTTAGCCAGCATTTTTTTGTCTATCCCTAATTGTCCTTGAGAAGATGATGGTGAATTGCCTTCTTGAATCACTGCAGTCCATGTGGTGTAGGTACACCCACAGTGCTGGTAGGGAAGGAGTTCCAGGATTTTGACCCAGCAACACTGAAGGAACAACAATATTTCCAAGTAAGGATGGTGTGTGGCTTGCAGGTAGTGATGTTCCCACGCATTTGCTGCCCTTGTCTTTCTAGGTGGTTTGGAAGGTACTGTCGAAGGAGCCTTGGTGAGTTGCTGCTGTGCATCTTGTTGATGCCACAGACAGCTGCCATGGAGGTGGAGGAAGTGGATGTTGAAGGTGGTGGATGGGGTGCCAATCAAGCAGGCTGTTTTGGCCTGGGTGGTGTTGAGTTTCTTGATTATTGTTGGAGCTGCACCCATCGAGGCAAGTGGAGAGTATTCCATCGCACTCCTGACTTGTGCCTTGCAGATGGTGGTCAGGCTTTGGGGAGCCAGGAGGTGAGTTCTCTCCACAGAATTTCCAGCTTCTGACCCGCTCTTGTATCTACAGTATTTATATGGCTGGCCCAGTTCAGTTTCTGGAATATGAATAGGAGAATTAATATGGAGGAAGCAGCTCAGTGAGGACAGGTCCAACAGGAGGGAAGTGAATCAGAGGAGAGAGGGCAAGGAGAGTTGAGGTCGAAATTGAAATTATCGGGAATGAAAATGCTATTCTGCAGGGGCTGAGGGAGGAAAGCAGTGAGGATAACTTGATGAGAAACGTGGAGTCGGGTAGCTGGTAGAGAAATGGGTTATAGTAGATTAGTGGTTATGTTACTGGACTCATAATTCAGAGTACTGGGATAATAATCAAGAGAATATGAGTTCAAATATCACTATCACAGTTTGAGAATATGAAATCAGTTTTAAAAAAATCTGGAAATATTAAGCTTGTATCAGTAAAAGAGACTAACCCAACCGATTGACTAATGTTGTTTAGAGAAGGAAATCTGTGTTCCTTAATTTTAAATGTTAAAACACCTCCATGGCTTTGCTTCTCTGGCCTCCTTCAACCCTAGAATCCTCAGAAAATTGTGTTCTTCCAACTCTAGCATCTTGTACATCCCTCACTTACTTTACCCTGGAGGTCGTTCCTTCAGTCATTTAGGCTCTAAGGTTTGGAATTCCGAAGCCAAACCTCTTTGCCTTTCCATCTCCATGTCATTTTAAGACTGTAAAACCTACCTCTTTCACCAAGTATTTGGTGACCTTCCCTAACATTTTCTCTTTTGGCTCGGTGTCAATTGTTGACTGATTACGCTCCTGTGAATAAGCATCTTGGGGCTTTTTTTACTTTTTAATGATGTGATATACATATAGGTTGTCGTATATTGAGAATTTTCTTTTATGCCAGTTAATATAATCTAAGATAATTTGAACAATGCTTTTCTCAATCAATTGTCAAAGATTCCAGAAAACAATTACAACTGAGAATTTAATTGACATCAGCTGAATAAAACCATCTTCAACATTGATGATAAAGCCACCTTTTCTTTTTGCCAGAAACCAATTATAGGTTTTCTAACAAATGAAATGCGATCCCTTTGGTTCTCATCTTGACAACCTGCATGGATTGCACATTGAATGTGTAGTAAATGATGTGGACATTTTTTATATGAACCTACAGTATTAACTTCTCATGATAAGAATTTCAAATTAGTAATTTAACATACAAAATTACGTTTTTGTCATAGTGCTGTAGCACTACCATTTGGGCAGTACGCTTGTTCCACTTGAATGAGATCAATAACTTGTTACTTGTAATCAGCTACCATGGAGGGGTATTGAATGGATGCTGGCCATTTGGTGTATGGTGTTAAGGTAAAAGGATAATTATGTTTCTCTGATGACTCAGCATGTTTATCCAGTGAATAGCTGAGCTATACAGAGCACATAAAATATAAGATAGCTGGAAAAAGAGAAAATTACATTTGTTGTCTTCTTTCAAAATAATGTTACAAAGTTGTAATGTTCAGTTCTGTATGTTCTGAGTAAAGTTGATTGTATAATTGATTACGGGGTACTGGATGCGTGTGGTGTACAAGATGTACAAGTAATTGAAGTGGAATTCAAATGGAACCATTCCAAAATGCACTGAGCTTATTTACGTACAAGATAACAGAGGCTGGAATGTGTTACAAGGCAGCAATGCCTGAAGCAGATCAAATAGCATCATAATCGTACCTTTTACAGTTTGTAAGTATCACTTGAACTCTCATTTATGTTGTGTGAAGTGCATTACAACCATTGCTATGCTTTATAATCACAACAGATGAGTGTTTCTATAAACTAGTTCTTTTTTGTTAGTTTTTGTGAATGGGGTTGCCATGCTGGATAGCAATGAATGGTTAGCTATTATGATCAAATTATGGAAGGATTTGAACTGAATTGCTCATGCACCACAGAGTTTTTAACATGTAATGATATTGATATAATTTCACTGTAATTTATGGGAATTGTATTTATTAAAACAGTAAGTTTGAAGTTCTAAGCATTGGGGGTGAAGATTTTACTTTATAACTTATAATGCTGTTAATAGGATCGGGGAGCAACAGATCTCTGAAGAAATGGATGTAAGCTTTGTCATTGCTGCTGATCATAAAAGCCACTCCAAACACTTTTCTGGTGTTGGCAGTTCAGGAACAAGTATAAGGTGTGTATAAAATTAGGTTAGTTTTGGAAATAAAGGCTGGAATTTTCTGGCACCATTGGCGTCGGGTAGTCATGGCAGGCAATGGAGGGGGAAACAACATGGCGAGAAGGCCAAAAATTGGTTTTTACACTGTCGCGAAACCAGTTTGCGATCATCTGCTCCACCCGTCGATGGTGGGCCATATTTCCTGCCACTGGATGTTGAGAATGTCATTTTAATACATTTACATCTAATTATAAGCCCTGCTAGCCGGAATCATCCCCCCATGTCAAATTTACCACCCATGTTGGCGTGACTTCAGAACAGCATACTTCATGACTGCCTTTAAGAGGCATGTACCTGGCGACCTGAGCTTTGGGGTACTCGGAGGTGAATGCACACAACCTTGCGCAGCACTCGCGAGCATCGCCTGTAGGACATCAAGGATGAGGTACTGCGTATTCGCGGGGAGCATTGGCAACTTACTTTTTCCCGGCTGGCTTCAGTGTGGTGCCGGGGTAAGGGCAGCAGCGCGGGTCAGATTGGGCCGGGAGCGCAAGGCAGTACAGACAGACTGAAGGAAAGATTCAAGCACATGCCTGCGGAGTGGGGAGCAAGTCAGCACAGATAGACTGAAGACTCGAGCACATGCTCAGGGCCTGGGGCCTGGGTGGGGAGTGTGGAGATGGGGGGGGGGGCGGGGGTTGAGGGAAGCAGCCATGTGCAAGGATAAGCTTGTCAAAAATTAGCATTCTTCTGCAGCTGAGACCGTTCAGTTGCAGCTCCATTGACATACTTGGAGTTGGGCCTGTAAAGCTTTGCTGCCCACTCAAGCAACGCAAAAGCATGAAAGTGCTACCAAACGCTCCAGAACTTTTCACCCCTCAGGCGCAGACTGCAAATTAATGTGCATTTTAGGGGACAGCAGAGCAATTAGCTGATTAGGCAAGTAGTATAAGCCCCTTGCGAAAGGTGGCCATGGCACAGTCACTGGTGGAGGTGCTCACAGCCCTTTGCAAAGCCTTTATTAAGGTGTATACCAGTATCCATTGTGGTTCAAGCTAACAGTGCAGCCTTGCAGTGAGGGTTAGGAGAATGCCTGCTCCTGAGCTGAGAGCACAGCATGCAGTCCAATGGCCAAAGCTGCTGCCAATTGGTCAAGTGGAGTGGGGCGGAGGTGAATGGGGCTTCGGACAGCCAATGAACACACTACACACTGGCCATCCAAGTGGTGGCCAACACTTCCCAGCATGTATGAAGGGGCCTTCAGACTTAACCAAGAAAGATTCTTAGGACACATATGCTAACCCACGTATCTCTCTCTTTGACCTGGAGGAGAACATCAGGATCATGGTGATTTAGTGGTATGCCTCATGGCTTACAGAGACCGACGAAGTAGAGGAAGAGTGTGGTGGAGGCACCTGGCTTGGCAAAGGAAGCAGCATCTCCCCTTAAGGTGAAATGGCGGCAGGGCTTGCTGTGCAAGCAGCTGAAGATCCATAGAGAGCCATCGCTCGTAGGTGCATCGCTAGACCCAAGGTCTATAGACAGCGTCTGTCATTCTTGCAGATGATTGAGAATCAGTGTTGCTGAAGACTGCGCATGTTGAGGGAACTGATTGGTCACATATGCCACCTGCTGCAGGATTTGGCGCCACGGCGACATGGAGGGCATTCATTGCCAGTGGCCGTGAAAATGACCGCAGTGCTCAAATTTTACGCCAGTGGCTCCTTCCAAGGTTCCACAGGTGACCTGTGCAGGATTTCGTAAGCCTCCACGCACAAGGGTATCCAGAAGGTCACGGATGCCATCTTCGCAAAGGCACAAACTTTGTGCATTTCGCCTAGGAACAGGAAAGCCAGGAAGCAGGAGTGCTGGGATTTGAGCAGATCTCAGGTTTTTCACAGGTGCAGGGTGCCATCGACTGCACTCACGTGGCGCTTAGATTTCCACTGTAACAAGCAGTCAACTATTTCAACCGCAAGGGCTTCCACTCACTGAATGTTCAACTGGTGTGTGACCACCACAAACACATCCTGCAGGTCTGCGCACAATTCCCAGGGAGCGTCCATGACTCCTACATCCTTAGCAGCTCTCAGATCCCTGACATTTTCCACAGTCCAGAGATGCTGCAGGGTGGACTCCTCAGGGACAAGGGCTACCTACAGAAGACGTGGCTGATGATTCCTCTGTGCGGCCTCAGACTGCAGCAAAGCGATGGTACAGCGAGGCTCATGCCGCCCCCTGGACTTTGGTGGAACAAACTATAGGCATTTTAAAAATGAGGTTCTGGTGCCTCGACAGGTCTGGTGGAGCACTGCAGTACAGTCCCCAGAGTGTGCCGTGCATCATCGTCGCTTGCTGCACACTGCACAACCTGGTGCTGCAAAGCAGGGAGGATCTGACTGAGGAGGAGATGGAGGAACTGTGTGTATCCTCCGAAGAGGAGGATGTCAAAGGGAATGACAGTGATGATGGCCTCGAAGGCAAGGATGCTGGCAATGGGGCCATCACTCTGGCCAGATGAGGCAGGCGTGCTCGGAAGGCCCTCACAGCCGCAAGATTCAAGGAGGATGATGACGAGATGCAGTGAGGACAGTCCTGACATCCTCACCTTGTATCTATGAATGTTTGAATCCTGTGTGGCTGTTGGCGGTGCACATACCCTCAGTGCTCAGGCTTATGTCATGGAGATGCAGCAAAGGCCCTAACAGTCTCTAGATCCCAGTAGGATGATGATGACATGCAGCGAGGACATTCTGAAGACCTTCACATTGTCTCTGTGAATGTCTGACTCCTGTCTGGCTGAGGGCAGCTTGCTTGCGCTCCATGATCAGGGTCATTATCATGGAGATGCAGCCATGAAACTTTAAATGCACCTGATCCTTCGTCAGCCTTCAGCATCTGACCCCTTCAGGAGCACAGTGTCACTGGTCACAGATGCTGAAGAGATGGGGGGCCAGCCCCACCTTAAAGGTGCAGAGAACACACAGAGAATGACGGAACCCTGCGATGCCTGCCCACGACATTCTGACAGCAATGACAAGCACCTTCAAGGTGCATGCATCACTAACGTGTCCAGTGAGTGTTAAGCCAGACCATCACTTTGGTCTGAAGATTACGCTTTGCACAGGGAATAGATCCTGGTCTGAAACACCTGCCTTTACCTTGTGCAGGAACCAAGGTTTCATCACTGAGTGACACGAACACTGCTTATCATAACAAGAAGCCATAGGCAAGGAGACATTCTTGGGAGTTTATCTACAGTAGTGAACATTAAGTACATGTGATTAACACCCATGCCCAGGCTGTTCAAGATGGTTTTATTGGTTTTAACTCGAAAGAGTTACATCTTCTTAACCTTTCTAACCCTGCTGCTATGTCTTGATGCTCTCACAGCGGAGGTGGAGGCAGCCTGCTTGGCAGGCATCCTCTGGCGGGCCGAGACATGGAGGGCCCTGGCCTGCTTTTGGGGGTTCTGCTGTATGGCAGCAACGCATAGCCTCAGCCTGTGGAACTGGAGCTGCTTGGGTCACAGAAAGAGAGGATTCAGATGGGCTGGACACTTCCGGAATCATCTGGGTGGAGGCCCTGGGGTGTGCACTTGCTGATCCTCCTCCCTATGGGTGCTTGAGGGCCCCTCTCTGACTCCTTGAAGTGAAGGGGAATCAGGAGTGAGAATGGGCTGTCTCGCACCCTTCTGGCATTGACCCACTATGGAGGCCCACAGTGGCATCAGAGTTGGAGTTCAGCCCATGCAGCAGTGTAGGACCGTTGACCTGGACCAAGGCCTCTATGGCAGCTGCCATCCTACCAGTGTTGACCTCAGAGCCAGCATGCCAACGCACTATCACCTCAGACCGAAGACGGACAGACTCCCCCAATGTGCCTTGCAAGCTGAGGAATACAGCAGGTATCCCCTCCTGATGTTCCTGAGCTTGCCCTTGCAGCTCCAGCAACCGAGGTATGACCGAGATCAGATGCTTGTCATCTGACTTGGACTCAGCAGATTTCTGGTCTCCAGCAATCCTCCGAGTGATGGAAACCTGGGAAGTTCCTGCCACTGCCTGCTATGGATCAGACAGTGCAATGTGCTCATCAGATTGTGACCCTGAGGCTACTCTAGAACTAGGTCCCACCGAGGTGTGTGTTTCTGCGCTGTTGGAGGGTGTGAGTGAGCGCTGTGATGGATCTTCAGTTAGGGTGTCATCAGATCCTTCTGAGGTGCCTTCGGGGCATGAGTCAAGGACCTGGGTTGTGGACTCCCTCAGCTGCTTCCCAGATGTATCTGCGAATGCAAGGAGAGATAATTAGTGCGTGGCCGTGTACTGCAGAACATGGGAACTGACTCGCATTTAGTTGTCTGATGAATGTTGCACTGCCGGATGCTCACTTGGTTGGGCACCGTCAGCACAGGAACGGTCCAGATCATTGCCGGCCAGCTGGATGGCTCTATTTTCAAAGCCTGTGAGGACCTTGGTGTCAGGCATTCCTCCACCAGTCTGTAACCTCTCCCTTTTGTTGTGTGCCAGCTTGTCCTGCATGAATACAGATGGAGAGAGTGAAAGCAGGATGCCTGTCGGGCCGGATGCTAAGGATGCCTGGGTGGTGAGTGGTGCCATGGATGGTATGAGGACACAATCTGCAGGCAGATGAAAGTGTGTGAGAGAGAGTGAATGGTGATGTCTGTAAACTGACAGTGAGTGCGATCCCTGTGGATATGTGATGGGCTTGTGAGTTGCGAGTGATGAGAAGAGTTATTTAACCTGGCGGAATGGAGCAGATCATTCATCCTCTTCTGCACTAGGTGGCAGTCCTCTTTTGCAGAGTGTTGGCGCTGACCACCACTCCCACTGCCTCCCATGCTAGATTGGTGACCTTGCTTGCTGGACTTCACCTAGAGTGTGGGTAGAGGACTTCGTGGCGGGCCTCCACAGTGTCCAGTGGGTGCCCAAGGAAGGCGTTGCTAAATTTAAGGGCAGCATGTTTCCTCCCTTTAGCAGCTATCACTTTCCAACAGCTTCCAATGCCTTGGAGACTGCAAGCCCTGTGCAGGGGTACCCTTTAAATATGGCGCCTGGATTACTGAAGGCCTGAGGTGATGTTGGGATGGGCGAATCAGAGGCTGCCCCGCCAGTGATCTGGTGTGTTTCCTGGGAGTGCATTATTAATGAGGTGGGACACACTAGGAATGGGACAATATGGCCTAAAAAGCTGCCATTGCGGCTGGCGGGTAAAGCGTCCTTTTTCCCGTCCTCTGCTGCACTTTGGGTAGAATCATCCCAGATCTACACAAAGTGAAATTAGCTTGATAAAGCACACCTTAGTTTTTTTGAATAAGAAAGGTTCCATTAGCCCAAAGTTGCTTGTGAGCAATGTTGTGGAACACTCAACAACAAAACTTATATTTATATGGAACCTTTAAAGTAATTAAACATCCAAAAGTACTTCATAGGAGCATTATAACACAAAGTATGGCAAGGAGCCATATAGGGAGATATTCAGTCAGATGACCAAAAGCTTAGCTAGGTTTTAAGGAGTGTTAAAAGAGAAAAGTGAGGTAGAGAGATGGAGAGACGTAGGGACGGAATTGCAGAGCTTGGGGCTGAGGCAACTGAAAGCATGGTCACCACTGATGGAGCAATTAAAATCAGCGATGTTCGATAGGCCAGCCTTAGATGAGCACAGATATCTTGGAGGGTTGTAGGGCCTCAGGAGATGTTGGATAAAAATTCTGATGATTTAGCAATAGTGGAAAAAGAGTGGGGTGGTGGTGAGGTAGAGCTGGGTGTCATCAGGGTACATGTAAAAACGAACGTGATCGCTGCTCTCTTTCCTAACCCTCACCCGTTTTGGTGTGTGTTCATTGCAATTGCAGATTACTTGTCACACACAAATCACCAATTGCATTAACATTTTCAGGAATTAAATCAGAAACCACATCAGTGTCTCTTGCAATCCCATGCATTCCTTTCCAGCATCTCCGGTGTCCTATACTGGGAGGATTCCCCTAGTTTGTCATTGAAGAGTGACACAGGATCTTTAACATTCACTTAGACAGGCAGCCAGGACCTCAGTTCAAAATCTCACCTGTGAGGTGACACCTATGGCAACATAGCATTGTCTTAGTACTATGCCTAGATTTATGTTCCTATGTCTAGAGTGGAGCTTGCTCACTTGAATTTTGCCAATCTACTTCAGAACTCATCACCATTTTCACCCAGATATTGACTCAAGAGTTGAGTGCCAGAAGAAAGGTGAGATTAGCCACCCTCAATTCAAAGGCATCATTTTAAAAAAATGTATTCTTTTACCGGATGTGGGTGTTGCTGGCTAGGCCATTATTTGTTGGCCATCCCTAATTGTCCTTGAGAAGGGGGTGGTGAATTGTTTTCTTGAACCGCTGCAGTCCATGTGGCGTAGGTACACACGCAGCGCAGTTAGGAAGGGAGGTCCAGGATTTTGCTTCAGTGACAGTGAAGGAACAGTGATATAGTCCCATGTCAGGCTGGTGTATGGATTGGAGGGGGACTTACAGGTGGTGGTGTTCCCATGCATCTGCTGCCCTTGTTCTTTTAGGTGGTAGAGATCGCACGTTTGGAAGGTGCTGTCACAGGGGCCTTGATGAGTTGCTGCAGTGCATCTTGTATATGGTACACACTACTGCCATTGCTCAGCACTGGTGGAGGGAGTGAATGTTGAAGGTAGGAAATGGGGTGCTGATCAAGAGCGCTGCTTTGTCCTAGATGTGTTAAGCTCCTTGAGTGTTGTTGGAGCCTCACTCATCCAGACAAGTGGAGAGTATTCCATCACACTCCTGACTTGTACCTTGTAAATGGCAGACAGGCTTTGGGAAGTCAGGAGGTGAGTTACTCCTGCAGAGTTCCCAGCCCCTGACCTGCTCTTGTAACCACAGTATTTATATGGCTAGTCCAGTTCAGTTTTTGGTCAATGTTAACCCCCAGGATGATGTTGATCGAGGGAATTCAGTGATAATAATGCTTTTGAATGTCAAGAGGACATTCTCTCCTGTTGGAGTTGGTCATTGCCTTGCATTTGTGTGAGGCTGATGCTGTTTGCCATTTATCAGCCCAAGCCTGTCTGGGTATTGCTGCATGTGAACACGGACTGCTTCAGTATCTGAGGAGTCGCGAATGGTTCTGAACATTGTGCATTTGATTAAGTGGGTGTAAAAAATAAAACCTTCAGTGGCTTTATTTGTATTTCATATGAAAGAAGATAGTTGTGTTTATTGGAACTGTGGAACAGATTCCTTAAGAATTGCCTTAAGTATGTCCTTGAAGTGGAGTCTCTAGGATCAGACAATGGTGACAAGAAAAGACCCTCTGGTCTATCCAGCACCTCCCACACTGTGATACCTTTTGTGTAACAATATATAAACGCTTCACTTCAAAACAAAGTGATCTCCTGTTGAAAAGACAGAAAATAATCTAGGAGCTCACTCTGGCCTTAAATTCTATGCAATATCTACTGTAGATTATGATGTATAAATTAACTCGGTGTACAAGATGGCCCATTTTCTCAGTGCCAAAAATTATACTTTTGTACATGCTCAGTGTATAAGTTGACCCCCACTTTTCAGCTACGAAATGCTATACTCTCATCAGTAATCGGCCTCAATTTTTCACCCCAGAAATGCATATTTACTTCCCCCATACTGTAAGTCAGTGTATGGGATCAAGCAGGCAATATGGATTCTGTTTCAAAGAAGGTGTATGGGAGTTTAAGATGTGTACACAGAGCAGACCACACATGGCATGGTGAGTGAAGAACAGAAATGGGTCCTCAGGCAAAAAAAATGAAGTACAAAGCTGCTTTCAAGCTAAGAGTTATAACATTTGCTAACTCGTCAAACAGCTGCTGTCTGTAGTGAGGAAATTCAGTGTTAATGAAAAACTGATGCTGAATGGAAGAAGCAGTCTGCTCTGAAGAAAATGCCCAAGACCATCAGAACAGGGACCAGTCACTGGCCTGATCTTGAGAAGCATTTATTGGAATGGGTCCAGGGAAACCTTCAGAATGGTTACATCGTCACCAAAAGTACAATGCGAATGTACTCCTTAAGTGGGCTACATCAAACCCTGAGTACAGCAAAGATTTCAAACCAACAGCTAGTCGGTGTAGCTGATTTATGAAATGAAACACTTCAGTATTGCGACAGAAGACCAAGATTGCTCAGAGACTACCAAGAGACCTTGATGCCAAAATTACCAGTTTCCAGCAGTTCATCAACAGACAGCAGTAAAAACATAAGTACTCATTAAGTCACATTGGCAATTTGGATGAAGTGCCCGTGAATTTAAATATGCTTAGCAGCCAAACTGTGGTGTGAACAGGTTTGGAGACATTTCTAGTGAAACAACAGCTCTTGTGAAGACCAGATTCACAGTGGTGCTAGCCTGCATGGCGATGGAATGGAATTAAAGCCTATGGTAATTTTCAAATGTAAAGCCATGCAGGACATCGAGTTCCCTGCAGGAGTTTTTGTGCATGTTCATGACAACGATTGGATGGATGAAGATGGACTGAAGTTATGGATTAATAATGTGTGGAATAGGCATCCCTGTGGCCCACATAAAGAATGCAGCTTATTAGCGTGGGACATGTTCAAATCCCATATAATCGATGAGCTCAGGAAGTCCATGTGCAGAAATAACACCCACATTGCAGTTATGTTAGGGGGTGGTCTAACGCCCATAGTTCAATTTTGGATATGTGCCTTAACAAGCCATTCAAGGATTATGTTTGTGCAGAATGGAATAGGTGGAGGGCTGATGGAGAAAAAATCTTTACAAAGAGTGGAAATATGCATGCTGCCGGCTTGGTGTTTTGTGTGGTTTCATTATCAAATTGTGGGATCTGAAGTAATATTGGAAACTGATGGAAATTCTTTTTCTCCACCTGCTCTAATGCTTTTCCCTTAAGGCTGGATGGGTGTTCAGCATTCATCCTGTCCACATTCTAAGTTAAGCATCATTTAGCAGTCATGAGCCCAATTTCACTGTATATCAAGCATTGCCTGTACTCCTAACAATTGCACAAATCTTAGTATTCAATCTTCTCCAATTACAAGGTTCACTGGTTCATGCAAGATAGTAGTAAGTGAAGGAAAAGCATGGAAATATTTATCATGATAGAAATTCTCTTCAGCTTCATCATTGTGTTTCAGCAAAAGAAGTTTAATACTATTCATTCTGCAGAAAATGCCCCTGACACCTAGATCATTAATAAAAATAGTAGAGTGATGATTCCAACACCAATCCCTTGGGCCACCACTAGTCTCCAAGCACATCCAAATTCATGTATAACTTCTTTTTGCCTATAGCCTACCAGGCAATTCTTCATCCAGCTCAATATATTAACATTAATACCAGAGGCTTTGACCTTGTAGAGAAGTAGCGTAGTATATTATCAAAAGCTGTTTGGAGGCCTGAGTAGACAATATTCCAGATTTTTCGATCATTGGTGAAGTGATGGTGCTTGCTACTGACTTCGAAGAAAGCCGCCCATAAAGATCTAGGCCAGAATTTTTCCTGTGTGGGGTGGGCTGGGTGGGAGCGGGCGGGGGTGGTCGGGAAGCCGACCGCTGCCCGCGTTGGGCTCCGCTCCGCCATTTAACGTGGATGGACCAATTACGGCCCACCCACGGTAATAAGCTTCAATCGATTGTTCAGGATCCCGAATGCGGTGCCTGAGAGTATACGCGTGCGGTAACGCTCTGCGCTACCTGTGCGGGTGGGGGGAAGGAGGGAGAGTCGGGGCCAGCGGCGAAAGAGCGCATCAATCTCCCTGACGCTCAGGGAGATTAAACCGCTTCTGCAATTAATAAATAAAATCAATAAAAATTTAATGAAACATGTCCCCTCGTGACTGTCACATCAGATGGGGCATGTTTTTTATTTTTCAGGAAAACTTTTTATTTAATTCATTAAAACTTTAGGAAATCTCATCCTACTCATAGATGAGCTTTCCTAAAAAACAAAAGCGTTAACTTGACAATAATTAATTTGTTAATGGCCTCAGTTATTGGCAGAGATAAAAACAAAAAAACTGCGGATGCTGGAAATCCAAAACAAAAACAGAATTACCTGGAAAAACTCAGCAGGTCTGGCAGCATCGGTGGAGAAGAAAAGAGTTGACGTTCGAAGGGTCATGAGGACTCGAAACGTCAACTCTTTTCTTCTCCACCGATGCTGCCAGACCTGCTGAGTTTTTCCAGGTAATTCTGTTTTTGTTTCAGTTATTGGCAGGCTCGCAGCCGACTCTGACCTGCGACTGCCAAATGAAACATCGCGAGACAGCGTGATGATGTCGGGACGCATGGCCGACATCATCACGCGTCATTTTACGCGCTGGCATATCGGGCCAGCCCCTGCACGCTGACTGAAAAATTCTGGCCCTCGTGTACTCTGTGGTGTGGATTTCACTTTTCCCTGGCATACAGCAATGTCTGGCATCCAGCAACAGTGATGTCATGAGGCAGACAATTACCTTGAAAAATTCTTACACACATGATACCGGGAAGTAAAAAGTATTGAATATCCTTCAATTTTTAATCATTTTACAGGGGTCGAAATAAAGATTGGTGACATACATGTAGGATAAAGGTAGAAGCTGAAATATCAAAAACCTTAAAGAATATATTTTCTACAATATTAACTGTGGAATTTTTAATCATAGATCTCTAATGACCTGCTCCTCAGATAAAATCTCCCATGAACGGCAGTGCCTTTCCTAGATTTCCAGAAAATGACTTTCCTCCTGATTTCAAAACCCAGACCACCACCACTCCACCAACCTCAACGCATGCACCTGCACGCACATACACACAATCAACAGAAAGTTTAAATTCAAAACATCGTTCACCTGATGGCCCTTCTGCAGTAGCTGCCCGATATATGATCATGTCACCTCCCATTCTCTCTGCATCACCCTTTTTCTCCATTTTCAATTTCTCTATTCTGGTACTAGAGATCTGCTTCATGTTTCTATTTTATACTGCCTCCATGACTTGATTACCTTGTTCATCACCAACCAAAACAGTTGCGATATTAGTCATATAATTCAGAAGTCTGTCTGATTGTTGATTGCTGCAGTTAATATATAGGCTAAGCTGCTCCCTCACTCTCTCCCCCAACAGCTGGATTTCTTTCAGTGTTTTGATTGGGAGAAATTGCAGCCCATCCAAGACTAGATGTTAGACGTATGTCCCGCAGACAGTGGAGGGATTGAGAGAGGTGGTGTATAGGTACAACTAGGTGTCATCAGAGCACACATATGTAAGCTGTAAGCTGACTCTACCTGTCGACTATGTAGTCAAGAGGCAGAATGTAGTCGAGAAAGAGAACTAGGCCAAGCATAGATCTTTGCAAGGCTCTGAAAGTAATGACCCGGCAGTGAACAGAGAACCAACTGTTGGAGAATCTCTGGGTATAATTGGATAGGTAAGAGTGATACAAAATGAAGGCAGTTGCACTGAGCTGGACAATAAAGGAGTGTTGGGGGAGGATAGAAAATGTATCAAAGGCTGCAAAGAGGCCAAAGAGGATGAAGAACGAAATGCACTACGGTTGCAAAGGGTCTAATTTGTGACTATAGTTAAGACCATTTCAGTACAATGGCATGGACAAAAATTTGATTGGAGATTGGAATGTGGGAAAGACAGGAATGGATTTTGGAAGGCAATGCGCTCAAGGATTTGAAAAGAGATGAAAGGGTGGTTGGAGGTTGTGTGCTAGACTGCAAGGACAAAGTGGGCAAAGGTAGGGTTTTTGTGGAGGGGAGTGATATTGCTGGTTTGGAAATGGAGGGAGACAGTATCTGAGGAGAGGGAACCATTTACGATATCAGCTGGCCTGGGGCCTAGGAAGGGAAGTTGGGTAGTCAGCAGTTTACTGAAAAAATGATTAAGAACTCTAGAGATGGATTTTGTGGATAAGATCCACTCAGAGAAGACATGTGGAGAGGCAGAAAAAAAAGCTAGGGAAAGTAATGGCCTCAGGAATGGGGCAGTGATATCCTGGGGGATATCAGGCTTGGTGGGGAAGGGGAAACAGCAGTCTCTGAATGGATGGTGTCAGTCATTGTGACAAAATAGTCTGTGATCTTCATTTGCTGTTGGAGGTGATAGAAAAGGATTTTGAGTGTTTGTAGGGGAGAAAAGAAGTAGAGGATTATCCTTGCCTTCCATGGTTATCCTGGAGTAATGAATGGCAGGGTATTGGCAGGGGCTCGGGTCAAGGCTTGATGGTGTTTCTTGTGGTTCAGCCCCATCTGGTTCAATGTGTCAGATACGTTCAAATCCGTTTCCCTTAGACTTGAGGGAACAAGATTAGGAGCATACCAAGGAAACAAACAAGCTGTGAGAGAGAGTAAAGGTTGCGCTGCGGACCAAAGCATTAAAGATGGAGATGACGAAATGGTTGAGAAAATTGGTGGCTCCAGGGTTATCATGGCAAATAGAGAATAATTGCAGGGATACTCTGTAGGCACCCAAGCCAACATTCATGCCCCATTCATAATACTGTACTGAAACAGATTAACTGGCAATTTATCTCATTGCTGTTTCTAGGACCTTGTTGAGCACCAATTAGTTGCCATGTTTGACTGCAAAACATCAGTGATATAGTTCTAAAGTAATTAATTTGTTATGAAGCATTTTAGGACATCCTAGTGTCATGAGAGATACGTCATTCCTTCCTTCCTTCTTTCTCTTTCTTCCTACTTTTTCAAACCTTTCCTTTATCTACTGATCCAAGACTTTTTGCTCTTCCCTGCACCATTTCCAGGTCTTGAGTATTTCCCCGTGCTTGGTAAACAAAACTAGGCACAATATCCAAGGTTTGCCTGAACAGAACACTATATAGTTATAAGCAAAAAACTGTGGATGCTGGGAATCCAAAACAAAAACAAAAATACCTGGAAAAACTCAGCAGGTCTGACAGCATCTGCGGAGAGGAATACAGTTAACGTTTCAAGTCCGTATGACTCTTCAACAGAACTAAGTAAAAGTAGAAGAGAAGTGAAATATAAACTGGTTTAGGGTGGGGGGGGGGGGGGGGGGGGGGGGGGGGGGTTGGTGTGACAGGTAGAGCTAGATAGAGGGCCAGTGATAGGTGGAGATTGCCAAAAGATGTCATAGACAAAAGGACAAAGAGGAGTTGACGGTGGTGATATTAACTAAGAAATATACTAATAGGTGACATTAAGGGTAGAAAGCAGGATGAGCAAGGTACAGATAGCCCTAGTGGGGGTGGGGTGGGGGGAAGGGATCGAAATAGGCTAAAAACAATGCATGGAAATACATTTAAAAATAATGGAAATAGGTGGGAAAAGAAAAATATATATAAATTATTGGAAAAAAGGGGGATCGGAAAGGGAGTGGGGGTGGATGAGAGAGTTCATGATCTAAAGATGTTGAACTCCATATTCAGTCCGGAAGGCTGTAAAGTGCCTAGTCGGAAGATGAGGTGCTGTTCCTCCAGTTTGCGTTGAGCTTCACTGGAATGTTGCAGCAGGCCAAGGATGGACATGTGAGCATGAGAGCAGGGTGCTGTGTTGAAATGGCAAGCGACAGGGAGGTCTGGATCATGCTTGCGGACAGACCGAAGGTGTTCCACAAAGTGGTCACGCAGTCTGCTTTTGGTCTCTCCAATGTAGAGGAAACCGCATTGGGAGCAGCGAATGCAGTAGACTAAATTGAGGGAAGTGCAAGTGAAATGCTGCTTCACTTGAAAGGCGTGTTTGGGCCCTTGGACAGTGGGGAGGGGGGAAGTAAAGGGGCAGGTGTTGCACTTTCTGCAGTTGCATGGGAAGATGCCATGGGAGGGGGTTGAGGTGTAGGGGGTGATGGAGGACCAGGGTGTCCCAGAGGGAACAATCCCTGCGGAATGCCGCCAGGGGGCTGAAGGGAAGATGTGTTTGGTGGTGGCATCATGCTGAAGTTGGCGGAAATGGCGGAGGATGATCCTTTGAATGCAGAGGCTGGTGAGGTGATAAGTGAGGACAAGGGGGATCATTGTTCTGGGAGGGAGAGGAAGGTGCGAGGGCGGATGCTTGGGAGATTTTCTGGACACGGTTGAGGGCCCTGTCAACCACCGTGGGTGGAAAACCTCGGTTAAGGAAGAAGGAAGACATGTCAGAGGAACTGTTTTTGAAAGTGGCGTCATCAGATCAGATGCGACGGAGGCGAAGGAACTGATTGAATGGGATGGAGTCCTTACAGGAAGCGGGGTGTGAGGAGCTGTAATTAAAGTAGCTGTGGGAGTCGGTAGGCTTGTAATGAATATTGGTGGACAGTCTATCACCAGAAATTGAGACACAGAGGTCACGGAAGGGAAGGGAAGTGTCAGAGATGAACCATGTGAAAATGATGGAGGGGTAGAAATTGGAAGCAAAATTAATAAATTTTTCCAGGTCCAGACGAGAGCATGAAGCAGCACTGAAGCAGTCATCGATGTACCGGAGAAAGAGGTGTGGGAGGGTTCCACATACTCCGTAAAGAGACAGGCATAACTGGGGCCCATGCGGGTACCCGTAGCCACACCTTTTATTTGGAGGAAGTGTGAGGAGTTTAAGGAGAAATTGTTCAGTGAGAGAACAAGTTCAGCCAGACAGAGGAAAGTAGTGGTGGATGAGGATTGTTTGAGGAAGAAGCGGAGAGCCCTCAGACCATCCCGGTGGGGGATGGAGGTATGGAGGGATTGGACGTCCATGGTGAAGAGGAGGCGGTTGGGGCCAGGGAACTGGAAATTGTTGATATGATGTAGGGTGTCAGAGGAATCGCAGATGTAGTTGGGAAGGGACTAGACAAGGGGAGAGAGAATGAAGTTAAAATAACAAGAAATGAGTTCTGTGGGGCAGGAACAGGCTGACATGATCGGGCTGCCGGGACAGTCCTGTTGTGGATTTTGGGTAAGAGGTAGAAGCGGGCCGTCCAAGGTTGGGACACTATGAGGTTGGAAGCTGTGGAAGGAAGATCTCCAGAGGAGATGAGGTCAGTAACAGTCCTGGAAACAATGGCTTGATGTTCAGTGGTGGGGTCATGGTCCAGGGGGAGGTCGGAGGAAGTGTCTGTGACTTGACACCTCACACCTTCATCTCCCTCCCAGAACCATGATAGGGTCCCCCTTGTCCTCACTGACCACCCCACCAGCCTCCGCACTCAAAGGATCATCCTCCGCCATTTCCGCAACTCCACCACCAAACTCATCTTTCCTTCACCCCCCCAACGGCATTCCGCAGGGATCATTCCCTCTGGGACACCCTGGTCCTCCATCACCCCCTACACCTCAACCCCTTCCCATGGCATCTTCCCATGCAATCGCAGAAGGTGTGACATCTGCCCCTTTACTTCCCCCCTCTTCACCGTACAAGGGCCCAAACACTCCTTTCAAGCGAAGCAGCATTTCACTTGCACTTCCCTCAATTTAGTCTACTGCATTCGCTGCTCCCAATGCAGTTTCCTCTACATTGGAGAGACCAAACGCAGACTGGGTGACCGCTTTGTGGAACACCTTTGGTCTGTCCGCAAGCATGACCCAGACCTCGCTGTCGCTTGCCATTTCAACACACCACCTTGCTTTCATGCCCACATGTCTGTCCTTGGCCTGCTGCAATGTTCCAGTGAAGCTCAACGCAAACTGGAGGAACAGCACCTCATCTTCCGACTAGGCACTTTACAGCCTTCCGGACTGAATATTGAGTTCAACAACTTTAGATCATGAACTCTCTCCTCCACCCCCACTCCCTTTCCTTTCCACTTTTTTCCAATGATTTATATATATTTTTCTTTTCCCACATATTTCCATTATTTTTAAATGTATTTCCATGCATTGTTTTATCTCTACCTTTTAGCCTATTTCGATCCCTTCCCCCCATCCCACCCCCACAGGGCTATCTGTATCTTGCTTGTCCTGCTTTCTACCCTTAATGTCACCTATTAGCACATTTCTTAGCCTATATCACCACCGTCAACACTTCTTTGTCCTTTTGTCTATGACATCTTTTGGCAATCTCCACCTATCACTGGCCCTCTATCTAGCTCTGTCTGTCCCACCCCACCTTAAACCAGCTTATATTTCACCTCTCTTCTATTTTTACTTAGTTCTTTTGAAGAGTCATACGGACTTGAAACATTAACTGTATTCCTCTCCGCAGATACTATATAGTTATAGCTTCATCATGACTACTTCAAATTTAAACTGTATGATATATCTTATTATAATTGCTTTATTAAATGAGAAGAAAGAAAACTTGCATTTATATAGCTCTTTTCATAGCCTCAGGACATTGCAATGTGATTTAATGCCAATTAAACACTTTTGAAATGCAGTTACTGGTGCAATGTAGGAAAAATTGTTTCTCTGCATTGATTAGACATATGATTATCTTCTGTTGTATTGACTTTTTCCAAATAATTTACTGAACAAGTTCATATGATTCTGTATACAATGCACTTCTATTATTTTTTTAAGGGGTCTTAAAGAGTTAGGGACTAGAAGGATATATCTTTACAATATTTTACTTTTCCTCTCTGTTATGTGCACTTCTGTATTAAATTATATCAACATATTTTAACTTAACGTTAAGAGCTGACTAAGGGATGGACTATCCAGGAGGTTGGTTATGATTAGAAGAACTGATTAATCTAGTTTAAGAATTGCTGTTTAACTATGAGATATATGACTCAGCAAGTCAACTGAAATCAGGAATATACCTCTGGTCGTTTAGAGGAAAAATGAATTGGGAAAACTTAATATTCAGCATTGACACAGAGTTGTTATTAATGTGTATTGTGATTCTGAAATAATAAAGCAGCATCATAATGACAAGACATGCACTCAAATACCAGTTTTTATTTATTAGAAGTGAGCAAGAATTTTAATAAGCTCAAATAATATATGTGCCTTTTGAGAATTTTGATTACCATGGCAGCTTGGTTCCAATTTTATATTCACAGTACCCATACTGTTATAAATTTGTCAATACCACTTGTTATAACCAATTACATTATAAGAAACACAGTAGAGGCTAGAGACTTTGGCCAGAGTTCTCCCATGCCCCCATCGGCGGGATCAATGGCGGGTTGGGGGGTCGGAGAACTAGGCGGAAGGTCTAAAAATTGGTTTCATGCCGGCTTGAAATGACAGTGGGATCTTCCGATACTGCCCACGTCGCAATTCCCGCTGGAGGCTGGATGCAAATGAAGGCCTGGCTGAAATCTTCCCTCGTGCTTAATTCACGACGCCAGCAGGAAAACATGCCAGTCCATAACGTGTCTGGATCAACGTGGTGTGCAAAAGTCAGGACTTACCTTAAGGGTCTTGGTCAGCTCGTGGACATCCAACGACAAGATAGAGGCCTCCAGCTATCGGATCCTGGAGCACCACATGCAGCACAGGGTGGGTGGAGCTTCATTCATGTGGCTCCTCCACGAAGTAACTTCCAGAAGGTGGGAGTTCTCCATGCAGCAACCTTGCTCAGGCTTTGGACCTTATTCTAAGGACTTCACTGAAACTTCAGACCTTCTTCCAGGGACTTTGCTCAAGCTTTGGACCTTCTTGTAGGGATTTCGCTCAAGCCTTGAACCTTCTTCCAGGGACATTGCTCAGGCTTCAGACCTTCTTCCGGGGACTTTGCCATGGGTTTGGACTTTCCTGAAGAGACTTCAGCATGGGGTTAGACATTTTTCCAAGGGCGTTGCCATGGGATCATATCCAGGAGCTGCGAATGGAAGGCAGCAGGGGGTGCTGTTGGGCAGCAAAGGAGTGTTGGGTGGGGACAGGTGTGGGTAGTTAAAGAAGGCTAGGAGGACTGCAGATGTGGTGGGGGTGTGGGGTCTAGAAGGGGGCATTGGTGTCTGGCGGTGCAGGAACAGGTTTTACAGGGATGTAGCTAACCGGTACATGGAAGGGATGAGGATGTTGGGTAAGGACTGTGTTGGTTGTCGGGAGGGGGAGGGGTTAATGTCTTGGTATGTGGAGGGGGTGGGATAATGTCCGGTGTGTGAAAGGAGGCCGGGGGTTGGGGGCGGGGGGGGCGGAATGTCATCCAGGTGTGTCGGTAGGGGGGGTGGGGTGGGGAATATCTAGTTGTATGAAGGTGGGGAGTAATGTCCATGTGAAGAGGCTTACAGGGAGTAGCTGATGGAGTTAACCACTGACTCCTGGAGAGAGAACTCAGGGTCAGTATGTTAGGAGGGAATGGTCAAGGTTACGGAGGCAGAAGGTGCCGGTAGGGTGGGATGGTGAGGGTGTGATGGTGTTGCTTGAAGGGTGGGTGTGAGTTGTTTGTGGGGACCTGGAGGAAAACACGGGCTTGGGGGAGGCTGGGCAGGTCAATGTGCACAGGGTTGGGATTTTCGGGTAAGAATAGAATGTGAATGTTCATGGGTATTATCAAAGGAAAAGAGTTCGGGTTGGAGGGTAACAGTGGGGAGGTCGGAGGTAATGCTGGGTCAGTGGTGATTGGGGAAAGGGCCTGGGTGACTGGGGGAGCAGAAACGGTGGCGGAGCGAAGAAAAAAGTTTATAATTACCATGCTGGTCAAATTGGAAGTAAGCAGAGCTTTGTATTGGATGGGCAGAGATGCTACATGGGAGTTGGGTCAGTGGGTGGGTGGATATGCAGTTCACCTCAACTGGACAACTGAAAGGGAATCCCAGCAGGCAGTATTGACAATGCTAGGAACCTGGGATGTGAGTCTGACAGATGAAGGCTCAGCATTCATGAGAGAGTGAGTGCTCACAGCAAGCAAAGGTCCTGCCACATATGCTTCTCCCTGCAGACTCACTCAGGGTCAGGTGTGCACAGGAGAGGTGCTTGGGTTCTGCGAGGTGGGGGAAGGTGCATTCGCTAAGCCTAAAGAACCAAGCTGAAAAAAGCCAGTAGGAATGATGGTAGTTAAAAATTGATTATATTTACAGAGATTAGAATTGTGACAGTGATTTGTTCACCTGTGCAAACAGTTGTGATTACAATTTCTTCATTTTTCGTGGCCTATTGCTTCTTCTAGGTGCTCCCCCGACATCAGACTGCTGACATAAGAACATAAGCAATAGGAATAGGAGTAGACCATTTGGCCCTTTGAGCCCGCTCCGCCATTCAATAAGATCATGGCTGATCTTCTTGTGCTTTGATTTCCACATTCCCATCTAACCCCGATAACCGTTGATTCCTTTGCCTAACAAGAATCTATCTAACTCTGCCTTAAAAATATTCAGTGACCCCTCCTCCACCACCTTCTGAGGCAGAGAGCTCCAAAGTTACACAATCCTCTGACAGAAAAAATTTCTCCTCATCTCTGTCGTGAAAGGGCGACCCCTAATTTTAAAACAGTGCCCCTAGTTCTGGACTCACCTGCAAGTGGAAACATCCTTTCGATGTCTACCTTGTCCAGGCTGTTCTGGATCTTGTATAATTCAATCAAATCATCCCTCACACTTCTAACCACCAGTGGAAACAAGCCCAGTCTGTCTAACCTTTCTTCATAAGGCATCCAACTCATTCCAGTAGACCATCAATCCAGTAGACGTCCTTTGAACCACCTCCAATGCATTTATATCCTTCCTTAAATAAGGAGACCAAAACTGCACATAGCATTCGAGGTGTGGTCTCAACAATGCCCTGTATAACTGAAGCATAACATCCTTAGTTTTATGTTCAATCCTTCTCGTAATAAAGGATAGCATTCTATTAGCCTTCTTAATTACTTGCTATACCTACATACTAACCTTTTGTGACTCATGTACTAGAACACCTAGATCCCTCCGCACCTCAGAATTATGCAGCTGTTCTCCATTTAAGTATTACTCTGCTTTTTTGTTCTTCCTGCTAAAGTGAACAACTTTACATTTTCCCATATTAAGCTCTATTTGCCAGATCTTTGTCAACTCACCCAACCTATCTATCTGCAAACTCATGTCCTCTTCACAACATACTTTCCTACCTAGATTGTGTCATCTGCAAATTTAGCTACCATGTCTTCACTCCCCTCATCTAAGTCATTAATGTAAATCGTAAAAGGTTCAGACCCCAGTACAGACCCCTGTGGTACTCCACTCGTTTCATCCTGCCAATCAGAAAAAGACCCATTTACGCATACTCTCTGCTTTCTGCTAGCCAGCCAGTCTTCTATCCATGCTAATATGTTACCCCCTGCACCAGGCATTTTTCTTTTCCGTAATAACCTTTGATGTGGCACCTTATCAATGCCTTTTGGAAATCCAAGTACAGGACGTCTATAGGTTCCCCTTTATCCACTGCGCATGTTCCTCCTTCAAATACCCAATAAATTGGTTAAACATGATTTTCCTTTCACAAAATCATGCTGACTCTTCCCAATTACTTTGAGTTTTTCTAAGTGCCCAGCTATAACCTCCTTAACGTCCGATTCTAATAACTTCCCCACGACAGACATCAAGCTAACTGGCCTATTGTTTTCTGTTTTCTGCCTCCCTTCTTGAATAGAGGGGTTATATTTGCTACTTTCCAATCTGATGGAACCTTTCCAGAATCTAGCGGACTTTGGAAAATTAACACCAGCGCACCAACGACTTCATTAGCCATCTCTTTAAAGACCCTAGGGTGTAGACAATCGGGATCCAGAGATTTGCCAGCCTGCAGCTCCATCAATTTGCTTGGTACCATTTCCCTAGTGATTTTAATTTCACCAAGTTCCTTTCTCCCATTCATCTCCTGATTTGCAGCCCTGTTGCCGTTGATCGCTTTGGCGCCTGTCCTCTGGAGAGCCAAGGCCTGGAGGGCCCCCAGCTTCCTTTGGCTGTCCTCCTGTGGGCCAGCTGTTCCCTCTGGGGTCATAGAGGATGAGGCTGAAGGGGTCACAGGAAAAGGGGATTCAGAATGTCCTGACAACCTCTGAGTAGTTGACCCAGGGGTGTCCAGCTGCCGCTCCTGCTCCATTAAGGTTCTTGAAGGCCCTGGCATGAATCCTTGAGGGGAAGGGGTACCTGGAGGGTCGTCAAGGTGCCCCCCCCTCTTGTGCCAACTGCAACAGCTTTCTCATGGCTACTGCAGTGGAGTGCAGGTCTGCGTGCATCTCCAACCAGATCTGCTGTACTAGAGTCGCCATGGAGTCTGCTGGCCTCCCTATGGAGATCTTTACGTATGTACAGGTCGGCACCACTTCATCAGAGAGGAGGTGGGCAGACTGCCCCAACTCACGTGCCACTCTGCTGACGGCCTCCAACACCTCTGCCTGATGTTTCCCCGCCTCTGGCTGACTCTTCACCATTAGTTAGAAGGCTGATTCCAGAGGCCCACCATTGGACTTGGACTTCGCAGATGTATTCTTTCCCAGCAGTCCTCCCAAGTGTTGGTGAGCTTGGCTGACCCTGCCTCCTCCTACTGCGGACATGTATACGTGTGGTGACCACCAGATTGTGAGACCTTGCCTAAGCTATAACTAAAACCCACTGAGGTGCATGTCCCTGGGTTGGTGAAGGGTGCAGGTGTCTGCTGTGACACCTCTGCAGGCGAAGATCTCTCCTCTTGCCCTCTCTCCTGGCTCCTCTCTGGGCCAGGATTTCTGCTGAGGCCTGAAGGAAGTCCTCATGTTGGGCCTTGGCCTCTTCCTGGCGGCACCTATAAGTGAGAGAGGAGAGAGCAAGTGACAGCTTGAGCTGCCTCCAACATGGAGGCACATTTGGCTATCAGGTTTCTGTACCATGAATGCATCCTCACTGGGTGGACAGCCAAGTCCAAACTCCCCATCGCCAACTGCTTAGTCCTGCTCCGTGCCTGCCAGCTGAGTTGCTCCCTCCCTGAAATCTGTGAGATGCCTCAGATGTGGGCATCCCCGCCCCGAACCTGCCCCCCTCCACCGTTTTCCCCCGTTCCCTATGGTTGTGCCTTATCTTCTCCTGCTCAAAGACAACAGGAAAAACATTTGAGAGGAGCTGTATGTTGCATCCATTACATTTTGACGTTCAATTTACATTCTTCCACTCTTAGATAGCCCACTGTTATGTGATGTGGCATTACTGCACTGCAGGTTGCCCAGAAATGTTGTGGACCAGACCCCTCGAGAGTGCTGAGCCCATCCACATGAAAGAAGGTGCAGACAGGAATCTGATTTTCAGAAGTTGCTGATGCTCTCTGTGCCTAAGCCCATTTCTCCCCCCCCACCACCACTCCCCACCATCCATATATAACTGTATGCGGAAGGATAAAGGAGGTACAGTAGTCACCCCTCCGCAGAGTGGATGCAATGTAGTGGGGCTGTGAGGCACGTCTATGCCATTGCCACTGAGATCCATGTATCCTGACATATTGGTCTCCCTGTGGTTGTTGCGAACAGCCAAAGCTTTACTTACCCTTGTGGAGCAAATGAAGTTGTTCACCCTTTTGCGGCATTATATTGCTGATCTCTTCTGTACAGCCTGGGCACTGATGGCATTGGCCACCTGTGCCCATGCAGGGTTGCTTTCCCTGCTTGGCCTTCCCTTCCCATTAGCTGGGAATTATATTCCTTCGGACCTGGCCATGACCCAAGAGTCATCAATGAACTTCGGCGCTGGACCTTCACCTCCTCTTCCGGACCTCTCTGTTGTTTGTTTTGACAACGGATATCAGGGCACCTTTTAAATATGACATATGGATATGATGGTGGGGCATGTGCCATCCAGCCCACCCTGCCGCGCAAGAGGTCGGGAAATCCCTGTCTGCATAATTAATGACTCTGGAAGATATCGCGGGACCTCCTGTCGGTTCCCACTCGACTTGGTCCCGGATGGGAGAATTCCACCCTTTAGTTGGTGAATGTGAGAGTAGACGTAACATACTATACATAACAGCTGTGCCTATCAATCAGAAGGATGGAAACAAGATGTCATCAGGTAGTGAGATTGCTCTGATTTCAGTTATCCTTTTCTGAAGGGAAAGATTCATCATTTTCCTTTCTCCAATCGTAGCAATATCTACTGTTGGACAATTGAGTATAAAAGCAGATTTTAGTCTATAATTTACATAAAAGCTGATGATTGAAATAATAATATACTGTTTTGGCCTGTAGCCCTTGAAACAATTGAAAATCGCCTCATTACAATTTTAATAATGTGTCTTTTTGTGTAGGAGCATTGGGGAAACTTTTATTTTGTTAAATAGGGGCAAAAAGCAAAGTAATCTCAACCTATTCAAATCATTGATTAGAACACATAAAATATTGTGTTTTGTGTTTGTGAAAGAAGTCAGAGCAGTGGAGAGGGTACAGAAGAAACTTATTTCATGTCGCGTATCCGAAAACTGAACACGTCCAAAAACTTTTTTTGAACCTCATCAACCATTAGCCCAGGAAGTCCCTGGCCCAAGTCAACATAGACCTCGCTGACGGCACCTGCCCTTTAGTGCAGGAAGCCTAGTTGTTTGTCTGCGCATGACGTGAACCTTGCTGACCAATTAAAGTTAAACCACATTAGCCTGAATAGATTGGTGTATGGGCATGCGAAATGAAATGACATTTGTTATAAAAGTTCAAAGGCTCCCTAACCTGTCAGTAAGCAGTCATCCGACAATGAAAATAAAACAGAAAACATACTGCATACAATACAAAATGATTTCTCTGAAACAATTCATAGGGCGGAATTTTCCATTTATGAGACTTAAGTTGGCGGGTGGTTTCGGAACCGCTCACCCCCCTGCTCAGAATGGCGGAAGCTCATGTCTGATTCCACGCTTGGAAACTCATTAGTTATGCACAAGCAGATATCAGGCCGAATGACCAGGCAGGCCACGAGCTGATTTGTCTGCCCCACTGTCAGCTGGCAGAGTCAAAGGTCCGGGCGCAATATTTAAATGCCAGTTGAACACATACGTCTCACTCTCTGCAGCCCATCTGTCTCCAGGAGACTATGACGGATGTCTTCCATGCACAATAAGAAAGCTGCACCCTGCTTTGGACACAATGCCTCTAGGCCTTAATCAAAGGAGTGTGGACACGTAGGGATGTGCTCTTTCCCAGGGACGGTTCCAGGAAGCGCACCAGCCTCACCTCTCAGACCTAGAAGGCCATTGCAAGAGTGGCTGTCAGCTGCGCCTGGAATGAGGTCCAGTGCAGGAAGAGGATGAATGATTCATCTGCTCCACCAGGATAAGTCATCCTTCAACTGCCTCTAATATCAAACTCTCATCATGGCATCATGTGCTCAAATGACTACTCTCTTCAGGGATCTCACACAACCATTACCAGTAGACACATATCAACACTGATTAATAGACTAAAGGAACCTTTTACATCACCACCACACCATTTATCATGCTGCACACTCTCCATCCTCAGACCTGCTGGGGAGGGTTCACCACACACAGGGGGCATGAACCTTTGCTAACCTATGCTCCATCCCTTCTCATCACATGCCTTTCTTGTGTCTTCTTCCAGGCCAAGCTTGCCCACAACAGGCAGGATAGTTTCCAAATGGGGGTGGAGTGGGGGGGTGGGGGGATGCATAGCCATAACCATTGACCGCACAGTTTGAGGAAGCTGCAGCCCAGATTGCTGGAGAGGACAGGGATCGCTCCTGTGGTGAAGTGGAGATCGAATTGTCTTAGCAACCTAGTACGGATCACTCGTTCATGTGTTCACCACATCCTGGCAATCAGAGTGAGTGACCTGCAGTCTTATATTCTTCATACTCATCTACTAAAACTCCATTCTCTATCTTTATAGGCATCTGTAGATCGAGGCTCATAAGAGTCACCACCAGAACTCCCAGCCCCCAGACCATGTCCGAGAAGGAAGGTGATGAAGAACCTTCATAGTGCTCACCCATACCCACCAACAGCGCATAGACACACACCTCGGTGGGACTCATCTTTAGATTAGGCTCAGGCTCACTTTCTGGTGAGCACTTCACTAATGCTTCCCTGCAGCAGTTGGAGGCAGGGACAGGCCAAGTCTCTGGTATTCAGACGGCCGCTGGAGAACTGCTCAGTCTGAGTCAGTTGATAAGTCTCTGGAAGCAGCCTTCCATCTCATGGTGGATTGTTAGTAAGAGGCAGGGGAACATCATGCAGCAGTGTTTGAAACCCTCAAAGTGGACGACTGCCGAAGCCATCAAAGTCAAGAGGGCAAACAAACTCTGCAGGCTGCCTTCACTCCTGCTGCAGATGTCAGAGCAGCAGTAGAAAGAGTGGAAGGCCTAGAAAAATCAAAATATTTTGATCACAGCTTGTTGCATGGGTGAAGACAATAATTGTCAGTAAGTGAACGTCTGTGAATATATTTGCTTTCAATGCACATTGTCTACTGTTTTCTTCCAGCGTCCTTCTAAAGGCTTTGCGAGGCCCCCTCCCCAAGCAGTTTGTCTGCACACAGCTGGCCCAACGACTGAATCTGCAGGGAGAAGGATCTGTGGCAGTGTCTCTTAGAGCCTCATGTAAGCCTTCTCCTGCACATGCGAAGTCTTCATCCATCAAACCCATCTCATTGGTCCCTAGCATATTCAGTAATGCCTGCTGCGGTTCCTTTTTTGTTGAGCTGAGATGACACGCATCTCCATCCATGCACTGACCCAACTCCCATGCAGCATCTGTGTCCACCCAACACAAGGCTCTGCTCACTTTTGATTTAAGAACTGTGGTTGTAGTGACTTTCTTTGTGAGCTCCCCCACCATTTCCCCTCCCCTAGTCACCCAAGACCTTTCCCCCATTACTATTGACTCTCATGGTATCACCTTCGACCTCTGCACAATCACTCTCCAGCCTGAACCCTTCTCCTTTCAGGATTTCCACGTGAACATGCATGTTCCCTGCCTTCCAGACGATCCCACCCCCGTTCACATTGACCTTTCTGACCTCCTCTTCCCAACCCCCATGTCCGTGTCTATTTCTGTAATTCAACTAACAACTCTCGCCGCCCCTTCACCCAACACAATCAAACTCTCACCCTCCCATCCTACCAGTTCCCTCTGCCCCCTGTTACTTTAACCATCCCTCCTAGCACACCCATCTTGAATTCGCACCCCAGAAGTCAGAGGTAGACTTCACCAATCACTCCCTGTGAGCACGTTCACCCGACACTGCTCACCTGGACATCCACTCCCCCACTTCAGATCTGCCACCCCCCCCAACCAACCATAACCTTCGCCACCAATCAGTACCTCCTGTTGCCTTGCATCCTGCAGCTTGAGGCTCCTATCCATCATGCCAAGTCCCTGGAAGAATGCTTGAGACTATGCACAAGTCCCTGGAAGATGGCCCGAAACCTCAGCGAAACCCCTGAAAGTCCAAAGCCTCAGCGAAGTTGAAGCTTATAGTCAAGCCTTGATTTGTGCATGCCATTCATTTTCGAATGAGTTTGAGGCTGACGTAATTTGCTGCTGGCGTGAGGATATTCCGGCGAGCAGCTTTTTTAATGACCATTCATGAGATGTTAAAGAATGCTAATGGCGTTTACGCCACTAGTCGGTGGGATAACCAACTCACCATTAACTCGCTATTGGGAGAATTGCAAACTGTTTTTACTCCGGCAGTTTCTGACTTTTTGGCTTCTGCTAGATACTCAGCTTCAACCCACCTTGAAACCTGTTGCGGGAGGAATGGGAAAATTCTGCCCATATATTTTGCAACAGACAAGCTTTTAGATAAGACCCCCCCCCCTCCCCCACCCCAGTTCCAATGTGAGTACCTGGAACACTTGAACTGGGGGTTGCCAGCTTTTCTTTATCTTTTGTTACTTTCTGTTTGCTGCTTATCTTCTTTAATTTAGATTATGGCTAGCTTAGGCTAATGTAATGTAAGTAGGCTTAGTCTTATATGCGATATCTGAAAACCAAAATTATCTGAAATCCGAAATGTAATTGGCTGTGAGGATTTCAGATAATGGATACATGACCTGTACAAAGATATTAAGGATAAGGGGTTCTGGTTATGAGGAGATGCATATGTTGAAGTGATGATATTAGTTTGAAAACAGGATGGACCACGTGATGGGACAGCCAGTGTCTTATTGGCAACGTCACTGGACTAGTAATCCAAAGGCACAGTTTAATGCTCTGCGGGCACGGGTTCATATCCCACCATGGTAGTTGGAGGAATTTAAATTCACTTAAGATCTGGAACATGAAGCTAGTCTCAGTAATGGTGTCCATGGAACTATCATTGATTGTTGTAAAAGCCCATCTGGTTTACTAATGTCCTTTAGGGAACGAAGTCTGCCATCCTTACCTAGTCTGGCCTACATGTGATTCCAGACCCACAGAAATGTGGTTGACTCTTAATTACCCTCTGAAATGGCCTAGCAAGCCACCCAGTTCAAAGGTAATTAGGGGTGGACAACAAATGCTGGCCTTGCTAATGACATCCACACCCCTGAAAGAATAAAATTATAAATTAAGGTTATCATTCTCCCGCCCAAATCAGTGGTGCACTAAAGTCAATCCCTGTACAATAGCTCCCAGTCCTGCCTAATACCCCACCTCCTGATGTGTGCTGTAAGGCAAAAGCGCTGAAAGTATTTGACCGCATTGAAGGCAAACCAGAATGCCAACCCGTGAAGGTCTTCAGAACCTATCAAATATGCGACTCAAATCACACATGCCTTTCTGGAGCTTGGCAAATGCTTCGAGCATTGCAGATTTTGACAAAAAAGGCAAACAGTGCAACCTCTGGCTGGCACCAGTATTGCCAACAAACACCTGGTGAGTGATCCAACAGTAGAACCTCCAAAGTTTGACCTTCCTGGAAAACAGTGGTCCACACTCAACAGGATTGGCGTCCTATGAAAGGACTTCACACCTCCTCCACAAAAGGAATTTCAAGGACAGCCCAGCATGAGACTGTGATCACCCGGATCAGACTGTTCACATTGTGAATGAATGTGGCCGACGAAAATTTGCCACAGGATTCAAGGCAATCAATCTAACAACAGAGTGTTGCGTCTTGATTGTCCAACTTGGACTTAGACTTGCAAAGCTGTAAGATGTCACGCACAAGAAAAAGAAATCGTTGTGAGGAGAGTCTAGAGAAACATGGAAACCATTCATTGGACTAGAAAAGGCTATGGGGAGATCTGACAAAGGTTTTTAGCTGCTCTGTTGGAGTGATTTTAATGAAGTAAAAAGGGAAAGCTATTTCTATTGGTTGGTGAGCCAGTATCATGGAAGCATAAATTTAAGATCTTCATTTAAAGTGTAAAGGGACAGGTTAGGAGAAATTATTTTACCCTAGGGCTGTGCACACATAGAATGCTTGACAGAAACAGTGATAGAAGAAGAACCAATAATAGCTTATGAAAGGGAAGTTTTATGGCTGGGATTCTGTCAGGTTCTATAGCCTTTGCTGTGTCTAGTGCATCTAGCTGCTTCTAAATGAGACATGATTTGGGCTGTATCATCCCCCTGGCACTTTGGCTGAATATGTTTGCAACGGGTCAAAATATATATTTTTGAGGACTCACTGAGATTTTCTGAAGGGTTATTTTTGAATTTTGGAGGCTACGTTTTGGTTTTCAGGGGCTTCTTGAAGGTAAAGTTGGTTTTAAGTTAGAAACCAAACTCTTCTAGAAGCAGGATTTTACAGAATTGCTCTACACCTCCATTAAAGAATATTAAAGAGATGAGAAACTTGGTGCTGGGGAGGCAGCCAAGAATGCAACAACCATTAAACAGTTTTTCTTCATTAACCTCTTCATCCACCTCCACCCCCCCACCAATCATCCTCCTCCAGTGGCTGCTTTTAAAGCAAACTTGAGGCCTGGAAGATTGGGCTCTTCTGGATTGAGTGGACTGCCAGCTTTTTCTACACATCATCATGTTTTTTCACTTTCGTTAAAAAAAGTTGACAACAGCAGCCTGAAAATGCTTGTATATAGATAGGTACTTGTGTAGCAGAAACATTTAAAGAAAAACCTAAGGGGAACAAAAAAACTGGATATACCCCACAATTTTGTTTTCTCTTTCTAGCCCAGATCTCTCTACTTTAAACTTTACTCATAAAATAATTTATTGGACAAATATAAAAGGGGAAAAAAGTCATTGGAAATGATTTATTAACATTTTTCTTTTCTGTTTGATTATTGTTTTTCCAGCAGTGGTTTGTAAACTTGAAAGCCAGGCCCAGCGTGAGGGCTTTAGAAGGAAAAATAAATATTTTTTAAAAAGTCGGGAAATGAAATCAAAAAAATAGGCTGTAATGTGAAAGTGCTCCTTCAATCATAGATTCTGTCTCTGAAGGAGCAACAAGAGCAGGAGGGCGGGAACCTGTGATTGGAGGAGCTGGAGCAGCGAACATGGTAGAAACAGAGCCTGTGATTTGAGGAGCAGCTCCTCAGATTCTGTCTCTCCCAAGCTTGCTGCACCTCCAATCAAACTCTGCATTATTTTCTCGCTCTCAATGAGACACCTGTGCCTGAAATTGTTCAACCCTGTTGTTGTTTGGACTACAGAGGAGCCAAAACTTAAAGTAATATGTTATGGGGGAAGACCTTTCTTGAATGTTTCACCCTTTGATTTTTGCAGGCTACTTGTGAGGTTTTGAGAGATCTGCCTTGTATTTTGAATACTGTTTTGCAAACACTACCCTAACACTGAACTCTGTTGTCACAGAATACGAGGGTTGCAATTACAAATCAAAATTTTTAACTTTGTTACATGAAGATATTCCTTTTGTTATGTAAATTTGACAATGCTATCAATTGTAGTTTAATGCAGCTGCTCAAATAGAAAGTTAATGATCAAATGCTAAACCAGAGCTGTTCAATAGAAGAAATTTGTTTTTATTGGCAAAAATACCTGAGTTTCTGATTATTCAGCAAGGAGTGGGTTCAAAAATTGAGCTGTAATTGAGGCTTTGTTGTAGATGCTTGCACTATTAATATTTCACATGCGACTTATGCATTCAGTTAATCCTTAACCTGAGCATCTATGATTCAAATTTATATCAGCTGACAGATTTGATTGCAATTTTGACCTCTGCCAGGCAAGATTTTAGTCTCTTATTTGGCTTATTTAAACCTCACAGTGAGTGCAAGATGTGTTTGAAGCTTTAACTGTAAAGTGGCTAAAAATTGTGCCCTCATCAAGCTTGGATTGAACAATGTTGTATTGCATTGGCCAGTGACAGTTAACTGGATATCAAAGTAATCTGAGCAGTGCTCAAGAGTTCATGTGATCTGGAAATGCATTGAGTACTTGGAATGATTTTCAGCACCTGAAATAGCTGTCACGCTATTTAAAGACTATCAACTCCAATCCTCCATGGTAATACAGTGTAAGTTTGTTGTACTAGTTGAATCTAATTTCAGTCAGTTGTCTCGCAGTTTTCACATTAGGTTAACGAACACTGATTTACCTGACTGCCTTCCTGTGTAAATGGTCCAGTGTGAACAACAGGTGACAGGCTACTGTTCCAACTTTGCAAGTTTAAAAAATTCTTTCAAAATGATACAAACTGGTAAGTATTACGTCTTTATTTGCGAGGTTTAGATTGCTATCTGCAACTTAAAAGAAACTGTTAAGTATCTATTAATCTTGACAAAAAAGCATTCTGAACGGAAACTTTAATCCACATAATGTTCCAATGAAACTTAAAAAGAACTTTGAAATCCTAGCTCCTGTTGGGATAAACATGGTGTTGGATGAGGGAAAATATTTTGCTTGGTCAAGTGAACAAAGATAGTTAGACAAGGGATCACAATTATTGAATTTAATTGTTTAATAAAGCATTTATTTGGTGCCGATATTTCTTAGTGTTTCTTTCTGTTAGTCTACTGTGTTGTGTTGTGGATATATAATTCAGATTTTTATTCTATATTTGAATCCCTCCAATTAAGTTTCTACCCCTGCCGCATTACTGAAAGTACCCTAACCAAAAGCACAAATAATATCCTGAGAAATGAAGTGCACTTTTTATTCAAAAGTCCTGTTCTGGACAAAAATATCAGTCCAAACCCAGGTTATTGGGAAAGTCAGTAAAAGATGGTTCAATTGATAAAATTACACCATGTTATTGTGCAACACCGATTTAATTTTACGAAGAGAGAAACAGAGTTAATGGTTCGAGTCCAATATGGACTCTGTTTCTCTCTCCACAGATGCTGCCAGATCTGCTGAGTTTTTCCAGCATTTTCTGTTTTTATTCAGATTTCCAGCATCTGCAGTATTTTGTTTTTAACCAATTTAATTTTATTCAATTTCTTATTTTGGGAATTTAAATATTCAGTTACTGGAAAAAAATGGCAGTTACAAGATCTTAGGAATCATTTTGAGCAATTTATGTACTTAAAATAATAGAGCATCATCCAGTGGACAGAGTGCACAGTTATATGATGATGATTGAGGATTGGGAGCAGTTTAGAATTCAGCAAAGGAGGACCAAGGGATTGATTAAGAAGGGGAAAATATAGTACAAGAGTAAGCTTGCGGGGAACATAAAAAGTGACTGTAAAAGTTTCTATAGATATATGAAGACAAAAAGATTGGTGAAGACAAATGTAGGTCCCTTACAGTCAAAAAAAGGGGAATTTATAATGGGGAACAAAGAAACGGCTGACTAACTAAATACATACTTTGTCTTCTGTCTTCTGTCTTCACAAAGGAGGACGCAAAGAACATACCAGAACTGTTGGGGAACACAGGGTTCAGTGAGAGGGAGAAACTGAAAGAAATCAGTATTAGTAAGGAAATGGTGTTGGGGAAATTGATGGGATTGAAGGCCGGTAAATCCCCAGGGCCTGATAATCTACATCCAAAATTACTTAAGGAATTGGGCCTAGAAATAGTGGATGCATTGTTGGTCATCTTCTGAGATTCTATAGACTCTGGAACAGTTCCTACAGATTGGAGGGTAGCTAATGTAACCCCACTATTTAAAAAGGGAGGTAGAGAGAAAATAGGGAAATATAGACCAGTTAGCCTGACGTTGGTAGTGGGGAAAATTCTGGAGTCCTTTATAAAAGATTTAATAGCTGAGCACGTGGAAAACAGTGGCAGAATCAGACAGAGTCAGCATGGATTTACGAAAGGGAAATCATGTTTGACAAATCTACTGGAATTTTTTGAGGATGTATCTAGTAGAGTTGATGATGGGGAGCCAGTGGATGTGGTTTATTTGGACTTTCAGAAGGCTTTCGACAAAGTCCCACATAAGAGATTGGCGTGTAAAATTAAAGTGCATGGGATTGGGGGTAGTGTATTGAGATGGATAGAAAACTGGTTGGCAGACAGGAAACAAAGAGTAGGAATAAATGGGTCTTTTTCCGAGTGGCAGGCAGTGACTAGTGGGGTATCACAGGGATCGGTGCTGGGACCCCAGTTATTCACTATATATATTAATGATTTAGATGAGGGAACTAAATGTAATATCTCCAATTTTGCAGATGACACAAAGCTGGGTGGGAGGGTGAGCTGTGAGGAGGATGCAGAGATGCTTCAGTGTGATTTGGACAAGCTGCATGAATGGGCAAGTGCATGGCAGATGCAGTATAATGTGGACAAATGTGAGGTTATCCACTTTGGTAGCAAAAACAGGAAGGCAGATTATTATCTGAATGGCTATAAATTGAGAGAGGGGAATGTGCAACGAGACCTGGGTGTCCTCGTACACCAGTCACTAAAGGTAAGCATGCAGGTGCAGCAGGCAGTAAAAAAGGCAAATGGTATGTTGGCCTTCATAGCCAGAGGATTCAAATACAAGAACAGGAAATATCTTGCTGCAATTGTACAGGGCCTTGGTGAGACCACACCTGGAATATTGTGTGCAGTTTTGATCTCCTTATCTGAGGAAGGATGTACTTGCTATAGAGGGAGTTGTAAGCACACAAGTGTAGCTGCTAAGTTCCTTTTGTAAATAAATAGAATGTGTTTCCTCTAAGAATGGTATTTTGATCTCCTCTGCCTTGGTACCAACTTGGTCACCCTGAAACAAGTGTGCAACCCGGATCCTTTAGCCCCAACAAATCAGGGCACTGGGTCCAACAAACTGGCGAAGAAAGTAAAAAGCAAGAAAAGTCACGAAAGGACGAAGTAAAAAGCAAGAAAGAACGAAGGAAATGAGAAAAACCAAAATCGGGTCGCACCTCGCACTGTAGTTGTAAATAAAGAAAAACTTCCTCCCTGATCGTCGAAGAAACCCCCTCAGAACATGTTGCAATTTGGAAGAGTGGAGCCTTTTGATCCAACCTCGGACGACTGGTCTGATTATGCCTACGTGAACAACATTGTGGGGGAGGAGAAGAAGTACACGATTCTCTTCTCCACATGTGGGAGTAAGACATATGATTAATTTGAATTAATTGTTGGCACCCAGTGTTACAGATTCAAAAAACTTTGATGACCTAGTGAACCTCGTAAAGAATTATTACCAGCCCAAGCCACCGGTGACGATGCAACGGTTCAAATTTAACTCAAGGAATAGAGCCGCAGGGGAAACAGTTGCTTGTTATGTGGCAAGTTTGAAACAACTAAATGAATTTTGTGAGTTTGGTACATCTATCAGTGATATGTTTAGAGATCATTTGGTGTGCGGTATAAATGAAGATGCAATCCAGAAGAGATTACTGTGTGAAACAAATCTGGACTTTCAGAAGGCATTGTAAATCGCTCTGGTAATGGAAGGTGCAGTGCGAGACTTGAAAACCCCTACAGGGAGCGTAAAATGGCACCATCCTCCACGTTGGGAACCTTAGCCAAAAAGAGCGTGAAATTGCACAGCTTTACTCAGAAGCGGGAAGAGCTACTGCTAGCAGACAAATTAAAAGAGATAACTTAGCAGTAAAAACAAGGCATCATGGTAACAGAGGTGGAAGCCGACAACCTTGTAATGAATCACAGTTTAAAAAGATCAAATGTTTTTTCTGTCATTGAAATGGACACCTCTTGAGACATTGTAAAGATAGAAACAGGCAGACTTTGAGACAAAGGCAAAAACCCAATGAGATTAACAGCGTTGAGAAGCCTGAAGAAATAGATTCAGATATGTATTCGTTATGTAATTAAAGGTGAGAAGAACAGAACCTATCTATGTAACCATAGGAGTGAATGAGAGGCCTATCAGAATGTAGGTGGATACTGGTGCAGCCACTATGGTGATAGGTGAGCATACTGTTAAATACCTGAATCATGGGGAACGTAAACTAATTTTGGAAGAAATTGATGCCAAATGGAAAACTTACAGGGGAGAAGACATAAAAGTCAAGGGCATATGTAAAGTCACAGTACACTACAGAGGTCAAACACTGAAATTACTCTTAATGGTAGTAGCAGCCAAGGGACCTAGTCTCCTTGGACGGAATTGGCTGAAACAAATTAAATTGGAATGGACTGAAATCTTCCGACTGAGAACTATTAGGCTGTCAGAACTACTGCAAAAATATGCCTCAGTTTTCAAGGATGAACTTGGAAAGATTGATCGGCTACAAGCAAAAATTCACGTAGATCCAGAGGTGACACCAAAATTCATGAAGGCAAGACCAGCACTTTATGCAGTGCGGGAAAAGATAGATGCCGAACTGGACAGGTTGAGGAAAACTAGGAATGATACAACCAGTGCAGTTTTCAGAGCTGGCAGCATCAATTGGACCTGTTCTCAAACCTGACCGAGGCAATCAAATTTGAGGGGACTACAAATTAATGGTCAGTAACATGGCACAGACACCCCAAACCAAAAATTGAAGACTTGTACACTAAACTGTCAGGTGGAACGGCCTACACGAAGCTTGATATGAGTCATGCCTATCAACAATTGGAATTAGAGAAGGCCTCTTGAAAGTTTGTCACCAGTAATACACACAAAAGGTTGTACCAATACATCCATTAACCTTTTGGCGTATCTTCAGCTTGTGCCATATTTCAAAGAACCATGGAAAGTTTATTACAGGGACTGCCCCACATTGTCGTTTATTTGGATGACGTTCTTGTGACTGGACACAGTGAAAAGGAACATTTAATGAACTCGGAAAAAAGTTTGAAATGTTTTTTGCACATTGGAACGTAGTTGAAAAAAGTAAAGTGCACATTCCAAGCAAAAGAGGTAACTTACCTAGGTCACAAGGCCGACATCCAGTTGAAGAAAAAGTGAAAGCCATTAGAGAAGCACCAGCACCAAAGAATACATCCGAACTGAAATCATTCTTGGGGATGATCAATTATTATGGACGCTTCTTGCCTAATTTGTCGACAGAACTGGTACCACTGTATTACTTGCTCAAGAAAAAACAGCGATGGTCTTGGCAAAGACCAGGAAGAAGCTTTCACAAAAGTGAAACAGTTGTTACAATCATCAACACTTCTAGTACATTTTGATGCAAAAAAAGAGTCGGTATTAATATGTGACACATCTCCCTATGGAATGGGAATTAGTGCTTTCCCATCGAACGGATGATGGATCAGAACAACCTATAGGATATGTATCGAGAACACGCAATACTGAAGAAAAAGGGCACTCTCAAAATAGAAAAAGAAGGCCTGTCAATCATTTTTGGTGTTAAGAAGTTTCACCAATATGTACATGGTCGTCATTTTACTATCATATCGGACCACAAGCCATTATAAGCTCATAAGACCATAAGACATAGGAGCAGAAATTAGGCCATTCGGCCCATTGAGTCTGCTCCGCCATTCGATCATGGCTGATAAGTTTCTCAACCCCATTCTCCTGCCTTCTCCCCATAATCTTTGATCCCCTTACCAATCAAGAACCTATCTACCTTGGTCCTAAATACACTCAATGACCTGGCCTCCACAGCCTTCTGTGGCAATGAATTCCATAGATTCACCACTCTCTGGGTAAAGAAGTTTCTCCTCATCTCTGTTCTAAAAGGTCTTCCCTTTACTCTGAAGCTGTGCCCTCAGGTCCTAGTCTCTCCTACTAATGGAAACATCTTCCCCATGTCCACTCTATCCAGGCCTTTCAGTATTCTGTAAGTTTCAGATCCCCCCTCATCCTTCTAAACTCCATCGAGTATAGACCCAGAGTCCTCAAACGTTCCTCATATGTTAAGCCTTTCATTCCTGGGATCATTCTCAGGAACCTCCTCTGGATCTTCTCCAGGGCCAGCACATCCTTCCTGAGATACAATTATTGGGATTATTCACTGAAGACAAGGCTATACCCCCCATAGCCTCGACAAGAGTACAAAGATTGGTATTGATCTTGGCAGCACATGAGTATACTTTCATTTATAGATCGGGAAGTCAAATTGCAAATGCAGGTTCACTCAGTCGTTTGTCCATGCGAGTAAAAGATGAGGATGTTCCAGTTTCTCAAGCATTTGTTTTATTATTGAACTTCCTGGACTCATCACTGATATGTGCTAGATAAATTAAAGGTTGGACAAATCGAGACCCAGTCTTATCCAAAGTACAAGATCAAGTTCTTCATGTTTGGTCACAAAAACAAGAATCTGATGAAATGAAACTGTATTGCCAGAGAAAATACGAAATAAACAGCCAGGAAGGCATCTTATTGTGGGGAGCATGAGTGATTGTTGCTCCAAAAAGATGAAAGCCATTGTTATCTGAACTTCACAGCGCATGTCCCGGAATTTCCAAAATGAAGGCAATAGCACACAGTTATTTATGGTGGCCTGGGATGGATGGAGAAATAGAAAACTTAGTGAAAAGTTGTATGCCATGTCAGCAAGTACAAAAATGACCTGCAACAGCTCCATTACACCCATGGGAGTGGCCAGGAAGGCCATGGGTCCGAGTACACACCTACTATGTGGGACCTTTTAAGGGAACAATGTTTCTACTTATCGTCGATGCACATTCAAAATGAATGGACATAGAAGAAGTGAGGTCGCTGACATCTTCTGCTACAATAGATAAGCTACGACAAAGTTTTGCAATCAACGGACTATCTGAAGTGGTGGATCAGACAATGGAACAGTGCTGAATGTCACCAATTTATCAGCCTCAACGGTGTTACTCAAGTGAGAACTTCACCATACCACCCTTCTTCAAATGGGCTGGCTGAGATAGCAGTTCAGACGTTCAAATCTGGTATGAAGAAATTTTCTGGAGATTTTATAACGATTAAGTTAGCACGTTTTCTTTTCCATTATAGAACCACCCCTCATATGACAACAGGTGTCACACCTGCGGAATTGTTGATGATGCACTGTCTCCAATCGAGATTGAGCCTAATTATGCCAAACTTGGGGGGGGCGGAAGCTGGAAAGGAGTCAGGGAAATCAGAAAATTGGACATGACTGTCTTAGTTGTGACAGGATGTTTAACGTAGGGGAGAAAGTATTTATGAAAATTTTAGAAAAGGACCAACATGGTTGTTTGGTGAAATAAGTGCAGTAACGGGACCTCTTTCCTGCTACATGAAAGTGGAAGATTGAGTCATACGGAGATATGTGGATCATATAAGAAGTGAAACAAAATACCCCTAAATTATTCCGCCAGTGACTGAATCAATGTCTCCTGTTGAAAGAACTCAACTAAGTACATATGCGTCTGAAGGACCGACTACCTGAAAGAGTTGACGAAACAGATTTGCAGGTACCTACTTAAGAACCAGATGCTCAGACGACTGCAGTGAGGGAGGTTCCGGATCAAACATCAGAAACTATAGAGCTGAGATGTTTTACATCCATAAGGAAAGACCCCAGAAAGACTGATTTTGTAAGTTATTGATCTGTGTCAATAATTTGACATTTCGAGAAAAATTGTAAAATGTATTTCTGAGCAAAGAGGGAGGGATGTAGTAACCTGATGTGTAATATACCTTTAAGACAAATGTTGTAATGTAAGATCACATGGTCTTGAAACCCAAAAGCAGAGTAGCGCGGGCTACCTCTGTAGTCAGTAGCCTTGAGTTAGAGTCTGAAGAGTAAAGACAGAGTTTTGAGTTGTAAGCACACATGTGTAGCTGCTAAGTTCCTTTTGTAAATAAACAGAATGTGTTTCTTCTAAGAATGATCTACTGATCTTCTCTGTCTTGGTACCAACTTGGTTACCCTGAAACAAGCGTGCAATCCTTAGCCCCAACAAACCAGGGCTCTAGATCCAATAGTTAGTTTGCACTTCTTAAAGCTACTCTGCATCTCTTAAAGGGGAGGCGCATCGTGGCTGAAGCAGGTGCTGTCATTGTGGAGGAAGTGAATCTGACCTGTAATACATTGAATAATGATACAAAATGAGAGAGACTGGTCTCCAAGGTTTTCAGGTGCTGTACAGAGGTTTTCTTGGGGAAGGTGGAAAGTAGGAGGGATGTCCTGAATTCACAGGGACCCCGAAAACCTGCCAGAGTCATGTTCAAAAGACAGTGGAAGCAGATAGCTGTAGCTGTAGGGGTCATTGCCAAGAATCAAGCCTTAAGTACCTGGATGCAGGGCTGCAAGAAACTGACCTCACAAGAATGGTCAAAGCCAGTGAATACATTTTCATATGCCATATTCTACCAAATGCACCATTAACTTCAGACACTGCTCAATTCACCACAAAGCCCATCATTCACCTGCTAACCATCTCTATCAATCAGGATTCATACCTGACATTCATACACTCCACCGCACCCTCACACAATTAGCACTGCTGCAAGCACCACACCTATTTCTCACAGCACACACAGCCAGCTAGTCAACTCAAGACAGCCACATTACTCAATCAGATTACAAAACACTTAGGTCAGAATTTTATGCCTTGCGGGCGGGCGTGCGCCCGACCCGATTGGGCGTAAAGTAGCATGAGAAGGCAAGTGTCCTGATGTGCATGTGTGGGATGGCAATCTTCAGGTGAGGTGGGCACACGCAGGTGTCAATTCAGAGGCCACTTAAGGCCATTGAAAACCTAATTGAACCTGAATTAACATTGCCCGTGTGATTTTGCACTCGTTGCACGGGCAAAACAGGCAGGCAGGCAGCCTACATTTTGCAAAACCTTATCCAGGGGCGGGATAAAAAGGGTCAGCAGCATTGCCAGTGTGAGTAGTGAAGAGTTTAGGAAATAGTTTGCTGCTGGTTGCTTATTTGAACATGACAGCTTCATCTCTGTTCTGAGCTTCATTCTTAGCAGTTCTAGGCTTCATTCCAGGACTCCTTGGTGTCTCCAAGGCCCCTGGAGAATTTTGACAGTGTGGACCCTTCCAGGTATCAGATAGCCTTCTGTTACCCTGATAATGGGTATTGTGGTCTCCGCTGGAGGCACCTGGGGCAGAAGGGAGAGGAGGCCAGATGCCCCAATGCAGCTTCCACGGGGATGACCTGTGGGAAGAGAGGCACAGGTACAAGGGGTGCAGGGCCAGCAGGTAGTATAAGGTGTAAGAGGCCGCAGAGGATGCCACTATCCTGCTGCCAGGGTTTACAGGTGGCGATTCAGCAACCTCATTATATTCAAGGTGCAACGCCGAAGGAAGCTCCGCCTTTCCAGGAAGACTGTGACCTCCATTTGTCATATGATTGAGAGATCACCTCTAACTGTGGGTGGAAAGCCATGCCAGTGGCTCTGGAGGTGACAATAACCCTAAAATTCTATGCCTCTGGCTCTTTCCAGAGGTCAGTGGGGGATCTTTGTGGAGTCTCCCAGTCAGCTGTCCACAGTTGTGTCGAGCTGGTGACAGAAGCTCTGTTCAGGCAGTAATGACATTTATTCATTTCCGTACAAACGAGGCCAGCCAGGTTGAGCAAGCCAGAGGCTTTGCAGCGATTGCTGGGTTCCTCCGCATTCAGGGTGCAATCGACTGTACACGTGTGGCCATCAAGGTGCTAGCAGTTCAGCTGGATGCCTTCGTCAACAGGAAGGGATTCCACTTGAACATCCAGATTCTGCAAATCTGTGCACGGTACCTTGGCAGCTCCCATGACGCTTATATCCTGAGACACTTGCAGGTGCTGAGGCTATTCAGTGTTCCTGCCTGACTGGATGAATGGCTGCTGGGTGACCAGGGCTATCCATTGGAAAGGTGGCTTATGACCCCACTTTTCCACCCAAGAACAGAGGCAGAGCAGCGTTATAATAGGAGTCATACCTCCATGAGAATAGTGATGGAGAGAACCATAGGTCTTCTGAAGATGCATTTCTGATGCCTGGGACATTCAGCAGGAGCACTTCAATATCCCCCAGAATGGGTGTCACTGATAGTTGTTGCATGCTGCGCTCTCCACAATCTGGCGCTGGCAAGGGGTAGACCCACTGGAGGAAGAGGATCTTGACACAGCTCCACAGGCCACAGATGATAAATCCAGTAGTGAGTCAGAAGAGGAACATGGTGAGGAGAATGCTGAGGGCTTGGAGGCAGACCTCTGTATGCTTCAGGGAGGAAGGGACACCAGGGATGCCTTGATTCACTCCTTCAGCTAGACTGCCAAATATCTGCTTTCACCTCATGCCAGGCTGCTGCCTCCATCCTGCATGTCTGAAATGACCCTTTCATTTGAACCCAAGGTCCACTCAGTGCCTGTGCAATAAAGTTTAGAGCCATTCACGTCCAGCATTACATACTGGTATACCCTGCACCCAAAAATAAAGGCTGAAGCATGCTCAGGAGATTACGACAAAAACAAAATTTAATTCATTTTGACAATGCAAACAAATTATCATAACCTTCTCTGGGCTTCATTCCCAGATCAGTAAACATTACACAACAAAAGATCACCTTTTGTGCCATGGTGTCTTAAACTTACGTGGCTCAGGTAGTAATCTCCGGATTACTACCTGAGCCACATGCAAGTTGGCGTAGGGTAAATAAGATTAGAGAGGTAAATGCATGGCTCAAAGATTAATGTGGGAGAAATGGGTTCCAATTCATGGGGCACTGGCACTTGTACTGGGGAAGGAGAGAGCTAGTCCGTTGGGACGGGCTTCATTTGAACCATGCTGGGACTAGTGTCCTGGCGAATCGTATAGCTAGGGCTGTGAATAGGACATTAAACTAATTAGTGGGGGGGAGGGTTCAATTGAAGGGAAGTTTAAAAAATCAAAAATAAACGAGAGCAGAGGTGAAGAGGTGAACGACAATCAAAGTGTGACAGGAAGGGACAGAAAATATAAGCAGAAGAGTGCAGCAGGAGTTAGGACCAGAGTGTGTAATAATGGTAAAAAGTCAAAGCTTAAGGCTCTTTATCTGAATGCACTCAGCATTTGTAACAAGGTAGATCAGTTGACGTCACAAATAGAAATATATGGATATAACTTGATAGCTATTACGGAGACGTGGCTGCAGGGTGATCAAGACTGGGAACTCAATATTCAAGGGTATTTGACGTTCTGGAAAAATAGGCAAAAAGGAAAAGGAGATGGGGTAGCTTTGTTAACAAAGGAAGGTATCAGTGTGGTGATGAGTAGTGATATAGGTGGCATAGATCGTGATATGGAATCAGTTTGGGTACAAATAAAGAATAGCAAGGGGAAGAAGTCACATGGTGGGAGTCTATAGGCCCCTGAAGAGTTGCAGCACTATAGGACAAAGTATAAATCAGGAAATAATGGAGGTGTGTAAGAAGGGTGCTACAATTGTCATGGGTGATTTTAATTTGCACATTGACTGGACAAATCAGATTGGCAAGGGTAGCATAGAAGACGAATTTGTAGAGTGCATCAGGGATTGTTTCTTAGAGCAATACATTGCCGAGTCTACCTGAGAACAAGCTATTTTAGATCTTATATGGTGTAATGAAGTAGGATTAATAAGATATCTCATAGTTTAGGATCATCTAGGGGGTAGCGTTCGCAACATGGTAGAATTTCAAATTCAATTTGAAGGTGAGTAACCCGGGTCTCAAACCAGTGTCCTCAACTTAAATAAGGGCAATTACAGAGGTATGAAGAAAGAGTTATCTAAAGCGGGCTGGGAAAATAGACGAAGGGGAAGATTAGTGGATGAATAGTGGCAGACATTTAAGCAGATATTTCATAACGCTCAGCAAAAAATTTATCCGGGTCAAAAAGAAGGACTCAATGAGAAGGATGAACCACCTGTGGTTAACAAAGACGGTCAAGGAGAGTATCCAATCAAAAACTAAGGCATACAAGGCAGCAAAAACTAATGGTAGGTCAGAAGATTGGTAATTTTTTAGGAACCAGCAGTGGATGACTAAAAAGCTAATACAGACGGAGAAAATTGATTGTGGGAGAAAATTGATTATGAAAGTAAATTGGCAAGACATATAAAAACAAACAGCAAGAGCTTCTATGGGTATATAAAAGGAAAGAGAGTAGCTAAAGTGAGCTTGGGACCCTTGGTGGATGCAAGTAGAGAATTGATAATGGGGAAAAGGGAAATGGCACATAATTTAAACCAATATTTTTCACCAGTCTTCCTGGCGGAGGACACTATAAACATTCCAACGATATCAGATAAACAAGGAGCTAATGGGAGGAAAGATCTTGTAACAACCTCTATCACAAGGGACAAAGTATTTGATAATCTAATGGGACTAAAGGCAAACAAATCGCCAGGACCTGATGACCTGCATCCAAGGGTTTTAGAGGAAGTGGCTGCAGCGAGAGTGGAGGCATTGATCGATATATCCCAGAACTCACTGGATTCCGGGAGGGTCCCAGCGGATTGGAAAACTGCTAATGTGATGCCCCTGTTCAAGAAGGGAGACAAAAAGCAGGAAACTATAGGCCAGTCAGCCTAACGTCTGTCGTTGGGAAAATGCTATAGTCTGTTATTAAGGAAGAAATAACAGCACATTTAGGAAAGTTTAAAGCAATCACACAGTCAACATGGTTTTGTGAAAGGGAAATCATGTTTGACAAATTTGCTAGAGTTCTTTGAGGATATAACAAGCAGAGTTGATAAAGGGGAACCAGTATATGTCATGTATTTAGATTTACCAAGTTGCCACATAAAACATTATTGCATAAGATAGCCGCTTACGGTATTGGGGGTAATGTATTAGCGTGGATTGAGGATTTGTTAAAACACAGAAGACAGAGAATTGGGATTAATGGGTCTTTTTCAGGTTGGAAAGATGTAACTAGTGGAATACCACAAGAATCAGTCCTAGGGCCTCAATTATTTACTATCTATATTAATGCACTTTGGTAGGAAAAGTCAAAAGGCACTATTATTATTTAAATGAAGACTATAATTTAAATGGAGAGAGACTCCAAAAAAGTGCAGCACAGAGGGACCTGGGTCTTCTTGTGCATGAAACACAAAAAGTTAGGATGCAGGTGCAGCAAGTAACTAAGAAGGCAAATGGAACTTTGACCTGTATTGCTAGGGGGTTGGAGTTTAAAATTAGGGAAGTCTTGTTACAACTGTACAGGGTGTTGGTGAGGCCACACCTGGAGTACTGTGTACAGTTTTGGTCCCTGTATTTAAGAAAGAATATATTGGCATTGGAGGCAGTTCAAAAGAGATTCACTAGGCTGATTCCAGGGATGAAGGGGTTGTTTTATCAAGAATGGCTAAACAGGTTATTGACTTATCAATAAACGCCTTTATTCATTAGAGTTTATTCAATGAGGGGTGATCTTATTGAAACATACAAGATTCTGAGGGGGCTTGACAGGGTAGATGTTGAGAAGATGTTTCCACTAGTGGGGGAATCTTGAACTAGGGGACATAGTTATAGAATAAGGGGGCACTCATTTAAAATTGAGATGCAGTGTCTGATGGCTGCTGTCTCAGCCTCCAATGCAGTACAAGCAGCTTTCATTAGAATTCTTAAGTGCTGTAGTGGAAGCTGAGACTTTTTTCATGTAAGGTCAGCTTGCTGCCGTACAAGGTCAATTTGTTGTCATGCAAGCTCAGACTGCTGCTACTATGGTTGTGGATTACAGCATGCAAAGTGACTTAAAGGGTGCCACAACAGTACCTCAATCTGTCCTCCAAGAGATTTTTAGGATTGCTGAGGTACCAGCCCAGGGAAATGGCAATGGCTCCATAGAGTAGGAACCTGCTGTCCTGTCTCAGGAAAACAACATTGAACCTCCCACCCCAGCTAGTCCTGCATAGCCCTTTCTGTTGCCTGTCAGTCAGCCAGCCCATACAGAGATGTTGCAGTCTGCATCCAGGCCTTCATGATCTAGAATCACTCAACATTGTCTTCCAAGGCCATTTGCAGTATCCACCATTGAAAGTCAACAGCTTTCCACCAGCTATGCTGCAGTTATGAGGTGAGATTAGAAAAGTTAGGACTGTTCTCCTTGGAACAGGGAATGTTAAAGAGGTTACCTGTTAGAGGTTTTCAAGATGATGATGGGTTTTAATTAAGTAGATAGTGAAATGCTGTACCCACTGGCAAGTGGGTTAATAAGAAGAGGTCATAGATTTAAAATAATTGGCACAAAATCTAGAGGAGAGAGAATTTTTTTTGTTGATATCTGGAATGCTGTACCTGAAAAGGTGGTAGAAACTCACACCATAAATATTTTTTAAAATTCAGTTGGATAGGTACTTGAGCATGAGGAACCTGCAGGGTTATGGACAGAAAGTGGATATGTGAGACTATGCATGACTGCAGGCCAAATGGTCACCCCCTGTGCTATAAGTTTCTGTTGGTTGGATTTTATAGGATGACATATTTCCCGCCTCCTACTGACTAAAAGTCAGTTGGGAGCCATAAATTGGTCACTTAAGGGCCTCAATAGACCCAAGGGTAAGTAGGCTACCCGATGCCTCCACTGACCCGTGTAAAATGGGAGGCAGGTTGCGGGTGGGCGGGAAGGCAGTGGGCAGGCCATGCCCTGCATTTCATAAGCTCCCCTGTCTTCTAACATGCCGGCAGAAAGCCCTATGATTCTATAATTAGTCAACAACTCTCTTCTTGTTGTATCATGTGAGTACCAGGATGGTAGAAGGCAAGCTATGTGGATCTTCATCTTTCTTCATATAACAACTTGTATATTCCCATGAAAGTAGTTCCATTGTCCTGATCATGATAATCATGCTGGTTCAATACTTCAGGGCTCAACATTTATACATTTTACATACCTACCCCGTTTTTTGCTCATACCTTCTCAAGGACCAGTATGCAACTGGGTTCCAATGTCCTCTTCTGCTTGTTCTCTTACATTTCCTTTCTTGCCTTTTTTTTCTGTCTCTTTTTCTCTCTCAATCCATACTTGTTCCCTCTCTTTATTTCTCTTTTTGTATCTAATTTGCCTCTAATTCGTCCTATTTCCATATCTGTCATTCGCTCTGTTTCTTTTTCTATCCTTTTGTTTCCTTCATTAAGGAGATAGACCATTAATGTGGACCCAGATATGATATTGATATAACTGCACCATTATCAATTTGCATTTTCAGCAGTTTACGGCCCAAATATTGTCCGATTTAAAGGGTGAGGTAAAAGGTCCAATTCATGTTGTTTGCTGCAAGATTGCCTTTTCAGCAATTTCTGGTCCTAGCAGTCTAAGCCCATTCCACATTTTACTCACTTCTGTCAAAGTTGGATTCTACTTCCAAAATTCTGTAAAACCCAAAGTCCCTCTCCAGAGTGATGCCAAACCAAAGAGTTGTACCACACTGCTAATGCCTCAACCAAAACCCAGGGCTTTCCCTGGTGAAGCTAAAGCCTACTCTCCTTAACCCTGCTGTCCTTATCCATTACTACTAGCTCTCACCTTCTGTCACTATTTGACCCATTATTTTTATCTAATTGTTTTCTTCTTCTGCAAAGCACCTTGGATTTTTTTTCCTCTCTGTTAATGCCACTAAATAAGTGTAAGCCATTGTGTGATTTGGTCAGTATTTTTAGTGTTTCTATATATTACAGTGAAACAAAAAATACAGAATTGTAATTCATATCCATTTGCTCCTCCACAAGCCTGATTCAGTGAGTTCTCCACCTCCAATGAACACGTACAGAAAATAAGGACTGAAGTACACGAGTCGCTGGATCCCAGGCCACATCTCTCTCTCTCTCTCTCTCTCTTCTCTCTCTCCCACCCCCCCCCCCCCCCCCCCCCCCCCCCCCCCCCCCCCCCCCCCCCACCTCAAGGGAACACTGGCTACCCAAAGTTGTTTATAGGCTGGAGGTAGGATATCCGCCCCTCAGGAACTCTTCCAATCAGAGGCCGGCAGCTCTCCATTACATCAGGACAGAGGCATACTATACCGAATTGGGATTTGGGTGTGTGTTTGGGGATCTTGTCGGGTACCAAGCTGACAGGCCTGAGTGGGGGGCTGGGGTTTGTTATGGGGGTGAGGGCAGCCTGGACAGGTAAAATGTTAAGGGGGCTCTGATGGGCTCCAGGGGGCCTGTTAAGAAGGAACCCCTCCCTGCCACCAGCTGGTGTAGGAAATCAGCCAGGCTGGCTGCTTGGCGTGGTTCTCTTCTGCTGCTGGTTAAATCCCAGCTGCAGCAGGATGAGACCCTTGTGGGAATTAATTGCCCACTTAAGAGCTTCAATTGGCCCACTAGTGGGTGGGCTGCCTAATGCCATCCCCACTATTGGTACAATTGCAGTGTGGGTGCATGGGTAGGCAGTGGGCAGGCTGCCTGTTGGATTTAACGAGCATCTCCCCCCGCCTCCCACACCTTCAAACCAAATCCACCCCTATGATGAATTCAAGAATGCCGCAATTCTTGGGAATCATTTATCTTTCCATCTTCATGGATGGGAAATGGTGTGTGATACAGGGAGGAATGTAATTGTGGAGAAAATGAGAAGTAAGAAAGGAAAACATTAGCAGAAGGTATATGCTTTGGAAATATATGCTTTTTTACTTACTTGGCAGATACAGCTTTTACTCAATTGATTATGTGGGATCTTTGTTTCACATTTTTTTGTTCAGGTAGAAACGTTTTAATCCAGGACCACAGGAAGCAGTCAGGAATTGAAAGTCTGGCTGATTTTTTTTTCCCCTCTCCATAAACATAGGCTGCTGGGGTCCATTATCATGCTGCCTTGACTGAGATCAGCAAACTCAGGATAGTTGGGATGGAATCAAGCATCTTCTTGATCTGTATGGCTCGGCTGAAACTTGTTGAGCCATAAATACTGGTAGGAACATGCAGAACTCCTCTAAAGCAGTATAAAGAGGGACAGTTATTTCAGTTTCTAGATAAACTTACTGGGCCTTTTGAGGAATCCAATCTTTCTATATCTCTGCAGGTTACTACTAATTAATGCCTCACAAGTGCAAGAAGCTGAAGCATGTTTCCCATTACTATGGGAATGAACGTGAAACCCTTCACATGACTGATACTAACAGGAGCATTATATGATATCGAGCCATATATGAAGAGTTTAGGTCAGATGACCAAAGGCTTGGCCAAAGAAGCTTTAAGGAGTGTCTTAAAGGACACAAGTGAGATAGCGAGGCAAAGAGGCGTTACTGAAATACTTTTCAAGATGGCAATATGAGAGAAATTACATAAATCAAAAACATGGAATGGTGTGAGTGATCAAGGCAAGTCATCATTTAAATGAATCGATCATAATGTAACTGGAATGATAAACTTTTCTTCCCTTCTACAGGGGCTAGCATTGAAATGACAAAAGAAGACCCTTTTGTAGAACCCTCCAATGATGAGGACTCTGTGAGTGGAAGTTATAGTACTGTATCCTCAGATTCTGAGAGGCCAGTTGTCCATCCAGTAGTTTCAGCACCTATGCCTACAGATTGTGGTAAGTAATTTTTTCAACAACCAGCTTTGTGAAAGATTGGACTACTAATCACTGTGCTTTCATTAACTAATTCAATCTTTTCAATGGTGGATTATATCTTTGATATATTTACATAGTACATCATTATCATGAGGGAGACAATGAACTTTTAAAAAGAAATTTGAACTCCCTGTTATTAACTGAAATAAATTATGCCACAAGATTTCACGTTTTAAACAAAAACTTTTACTGCACAAGAATTAAACAAAGCAAGAACTACTAACTTAACAATATATTTCGTAATGTTACGATCCTGTTAGGGACCGTTAACATTTAAAGAAAAACCTGAACACCTCGTTTTAACCAATATAACCAAGCCACAAGATTTGATGTTTTTAAACAAAAATAATCTTTATTGTATATAAAAAGTTTAAACAAAATAAGCACTATTAATTTAACAATATGGTTTTTAGTTATGTATGTTGTGCGCTCAGCTTTACTTCTTACTTCCCTCAATAATTCTCTTATACTTTATGAAATCTTGGAGTATCTTCCTTCTGTTGGGATTACCCAAAAGTATACTACAGTCTTCTGGAATTTACTTTAATTCTCCTCCGTTCCATTCTCCGAGGTAAGACTTGTTGTTTAATGCCTCTTGACTGTGGATGTTTCAGTCCTTTGTTCTAGCTGCCTTCTCAATGATTCCCAGCTAATTCTGCTGATTGCTTTCTTTGCCACAAGGCTCTGTGAGGACCACTGTAAATTTCCTCCACTCACTGCCAGCTAGAGTAAATCTTCCTGCCAATTTTCCCTCATGTAATCAAAATGGAGATTAAGCCCTCACCTGCATTCCACACGGAATAATGAAGTTAGTATTTTCTCAGCTTAACTGCTGGCCATCGACTTTGGCTATCTTATCTCACTGGACCACAATTGCCCAAATTTCTAGGACATAGGTTCCCAGCTGCTTCACTCAACCAGTCTTACTAGTTGGCTAAACTAACTGACTTCACAAAGATAAACTTATAACAAAAAATATCACTAAGCTCCACCCATCGCCATGGCAATGTGACACAAAAGGTCTGCTGTAAAGTAGAAATGCAAGTCTACTTCATAATTCCAAGGCTTTCCTTAATCCTGGGAACCACATTAATAACTTAGTTTTTACTGGAATAAGCACAGATAAAATGTCTCAAATTCTTTAGCTAAGTAAGACAAATGCTTTTTTATGATTCTCACCCTTTCACTCTGATTTTATGCAGTAAACACAGGTTACATTTTGTATTGTAATTATCTTAAGTCCCTGTGGTTTGGCAGCCTCTAGATGTTTACCAGAAGTTTTTCCCACTGAACTTAAGTTTAAAATTCAATTTCTAAAAGTAAAAATCGATACCTCTAAAACATATGAATCATGACACCAGACATGTATAACAGTAAGCCCTTATTATTTAAATCCGAAAATCACAACAGACCACTCCTTGTCCTGTTTCTATTTCCACCCAAGAGTTTCCCTATATATTACAGGATATTGAAGGTCTTTTTACTTCTCCTGGGACCAAACCAAACTATGCCACAGCTCTTAGGAATTCAGTTTAATTTTCCTCAGTTTCCCAGCCTGGCATTTAGGCTTCCAGAGTTCTCTCTCCATGAGGATTCCATTGGTGATCTCTTCTGCTAGTTTTACAGATCTGACAACTTTACCTCCTCATGCACTTGAACTTTTCATTCTGAATATGAGCTGTAGTCACAATTCCTGTTTAGGGACTCCAGATCAGGAACATCCTGATTACTAATGGCCCCTATGCTTCATGTTCTGGCTGTTTGCAGATACAAAACTGCATTTTCACAGTCTTCCAAGTTAACTCTGCTGACAGTTTTCTCACAGGCTTCTCAAGCTGACTAACTGCTTCTGTAAGAAAACACACAGATAGACCCAAAACAAAAGAGTATCTCCCTACATAGCCTATCTCCATTGCAATATGGAATAGCTGGGACATTACAAACAGAAATTTAAATTATTTATTTTTTTATCTTCAAAACAGCCCTTTGATTCTGGGACCCACATGAATAAGTTATATCTGTATCTCAATGGAAATAATGGCCGACTTAGTGGTTTCATCAATAATGCCAGTGTTTACAAGTTGCTTTGAGCTTCTTTGATCTCGGGAACCTACATGAATAATTGAAACCTCACCTGTTTACGCTCTAATTTCAAAGCATTTTCCGAGATGTCTATAGATGAACTGGCCAGTTAATAGCCATTGTAATCCCATGTGTGAATACCTATTACTACCACCCCAACCACACCATAAAACTTCTCCTTTGAACTGTAATTCCCCCACGTCTGTTTGAATTGTACTTACTACAGGGTTGTTTACCAGTTCATCAGTCAGATGTTTTCATTTATCTACATTTAAAATTCAATTGCTAAAACTAAAAGTTATGCCTCTAAAACACATAAATTATGAATTTAGATATTTGCAACAACATTATGACTATTCTGGATTCTGTGTAAAACTTGTGTAAATCATGTATAATGAAGTCATACCATACATAAACTCTTGTCATAACAGCATGATTTGGATAATAGCTCAGTATAAATTTGGGCTAATGGTGACATCAGATTATGTCTTTTGGCCTGTGTTGGCTATCTTTAGTCATCAAGCAGCTGTGCTGAATGGTTTCTGACGTTTGAGGTGCTTTTCAATTATTTTCACAGTTCAAAGAATTCTGAGGAGTTCAGATAAACATTTAGAAACACATAGAAGAGGTAAAGATGCATACTTCCATGTTCCCAGATAAAATAGTTATAGTGCAGAGTTAGTCGTATGATATTGGTCAGTTCTTTGCAATCTGGCTAAAATGGATACTTCCATTTAATTTAATGATGAGACATCACTTTAATGTACAAGGAAATGTGATTTAAGCTTTGGGCCCTAGGGTGAAGGACCTGTAATGATGGTACAAATAAATAAAGATGTGGTTCTGCAGGATCCAATTGATAAGAGGAAATAAAAATTGAAGAATTACTACCCACTATCAAAAATATTTCAAAGAAGAAATAGGTACACTTCAGATGTAACTAGTGGATCTCCCTTGCCACCCTCCTTCAGGGAGCATGTGGTACATTTTGGGATATTTACCAACACTTTTCTTGAGTTCATGAATACACTACAGTAAAGTTCTTTATGAACAAAAACCTGTGTTTTATTCTGCTCTACTCAAGTTTAAAAATTAACCCTTAAAAATAGTAAATCGCTTACTAGAAGATACATATGGTGCCTACCACATTATTCAGAAGGCTAAAAAATAACACATTGTCAGACTAAATGTGCAGGTTAAATGAGTGGGTTGAAATTATTTACAGATTAAATAACATACCAAAGCAAATGGACCAAAAAATATATCAAATATCTGTAAACAAAAAATTGAACTGGAATCAGCCCATTAGATTGTAAAATCTGGGGGCTTGTGCCAAAATTAGCAGCATGCGTTGGGCTAAGAAATGCCATCCTACAATGAATGGATCAGATCAAAGATCTGCAGCCCTGCCACATCCTGTCATGAATAATGGTGGATAAACAAACAACCATTGTGGAGGGGGCTCCACAAATGACCCCATCCTCAATGATGTGGGAGCCCAGCACATTAGTGCAGAAGACAAGGCTGAAGCATTTGTAACTATCTTCAGCCACAAGTGCGGAGTGGATGATCCATCTCTGCTTCCTCCTGAGGTCCCCAGCATCATACACATCAATCTTCAGCCAATTTGATTCACTCCACGTGATATCAAGAAATGGCTGAAGGTATTGCTTAATGCAAAGGCAATGGGCCCTGACAACAGCCTGGCCAAAGTACTGAAGACTTGTGAACCAGAACTAGCCATGCCACGGGCCAAGCTGTTCCAGTTCAGCTGCAATGCTGGCATCTACCTGACAATGGGGGAAACTGCCCAGGCATGTCCTGTACACAAAAAGCAGGATAATTCCAATCCAACAAATTACTGCCCATCAGCCTCCTCTTGATCATTAGCAAACTGATGGAAGGTGCTATTGACCGTGTGTGGCATCAAGGAGCCCTAGCAATTGTGAAATCAGTGGTTGCTGGAAGTGGAGCAGGGGATAGGCAAGGGGAGATGCACGGGGCAGGGGGGGAGCTCTCCACTGCTTGGAGTCTTACGTAGCACAAAGGAAGATGGCTGTGGTTGTTGGAGGCCAAACATCTCTGTCCCAGGACATCACTGCAGGAAGTCCTCAGGGTATCATAGGAAATAAGAACAGGATTCAGCCATTCGGCCTCTCAACCTGCTCTGCCATTCAGTTAGATCATGGCTGATCTTCTACTTCAACATAATTTTCCTGCACTATTTCCGTGTCCCTTGATGCTTTTACTATTTAGAAGCCTAACGATCTCTGTCTTGAACATACTCAATGACTGAGCCTCTACAGCTCTCTGGGGTAGAGAATTCCAAAGGTTTACCACCTTCTGAGAGAAGAAAGCCCTCTTTACCTCAATCCTAAATGCCCTATCTCTTATTCTGAGACTGTGTCCCCTGGTTCTAGACCCCACCCACCCCAGTCCAGTTGGGGGAAACATCCTTCCTGCATCTACCTTGCCAAGCACTAAAAAAAATCACAGGCCCAGTATCCTCAATCTGTGCTCATAGGACAATCTCAGGAATCAGCCTGGTGAACCTTCGTTGCTCCCCCTCTATGGCAAGTATATCTTTCCTTAGGTAAGGAGACCAAAACTGCACACAATACTTAGGGGTGGTTTGTCCAAAGCTCTGAACAATTGCAGCAAGACATCTTTACTCCTCTTACAATCCTCTTACAATAAAGGCTAACATACCATTTGTCTTCCTAATTGCTTGCTGCACCTGAATGCTAGCTTTCAGTAACTCATGAATAAGGACACCGAGGTCCCTTTGGACATAAACACTAAGCCTAAGCATCTTCAGCTGCTTCATCAATGACCTCTCCACCACCAAAAGGTCAGAAGTGGGGTTGTTCACTGATTGCACAATGTTGAGTACCATTCACATCTCCTCAGATACTGAAGCAGTCTGTATCCATATGCAGCAAGACCTGGACGACATTTAGGCTTTGGTTGATAAGTGGCAAGTGACGTTCACGCCATGCAAATTCCAGGCAATGACCATCTCCAACAAGAGAGAATCTAACCATCTCCCCTCATTACCATCATTGAATCCCCCACTATCAACTTTCTAGGAGTAACCATTGACCAGAAACTGAACTGGACTAGCCATATAAATATTGTGGCTATAAGCGCAGGTCAGAGGCTGGAAATTTTGAGATGGGTATCTCACCCCTGCAATCCACCATCTACAAGGCACAAATTAGGAGTGTGATGGAATACTCTCCATTTGCCTGGATGAGTGCAGCTCCAACAACACTAAAGAAGCTCGACACCATCCAGGATAAAGCAGCCTGCTTGATCACCCCATCCACCAACTTTAACATTCACCACTGATGCTCAGTGGCAGCAGTGTGTTCTGTATACAAGATTCACTACAGCAACTCGCCAAGGCTCCTTTGACAGCAGCTTCGAGACCTATGACCCCTATCACCTAGAATGACAAAGGCAGCAGATGCATGGGAACACCACCACCTGTAAGTTCTCTTCCTAGTTTTGCACCCTCCTCACTTGGAATATATTGCTGATCCTTCACATTCACTGGATCAAAAACCTGAAACTCCCTTCCCAGCAGCACTGTGGGTGCACCTGCACCAGCTGGACTGCAGTGCTTCAAGAACGTGCCCCTCCACCACAATCTCAAGGGCAGTTAAGGCTGGGCAACAAATGCTGGCCTAGCCAATGACACTCACCTCCTATCAAAGAATAATTTAAAAAGCTGCATTAGTTCTGCTTTTCACTGCTTTTTATGTTTCTCTTAATTGAATGCTAAACTTTAGAATTTCTGTTGGCAATGATTCCTTCTACAGGGCACTGGTGAGACCACATCTGGAATACTGTATACAGTATTGTCTCCGTATTTAAGGAAGGATGTAAACACATTGGAAGCAGTTCAGAGAAGGTTTACTAAGCTAATACTTGGAAGGTTGGACAGGCTAGGCTTGGGATCTCCTGGAGTTTAGAAGAATAAGAGGTGACATTATTGAAGCATATAAGACCCTAGGGGTCTTGACAGGGTAGATGTGGGGAGGATGTTTGTGGGAGAATCTAGTACTAGGGGCCACTGTTTAAAAATAAGGGGTCACCCATTTAGGGCAGAGATGAGGAGAAATTTCTTTCTCTCAGGAGATTGAAAGCCTTCCGAACTCTTTTCCGCAAAAGGCGGTGGAATCAGAATCTTTAGATGTTTCTAAGTCAGAGGTGGATGCTTTCTTGATAAGTTAGAAGGTGAAAGATTAACGGGGATAGGTGGGAATGTGGAGTGGAGGTTACAATCAGATCAGCTACGATCTTATTGAATGGCGGAGTGGGCTTGAAGGGCCGAGTGGCCTACTCCTGCTCCTGATTCGTGTGGTCATATGCTTTTTTTCCACTTCTGTAGTTCTGTTCCTTTCGACATAATGAACTCCAAGAGAATTCACACTTAAAAATTCAGGTGGCATTTATATTTCATAAATTGTGCGCACATTCTCCTTTTGAATGATTCAAATCACTTTGTGCTTCATTACTGCTTTTTTAAAATTTTAATGCTGTCAGTATCTGCAAAATGGCAGTCACCAATGGAAATTTGGTCACACATGGCGCACTCCACTGCATGTTCAAGTTTTTGTTCTGACCTTATAATTAATATTGTACTCTGACTGACATTTTGATATGACTATCATTGTTGGCATATGCTCTGTGTCCATCAGTCATGCTTAAGTAAATGGACAATCTGCAAAGTGATCACTACAAGTATTGGTGAAAATATAGCATTGCTTGAAGTGTAGTTTTGGTAATTAAAATTTGAAGAGTGACAACTGCAATCAATGATCATTATAAAAACATTCTACAGTAAAATCATTTCTTTTGAAGGAGCAGTGCTATTAACAGTTCTTAGAGGCAAAGTGGTTTGAAATTATGGCTTAATTTTCACATGTTCTTCCAATCGGGCTTCACACCAGATCGTGAATAGAAATCATAACTGCATCTGTCAAGCCACACATGGTAATGTTTCAAATAGATAATTCTAGTCATCAAAGTAACTTTATGTTAATTAGTCTCTGAATACAAAGCAGATTGCTTCTTGTTTTTCATTTTGAAGGAATATATTTCATTTGAACTTTTCAAAAATATAAAATGAAGGCAGAAAACACTCTATTTGTCAGAGTATGAGCATGGTATATGGAGTGAGCTATATGATCTTTGATTTAAGCTTCAAGTAATGCTCTGAAGACCTTCAAGACTGTGTTTGGAGCACATTGGTTCTCTGGACATTCGTCACCATGATCTGAACATAGCTGACAATTGCAATCCTGGTGAATCCATGTTAGCAGGGAAATATTTAGCTCCCAGGTTTGTTAGAACAGGTACCTTTATGTAGTGCACAACTGTTTTGCTATGTCAGAGATTTATGCAGTTCTACTTCTGTAGTTTTGTTTCTGCTGTATAATCATGATTTCCAGAGAAGATCAAATATGTAAGAGAAAGGAAAACTATTGGTTATGTTTTACTGTTTTTAAAATTTGCTTCTTTGTTAAAATTAGGCAAGAAATTCAGTATTCATTATTTTTTATGGGATGGGCATCACCAGCTAGGCCAGCATTTATTGCCCATCCCTAATTGCCCTTGAAAAGGTGGTGGTGGGCTGACTTCTTGAGCTCCTGCACTCCATGTGTTGTAGGAACACCCACATTGCTGTTAGGGAGTTCCAGGATTTTTCCGCAGCAGCATTGAAGGAACAGCGACGTAGTTCCAAGTCAGGATGGTGTATGACTTGGAGGGGAACTTGCAGGTGGTGGTGTTTCCATGCATCTGCTGCCCTTGTCCTTCTAGGTGGTAGAGGTCAGGGGTTTAGAAGGTGCTGATGAAGGAGCCTTGGCGGGTTGCTGCATTGCATCTTGTAAATATATACACTGCTGCCACTGTGCATCAGTGGTGGAGAGAGTGAATGTTCACAGTGGTGGATGGGATGCCAATCATGCGGGCTGCTTGTCTTGGATGGTGTCGAGCTCCTTGAGTGTTGTTGAAGCTGAGCTCATCCAATCAAATGGAGAGTATTGCATCACAGTCCTGACTTGTGCCTTGTGGATAGTCATCGGGGAATCAGGAGGTGAGTTACTCACCGCAGAATTCCCAGCCTCTGACTTAATATTGTAAGCACAATATTTATATGGCCAGTTCAGTTTCTGGTCAATGGTAATCCCCAGGATGTTGCTAGAGGGGGATTCAGCAATGGTAATGCCATTGAATGTCAAGGGGAGATGCTTAGATTCTCCCTAGTTGCAGATGGTCATTGCCTGGCACTGGTGTGGAGTGAATGTTATTTGCTACTTATCAGATCAGATCTTGCTGCATATGGATATGGACTGTTTCAGTGTCTGAGGAGTTGTGAATGCTGCTGGACATTGTGCAATCATCAGTGAACATCCCCACTTTTGACCTTATGATGGAAGGGAGGTCATTGATGAAGCTGCTGAAAATGGTTGGGCCCAGGGCACTACCCTGCGGAAGCCCTGGGACTGAGATGAATGATCTCCAACAACCACAACCATTTTCCTTTGTGCTACGTGTGACCCCAACCAGCGGAAAGTTTTCCACCTGATTTCCATTGACTGCAGTTTACCTAGGACTCCTTGATACCACACTCTATCAAATGGTTCCTTGATGTCAAGTGTCTTCACTCTCATCTCATCTCTTGAGTTCAGCTCTTTTGTCCATGTTTGGACCGAGGTGGTAATGAGGTCAGGAGCTGCATGGCCGTGGCATAACCCAAACTGAGCGTCAGTGAGCAGGTTATTGCTGTGTGACTGCTGTTTGATAGCACTGTCGATGACCCCTTCCATCACTTTGCTGGTGATTGAGAGTAGACTGATGGGATGGCAGTTGGCTGGGTCGGATTTATCCTGCTTTCTATGGACAGGACACACCTGGACAGTTGTCCACATTGGCTGGTAGATGCCAGTGTTGTAGCTGTACCGCTTGGCTAAGATCACGACTAATTCTGGAGCACAAGTCTTCACTACTATTGCTGGAATGTTGTCAGGGTCCATAGCCTTTACAGTATCCAGTGTCTTCAGCCATTTCTTGTTATCATGTGGAGTGGATTGAATTGGCTGAAGACTGGCCTCTATGATGCTGGGGACCTCCAGAGGAGGCTGAGATGGATCATCCGCTTGGTACTTCTGGCTGAAGGTGGTTGCAAATTATGCTGAGCTCCCATATCATTGAGGATGATAATATCTTTGGAGCCTCCTCCTTCTCCAGTTAGTTACTTAATTGGTTACCACCATTCACGACTGGATGTGGCAAGAACTGTAGAGTTTAGATCTGATCCATTGGTTGAAGGATCACTTAACTCAGTCTATTGTATGCTGCTTCCGCTGTTTGGCATGCAAGTAGTACCTTATTTTAGGTATGCCTCGTGCTGTGCTGTCACCACAACATGATGAAGGGTTTCTTTGATGTGAAGATGAGACTTCGTCTCCACCAGGACTATGCAGTGGTCACTCCTACCAGTACTATCATGGACATATGGACCTGTGACAAGTAGATTGGTGAGGTGAGGTCAAGTAGGCTTTTCCCTCTTGTTGGTTCCCATACCACGCAGCAAATTCAGCGAATATGTCCTTTAGGACTTTACCAGCTCGGTCAGTAGAGGTGCTACTGAGCCACTCTTGGTGATGGACATTGAAGTGTTGACAGGGCTGGGTGTGCTATTGTCATTTCTGATGTCTAGGTCGATGCTGTGTGGGCCATCTGGTTTCATTATCTGTATTGGTTTGATACAACTGAACGGCTTGTTGAGAGGGCATTTGAGAAGCAACCACATTATTGTGAATCTTGAGCCACATGTAGGCCAGACCAGGTAAGGAACGGCAGATTTCCTTGCCTAAAGGATATTAGTGAACCAGATGGCTTTTTACAACAATCAGCAAGGTTTTATGGTCACCATTAATGAATCTAGCTTTTTAATTCCAGATTTATTAATTGAATTTAAATTCCATCAGTTGCCATGGTGGGATTTGAACCCTTATGCCCAGAACATTAGCTTGGGCCTCTGGATTGCTAGTCCTGTGACATTACCACTACACCACCACCTCCCAGTTGGGTGTTCTCAGTCAGGTTGCTGTTGTTCCACATTTTCACTCAGCTTGGATGTAACAGCTGTCGCTTTTGGGATGCATGTGCTGATTTAGGCATCAAGTGACAGATTGCTGGCGATTTGTGGAGCCGAGATATGTGAAGCTATCAACAGTGTCCTGCATCATATTGTTACTGCTAATAAATGGTGGTATGGCCACATGCTGGACTGTGATCTTTGTCTTCCTGATGCTGATGCTCAGACCAAACTCTTTTTACATGTGTGAGAGAGCCTGTCCATTTGCTGCTGAAGGTGCGACATTGTCAGCTTAGAGCAACTTTGATGAGGACTCGGTGCAGTTTTATCATGGATTTAAGGCGAGTGATGTTGAACAACCTTCCATCAGTTCTGGTTGTTAGTAAATGTAGAATAAAGGGTTAATGTCAGGAGCACTGGTATAACTACTGATGTAACTATAATGCAATGTCACATGACTAAGAAACTGAGATCTGGTGGGAAGCAGAAGTACAACTTCGTGCAGAGTGCTGAGATGAAAATAGATCTGTAAATAAACAGGAATGGTTTTTTACAAATAGCAGTCTATGGTGGTATCCTTAGGGTAACAGGCAAACCCTAAAGAAACTTTGTCTAGGCCCCAAACTCAAGATGAGACATGGTGACAGTGGAGAGAGCATAACAATCCTGTTATGACCAGATGAGAAGGAGTGAACTGATCCTCCTCTATTCAGCCTCTTTGGTTGGTCACAACAAGGGTTTAATGTTTCATTCATGAGGTAATGCCTTTTCCAAATCCAAATGTATTTAACTATTTAAGCAGTGAGCGATAAGGAGCCAATGAGGCAAGGTTTTCTTGAGCTAAAGAAAGAGCAAAGGAAAAATAATAAAAATGCGATGTCAAGCATTCGGCCCTCATGCAGTCATTTGGACAAACACACACTCTCCCTCTCTTTCTCACACACACACAAACACACACACACACACACGTATCAGAGATAAGGGAAATTAGAGTCCAACAAAAAAACGTTCAAAAAATATACAGGTAAGAGTCCTTTGATTGTCCTTGAGGTGTAGATTTTTCAATGTTGTGGCCAATTTGGATTAACTGGTTTCATGGATGTGGTCAGATATAGAAGATGTTGCAGTTATTACAAAATCTTGGCTCTCTGGTAGTTTTCTGGTAATGTTGACTTCTCGAACCAGCTAATACACTTGTTCGAGAAAAGTGGGTTCTCACCATCAAAACTATTCATGGGAAGATGGCTGTGAACATAACTTGTAGCTCTACAATGAACACGCCAATATAACATTACCTCAGCTGATTGTGAGAAAGTTAGGAAGCATGAGGGGAAACAAAGGGAAGTCAAGCTCATAACTTCAACTTTGGGCACAGAGCACAAGACTTGAAAATCTTCAGCCTGGGGATTGTGTGTGGATATGAGATCAACAGAAAGAAGGCATTGTAATAGAAGGAATCCCATGCCAAGATCTTATAGAATTGAGATAGACCGGAGAAATATCAGAAGGAACTGAAGAGCCTTGATATCATTAGGAATGAAACTAATGAAACCTTGGACATAACATTTAGATTTGAATGGAGACAAGGAACCAGATAAAAGTGGAACCTCTACAACCACCCAGGTGGAAGACACTCCTATTGAATGATGAGAGAGTGCAGTTTGCCTTCAACCTCAAAATGAAATGAGGACCAGATGAGGGAGATTGGTTAAGGCACCACAGGGACTAATCCTGTGAAGTCTGCGATTTTGGGGGGAGATGTAGCAGGATGTATATAGTGGAAAAAGACTTGGGGGGCTGGGGTGTAGAGTAAAGGGTTAACATCAGGAGTCAGGTCAATGAATATATTCAAAGCTGAAATAGACAAATTTTTAATCGACAAGGGAATGAAGGGTTTTGGGGGACTGGTAGAAAAGTGGAGTTGAGGCAACATCAAATCAGTCATGTTCTTATTGACTGGCAGAGCAGGCTTAAGGGGTTGAATGGCCTACTGCTGCTCCTGTTTCTTATGTTCTTATGGTGCACACCACGGAATGATTTGCAATATGTTCAGTATTGTGGTAGCTGTGTGTATTGAGAATCGTGTTCAGTGAGTCAAATCTGGTGATGATCAGATCAGGCTGGTGCCAATGCCCTGATCTTGGATGTCTCCAGGACACCTTGTTGCATGGTTTGTTCTGAAAGGTGTTACTTACACAAAACTCTTGGCAGCAATAACGTAGTAGTCTCTGTCTATTCGCATTTACCTTTCCTAAGCTATGATGTCTGAGGCAGGAGGACCATATCTCATGGTCTATGGCCACTTTTGTATTGATATGCCCAATAAGTAAAATATGTTCTGATTTAGAGATTCTGCTGATTGCAGTGTTAAGCTCCTCATAGAACTGGTCATTTGCCTTTATAGTGGAGCATAGCATTGAAGTATAGATGCTCATGAGGTTCATTAGCCTTGTTTGAGTTGAGAGTTCGATGGACAGAATATATTTCTACCATTTTACCTTCCTTCCAGTGAAACCTACACCTGGCTCACTTGTTTTTTCTGAATGAGACCTGTCAGATGAGCATGTAATGTTTTTCTTTCAGTGATCCGTTCTCAGCAAGCCTACTCTCTGGTAGGGAAGCTATGTCAATGTTCAGCCTGTCAACTTCCATGTGAATCACAGTTGTCTTGCATGTGTTGTTGACCAGCTGTATGTCATCTGTCAATCCAGTCCACATGGTCTTGACATTTAGCTTGCCAATCACAGAGTTGGCACCTTCTTTCTTTTTGTTTATTTCATTTGTTTGCCTGATGCAGTGGGTTCCATCCACTTGTTGAGCAGAGAATCTAAGCTTCAAGCACCCACTGAATCAGATGGACTGTGGAGGGTTAGCACCTTACTATTCAGGGCTTACCTGACTTGAGGTGGCAGGGGCTGATCAGTGGGACACAATGGTCCCTCCCACTGTAGCCCCCATTCTCCACACCAGTAAAAGTTGGGCTTATCACTTGTAACTGCTGTTTCCCATGTTAACGCTCTGCAGCGAAACTGAAATGTCCTCTTTGGGGCGCAAGCCTGGGCACAATTTATGGAGACACTGGATTGCCCAAACTTCAGGGTTTCCCTCCCCAATGAGTCCAAAGGAATGCAAAGCACTACATTTGGCACCGGCTTGGTTGCAGGAGTTGCTGGAAAGATGACATATTTGGGCATCAGTTCGCCTTTGGGGCTGCACTCCAGATTTTTTGTCAGGGTTTACTCACTTAGCCTTCAACTCTCCTGAGGTATCCACAAGGTGCTGCCCATAGTTGGGGTTTTGGTACATGAGTGCCAAGACGTGTTCACATGCCTGTGGGCTTGCAGACTGTATGGCCTGAATAATACTCTCCCAGATCAGGACTGTTCCCCGCAGTGCCGAACATAGTATGGGGTGTGATGACTCAGGCGGCATTTCTGACATCATCACGCTGTTTTACGATAATATGTTATGCAGGCGGGGCAAAAAGTTGGAAACCCGCTTGCGTTATTTAAATGTCAATTGAGAAAATAATTAACGACCCAAATGACAGCAATAATATGCTCTGAAGGCAATAATACATCTTCAGGGTGAGAATCACACCATATGGGGAATCTGTTTTTTAATGGTCAAGCTTGTTTGAGCAGGTTTTAAAAGTGCAACTGAGACCAGTGTCTCATGTGACTGAGCGGACTAACCATTTGGAGATTGTTTGATTTGGAGGACTTTCTTCTGATTCGGAAGGCTCTTCTGAGTGATTTTTTTTTCCTGGCTATTTCTCAGTGATATAAAGCCTCCAAGACAAATAGGCATTGTGGTCTCAGTTGGAGACTCAACCACCAGTGAGGAGGAGAGAAGGATTAGAAGAAGGAGGAGGAGAAGGGAAGCTCAGGATGCTGTGGTATTGCAGGAAAGGGACAAAGCAGCGCCAGACCCCGAGGATCAGGAGGCACTCTGAGAATGCCAGCAGAGGCACAGATGATCTTATGCTGCCCCTGGAGTATACAAGCAGAGATTTACGCTACCTGCAACCGACCGAGACTCAATGCAGTAGAAGACTCAGGCTTTCAAGAGCCACAGTAATGCCACTTCGTGAGCTGCTGGCAGCAGAGATCACATCCAATTGCATTGTGGACTACATTGAAGGTCACTGTCACGCCAAACTTCTTCGCAACAGGCTCATTCCAGGCAGCCTGTGGAGACCTTAGTGCCATTACATAGCCTGTTGCACACCATTGCATAAAGGTCTTCACAGGCGCAATGTTCCGAAGGGCTGGGAATTACATCTTCACACAGGATGTCACGAGTCACTTGGATAGTGCCCAAGGATTTGCAGTGATTGCAGGTTTCCTCAGGAATGCGCAGACATTGCCATAAAGGTTCCTGCTAGACGGCCATGCACCTTCCTAAACATAAAGAGCTTTCACTCGCTCAACGCTTAGCTGGTATGCGACCATAATCGGTGGATCATGCAGGTGTGCACCAAGTATCCGGGCAGTCACGACTCCTACATCCTTAGGAACTCCTAGATTCCTGACTTTTTCACCAGTCCTGATTCCTTGGAGGGATGACTAATAGGTGACAAGGGCAATCCACTGAAAAGATGGATAATGATGCCTGTAAAGGTGCCCAAGACTGACATAGAGAGGAGGTACAGTGAGAACTATGACAGAACCAGGACCATAGTGGAGTAGACCATTGGTATCCTAAAAATTCCAATGCCTGGACAGATCTGGAAGAGCATTACAGTACTCCCCCTCACAGCCTCCCTGATGGCCATGGCTTGCTGTGCATGGCACAATATTCAAAGTGGAGATGACCTGGAGGATGAGAGCACGCCAATCCTCTGAGGATAAGGGAGATGAAGAGTTGAGGGACCACGGTGATGTTCCTGCTGATGGTCCTGGCCGTAATCGAATGGGTGGCCGTGACACCAAGCACGCTTTAATATGGCAAGGGTTTTAATAGTGCACCTTGCCACTGCAAGATTTGGGGAAATCTTGGCCTTCCTTTTCTCATGTGCCTTGAGAGATTCCTGTCGCCCTTATATCCACACATTACCCATCACCCCACATGAGAACACAATTCATCCTGCCCTTCCTCAACCTTTTACTGTTTTCCTCAACCTCCAGACATTCACATAGCCACAGCAATTAATAGCAACATCAGCATGAGGGAATATGAGATGTGTGCTTATCCTCAAGCTTCAAAGGAGTAATAACATGAATAAATCATAAGCTCACCCATGTGCTCCTTTTTGTGAGTAAAGTGGATATTTAGTAACACAATTACAAGGGCCCTGGCACAGTGTTTCCCCCCTCGCTTGTGGCTGCACTGGAGAGAGGTGGCTGATCTGGCACCTTCCTTGCTCTGGATGATCACAGTGGCTGTCCTCTGTGCAGCTGTGGCCTTGAGTGGCTCAGTTTGCCCCTCCAGGACAATGACCAATATGCCCATGGAAGAAGCTTGGTGCTCTGAGGAGTAGGTGAACACAGCACTCATGACCCATATGGACACCTCTACAGTCCATGCTAGAGCATGCAACCCCTCTGGTATACCTGCCAAGTCTTCTCGGACCTCGCGCTGGACATCCAAAATCTGCCGTCTTACGGATGACTCCAGAGGCTCATCATCCAACTTGGAATCAGTCTCTGGATCACCCTGGACTGTCCTCCGACTGCCCAGAGCTTGCTCCACTACACTCTTGGCAGCTGCATGTGTGAATGTGAAACACTCACCGTTGTGTACATGACCCCTTTCCGGCCGACGTGCCAGAATCTGTTATGATGCTGGGTACAGTGAGAGGATGTGACGCTGCATCCTCTGAGGGTTCTTCTACCTCCTCAAAGGAGGGTTGCTGGATGACTTCTGGTGGAGCTCGCACTGAAGACGCTTCTCTTGTAACAGAGAGACATCAGTAAGGAGGTAATTGGGTATCAAATAGCTTTCCACATCAGCCCTGTTACACAATGCACATTAACTGTAGCACTGTCCGACATAAGCGATTAAACTCCACAGATACATTGTACCCTTGAGCAATGATATGCAGCTTCAGATGATGTACGGGCTCTCTCACGGGCGTTGCCGGCTTGCTTCTCCTGAAAAGATTTGGCACAGAGCATTCATCAAAAATTTCAAACAATCATATGGCATGCCTCCAACCCATTATCAGATCAGCGTGTGCCAGCCTGGAGCCTATGCTTATGTGTCATAAGGTGGTCCTGCAAACCACCTGCCTTATAATTTGATCATTGCTTGAAACACACAATGGCATGGTCTAGGACAGCTGTGTCTTTGTGCAATACATGCTACCTTTGAGGAGCATCAAATCTCAATTACCTCCTGCATTCATTAGTGAGACCTGTAACACACTAGTCAAGATTGCTCACTGAGGCCATACTCACCCTGGCTGACCTTATATGGTCATTGAGCCTTTTCTGGCACTGGGACCAAGTCCTTCTCACTGTTGGCCACCTCGGCCACTTGCTCCTATGCAGCACGGGTCTGGTTAGGCTTGCTCTTCTTGCCAGCGGTTGGCATGAGCGGCTCACATCGGTTAGAAATTGTACGCAGGAGGGCTCCAAGGGAGACCTCTCAGAATCTAGCGGCTGGTTTGGCCCTTCTAGTATGCCACTCACCTCACTCTAATGTTGCAGACTTCCATGTTTGGAAGCATGTAACAAACGTACAACTTCTCAATGCCAAAAGTTGGGAGGCTCGCTGAAATTTACAAGTTCTGTTACCTATGAAGAGTGACATGGTTTGCAGAGAATACCTAAAATTTAAATGCACTTACCTTGCAAGACTGGAAAATGCAGAAATCGTCTCTCTCAAATAGATCAACAAGATTGCTCATCTGATAGGTCATAGCCTGCAGCCTCCGGACATCCTGCTTTCCAGCACTCATTGGGCGGGATGAAGGCCTGTAACCCGCCCTTGCCATTAACTGGCGGAAATTAACGTATTATTGGGCGCACTTCATTGGTGGGCCCTGAAGTCTGAACACTGCCTACTTCCGGGTGCAGAAGCCGTCGTCGTGCTTGACCGTGTTATTCAGCCCTGTGTTTAGAGGCTACATGTTCGCCAATTTCTTCTGAAGCTTTAGCCTGGGACCATGAGAAACCCCGTCTCCGTGTGCCGCCACAAAGAGGCACAGCTGAAAACTTGCTGATGGAGAGGCTGTGTTCCGATGGTGAGGGACTTAAACCTTTGGCTCCCTTTTATGCTTTGCAACCATATTATGGTGTAGGCTGAAAATGAAAGCCAAACTAGCACACAAAAGAGAAAAGCATGCTAACTCTTTGTGCCCATGCACTAGACACATCACTTCAACCTGTTGGTCAATTAAGGGGAAAGATCTAAATTTGGAAGTTAGACCAAAGGAACGCACCACACACACATTTTACCTGGATTAGAAAATCAGGGCTAATGGTCTGAAGTTTAATTTAAAAATAATGGGTGGATTTGCATGGGGTTGGGGTTAAAGTCTCAGAAGTTTGTTTCCGAGCCAAACCTTCCTCAAACCCTTCCACTTTCAGCTTTTTCTGAGGTCAGAGAGTAGGCAGGCAGGCAGATGACGAAGCTGATCCACGGAAGTGGGTTTCAACTTTCAAACATGATAATGAGGCTCTTTCAGCTTTTGATGAGTAACCGCTGTTGACCAGGTTTCCTGAGTGTCATACAGATTAGTAGCTTCCACAGGGCGAGATAAGTGCCTTCACACCTTACTCCTGGATTCAGGTGCCTGCCTGAGAAGCCAATGTGAGTAAGTCCTCCCTCCAAAGACCTTATTTCCACCAGACCACTGGTCCTTCTACTACTGTCAGGCCCTGATCTGCTCCCTCACCTCCCCACTCTCCCCAGCCAAGACTTCTGATTTTCCCCTACCATGAAGCCTATGACCTCCCTCACTGGGATCAGCAGGCCCTCAAATTGCTCCCCCCACCTTCCATGTGGGCTTACCTGCTGCTGAAGTCATCAGTGACTAACGCCAAGCCCAACTAATCAAGGACTGTTGTAACCTTACTATTCTGTAGATTGAACACAAATTGTGTTTTCTTCAGTTGGAATATAATGTTGAAATCACTGATTTGTAAAGTGTAACATTATTCTCAGTTGCTCATTTTTCTTCACCTCAAAGGAATTAGGTTTACTTGAATTTATTATTAAAAAGCTTATAATCAGCATCAAACTGCAGCAAAAAAATAACTCCACAATTGACAAGTGATGTTTTCTTCAGCCCAGCAGAGAATCTGATTTGAGTAACATTTTTTTTGTAATCGATGTCTTCTACGCTCCTCTAAAGTTAGGCCAAACGATATAATTTGGGGATATAATGTGGGTATCACCCTTAGAAAAGTTTTTATCATTGATATGCACCAACGATGGTGGTGCTTTTGCATTGTATTTAAGACTCCCAACATGAGATTGAGGGCCAGTTCATTCTTTTTCTCACCAAGGAACATTGTTCTCTGCTCCTGTGCTTTGTTATTTGTTGTTTCCTTTAAGGACGTTCATTTTTGAAAGTTAGTTATTTTTGTTGTAGAAGATTATGTTTTATAAAGTTAATCTGCTTAATTATTTAAAGTTACTTGTTTGTAAACATTTTTAGCTTTGAACAATGCTGTGTAATTTGTGTTGCTCCTTGAGATTATTTGCTTTTTGGTCACAGCCATTTTAATGCATATTGCTGCTGGTACTTTACTCAAGACCCTGTGTTGACTGCTGCAGGAGTAATTACGACAGCTGGTAGCAGCCAAGAAAGTTCCCCTAAGAGGTGCTGTTCAGCATTTGTGAGTCTTTCAGTCTCATTGGATTGCTTCTGATAGTGCTGAGTTGGATTAGAGTTGTGAGTAGTACTGAGCAAAACGTTGGCAGGCGTAGGTGCTGAAGCTAGGAGGAACGTGCCATGTGATCTCTATCCAATCACAGGCAAGTATATGTAATTATAATAAAGCAGTACTCCCACTACACTGTCTAGCTTGGATTAAGCTAGCATGCCTGAATCAATATTCCATTGAAGTGAATGGTAAAATTTAAAAAATATCCAAACATAATAGAAAAACATGACATAAATATCATGATGGAAAACTGGAAAGAATGAAATATTACAGCTTGTAAGTATACTTTAAGTTGCATTGATAGCATGGCCTTACCAATGATGTTTAAAGGGCAACACCTGTTAGGATCTGAATATAGAACAAAACAAATTATGACAAGTATCATGCTATCATGTTTCCTCTCTATACTTTCTCCAGATTCTATCTCTACGTTCTGTACAAAATTGACTTCTCTTAATGTCTTCAGACTTAGCTTTGCTGAGATTGTCACTTCAGCCTTTGCAAATAATATCAAAGAAATGAATTTGCCTGTAGATCAGTTTTTGCACCCATTTGCTCTGTTTTAGCTAATTGCAGAAGTACTTCACCATTAAATCCATTCACTTTCATTAATTACATTAAGTTGCATTATTTGAGGACCTCTCTAATTTAATTTACATAATTTGAAACCATATGCAAGCAAGTTGGCTACTTTAGACTTCTCTGTTGTTGTGTCTCTTCTTTTCAGTGTTTTTTTAATTTTCTTCACTGATCTTCTAGGCCCAGGTAGCCAGTCAGTCAGCACTTTGTTTTCTTGCTGTAAATGTGAATTTTTACATTTAACATTAACTGTCCCACTCCATTCTGGAATCTGCTTGACTGCTTTGCAAGCAGGCGGCATTTTCCACCTCTTCTGAAAGAATGACCGAGGTTGAGGAGATTACAATTCCAAAAGACAAAGCTATAATAATGCATGAGAAATTACACTTATGTTTCTTCCTTTTTTCTGTCGGATTTACTATCACGGCAAAATATAGGAACATAGGAAATACGAACAGGAATAGGCCTTTCGGCCCCTCGAGCCTGCTCTGCCATTCAACATGATCACAGCTGATCTTCTACCTGAATGCCATTTACTCGCACTATCCCCATATCACTTGTTATCTTTAATAACTAGAAATCTCTCCATCTCTGTCTTGAGCATACTCAATGACTGATCCTCCCACAGGCTTCTGAATGAGAGAATTCCAAAGATTCACTACACTCTGAGTGAAGAAATTCCTCTTCATCTCGGTCCTAATGGTCCACCTCTTATTCTGAGATTGTGACCCCAGTTCTAGAACTCCAGCCAGGAGAAACGTTCTTCCTACATCTACTCTCTCTCTCGAGCCCTATAAGAATTTTGTATGTCTCAATGAGGTCACCTCTCATTCTTCTAAACCCCAGAGAATATGCTATGGCCTTGCTGATGTGAGTAGTAATAAAAGGTCTTTAATATAGCTAGGATTTAAAAAAATATATATCTATTTTGGCGCATTGGTTTTTTTATGTTGATGGTAAGTATTTGGCATTAATGCCTAGCAAAGGGATTAGAACTATTTTGTTGAAATAATCAGGACATCAATATATGCTGCTTGATATAAGTAGGATTATAGTTTTTTTCATTCTTTCCTGGGATTTGAGCATTAATGGCAAGGCCAGCATTTGCTGCCCATCACTAATTGCCCTCAAGAAGGGGTGGTAAGCCACCTTCCTGGACTGGCGCAGTCTATCTGGTGTATGTACATCCACAGTGCTGTTATTTTCCTTTTTGTAATATTTTTATCAAGCAACCAGAGATGTTGATGTTATGATCCCCAGCTGAGGTTACCCCTGGGCAAGCCTGATCCCAGAGTGGAACCCAGCTTGTTAGAACCTTTAGTAATTATGGTTTTATTTAGTGTTTAATGTACCTTTTAAGAATAATACTTGTTAGGCAAGATCACATGATCTGTTGTAACCAACAGGAGAGCAGTGTGGGCTATCTAGAGTCAGTGTAGAGACAGAGTTGGGGTTGAAAGTAGATGTGTAGTGGCTGCTGAGTATTTTGTAAATAAACTTAAAGTTTTCGCCCCAGAAGTGTCTGCAGGTCAACTCTATCGTTAATAGCACAACTCAGCCACCCTACAATAAACTGGCGATGAGGATAAAACGGGATTGAACAGAAGAAATCAAGTTAAAGAGCTTGGAACTATACCTCACCCAGTGATTGTAAGTAGCAAGCTCCTTTAGAATTGAAGAGGTTATCCCCTTTCAAAATGTCACAATTTTGGAGAATTGATCCTTTTGAACTTCCCACAGATGATTGGTCTCAATACATAGAACGCCTCATGTTCTTTTTTCAAGTGAATGAGATTACGGGGGAAGAGAAGAGGCGAGTGAACCTCTTGAACACTTGTGGGAGCAAAACCTACAGCTTGATTTGAAGTTTGACGGTACCCAGTGCCCCAGATTCGAAAAATTTCGATTAATTGGTGGACCTCGTGAAGGGTCATTTTCGCCCAAAGCCCTCAGTCATGATGCAGAGAAATAGAGACAATTGCACGCTACGTGGAAAATTTGGAGCAGCTAAAGGAACATTGTGAGTTCAATATGACTCTGAACGGCATGCTTAGAAATCATTTAGTGTGTGGTATGAAAGAGGGTACTATTCAGAAAAGATTATTGTCTGAAGTGAACCTGGATTTCAAGAAGGCGCTACAGATAGCGCTGGATATGGAAAGTGTAGTAAGAGATTCAAAAGCAATACAGGGTGCGCAAAATGGCACTGTCTTCCACATTCAGTGAGAAACCTCAACCGAAAGGGGCATGATAAAGCAAGACTCTGCCAAGAAGTGGGAAACAGCCCCCACTAGCCGAAGAATAAAGAAAAATAACTTAACAGCAGAATTGAAGAATAATTTTGATAGTGGTGGAGACAATCAGTCTTTTAGTGATTAGCAGTTTAAAAAAATCGAATGCTACTATTGTCATAGAAATGGACATACGATGAGACAGTGGAAACAATCAATCTTTTAGTGATTAGCAGTTTAAAAAAATCAAATGCTACTATTGTCATAGAAATGGACATATGATGAGACAATGCAGGGAAAAATCCGAGCAGGTTTGTAAATAAAAGAAGAAGCCCAATGAAATCTACAATGTAGAAAAGCTTGAAACAACAAATTCAGACATTTACTCATTGAAAGTTGGAAAGACAGAACCAATATTTGTCACAGTGAAAGTAAATGGCAAACCTGTTAGAATGGAAGTGGACACGGGAGCTTCCACTACAGTAATTGGGGAATATATCTTCAGATATTTGAAGAATGGTGAACATCAATTAAGGTTAGAAGAAACAAATTCCAAGCTAAAAACATATATGGGTGAAAACATTCAAGTAAAAGGCATTAGCAGAGTAATTGTCCATTATGGAAGCCAAGTGGCAAAGCTGCAAGTGTTAGCATTGAGGATCAAGCCTTCTAGAGTGAAATTGGCTAAGGGAAATCAACCTTGATTGGCCACTGGGATTCCCAAAGAAAGCTGGAAATGTTCCTGTTTTGAAAAAGGAGTGTGTAAGGTCTCAACAACCTTAAGAAATACAGGCTGTCTTAAGCCAAAACCTGGAAGGAGCTCGAAGAGACCGTGATTGGTGACAGAGTTTCGCGATGAGGTGAGCAACCTTCAAAGGGAAAAATAAAACCTGTTGAAAGACCTTCACACACTACAAGATTTCCTCAGGTCACAGTTCGCACCTCTGGAAAAGTATGAAGAGAAACAAAAAGAATTCAGCACCTGAGATAAAAACAAAGAACTGCGGATGCTGGAAATCTAAAACAAAAACAGAAACAGAAATACCTGGAAAAACTCAGCAGGTCTGGCAGCATAGGCGGAGAAGAGCACAGTTGACGTTTCGAGTCCTCATGACCCTTCAACAGAACTAAGCAAAAATAGGAAAGGGGTGAAATATAAGCTGGTTTAAGGGGGTGGGGGGTTGTTGGGACAAGAAGCCAGTAATAGGTGGAGATAACCAAAAGATGTCACAGACAAAAGGACAAAGAGGTGTTGAAGGTGGTGATATTATAAAGGAATGTGCTAATTAAGGGTAGCAGGACAAACCAGATAGTGGGGGTGGGGTGAAGGAATACTAAAAAAGACTAAAAGGTAGAGATAAACAATGGGTGGAAATACATTTAAAATAATGGAAATAGGTGGGAAAAGAAAAATCTATATAAATTATTGGATAAAACAAAAAGGAAGGGGAAGAAATGGAAAGGGGGTGGGGATGGAGATGAGAGTTCATGATCTAAGATTGTTGAACTCAATTTTCAGTCCAGAAGGCTGTAAAGTGCCTAGTCGGAAGATGAGGTGCTGTTCCTCCAGTTTGCGTTGAGCTTCACTGGAACAATGCAGCAAGCCAAGGACAGACATGTGGGCATGAGAGCAGGGTGGAGTGTTGAAATGGCAAGCGACAGGGAGGTCTGGGTAATGATTGCGGACGGACCAAAGGTGTTCTGCAAAACGGTCACCCAGTCTGCGTTTGGTCTCTCCAATGTAGAGGAAACCGCATTGGGAGCAACGAATTCAGTAGACTAAGTTGGGGGAAGTGCAAGTGAAATGCTGCTTCATTTGAAAGGAGTGTTTGGGCCCTTGGACGGTGAGGAGAGAGGAAGTGAAGGGGCAGGTGTTGCATCTTCTGCGGTTGCATGGGAAGGTGCCGTAGGAGGGGGTTGAGGAGTAGTGGGTGATGGAGGAGCGAACCAGGGTGTCACGGAGGGAACAATCCCTACGGAATGCCGCCGGGGGGGGGGGTGGTGAAGAGATGTATTTGGTGGTGGCATCATGCTGGAGTTGGCGGAAATGGCGGAGGATGATCCTTTGAATGCGGAGGCTGTTGGGGTGATAAGTGAGGACAAGGGGGACCCTATCATGTTTCTGGGAGGGAGGAGAAGGCGTGAGGGCAGATGCGCGGGAGATGGGCCGGACCTGGTTGAGGTCCCTGTCAACCACAGTGGGTGGAAAACCTCGGTTAAGGAAGAAGGAGGACATATCAGAGGAACTGTTTTTGAAAGTGGCATCATCAGAACAGATGCAACAGAGGCGAAGGAACTAAGAGAATGGGATTGGGTCCTTAACGGAAGTGGGTTGTGAGGAGCTGTAGTTGAGGTAGCTGTGGGAGTCGGTAGGCTTGTAATGGATATTGGTGGACAGTCAATCACCAGAGATTGAGACAGAGAGGTCAAGGAAGGGAAGGGAAGTGTCAGAGATGGACCATGTGAAAATGATGGAGGGGTGGAGATTGGAAGCAAAATTAATAAATTTTTCCAGGTCCCGACGAGAGCATGAAGCAGCACCGAAGTAATCATTGATGTATCGGAGAAAGAGTTGTGGGAGGGGGCCGGAGTAAGACTGGAACAAGGAATGTTCCACATACCCCATAAAGAGACAGGCATAGCTGGGGCCCATGCGGGTACCCATAGCCACACCTTTTATTTCGAGGAAGTGAGAGGAGTTAAAGGAGAAATTGTTCAGTGTGAGAACAAGTTCAGCCAGACGGTGGAGATTAGTGGTGGATGGGGATTATTCAGGCCTCTGTTCGAGGAAGAAGCGCAGAGCCAGCAGAACATCCCCGTGGGGGTTGGAGGTGTAGAGGGATTGGACGTCCATGGTGAAGAGGAGGCGGTTGGGGCCAGGGAACTGGAAATTGTTGATGTGATGTAAGGTGTCAGAGGAATCACGGATGTAGGTGGGAAGGGACTGGACAAGGGAAGAGAGAAGGGAGTCAAGATAGCGAGAAATGAGTTCCATGGGGCAGGAACAGGCTGACACGATCGGTCTGCCGGGACAGTCTTGTTTGTGGATTTTGGGTAGGAGGTAGAAGCGGGCTGTCTGAGGTTGGGCGACTATCAGGTTGGAAGCTGTGGAAGGAAGAGGAGATGAGGTCAGTGACAGTCCTGGAAACAATAGCTTGATGTTCAGTGGTGGGGTCATGGTCCAGGGAGAGGTAGGAGGAAGTGTCTGCGAGTTGATGCTCAGCCTCCGCGAGGTAGAGGTCAATGCGCCAGACAACAACAGCACCCACCCTTGTCAGCGGGTTTGATGACAATGTTAGAGTTGGAACCTCCTTTTTGTTTTTTCCAATAATTTATATAGACTTTTCTTTTCCCACCTATTTCCATTATTTTTAAATGTATTTCCACCCATTGTTTATCTCTATCTTTTAGCCTTTTTAGTATTCCTTCACCCCACCCCTACTAGAGCTATCTGTACCTGGTTTGTCCTGCTTTCTACCCTTAATTAGCACATTCCTTTAAATAATATCACCACCTTCAACACCTCTTTGTCCTTTTGTCTGTGACATCTTTTGGTTATCTCCACCTATTACTGGCTTCTTGTCCCAACAACGCCCCGCCCCCCCAAAACCAGCTTATATTTCACCCCTTTCCTATTTTTCCTCGGTTCTACTGAAGGGTCATGAGGACTCGAAACGTCAACTGTGCCCTTCTCCGCCGATACTGCCAGACGTGCTGAGTTTTTCCAGGTATTTCTGTTTCTGTTTTTGTTTTAGAATTCAGCACCTCTTTGAACAAACTCAAAAATGAGTTGGCAGAGAAGCCATAACAATGCCCATTCCCAGAGGCAGCAACCAAATACAAAAAGGAGATGGAAGAGCTGAAGAATCAGCTAAATGAAGCCAAAGAGGATTTGGAAGCAAAAGTTGCAGAATTTTCCAAGAAGCAGACAGATCATGAAATTTTGGGAGACTCAGCCACTGAGCTCAGACAAGTTAAACTTGCATCTGAGAGTAGTCTGGCCAACAGTGAAGTCAAAAAGAAGGCCAAGGTTAAAGTCTGCATGAGAAAGAAGGAGGCACATAGAAAGAAGATACAGAAATACTATAGGGCCTTAATTCTGGAAACATACAAATACACTTTCATACATAGGCCTGGCAATCAAATCGCAAACACTCATGGCTTTAGTCATTTGTCTTTATGAGAAAATGATGATCATGTTCCATTTCCACAGGAACTTGTTTCATTGTTAAATTTCTTAGATCCCTAGCTGGTATGTACTCAACAGATCAGAGACTGGGCAAGTCAGGACCCAGTCCTATCTCAGGTACGGGAACAAGTGCCACATGGCTGGTCACAGGAGCCCATATCTGATGAAATGAAACCATACTTCAACAAAAGACATGAAATAACCAACCAGGATGGCATCTTATTGTGGGGCGCATGAGTAAGAGTTCCTCCAAAAGGAAGGGAACCACTTCATCCAGGAATTTCCCAAATAAAGACCATAGCACTCAGCTATCTATGGTGGCCAGGGATGGATGGTGAAATAGAGAGTTTAGTAAAGCACTGTGCGCAAGGTCAGAAACTTCATAAGTTTCCAGTGACAGCTCCGTTACACCCATGGGAGCGGCCAGGTAGACCCTGGGTGCGGTTACACATTGACTACATTGGACCTTCCCTGGGAACAATGTTTCTGCTCATTATTCATGCCAATTCAAAATGATTGGACATATACAAGGTGAAGTCACCAGCGTATGCCGCTACAATTGAGAAACTATGTCAGCGTTTTGCCATTCACGGGCTACCAGAAGTAGTTGTTTCCGATAATAGCACAGCATTTACAAGTGCTGAGTTCAGCAGTGTATCAGCCTCAAAGGTATCACTCATGTGAAAACTGTACTGTACCATCCTCCTCAAACTGACTGGCTGAAAGGGCAGTTCAGACGTTCAAGGCAAGCATGAAAAAGCTAACTGGTGATTCCTTGGCATCAAGCTAGCAGGCTTTCTTTTTCATTACAGGGCTACCCCATACACAACAACAGGTGTCACGCCTGCAGAGTTATTTTTGAAATGCTGTCTCAGGACAATTTTGAGCTCAATAATGCCGAATTTAGAGGGGAAGGTGGAAAGGAGTCAGGGAAGCCAGAAAACTAGACATGACTGGCATAGTCACGAAAGGAAATTTACCGCGGGAGAGCCAATCGATATATGTGAAGAACTTCGGGCAAGGACCAAAGTGGTTACCGGGTGAAATAAGTACGGTGACTAGACCTCTATTTTACCACATGGAAGTGGAAGGCCGGATCATCCATAAACATGTGGACCATTTTAAAAAGAGAGACAAATCACCAAGATTTGCTTCCACCAGTGCTCATGACCAGGTATGCGGTTCCTGTTGAGGGTACTCAACCCACGACTGCACTTCTGATGTTCCTGTAAAAGTTAAGGATACAGAACTGCAAGTGCCCACCAAGGCACCTGATGTTCAGGCAACTCCGGAAAAGGAGGGTCCTGACAAAGAATCTGATGTTGTGGAGCTGCGACATTCCATACGTACCAGGAAACAACCTGAAAGACTGAACTTGTTAATTCCTTACCCAACATAAATATAACATGTATAACTGAGTTAAAGGGGGAGGAATGTAGTAATTATGGTTTCATGTAGTGTGTAATGTACCTTTAAAAGTAATACTTGTTAGGCAAGATCGCATGATCTGTAGTAACCAATAGGAGAGTAGCATGGGCTACCTCAGACTCAGTGTAGAGATAGAGTTGGAGTTGAAAGCACATGTGTAGTTGCTACTGAGTATATTGTAAATGAACTTATAGTTTCCACCCCAGAATTGTCTGCAGGTCAACTCTGTCATTAATAGCACAACTCGGCCACCCTACAACAGAACCTAACTTTTATTTGTTTGTTTAGATACCTGGAGAGTAGCTACTGAACAGCCACAGGAGTCAGCTGATGAACTTTTAACAAAAGAATAAAACATTTATTCAACAAGAAAAGATGAACTATATTACAATACTCCTTCACCCATAACTATACCTTTACAGATATATACACATTTGTAAGGATACGCAAGTTACAAAAGCTATCTTATACTTTAATGTCCACAGTAAGTACACAGCCCATGTACCAATAGACACCCCTATGGTCAGACACACCACACTCTGAAATCAAGTGACAGATGCCACCTCAACCAGATGCTATGGGTCTCTCCTCAACTCCCCCCAGATGCTTGTCACACCCGGAGCCAACCGGTCTCACTACACTCCGTCTTTGACATGAGGGTTCCCAAATTCCACTTTGCCTTGGAATCTTCTTCCAAACCGATGCTTTCTCTCAGATGTCTCCTGCAAGTGTTCACCTCCAGGTCTTTGAACTCTCCTTCTTATGTTCCCCTTCCCTGGGTCACCAGATGCATTCAAGCTGTCTTCCACACACTTTCTTTCACCAACTCAGCATCAACAGTACACCACTTCATCACATGCTCATAGTAAAGAGTTACAGACCGTCAGTTGGCTCTTTGGACCTTCTTGCCTCTTGCAAGCTGTTCTCACTTCAAATCTGTTTTCTGCAGTTTTTGTCCCTTTAAATCTGAAGCTTGGAGCCTTTCTCTCTGCCCCTCACTCTTAACTTCACTTAACAGGACCTTTTCCAGGTTCCTGTCCTTCCTTTGACTAGAAGGTCGGCTTTGGACTTTCCCCTCTTCCATTCCCCTGGATTTTGGGGTTTTTCTTTAGCTTGGGACTGGCTATCTGCCCCCTTCTAGGCTGTTCCTGTCTGGCAGCTATCTTCAAAATGTGCTGAACTCCAACAGCTTCCAAATAAAACTGCTGTCTTTCTTCTTCTGGGTGTGTCTATTGGAGGGATCTGCTTTGTTGGCCTCCTGTTGCTAGGCAACAGTCCAATTTTTCTACCATTGCTTGTTTACCTTAGCCTAAGTCGTAAAACTCTCATTAGAAATGCAACCACCTTTTTAAAGTGAAACTAAAACTCCATTTGACCTTTCTTAACACACAGATACAGAAATACAAATCAAACAAACTTTAAAGCTAAAATTTATTCCTAACACCCACAAAATACAAATATAGCTTATTTAAACTGTTTCTATTTCCTAACACTAAGACAAAGTAATGATTTTGTTCAAATTTTTCACCTGCAGAATTTTCCTTCTTTGATCCACATGACCCAGCATGCAAAAGAATCCTACGTGACCTTAAAACAACCGTTGCTGAATTGTTTGCTATCTTGCGTCAGTGGGTCCCACAAGTGCAGCAACAGATCGATGTGATTGGGAATGAGGTAAACTAAAATTGTCTATTCCTAATTACTGTACCATGTAGAATTGTTTTTTTTTAGCAAGGCTTATAGGTTTGTAATGTGTATTGATTAAACCTATTGATTTGACCTACCAAAAGTCCCAAAATACAGTGCTTCATGTACGAGAGTCCTGCAATTGCACTTGTTCAAAATTACAACCAGATTTTCAGGCACAGAAGGGAAGAAAGTTATTTTTCTAGTGTTTCTTGGAATTTTTGAACATTTTATAAAAATTTACCTTCAGAGACTTGCATTCTTAACCTTTAAGTGTATTTTTATGGCATGAGTATAAAAAATTGAAAAGCTTTCCCAATTGCAGGATCTAAAACAAAAAATTAAATGTGCTAAGGAACTGATTACTATGCTCTAGTTTTACTACAAAATGGCTTTGTATATTTTCAAAAGTATATTTTAACAATTTAAAATCAAATTTTCAGCTGTATTAAATCTTTTGTAAAGCAAAATTAAAACATGTAAAACATATATTCCTAAACATGTGTGCCTAATGTACATGAATGATGATGGATGAATGAATTGAAAATTTAAGATAAATATATAGGGGTAGAGTTTCCATTAAGGTGCAATTGCCAATACTTTTCAAAGTGTTTTACCAGTCCGCCTCCCCTCCCAGCTCAAGCCTATTTGCATATCAGCAAACGCAAAATCTGCCATGAACCACACAACCAGGCAGCATTTTTTAAACATTTGCTTTACAAAAGATTTAATACAGCTGAAAGTGAGTTTATCACAAAAAAATGATTTTAAGTTGTTAAAAATAACCTTTTGAAAATATACAAAGCTATTTTGTCGTAAGACTGGAGCATAGTAATCAGTTCCTTAATAAATTTATTGTTTTATTCATTCAAAACGCACCTATTAATGTCCTTGCACCCAAAAGATCTAGCTTAATATTGGGGTTTCCTCAAAGATCTGCAAATGATTGCAATTAGTAGAAGTTGCCAGTGATGATTAATTCACCTGGGGGTGTGGCCAGTTTTGAGAGTGGGATCTGCTTCTTGTGTGGAATTTTTAGAACTAATGGAAAATATTGTGGAAATTTGTGTTGTGCTGATTGCTTAAGGGTAACAGTGACTTCAGATGCATTGTGTTGAGAAAAGCAGAGCAATTGAGCAGAAACTCCATGCCTCTGTTGAACATTAATTTTCATACTCAAAGAAGTTAAATATATGGAGGAGTTTGGTGCTTTTCTTGTGCTTAAAATGTTTATGCTGATAAATACCCCTTTTACCTTTGGCATATTCCAATGAAATTGACGAGACTTAGTATCATTTGACATCTGTGAAATGGATGCATTTTTGGGTCTACTTTCCAGGTTGTGCCTGAGGAAGAAATTCCATAGATTGAGCTACAATGGACCCACTGTTAAGTTCTGGAGAAGAATGAGGGAAATGGGAAATGATGAAAGCTGGCAATGGATGTTTATGGATAGTTCACTGACTAATTCGTAATGTCAAAGGGAACTGAAACTTGTAAGGAGAAATTTTCCTGGGTTCAGCTGCACTGGATTATCTCAGTGCAGTGAATGTTGGAATATTGAGTGAACTGGAGCTTATGCCAGTAAAGGAACGTGCCTAATTTTTCTTTTAAAGAAAATCAAGCAAGTTCCTTTGAAGATATGCATTCTAACTTGCTCGATTTCCCCCCGCCCCCACAATATTTGCGGCATCCAGGCAATATTGTTAGTGGTGCAGACCCAGAAAAATCTCCCCATACAAGCTTCTGTAAGTAGATCCATGTGTCAATGTTTCAATGAGAGCAAGTATAATTAGGAAAATTATTTTGTTATGTTGTTTGTTTATAATGTCTGATGATGGATGAGGATTGTCTTAACAGAGAGCATTGTCCCTTATTTCTCAGTTGATTGTGCATGATCAATTTTCATGTAAAATTAAAAAAAGTAAATGAACCTTCTGTCATTCTGTTTGGAATATAATTGCTTTAGATTCTGAATCGGGGATGCCATGTGAATGACAGAGATGGATTGACAGATATGACACTGCTACATTACACCTGCAAAGCTGGAGCTCAAGGAATTGGTGAGTTGTATCTCAAATATTTATTTTAATGTAGATTTTGTATTAACAGTTTCCTTTATACCCTCTTTCCTTGTCTATTACCTTAGTGCTCCTTCTTATCACCATTTTCTGACAGGAGTATTCCCTATTTTAATAACCAATGTGATTATTATGAGAATGAGGTTGTTGATATTTGGTTCTGTTGTGGTCACCCCAGTCATCCAGATTTTATTTAATGGACTGCTCATGAAACAATCCTAATCAAATTATGTTTTTTAAAACCTGCCATTTAGATCATTAACTTAATGATCCTTCAATTAATGACCCTTCAAGTCAATAAAGTTGGAGATACATGCTTGATAAAGTCACTTAAATCCAGTGCTAAAGACTTTTGGAATTGTTACAATATGAAAATGGAGACAGAATTTATCTTTGTATTTTCATCGCTTGCTAAATAAATGGACCAAATAAGATGCGTGGAAATGTGTGTGATCTGTGATTGTGTCTTCCCTCAATATCCTGTTAAAGGAGAATTGTATCACATCATGTGAGCATTTCTCACAGAATGAATTAGTTCCACACTTTTCTCAATTGGTGGCATATTGTACTGCTAAATATTGCTAGAGACTATGTGGGCTGTTGACCAGAATTGGAGTAGTGCTATCTTCTTCAGTACTGACTGATTTTTGCCAAATTGCTGTTGTGTCCTCTTGAGCTTGCAGTGGGTTTGCATGGTCAGTTTTCCAATTTTACTCAATGCTGTCAGGAAAAATTACCGAAAAGTTGAACCTTTGTCTTGTCATATTGAAAAGCAGTATTGGCAAAGTCTTGGAAGTAGGTTACTTGCGTGCCCATTCACAGTTCAAAAGTACATGATACAAGAGAATCAGCTTTCACGGGCATATTCTATTTTGGAAGTTGCACATTTTGGGAAAAATAAAACTTTTACCAGTAACTGACAAAATATAATTTTAGGCCCTTTAGATCCTGCTACTCATTATTGAAATGTGATTGTTCATCTGAGTGTTGTGCACACAATTTATAGACTTTTATACTTGCATTAATAAATTTACTAGAGTATGACATCATTATAATTTACATTGAATTGCGTCGAATTATATAGCATAGAAACAGGCTATTTGACCCACCAGGTCTGTATTGGTACTTAGGCTCCACAAGAGCCTCCTCTCACCCAACTTCATCTAACCTGCTTCTGGCAACACTTACATGTACTTATCATAAAAGTCAAAGCATCCAATGTTAATCATCTTTAAAAACAAAATACAACCTAAAATGCCCAATTGAGTTATATTTGTAGCATGTTGGGGGAAAAATTAAATATACAAGGTGGCATAGTAGTATTGTTGCTGGACTAGTGATGATCCAGGGACCGGGTTCAAGTCCCACCACGGCAGATGGTGAAATTTGAATTCAATAGAAATCTGGGATTAGAAGTCTAAGGGTGACCATGAAACTATTGTCGATTGTTGTAACCCATCTGATTCATTAATGTCCTTACCTGGTCTGGCCTACATGTGACTTCAGACCCACAACAATGTGGTTGATTCTTAATTGCCCTCTGAAATGTTTTGTATCAATCCGCTAAAAAGTCTAAAAGGGATCACCCAGCATTGACCTAGGTACCGGAAACTACAATGGCAAACTCAGTCCTGCCGACTCTGCAAAGTCCTCCTTACGAACATCTGAGGGCTAATGCCAAAATTGGGAGAGCTATCACAGACTAGTCAAGCAACAGCCTGACATAGTCAGACTTGGGGAAAATACCTTACAGACAATGTCCCAGACACTGCTATCACCAACAAAAACAGAAAATGCTGGAAAAACTCAGCAGGTCTAACAGCATCTGTGGAGAGAAAATCAGAGTTAACGTTTCGAGTCCGTATGACTCTTCTCTCCATAGATGCTGTTAGCCCTGCTAAGTTTTTCCAGCGTTTTCTGTTTTTGTTTCAGATTTCCAGCATCCGCAGTATTTTGCTTTTATCTTACTACTATCACCATCCCACTTGCAGGATAGCCCCAGTGGAGGTTGCAGCAGGTATACAGTCGGGAGAGAGTACTGAAAATTGACTCCGGACCCCATGAAGTATCATGGCATCAGGAGAAACATGGGCAAGAAAACCTCCTGCTGGTTACCACGCACCGCACCTCAGCTCATGAGTCAGTACTCCTCCATGTTGACCACCACTTGAACGAAGCATTGAAGGGGGCAATGGCGCAGAATGTACTCTGGGTGGGAGAATTCGATGTCCATCACCAAGGGTGGCTCGGTAGCACCACTACTGACCAAGTTGTGTGCGTCCTAAAGCTCATAACTGCTAGGTTGGGTCTGCGGCAGATGATGAGAGAACTAACAAGAGGGAAAAACACTTGACCTCATCTTCATCAACCTGCATGCCGCAGATGCATTTGTCCATGAAAGTATCGGTAGGAGTGACTACCACACAGTCATTGTGGAGGCGAAGTCCCGTCTTCACACTGAGGATACCCTCCGCCATGCTAAATGGGATAGTTTTCGACCACCTCTAGCAAATCAAGACTGGGCAACCGTGAGGTGCTGTGGGCCATCAGCAGCAGCAGAATTGTACTCAAACACAATCTGTAATCACATGGCCCGGCATTACCCCCACTCTACCATTAACACCAAGCCAGGGAATCAACCCTGGTTTAATGAAGAGTGCAGGAAAGCATGCCAGGAGCAGCACCAGGCATACCGAAAAATGAAGTGTCAACCTGGTAAAGCTACAACACAGGACTACTTGCATGCCAAATAGCATAAGCGGCAAGCGATAGACAGTGCTTAGCGATTCCACAACCAGAGGATCAGATCTAAGCTCTGCAGTTCTGCCACCCACGAGGAGGAGGTTCCACAAATATCCCCATCCTCAATTATGGGGGAGCCCAGCACATCACTGCAAAAGATAAGGCTAAAGGCTAAGATAAGGCAACAATCTTCAGCCAGAAGTGCCAACTGGATGATCCATCTCGGCCTCCTCCAGGGGTCCTCAGCGTCACAGATGCCAGCCTTTAACCAATTTGTGACAGATGCTGCCCAGGCCATGGTGACAGAGGAGGAAACTCCGTCACTAGAAGGGCTTAAAATTGATAAGGAGGAGATATTGGATAAACTGTCGGCACTTAAAGTTGATAAGGCACTGAAACCGGATGAGATGCATTCAAGAATATTAAAGGAAGTGAGAGTGGAAATTGCAGAGGCACTGGCAGTGATCTTTCAATGTTCCCTGAATTCAGGAGAGTTCCGGAGGACTGGAGAATTGCTTACATTCTGCCCTTGTTCAAAAAAGGTTGTGAAGATCTGCTTGCAATTACAGACCAGTCAGCTTAACTTCAGTGGTGGGGAAACTTCTAGAAACAATTACCCGGGATAGAATTAATAGTCACGTAGAAAAATGTGGATTGATTCGGAAGAGTCAGCACGGATTTGTTAAAGGAAATTTGTGTCTAACTAACTTGCTGGAGTTTTTTGAAGAGGTAACAAAGATGGTTGATGAGGGCAAGGCTGTTGATGTGGTCTATATGGACTTCCAAAAGGCGTTTGATACAGTGCCACACAACAGACTTGGTCATGGAATAAAAAGGGAGTGCAATGTGGATATAAAATTGGTTGAGGGACAGGAAACTGAGAGTAATGGTTAATGGGTATTTTTCGGGCTAGAAGTTGGCTTTGTAGTGGAGTTCCCCAGGGGTTGGTATTGGGACCCTTGCTCCTCTTGATATATATAAATGATCTAGGTCTTGGTGTGCATGGGTCAACTTCAAAGTTTGCGGACGACACAAAACTTGGGAGAATTGTAAACTGTGAAGAGGACAGTGTAGAAATTCGAAAGGACATTGACACATTGGTGGAGTGGAGTAGATAGGTGGCAGATGAAGTTCAATGCAGAGAAGTGTAAGATGATACACTTTGGTATAAAGCACATGGAGAGACAGTATAAAATAAAGGATACTATTCTAAATGGTGTGCAAGAGCAGAGAAACCTGTGCCTATATGTACATAAGTCATTAACAGTGGCAGGACAGGTAGAGAGAGCGGTTTCTGAAGCATACAGTATTCTAGGCTTCATTAATAAGGGCATAGAGTACAAGAGCAGGGAGATTATGATGACCTTATATAAGACATTGGTTAGACCTCAGCTGGAGTATTGTGTACAGCTCTGGGCGCCACACTATAGGAAGGATGTGAATATATTAGAGAGAGTGCAGAAGAGGTTTATGAGAATGGTTCCAGGGCTGAGACGCTTCAGTTATGAGGAAAGATTGGAGAAATTGGGACTGTTTTACTTGGAGAGGTGAAGGCTGAGAGGAGAGGAGACTTGATAGAAGTTTCCAAAATCATGAGTGTTTTGGACAGAGTAGATAGGGAGAATCTGTTCCCGCTCGTAAATGGATCGAGAACCAGGGGGCACAGTTTTAAAGTGTTTTGTAAAAAAAAGCGAATGTAAGGCGAGAATTTTTTTTCACACAATGAGTAGTTAGGGTTTGAAATGTACTGCCTGGAAGTGTAGTTGAGGCAGGTTCAATTGAGGCATTTAAGAGGACATTTGATAATTATCTAAATGGAAACAATGTGCAGGGTTACGGGGAAAAGGCAGGATATGGGAATTAGTTAAAATGCTGAAAGGGCTGGTGCAGACACAATGGCCTCCTTCTACGCATAACAATTCTGTGATTCACTCCATGTGATATCAAGAAACGGCTGAAGGTACTGGATACTGCAAAGGCTATGGGCTCTGACAGCATACCGACAATAGTACTGAAGACTTGTGCCCCAGAACTTGCCATGCCCCTAGCCAAGCTGTTACAGTAGAACTACAACACTGGTATCTACATGGCAATTTGGAAAATTGTCCAGATATGTCCTGTACACAAAAAGCAGGACAAATCTAATCCGGCCAATTACTGCCCTATCAGCCTACTTTCCATCATCAGTAAAGTAATCATAACAGCGATGTCAAGTGACACTTGCTTAGCAACAACCTGCTCACTGATGTTCAGTTTGGGTTCTGCAAGTGCCACTCAGCTCCTGTCCTCATTACAGCCTTGGTTCAAACATAGACAAAAGAGCTGAACTCCAGAGGTGAGGTGAGAGTGGCTGCCCTTGGCATCAAGGCAGCATTTGACCGAGTATGGCATCAAGGCTCTGTAGCAAAAGTGGAGTCAGTGGGAATAAGAGGGAAAACGCTTTGTTGGTTGGAGCCATACCTAGCACAAAGTAAGTTGGTTGTGGTTGTGGGAGGTCAATCATCTCAGTTCCAGGACATCATTGCAGGAGTTCCTCAGGATAGTGTCCTAGACCTAACCGTCTTCAGCTGCTTCATCAATGACCTTCCTTCCATCATAAGGTCAGAAATGGGGATGTTTGCTGATGGTTGCACAGTGTTCAGTACTATTTGCCACTCCTCAGATCTTGAAGCAGTCCATGTCCAAATGCAGCAACACCTGGACAATATCCAGGCTTGGGCTGACAAGTAGCAAGTAACAAGTGCCAGACACTGACCATCTTCAACGAGAAATATTCTAACCATTGCCCCTTGACATTCAATGGCACTACCACCCCCCAACAATTCCCCACTATCAACATCCAGGGGGTTACCGTTGACCAGAAACTGAACTGGACTAGTCATATAAATACTGTGGCGACAAGAGCAGGTCAGGGGTTAGGAATTCTGCGCTGATTAACTCACCTCCTGATTCCCCAAAGCCTGTCCACCATCCAACAAGGCACAAGTCAGGAGTGTGATGGAATACTCTCCACTTGCCTGGCTGAATGCAGCTCCAACAACACTCATGAAGCTTGACATCATTCAGAACAAAGCAGCCTGCTGAATTGGCCCACAAACATTCACTCCCTCCACCACTCATGTACAGTGGCAACAGTGTATACCATCTACAAGATACACTGCAGGAACTCACCAAGCCTCCTTAGACAGCACCTTCCAAACCCATGACCACTACCATCTAGAAGGACAAGGGCAGCAGACACATTGGAACACTACCACCTGGCCGAAACCCTCCAAGCCACTTACTCATCCGCCGTTCCTTCACAGTCGCCTGGTCAAAATCCTGAAACACTCTCCGTAACAGCTCTGTGGGTGTACTTAGACCATATGGACTGTTGCAGTTCAAGAAGGCAGCTCATCGCCACCCTCACAAGGGCAATTTGGGATGGGCAATAAATGCTGGCCTAGCCAGTGATTCTGACATCCCATGAATGAATAAAAGAAAAATATGTTCATTCTCCATGCTTTGGCTTTGTTTACAGCCTAGGAGCCTATTGTGGTATTTTCTAAACCTTTTTCTGGTATATCATTATTCCAGGGTGCCCGCTTCAGTAGTCATACTATCAGTCTTGCAGTTCATCATTGTGCATCAAATTTTAATTGATTGGTAACTGACCACCTGAAGAGCCCTGTTCCCCCCAGTGCTGTCATCAGGAACCTTTACTGATAATGCTATTTCAAAAAGAAAATTTGTCCGTGCAAGCAGAACAGTTAGAGCTTTCCCAGTTCGTGGGATCCAATACTCTGTGCATGCAAATAACAATGTGTTCAGTAGATGATACCCCAAGAGGTACTGGGAAAAGATTGTTTCATGTTGTATTTTCAATTGTAAAGTTTCTGTGGTTAATAGTTCTCCATGCAAGTTTATACGAATTGTGACTCAACATTGTCCTGCTCCTTCAATGTATCCTGCAAGCCAGAGACATCTTTCATATTAAGTCATTGCAACATCTGATTTTGCTATGCCTTATCACTCCAGAGTGTTCTTTCTGAATTATATTTTTTTTTCCAGGAGATGCAGAGATTGCTGCCAAGTTTGCTTCACAGTTGATCGACATGGGAGCTGATGTCACTCTTCGTAGCCGTTGGACAAACATGAATGCTTTGCACTATGCAGCTTATTTTGATGTTCCTGAACTAATAAGAGTAGTTCTGAAGGATGCAAATGCTGGAGGTAAATATTCTCATATTTAGTTTTATGAGGGAAAAAATATAGGCTTTCCTTCCTTGGTCTTTTTTACAGTTAGATTTTTATCAGTATTTGTATTGGAGACACATTGAAACCTGTAAATTATGGACTCAAGGGCCTGAAATCAGTAGACCTTTGAAATTATCTTTATTTCAAAATGGTGAGTATATGCATTATAAAAATGCTTTCAACAGTTTTGGAGAATCAGCTGAAAATATGATTGGCACCTAATCAGCTGCAACAATGCTACGAATATATGTTTGGAAGCAGCAATTGTTGTATTTCTATTAGCTTACCAATCTCAAATTCAAATGGTAAACTAAACATAGGTTCCATTTATCTGAAGATGTAGCACAGGATTGCTTAGCAGACAGATTTACTATAAAGATTCAACAGAAACTATTAACAGTAAAGTACAGCTGCAACTCCTTTACAACACATGCTGTTAGCTAAACCCAAAGCTACTCTACAAACTATGAACAAATGAATTAGGCCATTTGGCTCCTTGCACCTGCAACGCTATTCAATAAGGTCATGGCTGATCTGATTGTGGTCTCAACTCCACCTTCTGCCCAACCCCGATAACCTTTGACTCTCTTGTTGGTCAAGAATCTATCTACCTCTGCTTAAAAATATTCACTGCTCTCTGGGGAAGAAGGTTCCAAAGATTCACGATTCTCTGAAAGAAAAAAAATGTTTTCATCTCCTTGAACGAGAGACACCTTATTTTTAAATGTGCCCCCCTTGATATGGCATAGCGGATGGTAAATGCTGCGAGACTCAAATCCCAGAGGGAAAGTTGAAACAGCTGCCACAACTGTTTTTGCAATTTGTATTTTTATTTTGGGATTCGTGCCTTGAATTCAGTAGCAAAAAGTCCTCCGCGTCTTAGAGATTATTTACAAAACTAAAATATACATTTATCAATAAAATAAATGATTTTAACCACTTGTATAGGTCTGCAAATTACTACTATGATAACTCCTAAATCCCCTAATTAATCTAATTAAGGCAACAGTAAAGGAACATAGATTTCAACAGACCCAGGCAAAGCACACAATACCCTGGACGGTGATATTTAAAATGAATTCTCTTAGCTTCAGTTTCTAGAGACAGCAGCTTGGTACATAGAGGCTGGAGGCTTTTCACTCTTGTTAGATCTTAGAATTCTTTCTTCCTTACACATAACCTCATCTCTTTTGTACATATTTCTCCCTGTTTAACTTAGATCACATTGTTCCAATATGTCTTTGCAACTTTACTTTTCCCATAATGTAAATCTTTCATAGCACTCATATTTTCAGCAATCTTTGGGAGAAATAAATGTTTGTCTTAGTTTCTGTTGGCTAGGTGTAGCATCTTACCATTTCTTTGAAATTCAGGACACTGGTTTATCGAAAAATGCAAATGTTCTTCACGCCTCACACTCTAAAACTTCAGCCATGTTTATATATTTAGCATTTCAAACCTAGCTTCTCTTCTGATACATCAAAGCACCCAGACCAGCTGTCTGTATTTCAATTAAAACACCTCCACACACACTTACACATAGAGAAATGAATCCAAACCCCTCTATTAACCTACCTTTACATTAAATTATAATAATATTATGAAAATTATTATATTTTCATGACAGCCCCCCTCCTTACTGAGAAATTAACCATCATAATTTAAAAAGACAGCTTCATTTTCTTAACCCATCTTATGTTACCTCATATACTTATCTATATAGCTACACTCTTACAATACCAGATGCATGCATTAAAAAACAATGTATATACAAATCCTTGGTATCAACAGAAATCATTCTAGTCCAGCGTCCAGGTTATTAAATGTCCAATTTTCCCTTTCAGTTTCAAACTCTTGACAACACACCTGCAATTAGATTTTCTCAACCATCCACATGTATAATCTGTAGATTAAATGGTTGCAGTAATAAACTCCATCTGAATAGCTTTGCACTTTTGTCTCAAAATTTGTCCAGAAACTTTAAAGGATTGTGGTCTGTATAAACAATTGTTTCTGATGAATTGTTAGTAATGTAAATCTCAAAATGCTGCAACGCTAACACCTGACCCAGAGTCTCCTTTTTGATCGTTGAATACCTTTTCTGTCGTATATTCAACTCCCTGAAAAATCCCTATTGGTTTCTCAATTCCAGTGTTATCTTCTTGTAACAATATGGCCCCAATGCTTATATCGCTTGCGTCAACAGCCCACTTAAATTGCTTGGCATAATTAGGTACTGCCAAAATTAGTGTCATTGTCAATTTGTTCGAACTGTCAAACGACTTCTGACACTGCTGTGCCCATTGAAACTCCTTGTTCTTTTTTAATAGTTCAGTGAATGGAGCAACCACACTGCTAATATTTGGTACAAATTTCCGGTAAAACCCACTCATGCCCAGAAATCTCAAAACTTCTTGTTTTGCTGTAGGCACGGGGAAATCCATGAGATCTTTTGACTTTCACATCTCTCAGAGCCACCTTACCATGTCGAGTGGTATAGCCTAGGTATATAACTTGTGCAAATTCACTTTTAGCCAAATTCATCATCAAATTAGCTTTTTGTAATCGACAAAACAATTCTTCCAGATGTTGTAAATGCTCTTCCCACATTTGACTGAAAGCTTCAAGTTGTCAATATAAATATAACAATTGCTCAGCCCTACAATTACTTTGTTTGTCAGTCTTTGAAATGTTTCAGATGCATTTTTCATACCAAATGGCACGACTTTGAACTGATATAGTCCATCTGGCATCACAAAAGCTGATATCTTCTTTGCTCTCTCCAATAATGGTACTTGCCAATATCCTCTTAGCAAGTCAATCTTTGTGATAAATTTTGATTGTCCCACTTTCTCAATACAATCTTCCAACCGTGGTGTAGGATATGAATCCGTTTTTGTCACCCCATTCACCTTTCAATAGTCCACACATAGTCTTTGTGTTCCTTCTGGTTTCGGCACCAGTATAATAGGCAAGCTCCAGTTACTGCATCTAGACTCAATGATGCCATTTTGAAGCATTAATTCAATTTCTTTATGTACTTGTGATAACTTTGCCAGATTTAATCTATAAGAAATGTTGCCTTATTGAAGATGAAACTTCTACACATAAATCATGTATAGCTAAATTAGTCCTCCCCAGCTTATTCCCACAAATAGCTTTGTGTGACTGCAATAGCTTCTCCAAATCATTTTGAGGCTTGTCTGCAAGGTAACTCAATATTACATTTAAATTTTCAAGTACCCCTTCATTATCCAATTTGATTAGAGGAAAATCAATTTCAGAATGCTGCATTTCTACCTCTTTCTCTTTATCTGTCACCACTAATACCTCCTTTTGGTTCTCTTCCCTGTCAAAGTACTTTTTAAGCATATTTGCATAACACACCCTCTGCTTTCTTTGATCTGGAGTATTTATTAAATAATTTACTTCATTCAGTTTCTTTTCAATCCTGTGAGGCCCACTAAACCTTGCCTTTAAGGAGTCACCCAGTACTGGTAACAGAACTAGCACTTTTCCCCCCCAGCAACAAAACTACAAGCTGTAGCTTCCCTGTCTGCCTTCACTTTCATCACTTGCTTTGATATCTTTAAATGTTCCCTAGCTAACTCACATGCTGTGTCCAATCTTTCTGTGAAGTTTGATACATAATTCAGGAGAGTAGTTTCTGAATTTTGACCTACCAGTTTCTCATGAATCAATTTCAGTGGTCCTCTTACCTCATGACCATAAACTATTTCAAAAGGATTAAAACCAGTCGATACATTAGGAGCATCCATGATAGCAAATAACAGGAATTAAATTCCCTTATCGCAATCCTGTGGATAATCCTAACTATATGCCCTCATCATAGTTTTTAAAGTTTCATGCCATCTTTCCAAAGCCCTTTGTGACTCAGGATAGTAAGCTGTTGACTTAAATTGTTTTTATCCTAATCTGTCCATTATTCCCTTAAACATGAAATTTGAACCCTGATCTGATTGTGTTTCTTTAGGTAAACCATATCTTGTAAAAAAAAAATTTAGTCAACTCTTCCATTAATATCTTTGTTGTAATATTTCTCAAAGGTATCGCTTCAGGAAACCTTGTAGACACATCCATTATTGTCAGTAAGTACTGATTTCCACTTTTAGTCTTAGGGAGGGGTCCTAAACGATCAATCATTACCCTCGTAAAAGGTTCTTCAAATGCTGGAATTGGAATTAAAGGTGCCTGCTTAATCACTGCTTGCGGTTTCCATATCACCTGACATGTGTGACATGTTCTACAGAATTTGACTACATCTCTATGCAATCCAGGCCAATAAAAATGGTTTTGTATTTTTCCCTGTGCCTTTCTAATTCCTGAATGCTCCCCCATCGGAATTTCATGAGCTATCCTCAGGATCTCATTTCTATATCCAAATGATATAACAATCTGATGCACTTCCCTCCAGCTTTCATTTGCTGAACCATGATAAGGCTACCATTTTCTCATTAAAACATTACCCTTAAGGTAATAACATTCTGAAATACACTCTGCCTCTGTTGCTGAGTACGCTGTCTGATATAAGTGTCTTATTTGTGTATCATTTTTCTGTAACTCTACCAACTGCCTTGAGCTAAACACCTCAGCTGCATTCTCCAGTCTTTCTTCTTGAACAATGTTATCAAAAACAGTGCCAACTGATTGGACTTCTGCACCTTCTCCCTGCCTTTTAAGTTCCTGTTCTTTCTGTTTCAACCTGTGAGCCTGTGACCTTGTTATCACACAATCTGGAAATGATCCAGGATCCTCTCTCTGTAACACTCCTCTTGAAGATACCTCTACAGGCTGCTCAATTGCCATAGGCATCACCCACATATGTGACCCAGCTATATCATTATCCAAAATAAATTGAACACCTGCAATGGGCAATTTTTCCACTACTGCCAACAATCACCTCACCTGTTTTCCACTTACTATTTAAATTTACTTTCCAAAATGGAATAGCATCTCCATGAACCCCACTTATTATCACCTAGTCCTGAAATACTCCCTCTGAACAACAAATGTCACTATCCCACAAAATTGTGGGTTGACTAGCCCCAGTGTTTCTTAAAATTTTAACATCTTTCCCTACTCCACCCAGTACACATGGAAAGATTTCCCCTTCACGTACAAAATCCTTAATGATTTCTGCAATCTATTGCTCAGAACCCCCTTGGGTAAATTATGAACACATTCCCACATCTTTACCTATCACTGCTTCTTCCTGTTTTACCTGTTCACAAATCACAGTTTTTCCTGTGCCTGAACCTCAGAACCCACGGTACTTTTACTTCCAGAACTTTTCTGCACCCCAATTATCCCAACAGATTTTCCCTGTAATTTCCAACACACTGACTTTGTGTGGCCAACTTTATTACAATGAAAACAACTCATTTGGAGTGTCATTTCTCAGCAAGTTCCTTTTTATTCTGGGGAAAAAAAAACTTTCTAGGAATTTTCACCTACTTCTCTTCCCTGACTACCCACCTTCCTTTCACCTTCCCACTTTTTATCCTTCTCTGATTTAAAAGGTCACAAAGGAAAGGTTTAGCTCTATGAACTAATTGACAAGCAGTTATCTCTGCTGCTTGTCTTACTGTTTCAACCCTCTGTTCCTCCACATGAGTTCTCACTACCGAAGCAATTGAATCTTTAAACTCTTCCAAAAGAATTACTTCTCTAAGTGTTGCATATGTCATCTCTATCTTTAATGCCCGTTCCCACTGGTCAAAATTACTTTGTTTTACTCTCTCAAATTCAATATAAGTTTGCCCAGGCTGTTTTCTCATATTCCTAAATTTCTGCCTCAGGAACCAACTCATATGCACTCAAAATAGCCTTTTTTTTACCACATCATAGTTCACAGACATTTCTTATGACAGTGAAGCATAAACCTCATGTGCTCTGTCCACCAGCCTGGATTGTAACAACATTGCCCAGTTTTCCTGTGGCCATTTCACATGTTTAGCTATCTTCTCAAATGAAATAAAGAATGCTTCAACATCTCTTTCCTCAAACTTTGGAAGAACTTGTACAAATTTAAACATCTCCCCACTTGGTTTTAGGTTAAAGGTTTTCTCATCATCAGAACTTTCCTCAGCATCTGATATCTCCTTTTAAAAATCCAGCTTTTTAAGTTGGTACTCTCTTTTCCTTCATTCGCTCTTCCATTGCTAACTTTTCCCTCTAGAGATCAAGTTTTTGCATTTCCATTTTTTTGAGATAATCTCGCTTTTCCCTTTCTTTTTCTGTTGCCTCTAGTTCCAGTTTTTAATTTCCAATTCTTTTTCCATTTTTGCTTCCAATTCAAGTTTTCTCAGTTACTTCGCTTGTTTAAATTCAAGTCTCTTCATTTTTAACTGAAGCCTCACTACCTCCAGCTGTGACTCACTAGTGTCAGGTATCACTTCCAACTTTAAATGGTGTACTATCACTTGAACCAAGTCTGCTTTTTGAGCTCCTACAGGTAACCCCTACTCCAACTTATCCGCCAACTCTGTTAACTTGCCCTTAGATACTTCCTGTAACCTGATCAGAAGTTAAATCTTCTACTTCCAAAAAATATTTAGCCATGCATACACTATTTTTGCAGTCTCACCACTTTAAGAATACCTCACACCAACTCCTGAATTCAAAGTGCTCCTCGTACTTATATCCTTAAGATTCACCAACTCCAACCCAATCAAGGGATTTCAAATGTATCATGCAAATAGCCCCCAATTTTGTGATGGCACAGCGGATGGTAAATGCTGAGCTTCTCAAATCTCAGAGGGAAACTTGAAACAGCTGCCACAACTGTTTCTGCAATTTGTATTTTTATTTCGAGATTTGTGCCTTGAATTCAGTAGTAATAAGTTCACTGAATCTTAGAGGATTTTACAAAACTAAATTAAACATTTATTAATAAAATAAATGATTTTAAGCACATACATAGGTCTACAAATTACTACTATGATAACTCCTAAATCCCCTAATTAATCTAGCTCCCAGTTACACCTCCATTAAGTGAAACAACATAGATTTCAAACAGACCCAGGCAAAGCACACAATACACTGGACAGTGATATTTAAAATGAATTCTCTTAGCTTCAGTTCCTGGAGACGGCAGCTTGCTACGCAGAGGCTGGAGGCTTTTCATACTTGTTAGATCTTAGAATTCCTTCTTTACACATAACCTCATCTTTTTACATGTTTCTCCCTTTTTAATGTAAATCCCATTGTTCCAATATGTCTGTGCAACTTTACTTTTTTCATAATATAAATCTTTCATAGCACTAATCTTTGGGAAAGATAAACACACTGTTTGGCTTAGCCTTTGTTGGCTATGTATAACACCTTACCATCTCTTTGAAATTCATAACTCTGGCTTATCTAAAAATGTAATTGTTCTTCACACCTCCCATTCTAAAACTTCAGCCATGTTTACATATTTAGCATTTCAAACCTAGCTTCTCTTCTGATACATCAAAGCACCCAGACCAGCTATCTGTAATTCAGTTAAACCCCCCTCGGTTGGTCACAACAAGGTTTAATTTTAAACGGATCCCTTCGCTCGTCGATACCTTTTCCCAGTCCAAATGTGTCTATATTTTAGAAGGAACCAATTTGACCAGGCTTTCTTGAGTCAAAGAAAAAATAAGTCCATTAGTTACTAAGAACACGAGAAAAAATAATAAAAACGCAACACAGATACACACAGATCAGCAATGAGAAGTTGAGTCCAAAAATAAAAGTTAAAAAGATACACAAATCAGTCTTTGGCTTGTTCATGAGGAGCAGATGGCGAAAAGTTGCGGTGATTCTGGTAGAGCTGACTTTGGCAGTTGAGCAGTTGCTTTGGGGACACTTGGCTCTGCAGGTTAGCTGAAGGAGTTGTGCTGTTTCCTTTTTGACTGTGACTTTGCTGACTTGCCTCCAGCCACACAGAGAGAGAGATAGGAGAGAGACTTTTACCTGCAGGCTGCAGGGATGCCTTGTTGATGTTCTTCTGTTGTGACCGTCACAGCCTACACCAACACACCAGAACTGGAACACCAGAACTAACACACACAAATCAGGTTTGCAGCTGGCTTTTTAACCCCTTGTGCATTCCTGGAAGGGAAAAAACAAACATGTGTTTTGCCCAGAATCTGCTTTATTTCAACTTGAATAATTTCCACATTCTGAGATGAGAAAGAGTAGGGCCCAAAAGGGACCTAGGGGGCAGTCTATGGGTGGAGCCAGATGACATCGCTAGAGTGTTGAATGAATACGTCACATCCGTCTTCACCCAAGAGAATGAGGATGAAGGTATCGAACTCGGGGAGAGAGACTGCGAGGTTCTTAAGCAAATTGATATAGGGAGTGACAAGGTATTGGAGGTGTTGGCAGGCTTAAAAGTGGCCAAATCTCCAGGTCTGGACGAGTTGTGTCCCAGACTGCTGAGGGAGACAAGGGAGGAGATTGCAGGGGCTCTGCCCCAAATTTTTAATTCCTCTCTGGCCACGGGGGAGGTGCCAGAGAACTGGTGAACAACTAATGTGGTTCCGGTATTTAAAAAGGGTTGTAGAGATAAGCCAGGGAACTACAGGCCAGTGAATCTCACGTCAATGGCAGGGAAACTATTGGAGAAAATTCTGAAGGAGAGAATCTATCTCCACATGGAGAGGCAATGTTCGATCAGGAATACTCAGCATGGCTTTGTCAGAGGGAGGCCATACCTAACAAATTTTTTGAGGATGTGACCAGGTATGTAAATGAGGGTAGTGCAGTTGATGTAGTTTTTATGTATTTCAGCAAAGCCTTTGACAAGGTCCCACATGGGAGACTTATAAAGAAGGCAAATGCACATGGGATACAGGGTAATTTGATAATGTGTATTCAAAATTGGCTTAGTTGTAGAAGACAGAGGGTGATGACAGAAGGATGCTTTAGTGACTGGAAGCCAGTGTCCAGTGGCGTACCACAGGGATATGTGCTGGGTCCCCTATTATTAGTCATTTATATAAAGGACATAGATGACTATGTAGAATTGGTAAGTTTGTGTATGACACAAAGATTGGCCGGGTGGTTAACAGTAAGGTGGAGTGTCTTGGGCTACAGGAAGATATAGACAGGATGATCAAATGGGCAGATAAGTGGCAGATGGAATTTAACCCTGAAAAGTGTGAGGTGATACACTTTGGAAGGAGTAATTTGGCAAGGAAGTATTCAATGAATGGCAGGAAGTTCTGAGGAACAAAGGGACCTCAGCGTGTGTGTCCATTGATCTCTGAAGGCGGAGGGGCATGTTAGTGGGGTGGTGAAAAAGGCATATGGGACACTTGCCTTTTTCAATCAAGACGTAGATTACAAAAGTAGGGAGGTCATGTTGGAGTTGTATAGAACCTTGATGAGGCCATAGCTGGAGTACTGTGTGTAGTTCTGGTTGCCACATTATAGGAAGGATGTGATTGCACTGGAGGGGGTGCAGAGGAGATTCACCAGGATGTTACTTGGGATGAAACATTTAAGTTATGAAAGGTTGGATAGACTTGGGTTGTTTTCATTGGAGCAGAGAAGACTGAGGGGTGACCTGATCGAGACGTACAAGATTATGAGGGGCATGGACAGGGTGAATAGGGAGCAGCTGTTCCCCTTGGTGGAAGGGTCAGTCACAAGGGGACATAAGTTCAAGGTGAAGAGCAGGAGGTTTAGGGGGGATGTGAGGAAAAACTTTTTTACCCAGAGGGTGGTGGCGGTTGGAATGCGCTGCCTGGGAGGTTGGTGGAGAAGGGTTGCCTCACATCCTTTAAAAAGTACCTGGATGAGCACTTGGCACATCATAACATTCAAGGCTATGGGCCAAGTGCTGGTAAATGGGATTAGGTAGGTAGGTCAGGTGCCTCTCACGTGTCGGTGCAGACTCGATGGGCCGAAGATCCTCTTCTGCACTGTGAGATTCTGTGATTCTGAGATGACACTCAACAGGAGATGGTTTCTGTTGAGATGTGGTAATCAGCCTCCATTGTCTCTGCAACCACAGGAAATTAAAATTAAGTCTTTTGCATTGCATCTCTCACTTTCAAGTGTCTCTGTCTGAAGTAGGCCTTGACACCTTTTTAGATGCGACATTCCATGTTCTCTGGACTGGTTGGTCAAGTGTATCCACATAGGAATTTTCCAGAAAGTGGTGATTTTATATTCTCAGCCAGCTTTTGCTTGTATGTCTTTTATTTTTTTAAAACATGTCTTCCTTTAATAAGTTCAATGTACCCGTAAGTAATTCGGGGCTGTGATCTGCTGTCATTATACTGTCATAAAACCTTGTTTACTCTGTATGATTGCATTGAGATTTTCTAAGTGCCCCACAATAATCTCCTTAGTAATAGATTCTAGCAATTTCCTTATGACACATGTTAAGCTAACTGGCCTGTAGTTTCCTGCTTTCTGTCTCCTTCTTTTATTGAATTAAGGAGTTGCATTCGCCATCTTCCAACCTGATGGGATCTTTCCAGAATCCAGGGAATTTTGGAAAATTAAAACCAACGCATCTATCATCTCAGCAGCTACTTCTTTTAAAACTGGAGGATGGAGTCCATCAGGACCTGAGGACTTGTCAGCTATTTGTTCTAATAATTTTCCCAGTACTCTTTCCCTGGTAATTGTAATTGTTTTGAATTCCTCCTTTCCTTCCCCCTCCTGATTCACAATTATTTCTGGGATGTTATTTGTATCCTCTAGTGAAGACAGATGCAAGAATATCTGTTCAATTCATCTGCCATTTCCTTATTTTCCGTTATTAATTCCACATTCTCACTCTCTAGAGGACCAAAACTCACTCACCCTTTTCCTTTTTAAATACATGTAGAAACTCATACTATCTTGTTTTAATATATCCAGGTAGCTTTTTGTTGTACTCTAATTTCTCCCTTCTTGTTAATCTTCTAGTAATGTTTTGCTGTTTTTATATTCTATCCAATCTTCTGACCTGTCACTCATCTTTGTGGAATTATATGCTTTTTCTTTCAATTTGATTGTATCTTTAACTTCTTTAGTTAGCCACGGATGGTATGTCCTTCCCTTAGAGTATTTCTTTCTCACTGGAATGTGTCTTTTGAGTATTCAGAAATATCTCCTTAAATGTCTGCCACTGCATCTCCACTGACCTATGCCTTAACCTAATTTCCCAGTTAACTTTAGCCAGCTCTGTCTTCGTACCCTCATAATTATCCTTATTTAAGTTTAAAACAGTAGCCTTAGATCCACTCCTCTCTCCCTCAAACTCAATGTGAAATTCAATCACATTATGATCATTGCTAGGTGCACCTTCACTATGAGGTGATTAATTAACCCTGTCTCATTGCACATTACCAGATCTAGTTTTGCCTGTTCTCTGGTTGGTGCCAAAATGTGCTGCTCTAAGAAACTTTCCTGAAAACACAATGAACTCCTCATCTAGGCTACTTTTGCCAATCTGATTTGACCAATCTGTATGTAGATTAAAATCACCCATGATTATCACCATACCTTTCTCACAAGCCTCCATTATTTCTTCCGTATACCGGTCCTACAATGTGGTTACTGTTGGGGGTCCGTAAACTACTCCCACAAGTTACTCCTTACATTTACTATTTCTCATCTCTACCCAAACTGATCCTACATCTTGGTATCAAGAACTAAGTTAATCTCTCTCTACCAATATCATCCTCAATTAAGCAGAGCTACCCCTCCACCTTTTCCTAGCTTCCTGTCTTTCCTCCAGCCTCCATACAAAATCTTAAACTTTCCCTAACCTTGTTTCCATCCTGTCAGGAGTGGCTTGTAGCCACTTTGCTTCTATATTATTGTATGTTTTAGTATTCTTGCTATTGCTTGATATCTTCCTGCTGTATCCTATATAAACAGTACAAAGCATATACCTTAGAAAAAGACTTAATTTACAAAGTAATGGTGAAGATCAACAGACTACCTAGGGCATGAATTCTGAAAGAGGTATGGAAAATAGTTGAGAAAACTTAGAGATTTTGTATACTGAGGTCAAACATCTTTTCAAAAGTTGAGAAAAACATGCCCTCAGTTGATGTTCCGCCATCAATGGAATTTCTTGTGCTCTGTAATACCAAACTCTTATTTCTTTCTTTAATGGTGGAATGTCTACTTAACTATGCTTGAAACGTTGTCCATAACTTAGTTCTCTCAGTACTGGAGTTATCCTGATCAATCTTCTCTGAATTATTTCTAATGTGTCTGTATCCTTTATGTTTAATACATTGACCTAAACTGAACGCAATGCTCCAGCCCTTCATCATTGATCTGTATCTGTCATTTTCACATGTTCTGACTTGTAGTCCAATGCCCTCACATGCATCCTGGTGCTCAGTTGGTCTTATCAATAACTGACTTACACAGACAGATGTTCCATGCTATGATCAGCGATCACTCTCAATTTATTTTTCTTATCTCCTGCTGAAGGAGAACTACAAGAAAGAAAGACTTGCCCTTTTCATGACCACCAGTGTCTCAAAGTGCATTACAGCCAAAGAAGTACTTTTTGAAGCATAGTCATTTGTAAAGTAGGAAACATGGCAACCAGTTTGTGCACAGCAAGCTCCCACAAGCAAAATGTGATCATGACCAGATAATCTGTTTTTTGTGATGTTGATTGAGAGATAAGTATTGGCCAGGACACCAGGGATAGCTCTCTTGCTCCGATGGATGTGAAGAATCCATTCATTTTATATATCATAACCTAATATGGGATGCAAGTATTTTCTTTTTGATCATAATAAGTGTCTTACAGCATATATATTTTAGCCATCTCAATTTTGTGTGTGCAGGTCTAGAGTACAAAACTATTCGTAATTTACCACAAAATTGGCAACCTGATTCAATTCACAGAATTGCTGGATAAAAGTCACAATGCTCCAGAAGCGTGTGACATTCTGGAATTGAGGTTGATGTATGTTATTCTTACCATGTGATATGTGATGCCTGACCTCATGATGCTGATACCAGGAGACAGAGTGGAGAAAGCTTTTCTGTTTTCTATTATTGATAACCCAAAACTTAAGATAAAAATTAAACAGTTAATTACAAAATAGCCTAATGATTTAGTTCAATGTCAGTAAATGTGTGTATTTATTTTGTACCTATTGACAGAGGTGGATGCCACTTGCAGTGATTTCAACTTTGGAACATCTCTGCACATTGCAGCATCAAACCTCTGCTTGTCAGCAGTGAAATGTTTATTGGAACATGGAGCCAATCCTGTCTTTAGGGTAAGAAACTATAGTATCTTAAAATTAATGGATGCTGTCTTTAGAATAGCACTAATACCTAAATTAATTTGTAATAAAATAAGGAAATCTAAATACAAATAATTAGATTTAAAAATAAATTGATTGGCACACTTAGAGAGTAGGTGTTTGTGAAGCTTTTTTTTAAAGTATTAAATAGAACTGGAATGCCTTTGGTAACACAGTTCACTGCAATGGACTCTATAATCATCCTAATACCTCAAGCATGGTGCTTAGGAAAAGGAGCAGAGAAGTGATACTAATAAAACTGCCTAGAGTAGAGAAGTGAGAACCTTTTAGTCAGGGAAGCAAGGGAAACATCCTTTAATGTTATCTAAATGTCCTCTGTGGGGCAGTTATGTCAAATTATGGTAACTGGGAGAGCCATTTCTTATCCTTCTGTCATATATTTTACTGTTGGGTTATATGTCCTTCCATTAACATTATTCCATCAATTTTCTTCCTTCAGACATTAAATGCAATATTACTGTGGATGGAATGTTAAAATATTAAAGATGCCCTGACTTATTTATGCAAGTAGAAAGCTTCAGAAAAATTACTTCCTGTGGACTACTAATCAATTATTTTAATAAGTTCATTTGATTTTTATGATTCAAAGATATCTGCTTCCTTCCCCTTTTTTAATTAACTTCTAGTTTTATTTTTCTGTTTCCTGCATTTTTCTCTTCTCAAATGCTGCTGTTTAATATAAGATAATCATGCAAAATGAATTTATTAGAATTTGTATTTATTAAGTGATGAAAAATAAATGATACACTTGAGTAATTGGGAACTTTGTTCACAAATAAGAACAAGTTTACTCTTTGACTCTTTGTAGTCCTGTGTTGTATGAAGTTATCCACACTATGTAAGCTTTTTGTGAGTATAAATATAGCAATGATAATATGAAAATAATCAAGATTAATATTAGTAGAAACCTGAGAACTTATTAGATCATCTTTTACAGTTACTGTCTGAATACACTGAGCAATTCTAACCATTCTTCTCTTTCTCTATCCACCATTCTGATCAATATTGTAAGATTAGCCTAAGTTGAATTGAAAGTAACCTCTTTTGGCAATGTATATCTAACCTATTTCACTTAGAAGTTATTAATGGTGATCAGATTGAGGACACTATAATTTGCTGTATCTGGGTTGATTAAAAAAATGTGTGTTGCGGTAATATCTAACCCTCAAGTTATAATGAACAGGAACTGCCAAACCACATACTTTAAATGGAACTGTTTTGTCCTATTGATTTGTTATGGTCTGTAATATTCAGTTTCTATCCACCCTGGGACAAGTTGTTTCCCAGCTTTGGAAGCACAGTATAGAATAGTAGGTGTTTGGATACTGTGGGTACCAGGTACTTCTGGCAGAGACCTGGACTGCGTTTGTGTGACAGAAAGGCTTTGCACCACTGTCAGTATGCCTGAAAAGGTACTTTTATGTTGACAGAATGAAGTCGATAGCAGATGCATGGGTCTTCCACCTAGCTAGCACTCTAGTGTAAACTTACAGAGTCATCTGGAGATACAAAATGGACCTTTTTCAGTCTCCAATTACCTTTTAATGTTGACCTTTTTGGAGGAATGTAGCACCATTAAACATCAACAAAAAAGCAGAATGTGGAGGCTATGAATCTCTGAGCAATGCTCCAGTGAACTGCATATATCAAATAAAAAACTCTTTTATGCTTCTGTCTTGCTCCCAGGATATGCTTTAGCATCCTGATTTTTTTTTCATCCAACATATATTACTTGTTTCTAATTTTGGTAAGATGTTTTTTTAGGAGTGGCTTTCTTATTTCCTCCTGGCACCTTGCACCAGGTCTGCAATTTCAGTTGGTAATTGAATAGTTTTCTACAGTATAGGATGCTAGTGAACTTAGACTGTCTAACCTCCTTCAGTATTACAGCAACAGCAGGGGCAGAATTTTTAGCTCAGCATGCAGGTGTACACCTGACCCATTTGAGCGTAAAATAGCGCGTGGTGACATTGGGCGAGCGACCCAAAGTCATCCCGTGCTCACGCATGGTCAGCGAGCAGGCGCAAAAGTCAAAAGCATATCCGCCAACAATTAAGAGGGCAATTAAGCCCATTAAAGTTCCAATTGTCCCCGATATTTTTCATGGTCTGCCCAACCTTACAGTTGGCAGATGCGAATCTGTCAGGGAGACGTTGCATTTTCGATGAAACGTCATCCAAGGGCAGGTTGAGGTTTCTGTCATTAAATTTTAAAAATGTATGAACAGAATTTTCATCATATGTATGTTCATGTGACATAGTCTGATGTGTGGATATTTTGTTCTGGATTTTAAAATCTTTATTTATTGCTTTTAAATACTTCAGCTCCCTGAGGCAGCTCTCTGCCTTCAGGGAGCTTTCATTCCGTGCTCCTGTGCATCCACACTTACCTGTGCGCCCGCCCTCCTCCCCAGCCAATATGAAATCGCGATGGGGGGGGGGGGGGGGGCTGATCGCAGGTGGCAGTCCGTTTCTTGGCCGCTCCCAGGCCTGCCAATTGCGCTCACACGCCGATGTAAAAATCCTGCCCTAGGACGCAGTATTTTACGATTGCCTTGACTATCCAAGAGTGACTCCTACACAGTGGGGTACCTTCCCCCCAACACGATTGTAAAAGTTGGGGGTGAGCCCACCCCCACTTTGCCAGCTTGCCCTGCAGCCACTTAATCGCTATTGGAGCGTTAATTGCCCCAAGGTGGGCCTTGCGCCCCCATCTGGGGTAGAATCCCTACCTGCCAGCCTATCAAATGGCAGCAGCTCTCTGGTCCCAGTAGGATAGCATTCACTCCCCAACTGTGATTGTTGATGAAGCTGGGGGTAGGGCAGGCCACTGAATAGTTGGGGTCAGATTGACAGATTGGGTTAAGGGAACTGGCTGGAGTGGACAGGGCAGGAGGAAAGGGGAAACGGGGGCGTGGGAAGACCTCAGGGGTTGGGAGTCCTCCAATGGGCACAAGAGGGCCTGTAAAGGCAGGAGGTGGCCCATAAGTAGTCATGAATTAGCCCATTTGTGGGCAGGGTCTCCCAATGTCTCTCCTGTTCTGGGTAAAAATGCAGCAGGTATGGTGGCAGGAGGAATGGTGTCCAATTTTACTGTCTCCCACCCCCCCATCCAGGCCTGCCAATTTGCCCCTGGGGCCATAAAGTCCTGGCCACTGGGTGGGATTTAGAGGCGGAAGGAGGGATAGGTCAGATGTGCACAGGAAGTTGGGGTGATTGTGGGCAGGCAAGGTTACGTTAATTTAAAAAAAAGTATTTGTAATTTTGCTACCTTGCTAGATCATTGAAAATACAACAACACCTTGCATTTATATAGATCCTTAATCCTTAAGACAGTAAATTGGACACCATTCCTCCTGCCACCTGAAGGCGCTTCACAGAATTCTTTCAACAAAATTTGGCACTGAACAACATAAAGAGATGTTACTACAGGTAACCAAAAGCTTGGTCAAAAAGTTAGGTTTTAAGGAGCATTCCTAAGGAGGAAAGAGAGGTGGAGAGGCATTGTGTGGGAATTTCAGAGCCACAAGCCTAAACAGCTGAAGAGATGGCTATCAATGCTTGAATAGGGAGGTGCAAGAGGTCAGATTTGGAGGAGGGCAGAGATCTTGGAGGGTTGTATCACTGGAGGGGGTTACAGCAATAATAGGGTGGGGGGCATGAGTGATTTGAAAATGAGAATGAAAATTTTGCTTTATTAATGTAGGTTAGCAAAGACATGGGTGATGGGTGAATTGAACTTGGTGCATGTTTATGGAAGGTGGAAGGAGGGAGACTTGCCAGTATTGCAAGTACTGCAACAAGTTTAAATCCTTGAATTATATTTATTGTAAACATTTTAAAAACAGGCTATGGTGTCTATTCATCATTAATTTAGATGACTGTGTCACATTGACTTTGTTGATCTGAACCTGAATAATTTATGAATAGCTTATGAATAACATAGAGGCAAAGGGTATAGCCATGGCATTAAAAGAATACTTTACATTTGTTTTTATCAAGGAAGAAGATGCTACTTAGGCCGTGGTGAAGGAGATGGTAATTCAGACATTAGAAGGGTTTAAAATTAATAAGGAGGAGACATTGGGTAGGCTGTCTGTGCTTTGATAAGCCACCAGAACCGGATGAGATGCATCCAAAGATACTGAGGGAAGTGAGATTGAAATTGCAAAGGCACTGACCATCATTTTTCAGTCTTCCTTAGACTCGGGTGGTATCAGAGGACTGGAGAATTACAAAAATTTACAGCCTTGTTCAAAAAAGGGTATAAAGATAAGCCAGGTAACTACAGGTTACACAGGTTAAACTACAAGTTTAACTTCACTGATGGGAAACTTTCTGAAATGATAATCCAGGACAAAACTAATAGTCACATGGACAAATGTGGGTTAATTACAGAAAGCCAGGATGGATTTTTAAGGGAAAATTGTGTTTAACTAACTTGCTGGGGTTTGTTGAAGAGGTAACAGAGAGTGATGATGAGGGCAATGCTATTGATGGATTTATCCGTATCCATGTACATGGACTTCCAAAAGTCATTTGATATGGTGTCATACAACAGACTTGTGAGAAAAATTATAGCTCATGGGATGCAAAATTGACTGAGTGACAGGAAACAGAGTAGTGGCGAGTGGATGTGTTTCAGGCGGGAGGAAGGTTGTTTCCCAGGTGTCAGTGTTGGGACCCTTGCTTTTTCTGATATATATTAATGACCTAGACCTGGTGTACAAGGCACAGTTTCAAAATTCGCTAATGACATGGAACTTTGACGCATTGTGAACTGTGAGGAGGATAGCATGGAACTTCAAAAGGACATAGACAGGTTGGTGGAATGGATGGAGAGATGGCAGATGAAATTCAGTACGGAGAAATGTGAAGTGATTCATTTTAGTGGAAAGAACATGGAGAGACAATATAAAATAGAGGGTACCATTTTAAAGGGGATGCCAGAGCAGAGGAACCAGGGGGTTTATGTCCATAAGTCATTGAAAGTGGACAGGTTGAGAGAGCATTTAATAAAGCATACATACTCTAGGCTTTATTAGTAGGGGCATAGATTTCAAGAGCATGGAGGTTATGTTGAACTTGTGTAAGACACTAGTTTGTCCTCATCTGGAGTATTGCATCCAATTCTGAGTGCTGCACTTTAGGAAGGATGTGAAGGCATTGGAGAGAGTGCAGAAAAGATTCACAAGAATGGTTGCAGGGATGAGGAACTTCAGATATGAAGACAGTTTGGAGAAGTTGGGACTGTTTTACTTGGAGAAAAGAAGATAAGAGGAGAATTGATAGAGGTATTCAAAATCATGAAGGGTCTGAACAGAATAGATAGGGAGAAACTGTTCCCACTCAGGAAAGGATTGAGAACATGAGGTCACAGATTTGAAGTAATTGGCAAAAGAACCATAAGTGATATGAGTAAAAACTTTTTCATGCAGTGAGGGTTAAGGTCTGGAGTGCACTGCCTGGGAGTGTGGTGGAGGCAGCTTCAATTGAAGTATTCAAAAAGAAGCCAGACTGTTACCTGAAAAGGAAGAATGTGCAGGGTTACGGGGAAAAGATGGGAAAACGACATTAAGGGAATTGCTCATTTGATGAGCTGGTGCAGACACGATGGGCCACATGACCACCTTCTGCACTAACGATTTTGTGAACATCAGGAGATTTCGGAAATGTTTATCCTTCTGTCTTCAAGCTGTCTTTTTTTTGTGTTGCATCTAATCTTGTTGCAATTTCTTGAGGTATGCTTAGCAAAAAAAGTGATATGTTTTCGTAGCATAGATGAAAATTTCATTTAAGTCAGTTCAGAACTGTTAAAATATTCAGAGTATTATAATACTGTAATACTAGGTTCTTGTCACAAGGGGTCGTCAATAAGCTGCGGGGAAATAGCAAAGCACTTAATAGTACCAGAAAATATATAGGATTTCATTTTCTTTACATTCCAAGACCATGATGTTTTCTGTAGATCCTCCCTTTTTCATACCTGCCCCTCTGTAAGAAAAAGCAGGTCCCAGTCTGGAGTATTACCACAATGATAAAAACCCTAATGCCTCTTCCGTTTTTTTTTTGATTTCTTGAGTCATATGTGGGTAAAATTGAATGGGCTCAATTCTTGTATGCAGCGTGGTGTAGTGAATGGGCAGTGTGTAAGGTTTCAATTCTATCTACTTGGAGCAGTTGACATGGGTCTATGGGCAGAATTTTTTGTCCCCAGGGCGGGCATGTGCCCAACCCAAACGGGAGTGAAATAGTGCGCGATGACATTGGGCAAACGTTCCAACATCATCATGCATTCTTGTGATCTCTTGGTTGCGTGAGAGAGTGGGAAGTGCGCCCGCCGACAATTAAGAGTTGGGATGAGGTTTCCAGTGCTTACTAGAAAAACAATTAAAAAATTTCATATCCTTTTCACATGTCCCTGTTCATGTGACTGAGTCACATGTGGGGACATGTTTATCTCATATATTAAAAGTTTATTTTTGTATTTAAAATCCTTCAACTCCCTGAGGCAGCTCTGTGCCTTCAGGGAATTGTCAGTGTGTGCTCCCCTCCCACCCCTGCCCTGGCAGCACTGAGGCTTTCAGCACGCATAACAACCAGCCAGTGTGAAAGTGTGGCCGGAGCCCAATCGCGGGTGATGGTCAGTTTCCTGGCCGCTCCCAGGTTCGCCTGCTGCACCCGCCCAACGAGGGAAAAATGCTACCCTGTGTCATTTTTGTGGATGGGCTTAATTTAAATACAGTCGCCAGCTTCCAGCACTAATCATGCTCCCTATTGACAGTTTGGCAATTGGAAGGGTGAGAAATCTGGTAGACCAACTTCTACTTTAAGGTAGCCTGAAGTGCATGGGGAGAAGGTGAATAGAAGACTTTGATTTCCTGGAATAGTGGACAGCATGCCTTCAATTAAGGATTGCAGATTTTCTGATGCAGCACAGTTAATAGAGGACCTCAGAGGCAGAAAGGAGGTTTACCTCCCCTTTGATGAGGACACCCTGGGAACACCCAGACAAATTTCTCAACAGCAATGGAGAGATGCAGCAGAACAATTAAATGTGACAACTGTTGTTCCCAGGACCTGTCTGCAGTGCAGGAAAAACAGGACGCAGACTATTTTATTTCCACTCTTTCAGGACATGCTGATGCACAAAAACTAAAGTACATGGTATGGTGGGTAACACATTAGCATGGATAGAAGATTGGCTGGCTGGCAGAAAGCAGAGAGTATGCATAAATGGGTCTTTTTCTGATTGGCAGGATGTGACGAGTGGCATCCCACGGGGGTCTGTACTGGGGCCTCAACTTTTTATGATTTACATCAATGACTTAGATGAGAGGAGTGAAGACATGGTAGCTAAATTTGCAACTGACACAAAGATAGGTAGGAAAGTATTTTGTGAAGAGGACATGAGAAGGTTGCAGATGGATATAGATAGGTTGAGTGAGTGGGCAAAGACCTGGCAAATGGAGTTTAATGTCGGAAAATGTGAAGTTGTTTACTTTGGCAGGAAAAACAAAAAAGCAGAGTACTACTTAAATGGAGAATGGCTGCATAATTCTGAAGTGCAGAGGGATCTAATCATAAAAAGTTAGTATGCAGCAACAGCAGGTAATTAAGCAGGCTAAGGGAATGCTATTCTTTATTATGAGAGGGATTGAACATAAACGTAAGGACGTTCTGCTTCGGTTATACAGGGCGTTGGTGAGATTGCACCTCGAATGCTGTACGCAGTTTTGGTCTTATTTAAGGAAGGATGTAAATACATTGGAGGCGGTTCAAAGGAGGGTTACTAGATTGATACCTGGAATGAGTGAGTTGTCTTATGAGGAAAGGTTGGACAGACTGGACTTGTTTCCACTGGAGTTTAGAAGAGTGAGGGGTGATTTGATTGAAGTATACAAAATCCTGAATAGCCTTGACAAAAGGATGTCGAGAGGATGTTTCCTCTTATGCTTGAGTCCAGAACTTGGGGACAGTGTTTTTAAATTAGGTGTTGCCCTTTTAGGACAGAGATGAGGAGAAAATTTTTCTCTCAGAAGATTGTAGGATTTTGGAATTCTCTGCCACAGAAGGTGGTGCAGGCAGGGTCACTGAATATTTTTAAGGCAGAGATAGATTCTTGTTAGGCAAGGGAATCAAAGGTTATTGGGGTTAGATGGGAATGTGGAAATTAAAACACAAGAAGATCAGCCATGCTCTTATTGAATGGTGGGGCAGGCTCGAGGGGCCGAATGGTCGTCTCCTGTTCCTATCTCTTATGTTCTAAAAGAAGGGAGAATATGAGCAGTGATTCACTGGAGTTGTTTTCTGTTTAGAAGCAGGATGGGAGATAATTATGTTAGAGGCCAGGGACAGCTGATGTTTAGTCATCTTCCCTTACTTTTCTTTTTCAATAAACATTCATTTACACACACAGCATAACAACCTGGTATTGCATTGCATTGTCACTCATCTACTACTACTTACCCTTATTTACCTTTGTCATTTTTCCATTTCTTGAGCTTTGTCAGGCATCTTGGGACTTGCAAGCACATGGATTGAGGGGAGTCTATTCTTGAAAATGTACTGTCACTTGTCTTTCCAAACACCTGCGCAGAAATTGGCATGACATGTGTTGTGTTGTGGATATTAATTTAGAGAGGTCGACAATGGACGATTCAGAAAGCATATGTGAGTAGGAACAGACAAAGTAAAAAGACTAACCTATGAAACAGCTCACCAGAGATCCAGCTTGTATTTTTGCTCTGTTGAAAAGGAAAGAGATGGGCAGAATTTTTGTGTCAGCGAGCAGGGGTGGGGCCCGCTCACCAATGCATAAAATGGCGTGCGATGATGTCGGGCGTGTGTCCCGTTGTCATCATGATATTTCGTTTGGCGGGTGTGCGCTGGAGTTGGCTGCCCACCTGCCGAAATGTCAGCAGCCAATAAAGGCCATTAAGAAATCAATTAAAGCAGTTAAGAATGTTGCCTGTTCAACCTCAAGGTTGGCGGGCAGGCGAAGAGCCCAGGTGGCCTCTGCATTTTTCATGGATCCTCATCCATGGGCAGGATGAGGTTTCATGAAGCGTTAAGAAATTTAATAAAAATTTAAAAACAAATTCATTGACATGTCCCAGCTCATGTGACACCGTCACATGAGGGGACATGTTTTAAAATTTTTACATTTCTTTATTTACATGTTTAAAACTTAAACTAATCTCCCTGAGGCAGATTTCAGTGCTTCTGGGCGGGCCTCAATTGGCCTGTCCTCGCAAAATGGAGGCGCGGACCTGATCGGGGGTGCTGATCAGGTTTGCACCCTCCCCCCCCGCTTCCCCCACCGCACAACCCCCCTGACAGGGGGAAAATTCTCCCCATGCAGATCTTAGGGTCCCAGCATTAACAATCATAGGCTACCTACTAAAGAATTTCCACTGTGAAGAACTTAAGATATAGGACTAGGCCCTACCACCCCTCGAGCCTGCTCTGCCATTCAATATGATCATAGCTGATCTGGTCTTGGCCTTAACTCTACTTTTCTGTCTATTCCCATAACCCTTAACTCCCCTATAGTTCAAAAAAATCTATCTCAGTCTTGAATATATTCAGAGCCTCCACAGCTCTTTGCGGTAGACAATTCCAAAGATTCATGACCCACTAAGAGAAGAAATTCCTCATCTCTGTCTTAAATAGGTAACCCCTTAATCTGAAATGATGCCCCATGGTTCTAGATTCCCCCACAAGGGAAAACATCCTCTCAGCTTGAAGGTAGGATGTAATTTTAAAAAAGTTTTACACTAGTATGCATTCTTGGCATGCAAATGTTTTACAAATATGAATCTGCCACAGGCTGACGTGAGGCTTGACATGCCACAAACACGCCGCTGACTTTATCTCTGGATCCTAGAGATAAATCGAGATTTTGAAACCTGCCTAATTAAGTCAGCTGCATGCCACGATTCCCGCTCTTGCAGTCTCCATAAAACTACCCCCCCCATCCTATTGAGTTTTTATTTATTCATTCACGGGATGTGGGCATCACTGTCTAGGCTAGCATTTATTGCCCATCCCAAATTGCTCTTGAGAATATGGTGGTGAGCCATCTTCTTGAACCACTGCAGTCCATGTGGTGTAGGAATACTGACGGTGCTGTGGGGAAGGAAGTTCCTGGATTTTGACCCAGTGACAGTGAAGGAATGGCAATATAATTCCAGGTCTGTATGTTGCATGGTTTGGGGAGGAGCTTACAGGTAGTGGTGTTACCATGCATTTGCTGCCTTTGTCCTCCTAGGTGGTTGATATCATGTTGTTGAAGGAGCATTGATCTGTTGCTGCAGTACTTCTATGTGGTACACTCTGCTGCCATCAAACGGCTGCTATGTCCAGGGTGATGTTGAGCTTCTTGAGTGCTGTTGGAGCTGCATTCATCCAGGGAACGGAGAGTATTCCATCACACTCCTGACTTGTGCCTTGAGAACAGATCTGGGGAGTCAGGAGGTGAGACGCACAATTCCTAGCCTCTGACCTGCTCTTGAGCCACAATATTTATATGGCCCGCCCAGTTCAGGTTTTATTCAATGGTAACTCCCAGAATGGAGGGGATTCAACAATGGGAATGCCATTGAATGTCAAGGGGAGATGGTTAGATTCTATCTTCCTGGAGATGATCATTGCCTGGCACTTGTTGGTGCTAGTATTACTTGCCGCTTAGCTGCCCAAGCCTGAATGTTGTTTGGGGCTTGCTGCATATGGACCCGGACTGTTTCAGTATCTGGGTAGTCACGAATGATGCTAAACATTGTGCAATCATCAGCTGACATTCTCATTTCTGACCATATGATGGATGGAAGGTCATTGATGAAGTAGCTGAAGATGGCTGGGCCTAGAACACTACCCTGAGGAACTCATGGGACTGAGATGATTGACCTCTAATAACCACAACCATCTTCCTTTGCGCCAGGTATGACTCCAACCAGTGGACAATTTTCCTGCTGATTCCAGTTGACTCCAGTTTTGCTAGGGCTCCTTGTTGCCACACTCGGTCAAATGCTGCCTTTATGTCAAGGTCAGTTACTCTCGCCTCATCTCTTGGGTTCAGCTCTCTTGTCCATGTTTGGTCAAGGCTGTTATGAGGTCAGGAGCTGAATGGCAAGTGTCAGTGAGGTAGTTATTGCTGAGTAAGTGCCATTTGATAGCACCGTTGACAACACCTTCTTTCACTTTGCTGATGAAATATTAATTGGCCAGGTTGGATTATCCCTGTTTTTTCTGGACAGGACATGCCGGGGCAATTCTAGTCTTGTAGCTGTACTGGAACAGCTTGGCTAGGGATGTGGCTAGTTCTGGAGCACAAGTCTACTGCTGGAATGTTGTCAGGGCCCCAAGCCTTTACAATATCTAGTGCTTTCAGCACTTTCTTGATATCACATGGCGTGAATTGAATGGGTTGAAGACTGGCATCTGTGAAACTGGGGACCTGGGGAGGAGGCCAAAATGGACTCCCCACCTGGCACTTCTGGCTGAAGATGGTTGCAAATGCTTCAACCTTATCTTTTGCACTGTTGTGCTGGGTTCCCCCGTCATTGAGGATAAGAATATTTGTGGAGCCTCATCCTCCAGTTAGTTGTTTAATTGTCCTCTATCATTCACGACTGCATGTGGCAAGACTGCAGAGCTTAAATCTGATTCGTTGGTTATGAAATTGCTCAGCTCTGGCTATTGGATGCTGATTTCACTGTTTGACATGCAAACAGTCCTGCACTGCATGTTGATACCTCATTTTTAGGAATGCCTGGTGCTGCTCCTGGCATGCTCTCCTGCACTCTTCCTTTAACCAGGGTAGATCCCCTTGCTCGATACTGATGATGGAGTTTTTTTCTTAATTGGTTCATGGGATGTGGGCGCTGCTGGCTGGGCCAGCATTTATTGCCCATCCCTAATTGTTCAATAAATGGATATCCATTTACCGAATCAGGCAGCAGAAGATATTTTGTGAATCACAATTGATTTATTGTTAAGCTATAGTTCAGAACAAATACCAATTTCAACTCCTCCCTTCTGCAACCTCTCCCTGTCCAGAAGCTACAGGGGAAAATCCCAGCTCTTAAGTACAGCCTTCAATGAACGACATCTGCTTTCAATTCACTTTGAAGCTTGTCCTGGTTTACTCTTAAAGAGACCTGCATTTTTAAAGTTGTCACTAATTTCCCTTGAGAAGGTGGTGGTATGCTGCCTTCTTGAACTACTGCTCTCCATGTAGTGTAGGTATGCCCACAGTGCTTTTAGGGAGGGAGTTCCAGAATTTTAACCAAGCAACAGTGAAGGAACAGTGATATATTTCCAGTCAGGATAGTGTGTGGCTTGGATGGGAACTTCAGGTGGTAGTGATCCCGTGCATCTGCTGCTCTTGTCCTTTTAGATAGTAGCCATTGTGGGTTTGGAAGATGGGTAGATTTTCTCTTCCTGGAGATGATCATTGTCTGGCACTTGTGTGACGCTAGTGTTACTAAGGTGCCTTGGTGACTACCTGTGCTGCATCTTGTAGATGGTACACTCTGCTGTCACCTTGCGCTGTGATGGAGGGAGTGAAGGTTTGTGGATGGGGTGCCAATCAAGCAAGCTGTTTTGTCCTGGATGGTGTCAAGCTTCTTGAGTGTTATTGGAGCTGCACTCATCCAGGTAAATGGAGAGTATTCCTTGCCTGGCAGATGGTGGAACACTTTAGAGAGTCAGGAGGTGAGTTGCTTGCCATTGGATTCCTAGCCCCTGACCTGTCCTTGTGGTCACACTATTTATATGGCTAGTCAAGTTCAGTTTCTGGTTAATGTTAACACCCAGGATGTTGGTAGTGGGGGATTCAGCGATGGTAAAGCCAATGCATGTCAAGGGGCGATGGTTATAATCTCTCTTGTTGAAGCTGGTCATTGCCTGGTTCTTGTGTGGCATGAACTCTACTTGCCACTTGTCAGCCCGAGCCTGCTTATCATCCAGGCCTTGCTGCATTTGGACATGGACTGCTTCAGTATCTGAGGAGTTGCTAATGGTGCTGAACATTGTGCAATCATCAGCGAACATCGCCACTTCTGACTTTATAATGAAAGGAAGGTCATTGATGAAGCAGCTAAACCCTTCAGCCTGAGGGATTGGACCTAGGACACCACCCTGAGGAACACCTGCAGTGATGTCCTAGAACTGAGATGATTGACCTCCAACAACCACAATCATCTTCCTTTGTGCTGGTATGACTCCAACCAGTGGGGAGTTTTCCCCCTGATTCCCATTGACTCCAGTTTTTCTAGGACTCCTTGATGCCATACTCGGTCAAATGTTACCTTGGTGTCAAGGGCAGTTACTCTCGCCTCATCTCTGGAGTTCAACTCTTTTGTCCATGTTTGGACCAAAGCTGTAATGAGGTCAGGAGCTGACTGATCCTGGCAGAACCCAAACTGAGTGTCAGTGAGCAGGTTATTGCTAAGCAAGTGTCACTTGATAGCACTGTTGATAATCCTTTCCATCACTTTACTGATGATCTTGAGTAGACTGATGGGGCAGTAATTTGCTGGGTTGGATTTGTCTTGCTCTTTGTATACAGAGCATACCTGGGCACCTTTCCACAATGTTGGGTAGATGCCAGTGGTGTTGCTGAACTGGAAGAGCTTGGCGAGGGGTGTTGAAAATTCTGGAGCACAAGCCTTCAGTGTTATTGCCGGAATATTGTCAGGGCCCATAGCCTTTGCAGTATCCACTGCCTTCAGCCGTTTCTTGATATCACATGGAGTGAATTAATTTGGCTGAAGAAGGGCATCTGTGATGCTGGGGACCTCCCGAGGAGGCCAAAATGGATCATTCACTCCGCACTTCTGGCTGAAGATTGTTGCAAATGCTTCAGCCTGAGGGATTTGAGGTTACAGATTGTTGTTGAATACAATTCTGCTGCTTCTGATGGCACACTGCACTTCATGGATGCCTAGGTTTGAGTTGCTAGCTCTATTTGAAATCTATCCCATGTAGCACAGTGGTAGAACATGATGGAGGGTATCTTCAATGTGAAGACGGGACTTTGTCTCCACAAGAACCTTGCAGTGGTCACTCCTCCCAATACTGTCATGGACAGATGCATCTGTAACAGGTAGATTAGTGAGGACACGATCAAATAGGTTTTTCCCACTTGTTGGTTCCTTCACCACCTGCCACAGGCTTCTCTAGCAGCAGTGTTTTTCTGGACTCACCAAGTTCAGCTGGTAGTAGTAATACAACGCCACATTCTGTGCCTTTGCCACCTCAGTGCTTCTTCCAAGTGGCGTTGAACATGGAGAAGTATTGATTCATGGTATGCAAATGAATGGTATATTGTTTTGCACCTCCACAAGCCATGTTGGCCACTCTGCCTCTGACACACTATCCATTTTATCTTATGAACTCAGCCTAATGCTGGGAAACTGAGATTTCTGCTCCCACCAATTAAGTCCCCTGCGTGCCACATTTCCCGCTCTTACAGGCCCTATTAAACACCGCCCTGTCTGTCCTCCACGAAAGTTGCTTTCCCATCTATCTTTGTATCATCAGCAAATTTAGCTGCAATATACTTGACCCCTTCATTTGTGTCATTAATATAGATTGTAAATAGTTGAAATGCAACTAGTAGCACCCCACCAGTTACAGATTTTGCATGAAAATGACCCATCTATCCCAACTCTCTGTTTTCTGTTAACCAATTCTTTGTCCACACTAATATATTACTCCCAACACCATGAACTCTTACATAATAAAAGTAAAATACTGCAGATGCTGGAAAACTGAAATGAAAACAGAAAATGCTGCAAAAACTCAGCAGATCTGGCAGCGTCTATGGAGAGAGAAACAAAGTTAACATTTCGAATCTAATATAACTTTTATGTTGTGCAGTGACCTTTCATGTGGCACCTAATTGAAGGCCTTTTAGAAATCCAAATACATGACACCTGCTTGTTCCTCTTTATCCATCTTGCTTGTTACACCATCAAATAACTAACGAAATGGTCAAACACAATTTCCCTTTCACAAACCGTGTTGACTCTGCTTAATTGTATTAATGATTTTCTACATGTTCGACTACTACTTCCTTAATAATGAATTCCAGCATTTTCCCCCTGACAGATATTAGGCTAACTGGCTCAGAGTTTCCCGTTTTCTATCTCCCTTACTCCTTGAGTAGAATTTTCCAAACCGCTGGGACCTTGACAGAATCTCGAGAATTTTGGAAGATTACAGCCACTATCTCTGCAGCTACTTCTTTTAAGAAGCTAGGGTGCAAGCCACTGGATTCAGGGAACTTGTCAGCCTTTAGTCCCATCAGTTTTTCTTGTACTTTTTCTCTAGCGATAATTGTTTTAAGTTTATTCACCTGTTATAGGGATGCTTCTAGTGTCTTCTACAGTGAAGATAAATACAAAATATTCCTTCAATTGTCTGTGCCATTTCCTTGGTTCCCATTATTAACTCTGCAGTCTAATTCTTTAAAGGTCCAACATTTACTTTAGCTACCCTTCCTTTTTTATACACTTGTAGAAGCTCTTACTGTCAGTTTTTGTATCTCTCATTAGTTTTCTTTCAATAATCAATTTTCTCCCTCTTTATTTTTTAATTCATCATCCGTTGCTGTTTTCTAAAATGTTCTCAATCTTCTGGCCTACCACTAATTTTCACTACATCGTAAGCCCTTTCTTTCAATTTGATACCATGTAACTTCTTGGTTAGCCATGGATAGTTTATCCTCCTTGCAGCATGGTGGAGAAGGCCACTGCTGCTTGCATGGGTTCTGACTCATGTCATCGACACATTGCAGTCAAGCAAAGAGCATGTGATTAACTCAGTGGGCAGTACAATTGGGCCCTTTCTGCAAGAGTCTGTAGAACTAGTAGTGTATGTCAGAGATGCTCATATTAAGGCCACACAGGTTCTGGGCTTAACCACCTTCTCTGTCCTGGAAAGACTCAAGCTCCCATAAGTCACCAACTATGAGCATTTCAACAGAATTTAACTAAGCCACATCAACTTTCCACCTCCAATGCTTAAGGCAGATAGAAACCACCCCGTAGGACCATTGAAGTAGGTAGGTGGGAGCTTCAGACAGGTCCAAAGGGCTCACACCGGAGTAATAATTAATATTGGGTATTTGTATGCCTGTAAAATTACAATTCCTTTTGAAATCTTTGTGCTTGTAGGTTGGAAGGACTGGGAGAGATATTGGACAAGACTGCTAATCCATGGGAGCAGGGAATTGTTCAGCTTAAGTACTTTTGAATAAGCTGTTGCTGAACAGCTCTGGTTACAGGAAAAACTGAAGCCCCCTCTGTCATGATGCTCCTGTAACTCATCATGAGGCTGACAGCCCTCATTAAGTGGTGACTTCATGTGTTGTTCCTGTTGCAGAGCAAAGTTATGTAGCACACAGCAAACACCATTATGATACAGAATGTTCTTTGTGGCGTGTATTACAGAAAGTGCCAGATCTATCCAAGCAGTAGATTCAGGATATGAGTGGCCTGCTTGATGAGAGTTCTACTTGACCCTTGGATCCTATAATAATTTGGCCACTGAGCATGGGCTCCTGAGGGAGCCACAGGCCAGGTAGACTGGGGGAATAGCCCTTTTCCCCAAGGAACCAGCCTCTCAGTTGCTTTGCTGGGGCAAAGAGTTGGACAAGTAGACATAGGGAGGAATTTTCTGTGCTCGTTGGCACCGTGCGTCATGGCAGGCATGAGTGGATAATATGGTGGGAAGGCCAAAATTTGTTTTCACAACATCATGAACCAGTTTGCGATTGTCCACTCCGCCCATCAATGGCAGGCCACCTTTCCCGCCACCTAACATTTGGAACTTCATCTTAATATATCTGCATAGCATTACAAGCCCTGCTCTCTGGAATCAACCGGATCACCCAGGCATGTTGGATGCTTCACAACTGAACATAAATGTCATGGACCTGGCGAACTGCACTTCACTTGGGACTTTGAGGCTTGTTTGCCTACCTTGCTTCAGGCAACACTCGTGATCACCAGCGCCAGGCTTCACAGGCAGTACCACATCACTTTTAGGGGGGCTCATGGACAGGACTCTACATATGAGACCAGCTGTAAGGCGGGGGTGGCTTTTCAATGGCTGCAGGGCTATTGTTTGCTTGGGGGAAAGGGGAGAAGTGACCTCAGGCAAGGGAAGAGGCTGCAGGACTAGGGTATTACTGTAGAGGGGTATCCCAGGGTATGTGTGGGGGACACATGTTGATCTGTGCAACTGGCCTTGAGAGGGTGAGGACTGAGGAGGCAGTCTCCAGAGGAGATGAGGCCAGATGGAGATGTGAGGTTGTGTGAGAGAGTGAGTGGTGATATCCCTTGAGCTGGCAGTGAGTGAGATGCCAGTTAATTTGTGATGGACTTGTGAGTGTGTGAGTTTGAAGTGATGAGATGGTTGCCTTACCCTGTTGGCATGCATGAGATTATTCATCCTCTTTCTGCACTGGATGGTAAACCTCTTGTGTGCAATGTTGGCACTGACCACCACTGCCACCACCTCCCAAGCCAGAGTGGTGACACTGATGGGCCTCCTGCAGCCAGAGTGGGAGTAGAGGGCATCATGGTGGGCTCCAACAATGTCCAGAAGGCATCCCAGGGATGCGTCACTGAATCAGGGTGGGTTGCAGCTTTCTTGCCTTTCAGGGCCAAGTCTTCTATGCAGCAGTCCTGGGCTGGAAGCAATGAGAGGTATCCATGCAGCTGCACTTTAAACATGGTGCCTGGCATGAGGAAGTGGCGAGGTGATGGCATGGTGGGCGAATCAGAAGCTGCCTGCCAGCAAAGCAGCGTGATTCCTGGGAATGCATGATCAGTGAGGTGAAACTGGGACAATACTGCACTTAATGTATTAATCTGGGATGATTCTGTACGTAGACTTGAAAGATGATGTGTTAGTGATTCCACACCAGTTGTGCGTTAATGAAATGGAAGCTTATGCAATTCATGAAGACATTGAGGTCATTTCAAGGAGCCAGCAGGGAGGCATGGATGTAGTCAGTGAGGTTCTAGACTTGAGGGAAGGCAGCAGTCTCTGTGAACCTCAAACCTTATCTTTGTAACTCTTTCGAGTACAAACACGTTTCCGTCTGTTTCAGATGAAGTTACATTGTGGCAAACATTGTTTCATAGTTTGCCATTGTGAGATTTGAACTCTTGATCTTAGGGTTACAAACCCAGCACCATAACCACTTGGCTATTTAGGCCAAGCGTAAAGTAACTCTTTCGAGGACAAACCCGTTTCCATCTGTTTCAGATGAAATCACATTGTTTCATAGTTTGCCATGGTGAGATTTGAACTCCTGATCTTGGGGTTACAAACCCAGTACCATAACCACTTGGCTATTTAGGCCAAGCTAACCTCAAACTTTATAGTTTTTGCCAGTGTGAGATTTGAACTCTTGATACTCTTTTGAGTAAACCTGTTTCCATCTGTTTCAGATGAAGTTACATTGTTTCATAGTTTGCCATTGTGAGATTTGAACTCTTGATCTTGGGGTTACAAACCCAGTACCATAACCACTTGGCTATTTAAGCCAAGCATAAGATTGTAACTCTTTCGAGTACAAACACGTTTCCATCTGTTTTAGATGAAGTTACATTGTTTCATAGTTTGCCATTGTGAGATTTGAACTCTTGATCTTGGGGTTACAAACCCAATACCATAACCACTTGGCTATTTAGGCCAAGCTAACCTCAAACTTTATGTTTACATGTTTCCATCTGTCATTTCAGATGAAGTTACATTGTTCCATAGTTTGCCATTGTGAGATTTGAACTCTTGATCTTGAGGTTACAAACCCAGTACCATAACCACTTGGCTATTTAGGCCAAGCAAAACACATTTCCATCTGTTTCAGATGAAGTTACATTGTTCGCCATTGTGAGATTTGAACTCTTGATCTTAGGGTTACAAACCCAGTACCATAACCACTTGGCTATTTAGGCCAAGCCTAAAGCCTACTGCACCTGGTATTCCCAGGCAGTCTCCCATCCAAATACTAACCAGGCCTGAGTCTGCTTTGCTTCCGAAATCAGACGAGATCGGGCGTTTTCAGACTAGTATGGCCGTAGGCTTCCCAGTGTGTTCCAATCCGGAATGCGCTAGCTGAAAGGATGATACTCTTTCGAGTACAAACCTGTTTCCATCTGTTTCAGATGAAGTCACATTGTTCCATAGTTTGCCATTGTGAGATTTGAACTCTTGATCTTGGGGTTACAAACCCAGTACCATAACCACTTGGCTATTTAAGCCAAGCATAAGATTGTAACTCTTTCGAGTACAAACACGTTTCCATCTGTTTTAGATGAAGTTACATTGTTTCATAGTTTGCCATTGTGAGATTTGAACTCTTGATCTTGGGGTTACAAACCCAATACCATAACCACTTGGCTATTTAGGCCAAGCTAACCTCAAACTTTATATTGCTGCTTCCAGAAGCCTGGGATAATTGATTGAAATGTTTACAATAACAACAGGCATTAGTCAGCTGTTTAATGCAACCATGAACTGCAGACTGATTGATGTTACTGATAACCTTTGTAGGAGCTTAGAAGGAAACAGAGTTTCAAGGCTGTACTGACATCGACTGCAATAGGCAGTGCTGTACTAGCTGGAGTACATTGTTGCATGTCTAGTTGAAGGAATTAACATAACTTTGTGATAGCCTCGCTAGAGAAGTGAAGCTTGCTTATGCACTCCTTCTCAAGGAACCGCAGGTCTGTTAACCTGATCCTATATACTCGATTGGCTAAGGGTTTCTGGGAGCATGCCTAATTCAATTTGCCCCCCCTGCAGCTGAGTCCTGTTTGGGAATTCTTCTGTTGTTGCTGTCTCTCCTGCTCTTACCAGATGCACCCCACCCCGCAAAGGAAAATACATTGCCTCTTAAGATTTCAGAGGGGGCAAAATTCAATAGCTTATATAGAGAATGCTGATTGTTGATAGGAAGGAGTAAAATCAGCGTTAAATAAATAATCAGATAATCTTTAAGACCATGTTTAGCAAATCTACCCATGTGGATTCTCAGCTTTAGTTTAAATGTGCAAATGGTTTCCATTTTTATTTGTATGATTGAAATTTAATTCTTTGCATTCTTTCATTCTTTCTTTAATTCTTGAAGCAAAACTGACAGAAGAGAAGTTTTATAAAATGAAACGAGATTGCTGTCAATCACTCTCCATTATTTATACAAGCCCAATTCCAATTGCTGACCAAATTAAATGTTAATGCTGTTTCATGCTCAGTCAAATTTTTGCAGTGGCTGTGGAGAAAACCTGGTTGGATCATATTTTCTCATCATTCTTTCAGATGGGATAGTATCTATTCACAGGAGCATATTGGAGATGTAAGAAAAGAAAAAAAAATCTCAGTCTCTCTGTCTCTCATCTCTTTTCGGTTCAGTAAAATGATTTTGCAGTGTTATAATCTGCAGAACAATTTAATACTCAAAGGTTGGTGTGCCTTATTTACAATCTGAGGGTGAATTATAACATTGCAACATGAACTAAAAATTCAATAAAATCTGATAACAGCCCAGGGATCGTGATATAATCAGCAAGGGTCCCTAGAAATAATGCAGGCAGCACTCAAACTTCATGCTGTCAACCCATTTTCATGGCAGCAATGCACAGCTGCTTAGTGACTTCACACTCAGCAGGGGTCCCAATTTCTTGCGAGGCTAGTATCAAGTAAAGCTAGCTTGCACCTCTTAAAAGGGAGTTTCATAACGACACAGCAGGGCAGAGAGAGAGCTTTTAGTTCTTGGATGCAGTGCTTGAGGCCTTAGTGCAGGAGATTGAAAGGAGAAGAGAATTGATCTATTCACAGGAGGCCCTCCAAACAGACACAATGAAGGCAGTGGAAACAGATAGCCATTGAGGTCAGTGCCAGGAGTCTGATACCAAAGACCTAGATATGGTGCTGGAAGAAGTTCAGTGAGCTCACGCAAGTGGCCAAGATCAGCAAACCCTTCTTCAAATGCCGTTTCCCAGTAACCGCACTACCAGCCTCCATGCACTGTTCAGTGCACCTCATCACTCACCTATCAACAATCTCTAGCAATTAGGACTTGTGCCTAATATTCATATGCTCCACCTCATTCTCACACAATCACCACTGCTGCAAGCATCATATCCATCTCTTACAGTTTCCACATACTGCCAGCTATTCAGCAATAACAGGCACATCACCCAACCATGTTGCAACGTACTCACTGGAAAACTGCCCTCTCTTTTGCAGGACAAAGTGGCCCACAGTAAATGGCAGCAACAGCAAACAGGCAGGGGGCAGGCACAGCTGCACATGCTGACGCTGATGCTGAATAGTTTGAGAGGCTGTCATGGAGGCTGTGGCCAGCGGCATTGCAGAAGCTATCCAGGATGGTGATATATTCCAGCTTTATGCACCTGCTCAAACTCTAATTTATTTTCATCCTGAAATCTGGTATAAAGTATAAGTGCGGATGGTGTATCTATAAACCTCCTTACTTCCCCTCCCTCTGACTCTCCCCTTGTGTATTAATTCTCATTAATTAAACTGCTTCCTGTCCAGCCATTGGTGACTGAGACTGAAAGCCTGGAGCAAGAACAGGTCCTCCAGGAAGAAAAATGTTTACTTAATCTGGAATTTGCTGCCACAAGCTCCAATACAGGCATTACGCAAACTTTAGATGTATAGATGTGGGTCTGCATGTGATGAATCACCAAGAATGAGTGGGCTGCAGCCAGGTCATGGGGAAAGGCTGGTGCTTGTGCCCGCTCACAAGAGGGTGAAATCGCAGACGGGTTCTGCTGCAGAAGACTCAGATGAGGACTTTGATGTGGCAGCATAAAGGAAAAGGCTAATGGGCATGCAGACACAAGTGCTTGGTGCATTGGAGGTGTCCAGAGAGGTGTCATGGAACATGGAGGAGTCCGGCTCCAACATGACACCAGACTTTAGTCAGAGTTTGAAGCTGACCCTTTTGAGCACGGAATTGATGGCCAACTCCATGAGAACACCGGAGGACCCAACTGTGATGCAGCGTCTGATGGCCAATGTCTTAGCTTCCATTGCAGCACAGACAGATTCCACCCAAGGTCTGAGTGCAACAGTGGAAGCTGCTTATTACCGTGCAGGTTCAGACTGTTGCCATCACGCTGCAAATAGCAGTGTCCAAATGAGCTTGCAGGGTCTCATAGCAGTCCAGTAACCTGTGCTGTAGCTAATTACTAGGGTTGCCGACAGCCGTACCCTGCCCCCAACCAACCCTGACCTCCCTTTCCAGGAGAGTGGCAGTGGCTCTGTGGTGCACAAACCTGTTGTCCTCTCTCGAGATGACAGCATTCAAGCTCTCACTGTTGCCACTTCAGCAGTGCCTCAGTTGTTGCTTGTCAGCTAGCCAACCTAGATTGCTGCTGCTGGTGCCAATGTTGTGTAGTCTGAAGCGGGGCAGTCAAGACCCAGAGCTGCCCTAGGGTGTCCTACAAGGCCATCTGCAGACTTCTCAAATGAAAGTCAGCAGCCCTGCATCAACCTATTGCAGCCACAGCAGTAGCATGCATAGGAACACTAGGACAGATAAATGCACCAACAAAACAGGCACTAAAGGAATGCACAGAGGTGAATTGTTGAGTACTGTATGGAGTGTTGGATGTGTTGTTGGATAAAATTGGGGTAGAATAGTTTTTTCCTGGTGACTTTTATTTCAGGATTGTGGCCAAGGTGACACTATGATGCTCCATAACAGAAGGATGGTTAGAATGGTTACAGCACAGAAGGAGGCCAGTTGACTCATTGGTGTCCATGCTGGCACTCTGCAAGAGCAGGTTAGCTAGTCCCACCCTTGCTCCGTAGCTGTGCAAGTTTTTTCTTTTCGGCTGCTTATCCAATTCCTTTTTGAAAGCTGTACCTCCACCGCTCAGGTGGGGGAAGTATTGAACAACCGGATCAAGGAATTTATTCAGGGGAACTGGAGATAGATGATACACTCACTGACAGATAGTCTGGATCACAAATGTGTCAACTGCCTTCTCCCTTCCTTCTCTGCCTCCTCTCCATCTTCCTTCCCTGAGGTGATTGCAAAAGCCTAAGTGGCAGCAGCTGCACCCTCATGATGGTCAGGCTATGGAGGATGCGGCAGACCACCACCAGTTGGGAGACACGCAAGTTCTGGAGGCCTCCCTCTAAACACTCAGGCAGTGGAATTGTTACTTCAGGGCACTGATGTCGCTCCATGACATTCCTGGTTGCAATATGGAGGTCATTATATCAGCACTGGCTAGATGTCATAGAGCCGTTAGCCATGTGTCCAGCGGATAATCCTTGTTGCCGAGCTCCCACCTCTGGTTCAATGTGAACCACAAACTGGCACAGACTGAAAGCATTGTGACTGCTGCCAAGATAGCGGGCATTCACCAATATGATAATCTGGAGATGGTTGCACACCAACTGCACTTTGGGAGAGTGGTACCCTTTATGGGTTCAATATATTTCCTTGATGAGATGAGGGTGCCTGCAAGGCCATATCTCCTCAGAGAGAAGACAATAAAAGCTCTTATACTAGGGTACAAGGCCTCTGTGATCTCCCTTTGGATAGCTGTGATATGTTGGTTATAATGTATGCTCCAGCCTGGAATGATCGCTAACCATGGTAACCTTGACAACCCTTGGCAGCATCATTCTTGCACCATTTTGAAGCTGTTGTTCTGGTTTGTGGAGGTGGCATAGCTATGTGATCGCCACCATGGTGAGTAGCAGCCACAGATCATACCGCTGCTGGCTGAGGTGGGACTAGGAGAAGTGCTCTTTGAAGATCCTACATTGGTAAGACCTCCTGCTGAACGCCCTTCTCCTCCTATCTCTGTAAACAGCTGGACTCTTCTGCTGTCTCTGCCTCATCTCCCTCTAATGCTACAACTCAAAGGAGGACTGCAAATCTAGCCCCCATGACTGGGAGCAAATGGTGTACTCAGAGGATTTTCCAAAGCACACAACTTCTTCTAAATGGCCTGCATCTTCCTTTCTGAATTAATCAACCTCTGTCAACTCCTACAACAACATGGTACTAACTCTTCAGTAGCAAGTGGACGGTCAAAATGCACCTCACCTGTCCCTTATGCCTTTAAATAACACTGGTGGGTGTTCCCTCGTGATGCTGAACAGCCTAGAGCAGGGGACATCTCCAGCATCTCACTGTTTTATAAGGGGGGGTGACTGATGTGGTGTATGCAAAGAGAGGAGAATGCAATGCCTCTTCTCTTTCCAGAGAGAAGCAGGTTCAGCGTGCATGTGGTTTTGCCAAGATAATGGGCTTTACCATGGTGCAGGGTATCAATGACTGTACATACGTTGCTTTGTAGGTGCCTCATCTAAATTCGGAAATGTACAGCAATTGCAAATGATTCCATTTCCTTAATGGTGTGTGACCATGCTCAGCGCATCATGCAGGTCAATGCTCACTACTGTGTCAGCAGTCATGGTGCATTCATTCTGTGCCCATCTGCTGTGTCATCAGCATTTGAGCCACCATGAGAAACCGGATGGTGACTACTGGGCTATCCTCTGACCACTTGGTTCATGACTTGGTGTGCAACCCATGCACGTATGGACAATATGCACATAATGAGTGCCATGCCATCACATGGAATGTCAACGAGTGGGCCATTGGCGAGCTTAAGCATGCCCCTGCTGACTGGACTGCTCTGGAAGAACTTTGCAGAACATGCATCATGATTCATCATGGTTAGCATCCTGTATAACTTTGCTGTGATGAGGGTACAGACCTAGTCACCAGGTGTTTGCTAAGAAGCTGAGGAGAATGAAGAGGAGGAGGCAGAGAATGGGAGCAAACAAAACATCCCCTTTCTAGCTGGGGTGTCCATGAACACCTCGTTCAACTGCGGTACCAATAAATGTAATTTATCGTTCCCCATTCAATGATAGTCCCACATCATACCCTCTGTTAAGAACCATTATAACATCCTCTTGGCCACAATGACGACACAAAAGCCACCAGCAAACAAACATTCCAAACAACTTTATCAAATAAACCCATCCAATATTCCATACAAACATCAGTGTAAACATCTTGAGCTTTCCCTGAGTACCTGTCTCCTGTGTGCCTTTGCTTAGCCTAGTTCTCCTACACAGTGCTACCCAGTGCCTGAAGCATGGCTAACGGAAGGCTGCTGACTTTGTAGGGTAGACTGCAGGGAGACTTGTAGGATAGCCTTGCACAGCTCTGACCCTAGAAGGCCCTGCTTTGTATTGCACCGTCTTGAAATGGGTTGCAGTAATCTTGGCTGGCTAGCTGATGGGCATTAGTAAGGATGTTGATGCAGTCATGGAAGGGCAAAGTAAGAGAGGGTATAAATCTAAATGAGTGAAAAAGCAATTTAATATTTTTTTCTGCTATTTGCCAGAAAAGATAAAGCTAACTGTAGCCGGATATCATAGTGGAAGAATTAGAATGCTGTAAGAATGAACTTTGGCTATATGCCTTTTTTCTCATCCTTGACATTTATGTTCTTATTTTTTTTAGCCTGACATTTCCATGTTACCAGCAGTTCAGGAACTATCATGTTTCAGGGTCAAAATATTGTCGATGCTGGAAATCCGAAGTAAAAACAGGAAATGCTGGAAATACTCAGCGGGCCTGGCAGCGTCTGTGAAGGGAGAAACAGAAAGAGAAATCATTTTAATTCTCTCTCGTACTCCCATTCTGACCTCACTGTCCTTGGCTGCCAACATTGTTCTAATGAAGCTCAATGGAAGTTCAAGGAACGGCACCTCATCTTTTGATTTAGTACTTTATAGCCTTCCGGACTCAATGTTGAATTCAACAATTTTGATCATAACCACTGCTCCCAGCTGTTCAGGCAGCAGATGCTTTAATTATTACAGCTTCTCTAGCTCCATTGTTTGTTTCTTTACTTGTCCCATTATTACACCCTTTGTCAAACACCTTCAACCCGTTTGTCATGTAATCGCTTATGCCTTCCATCCTATCACAGACCTTACGTTTTCCCCATTTCTCTCCTTTTGCTGCCAGTTCTGATGAAAGGTCAACAGCCTGAAATGTAGACCTGGATATTAATGAGCGAGTTACATAGAAGTGGGAAAAAGAGGGCAGAGTAGCCCACATAGAGTTTTTACATTGACACGCTTTACTTGGGCAGAGAGGACTTCGGGACAGGCTGCAGTAATAAGTAGGTCTGATCCATGACCTTAGGATGGGGTAGGGGGTTGTGGTAGGATGATCTGATTCTGGATGGGGACTGATTCTCAACACCAGAGCAGGGTGCCGTCCTGGCCCTCGAAGAGAGGGTCCAATCTTGGTGGTCTTTGTATGGAGTGAGGAGGAGCTTGGAGGTCATTTGGCCTGCTTGCCCTGGCTGGCAAGCAGTGCTGTAAAGGCACTTAGCTTATTCCTGAAGCTGTCCTCCCCTACCTTCTGCTGCTGGATTTTCCAAGATCTGGGAAACCCGGCTGGCCACATTAAATCATACAAAGTTCGTTAAATCAGAGACTGCTAACCTCATTAAGTTGCCAATCCACCTTCTGGGAGTGGGATGGTTGTCTGCCCCTTTTCCTGTCTGTGTTAAACTCTTAAATGGGTGGTTGGGAGTGAGTTGGTGTTGGACTTTAGATTTTGAAAATTTTGGCATCTGGCCTGATCCCAAACCATCCATTTTTGAGTGCTAAAGTTCAGCCTGCTAAAATTCTGCCTGACCTGCTGAGTATTTCCAGCATTTTCTGTTTTTATGTTTTACAGAATATCTTATTATATTTATACCTTTCAAGCTCATTGCCACCCAGATCATTTATCCAGCTCCTTTTTAAAGGCATTATTCATAAACAAAGCTTCATGTTTGTACTGTCAGAAAGGAAGAGATAAAATGTTGGAGCATTTTCTGGAATCAATTGTGAGGCACCTTATTTCTTACTTCCTCCTTCTATTACTGCTACTACTTGTTAGTGAGGATTAAAAGGATTGATGGCTACACTGCACTATTTTACTGCCTGCATCAGTATGTATGCAAAGTAATTTTAATATTGATTTCAGTGATTGTCAATCTCTGCTTAATAGTATTGATGATGTGTTATAGTAACAGAGATGAGAGTAGGAGGCACTGTTATATCTCCCTCCATGGATTGCCACCTTGACGTGGTGGAGAGGCTTGTGTGCTCCGATGATCCTTTGAGCAATGCCATGGAGAGCTCCTTGCTCCTGGTAGGACCACACATGGCGGCAAGGTTGGGAGGAGGTGCCAGATAAAGTTAGGTCCAAAAAGCCCTCAAAAGCAGAACAGGCGAAGGAAGACTGTGCATCTCACTGGCTGTGAAGGCAGAAGAAGGCTGCAGCAGCAAGGCGGTCCCAGTCATTGTGGCCCAACACGTCAAAGAAATCTGACCACCAACCTGTTAAGATCGTGTGGACAATGATGGCGCTCCAAGGTCCCCACATTAAATAAAGCCACATGCAGACTCCTACCAGTATCCATTTGCCAATCCCTGTGACGATGGAGAATTGGCAACAGGTTCAGGGCTGTGAATCTGGGAGCCCCTGGATAAGAATCTGCACACAGGCGGCAGATGCACGAAGGTCATTGGACATAAGTGTTGGGACAGAGGTGTCTTTGGGCAGCAGCATCTGTGGCTGAGAAGTCCTCCTCAGGATACTCTCTGCTCAACCTAAATGAGGAAAGGGCTAGAAAAGGTGCCCTAAAAATAGGCTGTCCCACTTTCTCTTGGGTGGGGAGCCACCCGCTGTGGGATCACCATCTTTGAGGTCAAAGAAAGTAAGCTCTAAGTTTTGCAACTTGGAATATTAGAATACTCATGGACAATCTCAGGAGTGACCATCCAGAAAGAAGAACTGCAGTTGTATCACGTGAAGTATCAGGACTCCATATTGATATTGCTGCCCTCAGTGATACACCTTCTGCTGGAAACGAACCGCTGATAGTGACCCTTGCATTCATGGAGTTGGTTTTGCCATCCAGAATTGGATTTTGGATGCACTGCCAGAGCTCCCTAATTGTATAAATGAAAGTCTCATGACTCTTCACCTTCAGCTCAGCCATAATCAATATCCAACGCATATCAGTGCTTATTGACCCTTGACTGTGATGAAGATATCAAGAACAATTTCTAATCCGACTTTGATGAAGTCCTCCCTGACTTCCCGGAAGAAGAAAAGATCATCTTTCAAGGAGACTTTAAATGTTAGGATTGGCTGTGACTCCTATGTCTGGAGAGGAATCATTGGGAAAAATGGGGTGGGAAAAGCCAATGCAAATGGCAGCCTTCTGACAAAGTGTGCTCAGCATGGCCTCATTAGAACAAGCACCATTTTCTTCCAGAAGGGCAAATAGAAAACCACATGGATGCATCCTAGATCAAAGCACTGGCACTTCCCAGTGTCATTGCTTGAGTCAAAGATCTAAATCGATCCATCCAGGGGACTGATGCCTGCTGGACAGCTCATCAACTTGTTTGATTGATGATGAACATCTACGCAGCACCAAGATATTGCAAGAACCAAAAGTCCAAGAGGAAGAAGGTCAATGTCTCAGCCCTAAAGCGAAGATTTCCAAGTGCAGCTCACAACCAATCTGGGAAATCTTCATACATCCAACTCAATTCAGAGCAATGGGATCAAATAAAGTCACTCCTGTGCCCAGACCATTGGGTTCAAACACCATCGTCAGCAGGACAGTTCAATGAATATAATGCAGAAATACGTGATTTCCTGGGCAAAAACAAGCAGCCTTCATTGCCTGGCAGAACAACCCAAGGTCACAAGTCAAGAAGGCAGCATTCTAATAGCTCGAGGCTGACACCCAAAGACAAATCCGAAAGATAAAGGACAAGTAAAGGAGGTCCAAGAGATCCAACAATACACTGACCAAAATGACACACAGAGGTTTTTTGAAGCCACCAGGGCTACCTATAACCCAAGGTCAATTGGACAAAATTCCATTTGCTCAGTGGTGTCTCTCTTCTTAAGGATGACAATGCTACCCGTCAATGCTAGAAAGACTTCCAACTACTACTCAACTGTGAATCCACCATGGCAGCAGATACTCCCCTGGTTTGCCCCAGTATCCTGTGGTAGAATACATGAGTGAACCACCATCGATGGAAGAACTGCAGCAAGCAATCAAACAGATGAAAAACAACAAAGCCCACTGCCCCGATTGTATTCCAGCTGAAGTATTCATAGCTGGTGGACGTTTGCACACATCAAGACTCCATGAAATCATCCTATGGATCTGAGAGGGAAAAGAACACCCCCCCTCCGCCCCGCCGCCTCACCAGCTTCAGGAATGTGACAATTGCACTTATCTTCAAGAAGGGAGATATATTATGCTGTGGAAACTGTCAATGTATTTCCCTTTTGACCATAGCAGGGAAAATCCTGACACAAATTCTCCTGAATCGCCTTCCTGTGGCTGAGCATATCCTCCCAAAGACACAGCGTGGCTTTAGACCTTCAAGAGGAACCTCTGACATGGTCTTTGTTGCCAGACAAATCCAAGAAAAACGTTGAGAGCACCACCAGGAATTTTTCATTGTATTCATTGACCTGACCAAAGTGCTTGACTCAATAAATCACAAGGCTCTATGGATTGTGCTCCAGAGATTTGGATATCCAAGAAACTTCTTCACAATCCTGCAACTGTCTTCAATGGGAGATCTGAAACAGATGCCTTAAAAATCCAGATTGGTGTAAGCAAGGCTGTGTGATAGCCCCCATATCGTTTACAATCTATCTGAAAGTGGCTATTCACCTCATCAAAGGTCAACTGCCCCTGGTATGTGTATTAAATAATGCCTAGATGGAAAACCTTTTTAACCTCAGTTGCCTGTGTGCCAAAACTAAACTGACCACCATAGACATAGATCTGCAGTTTGCAGATGACTGCAGTGTCGTTGCCCTTTCTGCTCCAGATTTATAAGTCACTCTGGATCTCTTCAATTGAGAGACTTGGCCTTATGCTTCCAAAACAAAACTCATACATCAACTCAGACCTGGTCAGTCAAATATTCCACCTCCCAAACATGTTGAAGGAAAGACTCTGGAATATGTTGAGCACTTCCCATACCTTGGCAGCCACCTCTCTCAAAAGGCCACCATTGACCAGGAGATCCAACACCAGATCAGCTGTGCCATCTCAGCATGCTATAAACTGTAGCAGCAGCACATGTTTGACAACAAAGCTGTCTGCAAGTCAAAAAAAAAGTCCTAGTGTCCGGGGCAGTTGTTATCATCATACTCCTGTACTGCATTAAGACCTGGACTGTGTATTGATGACCCATAGAGCGCTAGAGAAATTCCACCAGTAATGTTTTCGCTGCAACCTCTGTATTCAATGGGAGGATTGTTGAACAAACAGGAGTGTCTTCCTTGAAGCCAGATCCAGCATTCAGACAAACTCCTGCAAAATCAATTATAATGGACTGGACACTGTCTGGAAGGCCAGAAAGCATCTCTGCCACCAGGCCCTGTTTTCTCAACTCTCAAATGGCCAGTGCTCTGGGGAGGACAAAGAAAGCGCTGCAAAGACATTCTGAAGCTCTCCTCGAAGCCTAGCAACATTGACTGGGAGAAGCTTGCTACTTGTCCGTGAAAATGGCAACAACTTGTCCATCAAGCTGCATCATGTTTTGAGTCCAAATGTCTTAATGATGAAGCAGAGCGGTGACAGAGAAGGAAAGAAAAGGATACAAGTCCTGCATTCCAGATGCACTAACTCATGGGAGGCCCGGCCCCATCTGCCCAAAGATCTGCGAGTTGAGAATTGGCCTGTTCAAACACATGCAGACCCATGGCAGAAACACATGACCCTGAATAGTCATCGTCCTCGAATCGAGGGACAGCCGACAATACCTCAATAGGTGAAGTAACATGTATGTGTCAGTGATGTGAGCTGATAGATGGCTGTAAATAATAATGAAATAAAAGTTAGATTAATATTTTTGCAAGAGAGGAGTGAAAATAATTTAATGAACTTCTAGCCTCTTACATACTGTTATGATCAGGTGAGCAGAACTGAGCTGGTTCCCCTTCTATTCAGCTCTAACCGCCCCCGGTTGGCTGCAACAAAGGTTTTAAAATTTCTATTTTCTATAAATGCCTTTTCCAATCCTTGTTAATAAGGAGCCAATCAACCAAGTTTTCTTGAGTCAAAGAAAGAGTAAGTTTATTAGTTACTAAATCCGAGGAAAATAGTAAACATGACAACACGCACACACAGATATCAGAAGTAACAAAGTTAAAGTCCAATAAAAAGTTAAAAGAATATACGATTACGTCCTTTGCTTGTCTTTGATGCATAGATTGTTGAACGTTGTGGCTATTTGAAGTTAGTTGGTTTTCTGTAGCATTCTGGAGTTGACTTGGTTCAGGCCTGCACCGGCATTCTTTTAGCTTCAGATGGAAAGAGAGAGTGAGCTTTACTGCTCTCTTCCAGCAATATTTTCAGATGTTTGTGATGTTACTTTCTCCTCTTCCTGATTCTGCTTGGCAGAAGTAGTTTTTAAAACTCCTGCCTTTATATTTCCAGAAAGAAATTTGAGTAGCCTATCTTGCGGTCATTGTTGTGGACCAAGTAATCCCATTTTTTTATAATTTCATCTCTGGAACTTTTGACATATTTCAAGATAGAAATCAGCAAGAGATTTTGCCCTCCACAGGGAATTTTGAATGTCTGAATACTATCTGGCTGCTTAGCAGTTGGATCAAAGTCCAGCACTTTGTATTTTAATGTCTTCCTTTCAAGGGAGTCCCTGTTTGAAGTGGATCTTGATATCCCCCAGGTATGAAATTTCATGCAACAGGTCTGCAATGGAATTCATATAGAAACTTTCTAGAAAAGTTGTCAACATATGATGTCAGATATCAGGTTACTAGTGGCAGCCATTTTTGATCAGTGTCTTTTCTTGTCTCTTTTTTAAGAAACAGGTCTTTAAATTGTTCAGTGTGTCTGTGATTAGCTGGTGAAGTTGTATCTAGATCTCACTCAGTCATAGCTTCCTGTCATCGTGACAATACAGATTTTATTTATGTATTCAAATTATATTTGAACTACAATAAGTTAATATATTGGTGCATATACATCTATAGAATATGTGCTCCATGAAAGACATTATATAATTCCATAATTATCTTTTATACTATAACCTATAGAACTGCTTGTCCTAAAATTAGTATAGTTATGTGATTGAATTAATTTTCAAACAACATCCCATTGAGGTTTACGGTTTAAATAATAGATAACAATTTGATGGAGTCCAAATTGATATATCTGAATGTTTCTTTTGGTGCACGTTATTACATAATCATTAGCATGATTTCTTTTTCTGTATTTAAAAAGTCTATGATAAATTTCCATGGAAGAAAGCAAAATAATAATTGATTTTATATTTCCACTGTTTTAATTATAATGTAAAATGTGGAAGATTTAAATTGTGCTTACCTATCTTTTTCAAAAAATACCTGTGAATATAGTTTTGTTCAGCTGACAAGAGAAAGCTGAGGCATCACAATGGTGAACTATTAATATTCACCTTAATATGGTGATATGCTAGCATAGTGGTTACGTTACTCTGGAGGTTTGAACAGATGATCCAGAGACATGAGTTCAAATTCAACCATGGCAGCTTGGGAATATAAATTCAGTTAATTAAAACAATCTGGGATTAAGAAGTAGAATCAGCAATGGTGAGTATGAGACTATTGGATTGTCGTAAAAGCCCATCTGGTTTGCTAATGTATTTTAGGGAAGAAAACTTCTGTCCTTACCTGGCCCACAACAATGCAATCTGGCAAGCTACTCTGTTCAATAAATGCTGATCTTGCCAGTCATCCCTACATTCCATGGGTGAACAAAAAATAATAATTAATGCTGTAATTCATCTTCGACAGTGGTACAAAGTGGGGGTGAGTAGCAAATTAGCAGCACTCTGCTTGCTGGAAAAGAAACTTGGGCAGGTGTAAATCAGGCTGCTGTTCCATGATCGCACGTTTTGTGCTAACTCCCAAGAAGAATTGCACCCAAGTATTTGTTTCATAGGCTGTTCAGAGGTTAGTAAATAATCCCATCGCTTTTGAGATTTGGGTTTTGAATCCAGGCCACGGGCTGCAAGTAATGTCCCTTTTAAGATGTGCAGCTATGCAGTAACCCAAAAGTTTCCGCAGAAAAATTTCCGAGTAATGCTGATCTGTGGGAAATCAGTTTGAGATTTCCCAATTTATTTCATATAGGACCCTTATAGGTGGCATGCATAAGAGGCTTACTGTCAATTTCAACCCCCAATTTTATTTTGTAATGCATGGGTAATTTATTTAAGTGCACGAGCCCTTTAATTTTTTTTGTCATGACTGCATACACTCAATGATTTAAAGGAACACACAGAAGACAGAGAGTCAGAATTAATGGGTCTTTTTCAGAGTGCAAATATGTAACTAGTGGAGTGCCACAAGGATCAGTCCCAGGGCCTCAATTATTTACTATCTATATTAATAACTTGGAGGAGGGGGCAGAGTGTAATGTATCCAAATTTGCTGACGATACAAAAGTAGATGGGAGGGCATGTTGTGATGAGGACATGAGGAATCTGCAAGGGGATATAGACAGGTTGAGTGAATGGACAAAAAGTTGGCAGATGGAGTTTAATGTAGGAAGGTGTGAGGTCATGCACTTTGATTGGAAAAATCAAAAGGCAGACTATTATTTAAATGTAGAGAGACTCCAAAAAAGTGCAGCACAGAGGGATCTGGGTGTCTTGTGCATGAAACACAAAAAGCGAGCCTGCAGGTGCAGCAAGTAATTATGAAGGCAAATGGAATTTTGGCCTGTATTGCTAGGGGATTTGAGTATAAAAGTAGGGAAGTCTTGTTACAACTGTACAGGGTGTTGGTGAGGCTGCATCTGAAGTACTGTGTACAGTTTTGGTCCCCATATTTAAGAAAGGATATATTGGCATTGGAGGCTGTTCAAAAGAGATTTACTAGGGTGATTCCTGGGATGAAGGGGTTGACTTATCAAGAAATGGCTAAACAGGTTAGGTCTTTATTCATTAGAGTTTAGACAAATGAGGGGTGATTTTATTGATAGATCCTGAGGGGGCTTGACATGGTAGACGTTGAGAAGATGTCTCAATTAGTGGAGGAATCTCAATCTAAGGGACATCGTTACAGAATAAGGGGACACTCATTTAAAACTAAGATGCAATGGAATTTCTTCTCTCAGAGGGTAGTGAATATCTGGAATTCTCTACCCCAGAGAGCTGTAGAGGCTAGTTCACTGAAAGTATTTAAAGAAGAGGAAGATAGATTTTTGAAATATCGGGGAGTTGAGGGCTCTGAGGTGCTGGCACAAAAGAGGAGTTGAGGCCTGGGGCAGATGAGCCATGATCTTATTGAATGGCAGGGCAGGTTTGAGGGGCCAAATGGCCTACTCCTGCTCCTATTCATTATGTATTTATGTTTTTTTTAATACTACTACAGTAGTAGATCTCTTGTAGCAATGTTAATGAGTTGTCTGCCTCCTAGATGATCATTTCTGATGTTTATCACTTATTGATCTCTTGCCATTTGTTTCTCCAGAGATATCGTTAACTTTTAAAAAATAAATTTGAATGTTTGCCTAATAGCTGAAATGATGATACAATAAGATTTCACATTTTAAGCTGTTTACTATAACAAAAGACGAAACACACTATTGACTAAACACCATCTTTGTAGGCAACTTATTCTTTAAATCACAGAATGGAATTTTTAGCACAACCGAAAATACACACTTCATTATACATTACACTGTCCTTTAAGTAGATGTTCAATTCTCCCCGAATCAGTCCAAAACGATTCTTAGCTCTCAAGGATTTACTTCTGTTCTTTTCCTTTCTCAGCCTGGTAACTTCTAACATCAGAATTGTCCTTCACAGTGAGAGTATTACTGGAGATCCTCCCTCTAGTACAAGCTAAGCAGATCTTCCAGCTTTGTTTTAACTCCTCCTGAACTTGGTCTTTTCAAACTTAGTGTGAGCATGCACCCACATTTCGGCATGGTGAGCCATAGAGACTTTTGATGTCTAGCTGCTCTCTCTCTCACCCAGATCCTGGCAAGCTAACCTGTCTGTGATATTCAGTGATATTTTAGGAAAACCTGTAATCCGAAGTCATAATGGCTTCCTTTGTACCCTTCCCATCTCAAAGCCCATCACCATGGAAATGTGAATCACATGAGCCGTGTGCCCAGGTAAAGATTCTGATTATTTATCCTTGAGAACCCAACTCTCATTCATCTTGTAACTAAATGTTTAAAGCACAACTATTTACAACCCGACATTCTCAACACTTTTCTGAGACTTGGAGACTCGCAGTTTGTCCACTGGCATCAAAGTTACCTTCACCATTGTCTGCAAGCTTGAATACCTTGCACCCTTTTCTCAGCAAAACAATCTAGGGCTTCCTTTAATCTTTAGCAGTCCCATCAACCAGACCTAATATTCAGGCAGACTTCAGCACAGGTTACATGACCCCTTCATTTACTCTAAATTTAAAGACACAGCCTCAAAACACAATAGCCTTATAAACTTTGGGCAGAATCTTGTGCCCTCCCCAAGTTTGGTAGCAGAGGGCATTTAATTAGGTGGGAGGATGGTGGGTGGTGACCGTGTCTCCTTCTTGCCTCCACCCCAATTAAGTCTGGGTTGGGAAGACCCATGGATGGCCTTCTCACCCCATCATTAATTGAGACCTTTAAACAGGCAATTAATGCCCATTTAAAAGCCTCATCCTGCTGCCACTGATATTAATCCAATGATGGGTGGGTGCAGGCCGTGCAGGGAGCACAACAAGAAAATCCTAGTGTGCTTGCTTGTGAGCTCCTGGGGCCTGTGGGGCAGGGTGGGAGGGGTTGCGTATGAGATGTGGTCCCTCATTCAAAGCCAGTCAGTGCCTGATTGAGAAAACTGGCATTGGGAAAGGGTGGCCCGATGAGAGCCACTCTCCTGCCTTTGCTGCTGACCCATGACCCCCACCTGGGACCCCTTTCTTGCCATCACTCACATGATCCTGGGTTGCTCCTCGATCCTAGTCCTCGGGTGAGTGTAGTACTCATAGCAGCCACTTCCTCCCCAGTGGGACTGCTGAGTACAGAAGAGCTGTTGGCCTCTGATTGGCTGGCAGCTCTTGGCAGGCGGGACTTCTGCCCCAGAGTCCTTAATCCTGGAGGAAGGCCCTCTGCTGGCTTGTTATGTTTCTGGGTGGCATGAGATGCAGTGGGCCTTCTCACAAAAGTCTGCGTGGGGGTTTTGTTGGCTTTCCAGCTAGTGCTGAGACCCCTATCACCTCGACAAGATACCTCATAATTGTAACACATTATAATTCAGTATCATGTGCAGCTGCTCAAGTTGCACATTCGAAGCTATGGAATTCCATGGCTAAATATCTCTGCTGCTTTATCTCTCTCACTTTCTTTAAGACATTCCTTAATACCTATGTTATGACACAGCAGGTGGTAAAGGCTGAGTTATTTAAAATTCCAGAGAGAAACTTTAAACAACTGTCATAGCCTATATTTTCAATTGGTATGTTTTGAGTTGCAGCTCTAAATTCAGGAATAAGACCATCAGCTCTCGGGAGGTTTTTATATCAAATTAAATGAAACATTTATTAATTTACAACAAATTAAACACATACAATTGGCTACAAATTACTACTATCATAACTTTTAACAAATTCCCAAATTAAATCGCCACTAAGGCAACAATAACCAATAGACTTAAACAGACACCAGGCAAAGCATTTTTCACCATTTAAATTCAAAATGAGGTTCCTTTCAATTTGGTTCCTTTGCAGATGGTTGTAGGCTTACAGCTGCTTGGATATTACGTGCCTCTGACCTGCACACACAAAACTCCTTTCTGTTATACTTAGCCTTCCCCTTTGAATGTAAATTTTCATTTTATCACCTGGCCCTTTGAACCCCTTTCATAGTACCAGTTTTATTAGTAATATAAACATTGCTTGGTGTCTCCTAGCTAGGTGCAAGATTTTACTCCCATTCTTGAATACTCTATTCAACAAAATGCAAATGTACCTTCTACCTTACAGGTTTAGATACTGTACATCAAAGCACCCAGACTAGCTGGCTTCAATCCAATTAACATGCACACACTCACAGACAGAGACGAAAACTCTATTATAAAAAAATTCCAATAACATTATATACTTTATATAACATTGTTAATTGTCTTCATGACAACCTACCATTGTGGCCAAGCTTATCACCTTATAGCTTGGTGTCAGATTTTGTCTGATAACACTTCAGTAAAGCGCCTTGATATGCTTTACCACTTTAAAGGTGGGAGTTGTCTTTTCCAGATATTTTGGCCCTCATTGGGATGAAGGGGGTATTGTAACTCCTGATGTCAGTTAGTTTGTGGTGGTATGGTTAATGCTCACAGATTTAGATATCTTGCTACCGTCCTTGGGCTGAAAAATTGCTGCTTTCCTAATAATTGTGTGTCTCTTATCAAACATTCATTTTGGGAATCATCAATTTCTGCAATGTGTTTTACTTCATTATTCTTTGGCATGGTTCTCACAATTCCAGTTATCACTGATTTTCATTTTTCTGACAATTTTCATGGCAGGTTTTAGAGATGTGTGGTGAAAAATGTACAGTGCTAAAACTGGCAATGAAGTAGACAGAATATTTCATTTGATGAGCACTCGTGCTGTGTATAGCTGATTTTAATATGCATTCTTGAAATTCTCATTCTACCTCAAGAAAAGTTCTGTAAATGCAACCACATTAGGCAAATGAGAATGAGAGGTTCTTTTGGGGCTGCTTGAACAACCTTAACCTATTATCGCGCAAATTTTTACTTTGGAATACTGTTCATAATCAGTACAGTCACTCTGACTCAACCATCGACAAATGGAATACTGTTAGAATTTTTTGCACCATACACCAGTTTTATATTTGAAAGAAGTGACTGAGTTGTGGATTATACATGTGATTTTATCTGCTGTAAGCAAAATTCAGTATTTCAGATGGACATCTCTGTATGACTTTACGGTGATAGTTATGAAGAATCCCTTTCTCTTTCTGAACAGAATGATAAAGGGCAGATGCCAGCCGATATTGTTCCTGACCCTTTGGATATGCCTTTGGAGATGGCAGAGGCAGCAGCAGTTGCCAAAGAACTGAAACAGATGCTCCTGGATGCATTACCGCTGACATGCGACATATCAAAGGCCATGTTGACAAACTATGATCACATCTCAGGCAAGGCACTACTGATGTCACTGGGCCTGAAGCTGGGAGAGAGAGTGATGATTGCAGGGCAAAAGGTAAATAATGAATAAGTATGAGGATAGATTAATGCATTCATGGACCCATTGTGCTTACTGACTGCTTTAGCTTAACAGTAGTTTTCGCTGCTATATGTGTGCTTTTGTATAACATTTGTCATTGTACTGAGATCTGTAAGGATTCTCTACCATATTAATCTTGTCTGTCAGTCTGTGTTTGTTTGTCTGTGAACCTGATAACTGCTGTAATATCAGTACCTGAATAAAAGTATTAAGTCAATAGATATAAAAGTCAGGCATGAATTTTGGACAATATTGTTAAAAGAAATAAGCAATTTGTATCCTCAAATGCGAATTAAAATGCAAGACTTGAGAATATCATAATATTTAAATTCTAATAATAAATAAAAATTGTGATCAAAACAAATCTTCCTGTAGCAAAATGTTTTATTCCAGCTAGTAACTCTATCACAACTCTTGCAATATTATTATATAATTGTTCCAGAGCCATTGTTCCAGTTCCCTGCTTTTAGAATTTTTCAAAAATGATAAAATATGTAAGTATATGTAATGTACATCAATAGTTTTTACTTGACAACAAGTAGATCAGTTCAGTGTCAGACAAGCAGATCATTGAGGCCCATTCACAATTATGCAAATATTCCAAACTTCTTATCTTAATATATCAATTTTTCACTATACTGAATAAGTTTTCACTTGGTCATTGGATGCGGGTACCTTACAGAGGTGAAGATGCTACTAATTTGCACACTTGCATACTGTTCTCAAATTGCCCCTAATACCAAGACACAACACGGTCTCTTTCTCAAACAAAAATAGAAAATGCTGGAAAAACTGTGAAGAAGGGTCACACGGACTCAAAATGTTAACTCTGTTTCTCTCTCTACAGATGCTGCTAGACCTGCTGAATTTTTCCAGCGTTTTCTGTTTTTGTTTCAGATTCCCAGCATCTGCAGTATTTTGCTTTTATCTACAGTCTCTTTCTCCTTATTCCTCAAGCACCTTCTACTTTTTCAAGCAACTCCTGTTTTTTTCCTATACTCTTTTTTCAAATCTATGAAATGATCTTATTGATGAGACCTACATCCGGATCATTTGACCCTATTCCCATTGAACTGCTGACCATCAGGCTTCCATTTTAGACCTCTGCACTATCTGACACAGTTTATAGTTTCTTCTTCTAAGGTGGATCCCCTACCTTTCAAAACTTGCTATCATCATTTCCTTTCAAAAAAAACTACCCTTGATCTATTACAAATGATGAATTTGGAATTTGTGATATGGGGTTGAAAATTCAGCTTAGATTTGAATAGGACACCAAGATTGGAAGCAGCTTGGTTCAACTTAAGACTGGCTGTGGAGGGGAAAGATAGTAGGGAATTTATGGTGGGGGTAGAATTCGCTGGTTTCCATCATAACTAATGTTTAGTTAGAGAAAACTTCGGCTAATATGATTTCTCTCTGATTTATTTCCCCAATTCACAAAACTGACAAAAGTGTGTTTGCAATGAGAAGATTGCTTTAAAAAAATCAAACAGCATCTAAAATCAACAAGCAATTTTTTTCTTAAAGCATTTGCCTAAAATAGGTGCAAGTCTCTGCCCTGTTTGGAGAAACCTGTACAAAGCCATGAGAAATGGCCCACTACTTTTTTTTTAAACCTTTGTGCTAGATGTGACTCCAAATATATTTGCAATCACCCTGCCAATTTCAAACTTCTCTTTCCTCTCCAAAACCCTTGATTGAGTTGTAGCTTCCCAAATCTTGTTTATATTTCGTGCATTCCCCTGCTTGAATCTTCCAAATCAGATTATGTCCCTGCCAAGGCACCAAAATGGCTGTAACCAAATCACAAATTACATTTGTCTGACTGAACATGGTAATTTAACCCTCTCCTCCATCTTTCCGCAGCTTCTGATATAGTCGATCTTACCATTGTCCTCCAACACATCTAATCTGTTACTTTGTTTAGTGTGTCTACCTTTAATTAGTTTCATTCTTTTTTAAATTATTCTTTCAAGGGATGTAGGCATTGCTGGCTAGTTCAGCATTTATCGCCCATCCCTAATTGCCCTTGAGAAGGTGAAGGTGGCCAACTTTTGAACTGCAGCAGTTCAGGAAGTGTAGGTACACCCACAGTGCTGTTAGGAAGGGAGTAACAAGATTTTGACCCAACAACAGTAAAGGAACAGCGATATAGTTCCAAGCCCGAATGTTTTCCAGTCTTGCTTCATATGGACACAGACTGTTTCAGTCTTTGAGGAGTCACAGATGGTGCTGAACATTGTGTAATCATAAGATCACTTCTGATCTTAAGAAGGTGGGTAGGCCATTGCTGAAGCAGCTGAAGATGGTTGGCCCTAGGGCACTACCCTGAGGAACTCCTGCAGTAATATCCTGGGACTCAGATGATTGATCTCCAACAACCACAACCATTTGCATTTGTGCTAGGTATGACTCCAACCAGTGGAGAGTTTTCCCCCTGAATTCAGTCTTACTTGGGCTCCTTTTTGCCACACTTTGTCAGATGCTGCCTTGATGTCAAGGGCAGCACTCTCACCTCACCTCTTCAGTTCAGCTCTTTTGTGCATATTTGGACCAAGATTCTAATGAGGTCAATAGCTGGGTGGCCCTGGCAGAACCCGAATTGAGCGTCAGTGAGCAAGTTATTGCTGAGCAAATGCCACTTGATAGCACTGTCGATGACCCTTCCATCACTTTTCTGCGATTGGGACTGATCGGCAATAATTGGCCGGATTGTATCTGCCTTTTTTGTGGACAGGATATACTGGGCAATTTTCCACATTGACAGGTAGATGCCAGTGTTGTAGCTGTACTGGAACAGCAGCTTGGCTAGAGGCATAGCTAGTTCTGGAGCACAAGTCTTCAGTACAATTGCAAGAATGTTACCAGGGCCCATAGCCTTTGCTCTGCCAGTACCTTCAGCTGTTTCTTACCTACCTGACTGTAATTAGAGCATCTCCACCAATGGATTCTTTTTCCATCTCTGTGTCATTCACTTGGAGACCCCTGAAGTTCTTTCCTTGTCTTCTCCACTATGCTGCCTGATATATTATACATGAGGTCATCTTCCACATATGTACTCACCAACTCTCGATTCCTACACAGCCAATGTTATGAAAATGTGCAACACGCAGCCTTAGATCAGTCACAGTTTTCTCTAGCCAAACATTAGTTGAGACCGAAACCATCGAATTCTACCCCCACCATAAATTCCCCACTATCTTTCTCCTCCACAGCCAGTCTCAAGTTGAACCAGGCTGGTTCCAATCTTGGTGTCCTATTCAAATCTGAGCTGAGGTTTCAACCCCATATTACAAAGCCTGCTGACTTCTACTTCTGTAACGTTGCCTGCCTCCATTCACCTTATGCCAATTGCCTTTGAAGTCCCCATCTATGCCTTTGTCAAAGTTAGACTAAACTATTTCAGTGCCCTCCTGGCTGGCCTCTCACCTTCCAATCACTGAAAACTACAATTCATCCAAAACTCTGTTGCCATATCCTATACCTCAGCAAACCCTACTCATCCATGTAGCTGACCTACATTTTATTCTAATCTCCCAAACCCTCAAATTTAAAATGATCATCTTTGTGTTTGAACCCTTTGGAAGTCTTGTGCCCTCTATCGACGTAAATTCCCGCAACGAAAATATCCCATTGACCCCACACTCCTCTGACTCTGACCCTTTTTGCATTCCATCTCATTTCTTGACCATGTCTTTAGCTATATTAGGCACAAACCCTGGAATTTCCACCATATACTCTGCCTCTTCATCTCCCACTTCTCTTTTTTTAAGACGCTGCTTAAAACTCATCTCTTTTACTTAGCTTTTGATCATCCTTCCTCATCTTCTTTAATTCGGCATCCATTTTAATTTACACTTCTTTGAAGCACAGTTGAACATTTTTTTTTGGTAAAGGTGCTATGTAGATCCAGGTTGTTTTTGTTGTGTATCATTACTGCTCTATAGAGCCTGATCGAAGAATAATTAGGAGTTTAGCAGCAAATGGCCAGAAAGTTTGTGAAATCATAATGGCCATATTGGATGTAAAACAGGTGGTGTGCCATTTCTCATGACTTTGTATAGATTTCTCCAAACAGGGCAGAGACTTGCACCTATTTTAGGCAAATGCTTAAAGAAAAAATTGCTTGTTGATTTTAAATGCTGTTTGATTTTTTTTTAAAGCAATCTTCTCATTGTATCACACTTTTGATCAGTTTTGCAAATTGGAGAAATAAAGCAGAAAGAAATCACAAACAGATTTCTAGCTGTAAATTATTACTAATATTGGTATAAATATGGAGATTATAGGCACTCTGGGAAGAGGAAGTGTGACTTAAAAGTCATAACTTTCAATTTTGCACTTCAGATTTATCCTTCCACTTTTGAAGACTGTTCACTTGGATTAGGATACAGCTCCACAAATGCTGGCCGCTCTTGACTATCTAAGTCAAGGTAGATGTTGCCCACATGTGTATGCACCCAGTAAATTTTTGAAAAGTGTTCAATTTTGGGAATAAGACAGCCAAGCCTTATTCTTTCTTCTCACATACTTGTCAGTTTGGATCACAGTTCAGTGTTCAGATCTGGAAATTCTGATTTTTCCCTTCATCAAGATATTAATGTGCTCACTACTATCCTAACTGAGTTCAACTAACTCAAAGGATTTGTTCTTACAGTTCTTCAGTTTATCATAATAAGTATTATCTTATCTCAACAACAACACTTTGTAACAAAATGACCCAAGGCACTTCTCAGGAACATTATAAGTTATAATATGACACCAAGCCACTTAAGGAGATATTAGGTCAGATGACCAAAAACTTGGTCAAAGAGGTATGTTTTAAGGAGTGTCTTAGAGGAGAACTGGAGCGGTGTAGGGAAAATATTTCAGAGTTTAGGGTCTAGCCACTGAAGGTGGTGCTGCCACTAATGGCGGAGCGAATAAAATTTGGGATGCTTAAGAGGCCAGAATTAGAGGAATGCAGATATCTTGGAGGGTTGTCAGGCCGGAGCAGATTACAGAGTTAGGAATGAGTGAGGCCATCATCCACTGTAAATACATCACATGTGGTTGGTTTGTTACAAGCTTCACTCGCTGGTAAAAGATTTTCTGGAAAAACATGCGACATGCCTACAAATATCATCATCTTAGCTTTTAATTTGCAGCCATCTGCTTTTACATGCCCTCTCCTATGGCAAAAATAACATGTTGGTCCCCTCGAATCATACTTATCTCCTGCACTGTCTTTTTTACTACTCTGAGGAGCATTTGTCTTCTCATTTCTACTACCCCCTTCATTGTAATTAGTGTTCTGTTCACCATTACTTCTTTCTCCAACTGCTCTGTGGGTATGCAAACAAAGGTTTACTGCCACTTATGTGTTTATGAGATAGCTTGTAAGCATGAGCTAAAACTGCAGCTTCTCTTATTTTAGAAACTTTATGGTCTTCTAGGTGCGACCTTATTTCTAAAGGGATACTGTTTTTAAATTCTTCCATTAACAACATTTCTCTAAGGTTTTCAAAATCTTGCTCAAGCTTCTAGCACTGTATCATCTATCAAATACTATATATTTTTCTCTAGCAAATTCTACAAAAGTCTGATTCTGTCTCTTCCTCAGATGTCTATGCATTTGTTTGTAAGCTTCTGAAACTAACTTGTGTACATTAAGTACAGTAGTCTTAACTGTATCATAATCTGCAGACTGTTCATCCGAAAGTGTTGAATAAATCTCCAACGTTTTCCCTACCAAAGCACTTTGTAATAAAATGGCCCAAATTTCCCTTGACTATTGTAACTTTGCAGCAATTTTCTCAAATGATACAAAATACATTTCAACTCCTTCTTCATTGATGTTAGGCACTAAGCGAATATTGCTTACCAAATCAAGCCCAGGAGTTAAAGCTGACTCATTGTTAAGTTTCCTTGCTGCTCCCTGTTCATGTAATTGCGTAATGGAAGGCTTTCTCTGTCCAGTTAAATTTTTCTGGCTCCCCTTTCTCTTTGCAATTCAAGTCTTTCCTTTGCTCTTTGGAATTCTACTTCAAGTTTTTGTATTTCCCTTTTTCTCTTTTCCTTCTCTTTCGAATTCAAGTTTTTTAATTTCTCTTCTCAAATTCTATTTGCTTTATTTCCACCTGAATCCAGGCTAACTCAACCTGCATTTTATCTGGACTTGTCTTTCCTTTCTCAAGGTTCAGATGTTGAGCCAATACTTCAATAATTTCTGCCTTTTTAGTTCCCATTTTTAAATGTTTCCAACTTTTTTGCTATCACTTTCAAATTAACCTTTGTTAACTGTTGCAAGGCACTCAAAGATACGTCCTCCCTTTTGCGTAACACTTCACAATAGGCAAAGCCATGTTAACTTTTGATTGAATGCAGCAAAAGTCACTGTGAAATCTTATTTGTCTAAACTCTAGCAAATTCTTGTGTACTTGTCTTGGCTGTGGATTTGAAATCCTGCAAGAACCTCCAATTTGTTATGATCCCCATAGAGATGGTAACTTTTAAAAAGATATTTGAATTTCCGGTGACTGACTGGAAGGATTACACAACCAGATTTCATGTTTTAAGACTTATACTGTAACAAACTAAAAGCAACATTGACTAAACACTATTGTAGGCAATTTAAATGTCGACTACAGAAAATTCCTCCATTTAACTTCTAATACAACCAAAAATCACGCTCCATGGTTATACTTTACTCTGTCCCTTAAATGAACACTTCATTCTCCAGGAACTAGTCCAAAGCTACTCTCAGGGTGAGGTTTACTCTGGAGATTCATCCTTCCAGCCAAAACTATGTGAATCCTCCAGCCTCATTTAAACCTTCACGAACTTGGTTACTTCAATCCGAGCTTAAGGTCCCACCCACATTCTGCATGGTGAACAGTAGAGACTTCCTACTCTCTGTCTCTTTCTTTCTCTCTCGCTCTCTTGCACTCGCCCACTTGCTCTCTCTTTCTCTCTCTTTCCCTCCCTCCCTCATGTTCAGGGATATCTTAAGTAAACCCCTGTGACCCCAATAGCTTGCTCTGGACTTTTCCCATTTCAAAGTCCATCTCCGTGGAAACATGAATTGCATCGTCCTGGTCTCCAGATAGAAATGTTAATTAGCTACCCTTTAGACCCCTAACTCCATTCTATCTTGAAATTAAATAGACAGTTTAAAGTGTAACTGTTTACAAAACTTGACATCCCTAACACCTCCCTGTGAGACTTGGATCAGAATTTTACGGTCCCATCATGGCGGGGGCAGGGCCATAATATGCGCTGAGCTGTTCAAAAGTCCTTTGACTTCCGTGGGACCAGAAAATCCTGCTGGTAGGAGAGGTCATACAATTTTGCCCTTGGAGACTGACAGTCTACCCAAAATCATTGCAGATATCCTTGCACTTTCTTCTCAATGTGTCAATTTGGGTCTCATCCTGTAGCAACCAAGCCACTCAGGCTTCATTCCCTTCAACCCCTTCATTCCTCCATTTTGTTTTAACTTAAACGGACAGTCCCAAAATGTAACACACTTATAAACTTCATATTTGTAACAGTTAAGTTTTTAGGAAATGGCTGAAATCAGGGAGAAAAGTAGCAAGATGGTGTAGATTATATGAGTGAGAATTCTAGAGGGTAGGACATAATGGGAAGAATTTTCCAGTTGGCGAGTGGGGACGGGTCCTGCTCACCGACACGTAAAATGCCACGCGGTGATGTCGGGCAAGCATCCCGACATCACTGCGCATCATTTAGATTTTCAGTTCGGTGGGCGCGTAGCCGAGTCGGCCGTGTGCCCGCCGAACTGTCAAAGGCCTATTACGGCCTGTTAAAAACTAATTAAAATAGTTAAATGAGCTGCCCATCCAACCTTAAGAGCCCAGGCGGCCTTTGCATTTTTCAAGGGTGGGATGAGGTTTCATGAAGAGTTTTAAAATTCAATAACATTTTTTTTTAAGTTTCATTGACATGTCCCAGCTCATGTGAGGGGACATGTCTTATAATAATAATAATATTTCCTTTTCTGTATTTAGCTTTTAAAAACTTTAATCTCCCTGAGGCACCTCTGAGGCAAATGTTTCAGCCTTATCTTTTGCACTGCTGTGCTGGGCTCCCCCATCATTGAGGATGGAGATATTTTTGGAGTCTCCTCCTCTAGTGAGTTGTTTAATTGTCCACCACCATTCACGACTGGATGTGGCAGGACTTCAGAGCTTGGACCTGATCTGTTGGTTGTGTGATCACTTAGCTCTGTCTATCACTTGCTGCTTCTGTTGTTTGGCATGTAAATATAGCTTCACCAGGTTGACATCTCATTTTTAGGTATGCCTGGTGCTGTTCCTGGCATGCCCTCCTGCAATTTTCATTGAACAGGTTGATCCCCTGGCTTGATGATAATGGTAGAGTGGGGGATATGCTGGGCCATGTGGTTACAGACTGTGTTCGAGTACAATTGTGCTGCTGCTAATGGCCTACAGCGCCTCATGGATGCCCTGTCTTGAGCAGCTAGATCTGATCGAAATCTATCCCATTTAGCATGGTGGTGGTGCCACACAACACGATGGAGGGTATCCTCAATGTGAATGTGGGACTTCACCTCCACAACGACTGTGTGGTGGCCACTCTTACCGATACTATCATGGATAGATGCATCTGTGGCAGGCAGGTTGGTGAGGATGAGGTCAAGTATGTTTTTCCCTCTTGTTGGTTCCCTCATCACCTGCCGCAGACCCGGTCTAGCAGCTGTGTCCTTTAGGACTCGGCCATCTCGGTCAGTAGTGATGCAACTGAGCCACTCTTGGTGATGGACATTGAAGTTCCCCACCCAGAGTAAATTCTGCGCCCTTGCCACCCTCAATGCTTCCAAGTGGTGTTCAACATGGAGGAGCACTGATTCATCAGCTGAGGGAGGGCATTACGTGATATTCAGCAGAGGAGGTTTCCTTGCCCATGTTTGACCTGATGCCATGATACGAGATGGGGTCTGGAGTTGATATTGAGGACTCTCAGGGCAACCCCCTCCCGACTGTATACCACTGTGCGCCACCTCTGCTGGGTCTGTCCTGCCAGGGGGACAGGGCATACCCAGGGATGGTGATGGTGGTGTCTAGGACATGATCTGTAAAATATGATTCTGTGAGGGTGACTATGTCAGGCTGTTGCTTGACTAGCCTGTAAGACAGCTCTCCCAATTTTGGCACTAACCCCCAGATGTTAGTAAGGAGGACTTTGCAGGGTTGACAGGGCTGAGTTTGCCATTGTCGTTTCTGATGCGTTGATTGATGCCAGGTGGTCCTCCTGGTTTCATTCCTTTTTTGATACTTTGTAGCAGTTTGATACAACTGAATAGCTTGCTAGGCCATTTCAGAGGGCATTAAGAGTCAACCACATTACTGTGGGCCTGGAGTCACATGTAGGCCAGGTAAGAATGGCAGATTTCCTCCCCTAAAAGACATTAGTTGAACCAGTTGGGTTTTTATAACAATCGACAATGGTTTTGTGGTCGTCATTAGACTTCTAAATTCCAGATTTTTATTGAATTCAAATTCCACCATCTGCTGTGGCAGGATTCGAACCCGGGTCCCCAGAGCATTACCCTGGGTTTCTGTATCACTAGACCAGCAACAGTACCACTACCACACCACTACAATACCACTATGCTATTGGCTCCCCTACAAAATTTCCTTATATCTCTCTTAAATGGGTGACTCCTTATTTTTAAACAGTGGCCCCTCGTTCTAAATTCTCCCACAGGGGGAAACATCCTTTCCATATCCACCCTGTTAAGTCCCCTCAGGGTCTTATATCTTTCAATCAAGTCATCTCTTACTCCTCTAAGCTCCAGTGGATACAAGCCTGTCCAGCCTTTTCTCATAAGACAACCCACTCATTCTAGGTATTAATCTAGTAAACCATCTCTGAACTGCTTCCAATGCATTTACATCTTTCCTTAAATAAGGAGACCAAAACTGTACATAATAATCCAGATGTGGTCTCACCATTGCCCTGTAGAATTGAAGCATAACCTCCCTATTCTTCTATTCAATTCCCCTTGCAATAAATGATAAGATTATATTAGCTTTGCTAATTACTCGCTGCACCTGCATAAACCTTTTATGATTCATGCACTAGTACACCTGGATCCCTCTGCATCTCAGTGCTCTGCAATCTCTCACCATTTAGATAATATGCTTATTTTTTATTTGTCCTGCCAAAATGGACAGCCTCACATTTTCCCACGTTATACTCCATTTGTCAGGTCTTTGCCCTATCTATATCCTGTTGTTGTCTCCTTGTGTCCTTTTCACAACTTACTTTCCTTCCTATCTTTGTGTCATCAGCAAATTTAGCAACCGTACCATCAGTCCCTTCATCCAAATATAAATTGTAAAGAGTTGAGGCCCCAGCACTGATCTCTGTGGCACACCACTCGCCACATCCTGCTGTCAAAGAACAAATACAGCAAATGCAGGTTACTTCAGGAAAGAGTACAATTTATTAAGCGCTGAACCGTACAATGGCCATTGGGAAAGATCATCTAGATCTGCTTGAAGTTACAGTGTTCAACAAGCAGTATTTATACAGTACAATTACGTGACTCCAGCATATTTACACAGTGATCTTATTAACTTGAGTGATCTTATTAGCTTGCCCTTCTTTATTCCCTTATAATTTTATCTATGTTAGCTAATTGATTTTGCTTACCTATACAGTTTCTTGATCATCCCTTATCTCTTCTAACTATGCACTAGTCATTCCATGAGACAACATCTGTTTGTGTTTATTGTGTCATGTATCCTTTTTATCTACTCTTTGCCTACCTTTGATCTCAGGTCATTTCATGTGTCCAGATTTGTTCTTCTTATTTTTCTGTTCTTGCTTCCCTTTATAATTTAACCCTTTAGGTGATTTTTCTTTCTCAGTCCCCCCTTTTGTGCTTTGTAGCACAATCCCATTAGTCCCTTCCCAGTAGTGCCTTTTCCCTCCTATATTTGTCCTTTTCCCACTTGTTGATCCTCCTTCTAAGCTGGCAGGCTAAAATAATCAGGATTACAATTATCAAAGCCTGAATAATAACCAGGACATGGGAGAGAATTTTCAGCCGTGGATGTACATTTACATTCATACCCCAATTCCAAATTTGTGACACAACAGAGTTCTCCTTCAATAGTTCATTAGCCATGTCTTGATCAGTCCGAATCTTCTGTTCGATGGTTTTCCATTTGTGAATTATGTTGCGTGTTTCTTTTATCAGTTGCTCCCAATCAGCTCTGATTGGAGGGAGTGTAGGCAAAACAGGAGGTGCAAACTCAGGTATTGTGTTATCATTGTCCGTGCGCTGTATTGTTGCATCAACTTGTAGTTTAGTGTCCTTTGGTATAGGTTCCAGGGTGTCAGTTCCAAAGACTACCTGCTCTTTAGGGTTTTTAATTATTACCTTATAGTCTGGCAAGGTGCAGACCTTGTCCCGTATAGTGTGAGTTAGGTTTAGTGGTTACAACATAATAGTGGGTTGCATTGTATATTTTTCCGAAATATAAGCCATTATGCTTAGTCAGGTTAACATATATCAAACAATTATTCCAATGGTTTAAACCGCACGTCCCTTCATTTATGGTGGCATAGTCTGGACACAACCAGATATTGTCCATCTGATGACATTGTTCCCGTTGCAATCCTTTCATTGAGTTATTCATTATCACTGCCCACTTTGGGGCTTCTGGGACTGTCAACCACACCCTTTCCTTTACCCAGCCCACGTTTTCAACCCAATATAGTTGGGATCTCAACATATCATCTTTGGTTTTAGGTATGTGTAGAACCATACCCAGGATTATTGTTTCCTCCTTTTTGTTCCTGCTCTTAAGGTGGGGGATGCGGGTGGCTAGAGAGATGTCTCGGACATCAACATTTGCTAGGGCTGACCCTTGCGCCCATTTTCGTAAAGTCTCTTCCCCTATTCAATCTGGCACCTGGTGATTTTTAAGCTGCAACAAGTTTTTATCTTCTTGGGCCAGAACCCAAGACCCGTATAAGGTGCATACAGCATCCCTTGTTTCATTCTTTTCTTCACCCTCTTCTCTGTCAATCAGGGCATTTATCGTGTTAGTTACTGGTTTCAGGTGTTTCAAACCTTCCTGGATAAGGACAGTCAGCTGTTCACTAGTCTGGGCTGTGTCTTCCTGATCATTATACCCTTCCTGGGCTATCTGCTTCATGTGGGCCTTTAGTTTGTCAATTTCCATTTGTAGAGTTCCTATATCTAAGTTATTTATTGTGGCAGTTCCTGCCGCATAATCTATTCCTGCAACTTCCAAGATCCCTCTCCTTTCTCGTCTTTTTTTTTCCATATCCTCCTTTTGCATTGTTTCTGAGTAGGGTTTACAGTGGTAGCGCTCACCAATTGCTCCTTTTCAACTTCTAGTTTCAACCCTGTTTGGTTAACTTCCTCCCTTAACAGTTTGGTATGCAGGTTTCTCAGCCCATTAGGGCACCATTCTGGCATATTTAGGCTCGTCAGATTTACTGTTACTTTCACATGGGTGTATCCTGGCACAATAATCACTCCTTCCTTTTCTGGGATTATTACTAGCCCTGTGTTTAGTGGTATTACTTCTGACCCATTCTTGAGGCATTCTGGGGGTGCCTGGTTGACAATTTTTTAGTAATATCTTGAAGTGGGGTTGGGGTACCAGCTGTTTTGGGTATCGTTGTGTTGGTTGAGAGGGGTTATGGGGTCGTAAGGCCAGACCTAATGGTCCATCTTATTATCCAGTCTGTACAGCTCAAGACATATCCTCCTCCCACCTGTCCCCGAATCTGATTGTTTATACTGCAATCGATCCTCTTATTCATGCCAGTTGTTTGACATGGCCCACAAGGGTCTGACTTTAAATTTATTTTTGTCCTGTTACAAGTATAAAATCATCTGCTTTGTCTTTAACACTGATAGCTATTGGTAAGGGCGAAGCCCGAAGTGGGGCTTGCGTTTTTAGGAGTATATAGTTTGCAATCATTTCCCTGTTCTATACCTACATGTTATTGGTTGTAGCGGTAGCTCTATAATTATTATCAGTGTCTTGCTTTCTATTACTAGCCTACCAGTGCCCCTTTTTCCTATACCTATAGCTATTTTGGGTCCTTCACAAATATTAAATTGTAACTTCCGCTCCTGTCTATTATTGTTACTATTGGAATTTTTCTGTTCGCTGCACTTAAGGATCAAGCTAGGATCTTGTCCTTTGCAAGTTGTGGACATGACTCTTTCCCCTTTTATCACTCCTTTGTCTCCTGGCCTTTTTTCATCACACAACATTCCTGCATTATTAGTAGACATAGTTATATTAATCTTACTAGCCTTAACTTGTACTGAGAGAAAGAACCTCACTCATTTCTATATGTTTTCCTGATTCTAAACATTTGACGCTAAAATTTCCTTTCCCACAGTACACCAGTACTGGTTTGTGGGTATCATCATTATAATTGATCTTATTATCCCTGCAAGAACCATCATTACCGGTTTTAGACATTAGCAAAACGGCCTGATTAATACTAAAGTCACTCATTATCTCTCAATGTGTTCGTATACGGTTATACAGAAGTGTTGTACAATCAAATTTTACCTTACATCTATCATTTCCACAAGAGAAATAGCGAATTCCTTGTGGTTCAACGCTTGACAAATTTTCTTGAGTTTGTTCAAACATTATTGTGTGGCAATGGTACATGGTCAGATGCCACAGGATGGCATCTGGGTGATTGCACTGTACCTGATCCTTAAAGACCAGTTCAATAGCGTATGTTCCGTTTCCTGCGCACGGCCAGGTGGTGGCAACTATGGAGCCTCCACAGAGGGCCACGAAGGCCAGGATCAAGCTCAGTCCTTTATACATCTTCGGGCACCAGGATCCTTTTACAGTGGGAGGCGTAAATCCAAGAGGTTCTTCCTTCACACTTTACCGCTGTTCTGGTGGTCAGTAGGATCTAATAAGGCCCTTCCCATCTGGTTTTAAGGGAATCCTTTCTTTTGTGAACCTTCCCAAGGACCCACTCGCCTGGTTTTAGCATATGGCACTGGAAGTCTCCTGATTTCTTTTATGTCTTTTACCAGTGCATGAATGGATCTCAATTGTTTGGTTAATGCTTGACAATACCGTATCCATTTATCATCTGACTCACGTAAATCAAAGGGTTTGGTTAGCCAGGTGGGGTTAAATCCTACCCTCATAGGGCTGCCCATTATTATTTCATTTGTGTTCAATTTCACCTCTGAGTGTGGTATAGAATGCATACTCATTAGAGCTATGGGCAAAACTTCTGGCCATTTTATGCCAGTTTACTCACAAAGTTTGGCCAATTTATTCTTTAGTGTGCCATTGTTTCTTTCCACTATTCCAAATGCTTGTGGGTGGTGGGGGCAATGCAGGTTTTGTTTAATACCCAAAGCCTTACATATCTCTTGCATAATTTTTCCTGTTAAGTGTTTTCCACTGTCACTGTCTATACTTTATGGTAGGCCAAATCTGCAGATTATTTGCTTAATCAGTATTTTCGCTACTGTCATAGCGTCAGCCTTACGTGAAGGGAAAGCTTCAATCCATTTAGAAAAAGTATCTACTTTTACTATCACATACTCGCATCCTAATGATTTAGGTAATTGTATAAAATCCACTTCTTTATTTACAAATGGTCCTGCAGGTCTCTGTTTAATAGCGGGTTGTGTTGGTACGCTCCTGCCAATATTATATTTTTTGGCAGATGGCACATCTTTGGTAAAGAGATGTCACTGCTTGGGCAAATCCAGGGGCATACCAGGTTTCTCGTATGGCCTCTTTCATCCCCCCTTTGCTCACGTGTGTTACCTCGTGAGCAATTTTTGCTAAGTAGGGTAGCATTTGCCTGGGGGCTACAGGCTTGCCATCTGTAAAACGCCAGAGGGCACCAGGGCCCTTACTGCAGCCCTCTTGGACCCAGGACCGATGTTCTTTAACCAGTGCAGAATCCTGCAAGGCAATTAGATCTGGTAATAAATCAGGGATGTTGTAGTCTGTCCTATTTCTCCACAGTTAAAGCAGGTACCCCTTCCTTGGGTTGCCTGCATCCTCTCCCGTTCTTTCCCTCTGCCCCTACCTCTTTCCCCAAAATTGTTTCCTTGCAATTGGCCAAGTTGCAGAGCAATCAATCTTCCCTCCAATTGTTCTTTCCTTTGTTCTAGGCAGCTTTGGCAGTGTGAGGCAGCAGCTACTAGCTCTGTGATGGTTTTGGTTTGCCACCCTATACAAATGCTCTTGAGCTGATTTTGGAGTTTGGACAAAAGCCCTCCCACAAAGGCGGCTGCAACCCCCTCTGGGGCCATATCTCTGGGCTTGGTGATCCCAGAGTGAGATTCAAAGATTCTAATTATTCACTGTAAAAAATCTGCAGGAGATTCATTCTTTTCCTGCTTACAATTTTGGATTTTGGACCAATCAGCCTTTTTGGGGCATACTACACGTACTGCATCAATCAGTCGTCCCTTAAAGTCATCCCTTAAAGTCGTCCAGGGCTTCAGTGTGACCTGGATCATCTTCGGGCCACTGGGCTGCCTCGAGCAGCATTTTCTGTACCTCGCTGGGTACTATCACTCTCATCAATTGCAGCATATCCGACCAATTGGGATTATAACACTGCATTACTGTTAGAAGTTCTTCAGTAAATTTCTTTGGCTGTTCTCTTATAGGGGGAACATCCTTAGCCAAATTTCTCAAATTCTCTGGGGTCCATGGGGCATGGACTGTTACCAGTTTGCCATTTGCCCCTGGCAACTGTCTGAGGGGAAGCTGATGAGCAGGTCTGCTTCTTGAATTTTTCCTTTGTTGTCTTGTCTGCAAAGAAGAAAAGGGGGGTGGTGCCAGACCTGTAAGGGAGCGGGACTTCCTTCCAAGCTGCTTGGCTCAGAACTAGCTGGACTGGATGAACGAGCCACTCCCTGCTCATCTCAATGAAAGGGAGGTGGGAATTCATTGGCCATCCAATCCACCATGTCCGATTTTGTGGAGGAATTATCGTCTTCCTTAGGTTTTAACATGGAAATACAAAGGTGCTGAAGGCACCTCTGCACTGTTAACTTTATTAGCTTCTTTCAAGGTGTTTACTTCTTTCAGGAGCTTATTATGTAAGTCTTGGAGTCCTCTAACTCTGGAGTCTGCCTGTCTTTTACTGGCTTCTTGGTACCATTCATAATAAGCGTCCCATTGGTCTGGTTTAACTTTACTGCCTCCACCCTCCAGCGCTTTTCTTAAAGGTACTAATTTATCCATATCCCAAGTGCCTTCCATTGGGAATGCTTCTTGGGATCATCTCTAGTTATCCAATTCCATTTTTTCAAAAATTTGCAAGTATTTGTACCATAATTTTGGTACATGTAATAAGCCGTCATTCCCTTGGGAGGCACTGGAGTAATGGATGCAGTCCCTCCCATTTCAATCTTGCTTAATCTTTGACTAGTCTTACATTATCCAAATAGCTATGTATACATACATTGCGATCCTTCGCGCAGAGCTCTCCTACTCGAGTATCCTGACTTCCTTCCTTGAAGTCTGATGTTGCCCCTCCTTGGGGAGCGCCCTCAAGACTTTTGCTTTGGCTGCAGTCCCTGCAACCTCGTCTTCGAAGCGACTTCCCTTAAAGTGGCGATAATGTTTATTCCCACTAGCTAGTTTTCCTTAGACCAACCACCAGGGTTGCCTTACCTGTACTCCTGGTTCATTCCCGTTGCAACCTGCAATACCTCTAGGATCGGATGACGTTGCCCCTCCTTGGGGAGCCCCCTCAAGACTTTCGCTTTGGCTGCAGTCCCTGCAACCCCGTCTTCGCAGCGACTTCCCTTAGAGTGGCATAATCATCCGAGTCACGGCACCAAGTTTGCTGTCAAAGAATAAATACAGCAAATGCAGGTTACTTCAGGAAAGAGTACAATTTATTAAGTGCTGAACCGTACAATGGCCATTGGGAAAGATCATCTAGATCTGCTTGAAGTTACAGTGTTCAACAAGCAGTATTTATACAGTACAATTACGTGACTCCAGCATATTTACACAGTGTTCTTATTAACTTGAGTGATCTTATTAACTTGCCCTTCTTTATTCTCTTATAATTTTATCTATGTTAGCTAATTGATTTTGCTTGCCTATGCAATTTCTTGATCATCCCTTATCTCTTCTAACTATGTACTGTTCATTCCATGAGACAACATCTGTTTGTGTTTATTGTGTCATGTATCCTTTTTATCTACTCTTTGCTTAACCTTTGATCTCAGGTCATTTCACGTATCCAGGCTTGTTTTTCTTATTTTTCTGTTCTTGCTTCCCTTTATAATTTAACCCTTTAGGTGATTTTTCTTTCTCACTGCTAACCTGAAAATGACCCATTTATGCCTACTCTCTCTTTCCTGTTAGTTAGCCAATCTTCAATCCATATGTTGCCCCCTACACCATGAACTTTCGCAATCAACTTTGATGAGGCACTTTATCAAATGCCTCCTGAAAAGCTAAGTATAATACATCCACCAGTTCCCCTTTATCCACAGCACCTGTTACTTCTTCAAAGAACCCCAATAAATTGGTTAAACATGATTTCCCTTTCACAAAACCATGTTGATTCTGCCTGATTACCTTGAATTTATCTAAGTGCCCTGTTATAACGTATTTAATAATAGCTTCTAACATTTTCCCAATGACAGATGTTAAGCTAACTGGCCTATAGTTTCTGCTTTCTGTCCCCCTTACTTTTTGAAAAAGGAGTTACCTTAGCTATTTTCCAATCAAATGGAACCTTCCCCAAATTTGGTGAATTTTGGAAAATTAAAACCAACTCATCAATTAATTCACTAGCCACTTCTTTTAAGACCCTAGGATGAAATCCATCAAGACCTAGAGACTTGTCAACCCGCAGTTCCAAACAATTTGCTAAGTACCACTTCCCTAATGAATGTAATTTTCTTGAGTTCCTCCCTCCTTTCCAATTTTTGACTTACAGCCAGTTCTGGGATGTTACTTGTATCCTCAATAGTGAAGACTGATGCAAAATACCCGTTCAATTCATCTGCCATCTCCTTCATTTCTATTATTAACTCCTCAGACACACTTACTATAGGACCAACATTCACTTTGTTAACTCTTTTAATTTTTAAATGTCTTTAGAAACCTTTATTCTCTGTCTTTACATTTCCAGCTAGCTTTTAATCTTACTGAATTGTGGTATGGGCTCCTGTGTATGACTCCAGTCCCACACTAACACGGTTGACTCTTAAGTGCCCTTTAAAATGAACTAGCAAGCGATTCATTTGTATTTCTGCAAAGAATTCCTGGAACTCCCTGCACTGCAGGAGCACCCTCACAACACAAACTACAGCAGTTCGAGAAGAAGGATCACCACCACCTTCTCAGAACAGCAACAGATGGGCAACATTCTGAGAATGCTTTTTTAAAAAAATTGTACTGTCAATAAATTCAAATTCAAATTTCACCAAACTATGTGAACAATCTTAGATTTTCTGAAGGAGATGGATTGGGTATGGGCTTCTCCCAAGTTCAGATATTAGTGGCTAGTCCCTGGATCCACTTCCATAGGCAAGAAATATCCAGGATTCTAAAAATCTTTTACTTAGCTGTCTTAAATGTTGATTTTTGCTAACTCTTATGTTTATTGTTATTTAAGAAACGATGTAAATGCGTTGGAAGCAGTTCCGAGAAGGTTTACCAGACTAATACCAGGAATGGGTGGGTTGTTTTATGAGGAAAGGGTGGCCAGGTTAGGCTTACAGCCACTGGAGTTTAAAAGAGTAAGAGGTGATTTGATTGAGACCTTTAAGATCCTGAGGGGTCTTGACAGAGTGAATGTGGAGAGAATGTTTCCTCTTGTGGGAGAATCTAGAACTAGAGGTCACAATTTAAAAATAAGGGGTCACTCATTTGAGACAGAGATGAGGAGAATTTTTTTCACTCAGAGGGTCATGAGTCTTTGGAACTTTCTTCCTCAAAAGGCAGTGGAAGCAGTGTAGCAATGTAAGTGGAGGTTATAATCAGATCAGCCATGATCTTATTGAATGGCGGAGCAGGCTTGAGGGGTTGAGTGGCCTTCTCCTCCTCCTAATTCATGTGTTGATGTGTATATATGTTCTTATGTATGTTACCCACTTATAGCAAAATCTAATGGTTTTTTTCATTACTGAAATTTCACATACGATACATTTGCATGCAGAAAATAAATCAAAATTGCCAGGACTGGTTTGCATATAGACAGTATAACCAACAGTTATACTGTTGTCAGCCTAAGAGAAAATCATAGCTTATATTTATTTGCATTTGCTTGGAACAACCTTTGTACCTTTTTAAATGAAGATAAATTTTTTGCCAAAAAACCCACACTAATTAAGCCAGGATTTTCCAGTCCTGCCCTTGGCGGCGATCATCGCAGGGGGATGGAAAATTTGACGGACCATCAAGGTCTGTTGACTTTGGGCAGAAATTCAGAAAATCCCGGCCTAGATCCATGTGCTGTGTGAGTTAATATATTTAATAGCTGTTAGGCGCTGAGTCTACATCCATTCTGATTTCTAATCTTATTAAATTAAAAAAAAACTCAAGTTAACAGATTTAGTACTTAATAGTGCTGAATAGCATTTATGTTTTTTTTACAATGCAGTTTATTGGGTCAGTACCCCATAAAGGCAGAGGTATTTTGCAGTTTGCTGATATACCCAAGAGAATGTTTTCTAGGGATGGATTAATTTAAGCTCACTTTTAATAGTTTATGTAGTATGTCAATGAAGCATATGATGCAATATTTAGAATTTATAAACTGTATAGGCGTTACATTTCCTAACAATAGTAGGAAGGAGGAGAAAGTTTTTTGAAGTAGAAAATTAGGTTGAATTTAGATAAACGAATCAGTACTTGCTTTATGAAAACCTGTTCCACAAGCCATTGATTTGTGTTGATGGTGCTGGAAGTCAGTATGGGCATTATCCCTGATTTTAACTCTGATGAACATAAGGCTTGCCCCAGATCAGTAATTCGCGGCCTGGACCATTTGAACTCGTGGTCTCATTTAGATACAACAGACTCGATTCCTGATTGAACCTACTGCCAGTGACGTGAAACATGGCAGGCGGCATGATCCAGGAGTCAAGACATGGATTCCTAGTGCTAATTGCATTGGGTAATGTGGGCCAGGGAAGAACAAAGGTGATGCTGTTGGGGAGATGAGGGGAAACCCAGTTTAGGAGTGTACCAAGATTCCCTTTTGGGGCTCAGAAGAAGATTTATGCTCCACCTGGCCCAGAAGGAAACTTGGAAAAAAAAATTAAGCATAACATCCCGGCGCTCTTGATGATCTTTTACACTGGGTTATTATCTTCTTTGCTGTACTATGTAAAAGCATCTTACTCTCCAGTGACGGATCATTTATTTTCATAGTTCTTGGTAATGTAGTTGCTAGTTTGCTTTATGCAATATTTTCCAGGATTGGAGTGATTATTTTTGGCTTTGTAAGTTTCCTATGTGGCTGTGGGCTTCCGACTGATTGTTTTCTTTTATTCATTCATGGAATGTGGGCTTCACTGGCTGGGCTAGCATTTATTGACCATTCCTAGTTGCCCTTGAGAAGGTGGTGGTGAGTTTCCCTCTTGAACCGCTGCAGTCTATGTTCCTTAGGAAGGGAGTTCCAGGATTTTGACCCCGTTACAGTAAAGGAATGGCAATGTATTTCCAAGTCAGGATGATGAGTGACTTGGAGGGAAACTTCTAGGTGGTGGTGTTCACATCTATCTGGTGCCCTTGTCCTTCCAGATGGTAGCGCTCGTGGGTTTGGAAGGTGCTGTCAAAGGAGCCTTGGTGAATTCCTGCAGTGCATCTAGTAGATGATACACACTGCTGTTACTGTGCATTGGTGGCAGAAGGTGTGAATGTTTGTGGATGTGGTGCCAATCAAGTGGACTGCTTTGTCCTGGTCGGTGTCAAGCTTCTTGAGTGCTGTGTGAGCTGCACTCATCCAGGCAAGTGGGGCATATTCCATCACACTGCTGACTTGTATCTTGTAGATGGTGGACAGGCTTTGGGGAGTCAGGAGGTGAGTTAGTCTTCACATGATTCCAAGCCTCTGTCCTACTCTTGTAGCCACAGTATTTGTCTGGCTAGGCCAGTTAAGTTTCAGGTCAATGGTAACCCCCAGGATGTTGATAGTGGGGGATTCAGTGATGGTGATGCCATTGAACATCAAGGGGCAATGGTTGGATTCTCTCTTGTTGAAGATGGTCATTGTCTGACACTTGTGTGGTGTGAATGTTATTTGCCACTTGTCAGCCCAAGCCTGGATATTGTCCAGATCTTGCTGCATTTGGACATGTATCTTGCTGCATTTGGACATTGCTTCAGTATCTGAGGAGTCGTGAATGGTGCTGAACATTGTGCAATCATCAGCAAACATCCACACTTCTGACCATATGATGGAAGGAAGGTCATTGATGAAGCAGCTGAAGATGGTTGGGCTGAGGACACTACCCTGAGGAACTCTTGCATTGATGTTCTGGAGTTGAGATGACTGACCTCCAACAACTGCAACCATCTTCCTTTGTGCTAGTTATGACTCCAACTGGTGGAGAGTTTTCACCCTGATTCCCATTGACTCCAGTTTTGCTTCAGCTTCTTGATGCCATGCTCTGTCAAATGCTGCCTTGGTGTCAAGGGCAGTCACTCTCACCTCATCTCGGGAGTTCATCTCATCTGTCCATGTTTGAACCAAGGCTGTAATGAGGTCAGGAGCTGAGTGGCCCTGGCAGAACCCAAACTGGGCTTCTGTGAGCAGGTTATTGCTAAGCAAGTGCCACTTGATAGCACTGTTGATGCCCTGAAAAGGACAACACAGCCCAGTTCCAAGGACTGGAGTGACCGGCAGACTGCTGTTGTCCATGCTGATGTGGTGCAATCCAGAGCTGGACCTTCAAAGCCAGGAGCTGCTCAAGGTGGTCCTGCAAGACCATCTAGCGAAGTCAGCAGTTTCCCTTAGTCAAGCTGCAGCCGCTGGGGTAGCGCTATGTATAAGTACTATGCCAGGCAAAGGCATCCACAATACACCACTGTAAGGGTGAATAGTTCATCAATGTTTGCCTTTTATTGCAGGATTTGGCCAAGAGAACAATGTGATGGGATGTCCCAGTTGGGTGGGAAAGTGGGGAATAGTAGTGCCATGGTGATGAAGAGATGACCTCTTAAGGGGAGCAGAATCTGAGTAGGCACTTCCAGACAGCCCATCGGAGTGATAGTGTCCCGGATGTGTCCTCCCTGTCTGCTCTCTTCTTCCTCCTCCCAATGTGGCCTCAGGAAGCCTGATGACAATGACTTCACCATCATGATAGTGTTGTGGGGGAAACAGAGTACCACCACAAACCTTGGTAGACACTCCATAGAGTAGGACTTCATCAGGGCAGTCCAGATATCATAACCATTGCTTATGCACACAGATGGTGTACCCTGTGATCTTTCTTGTGGAAACCATTGCCCTATTTGGTCAGATGGCAGAGGAAGGTCAATAGCCATGAGTAGAAGTATTATTCCTTGTGTCTGACGAGCCACCCTCTGTTTCTTCTTGGTGGTCTAAAATGGCAAAAACATCAGACTGCCTCAGGAAGAAGGCATCATTGCTGCTGTCAGAATAGCTCACTGTCCTAACAAATCCATGAGACCACTCATCCTGCTTCTCTTTGCTCAGAAAATGGTGAAATCACCTTTATTTGCATACAGAGCCTCCGTATGGGCAGCATACTGAGCAATGGTTGTTATGTTGCCTGCTCCCACCTGGAATAATCTGGTCATATAGACATTTAAAACAACAGTGACTTTGACGACCACTGGCATCACTGTCCTGGTGTGAAGTTTTGTTGAAGAAGGTGGCACAGTTCTGGGGCCATCTGTTTGTTGAATCTGAGACACCTCAGGCATTACTCCTAGTGTGAAGATAGGTGAAGTGCTCATTGAAAACTTGTGGCAGGTAGGACCTTCTCTAGACGACCACTCCCACCCCCACCTCCGCACAGATCTTCCGCTTTCTGCAACCACTGCTGCTCCATTTGTCTACCATGTTGCAGACCCAGAGGAACCAGAACTACAGCCACCATAAGAGTCATATTGGACTCGAAACATTAACTGTTTCTCTCTCTCCAGATGCTGCCAGATTTGCTGAGTTTATTGCAGCTTTGATGTGGACAGGTCAACAAACTCTCTGCCCTCCCTGTATGAATGGATGCACCAACTCACCAAAGCCTTGCGAAAACAATTCTTCCACAAACTTTGCTATGACAGGTGTCAAAAGAACCTCAGCTGAAAGTTAGATGGCTGGCCCTTTAAATTGCACCAGTGAAGGGTTCCTCATGAAGTTGAACCTATGTTCAACTGTAGTGATTAGCACAAACGTTCTCTGGCATTACATGGCCCAAGTTTAAAAATCGTATTTAAAATCAGCAGGAAGGCTGATTGACATCACAATCTGATTATGCCTCTTGTTTCCAGTACATGCATGCACTCCTGTGCTAGTCCCTTTGCAGGCTGGATGCCACATGGGCCATGTGTGCTGTTTGGGCTTCCATAGCACTGACACCAGTGGCACTATGGAATCCAATTTTGAGTCCAAAATGTTTGTATTAGAAACCTTGAGCTTCACAACTTCCTGGCATTCACAAGTGACAGCCATAAATGTGATTAATTTTGTTTAGCTTTAAGTTGGGTGCCTTACAGAATGGAATAACTCATCTGACAGGGATGATGCAGAGAAGGTTACTGGAGTATGTCTTCTTGCACAGGGTTTAAAGCATGATTTGCTTTTTAAATTTTATTATAACAATGCTACCATCTTTATAAAAATCACGTCAATTTACTTTCAATTCAAGATACTTCACTTTTTTTAAAGTTTGCCTACTCAATGGAGAAGAAATATTTTAGCATTTAGTTTCTAATTATATTTTCATTAAAATTTATTATTTTTTTTTACAATTCAACACTGATAGACTTGTTAGAAGTAAAATGTAGTTCAAATGTAAAATAGGACTGAACAATTGAAAATGGTATATCCCTGTTCAAAAGTAGCCAGTCGGTCTTCATCAGTGGTGAGATAACTATTAGTGACCATTGTCAAGGACAAAATAAATTTTTACTTGAGGAAGCGTGGGTTAATATGGGACAGCCAGCACAAACTTGTTAAAATAACAGGGGGGTTAACGAAGGGAGTGCAGTTGATGTACATATGGACTTTCAAAAGTCAATTAATAGAGTACCATACAACAAACTTATTAGGAAAATAGAAGCACATGGCTTAAAGGGATGCTGGTAACTACAAGTATCTAATTGGCTAAGGGTTAAGGGGCAGATAATAGTGATGAATGGATATTTTTCTGACTGGAGTGTCGGGTTCTTTTGACTAGGCAATGGGGCTCCCCAGGTGTTGCAATTAATACTAATGGTTTTCTTATATATAAATCATCCCAACTTGTGTATAGAGAAATCAATTTCAACATTTACAGATGATATATAATATCAATGTAGTAATAGTGGGGAGATGACAGCGTAGTGGTAATGTCACTGGACTAGTTATCCAGAAGCCCAGGCTAATGCGGGTTCAAATCCCACCACGTTAGCTGGTGGAACTTGAATTCAATTAATAAATCTAGAACTGAAAGCTGATTTCAATAATGGTGACCATGAAACTATCATTGATCATCATTAAAAAACCCATCAGGTTCACTAATGTCCCGAAATCTGCCATCTTCTGGCCTACATGTGACTCACATATGTCCAGACCCATGGCAACGTGGTTAACTTGAAACTGCCCTCTGCAATGGCCTAGCTAGCCACTCAGTTCAATAGGCTGCAAATGCTGGCCTTTCTAGTGGTACCCATGAAGGAAAAAAAAGTAGTAAGCAAGAAAGAATCAGACTTCAGGAAGAAATAGACTGGTGAAATGGGCAGATGGATTGCAAATTTAATAAGCATGTGAGGAAGTGTATAAAAAGTGAAGAATGGGTGTGCATACAAAGTAGGTGTGGGGAGTGATATGATGTAGTAGGTTTCAGAAGGCTAATTGAAGGGCATGTAGTAGGATGTAGGTGAATATGCAACTGCACCCACCTTTTCTGACTTGGCTAGATCATTAAAATGCTTCCTGCGCTGAATCCATGTGCTGACCTCCTCAGCATCATCAGCCATACACTTGGGGCAGGATTTTTGGGTCATCAGGTGGGCATAGCGGCCAAGCCCGGGAGTGGCCGGCCAAAGGCTCACCGCCTGCAGTGGGACCCCAACTGCAATTTCATGCTGGCTGGCCAATTAATGGCCAACCAATGTGAAAGGCACACTGAGAAGCTCAGCGCTGCCGGTGTGAGGGCGGGAGGAGTGCGAGCGCAAAAGTCTGCGCATGCAAGGGGACCATACACTGAAAACTCTCTGAAGGTAGCTGAAGAATTTTAAAATCAAGAATAAAGATTTGAAAATGTGAAAAGCATGTCCTCATATAGGACTCACATGAACAACGGCATTGTAAAAATTCTATCAAAACATTTTTTTCTAAATTAATGTTGGAAAGCTCATTCTGCCCGTGGATGAGGTTTCCTCAACAATGCAAAGGCCGCCTAGCTGATTCGCCCGCCTGTCAACTGTAAGGTTGGATGGGCAGCGAAAAATAGCATTTAATTAATTAATTAATGGCCTTGAGGCCTCTTAACTGTTGACGGGCGCACTGCCAACTCTCGTGTGCGCCCGCTGACTGAAATATCACAGGAGTGCGCGATGACATCAGGGCGCTCGCCTGATGTCATTGCACACTATTTTACAGGTCAGGTGTGCGCCTGCCTGCAGGACGTCAAGTTCTGCCCCTGATCTCAGCTGTGGCTCAGTTGGTAGCACGTTTGCCTCTGGGTCACAAGGTTCTGGGTTCAAGTCCCATTCCAGCTCTGGAACACAAAAATCAAGGCTGACTCTCCATTATAGCACTGAGGGGGGCTGCATTGCATGAGCTGCCCTCTTTTGGATGAGACAAACTGAGGCCCCATCTGCCTGCTTGGGTGGGTGTAAAAGAATCCATGGCGCTAGTTCAGAAAAGATCAGTGGAGTTACCTCTGGTGTCCTGGCCAACATTTATTCCTCAATCAACACCACAAAAAACAGATAATTGGCTCATTATCACATTGCTGTTTGTGGGAATTTGCTGTGTGCATATTGACTGCCATGTTTCCTACATTTGAAAAGTATTTAATTGGCTGTAAAGTGCTTTGAGTCGTCCAGTGAGTGTGAAAGGTGATATATAAACGCAAATCTTCCTTTCTTTTCTCACTGACCCCAGCAGCACTTCAAATGAGGTGTCATTAAACCGTGACGCCGACTTTGCCCATCTGAAATCCATTGTCACATTTTATCTTCTCTTGTTTCCAACTCCAACTCTTCCAAATTTCATTTTTAGTTTAGGCCTCTTAATATTGGAGTTGAAATGGAGTCATGCAGATCCTCATAAGAAATAGGAGCCGGAGTAACCATATGGCCCCTCAAGCCTGCTCCGCCAATCAATATGATCATGAATGATCTGCCTCAACTCTATTTTCCCGCTCACTTCCATGGCAGTCACTGCCATGCATTGGACAGCAAACATGGATATAAGGCGCAGGTGAGCTGGCTGAATTAAAAGGTCATTGGCAGATATACTGAACTTTCTTCTGGGTTCCCTAAATGATATCGAACCCTGCCTTCGCCCAACTCCCAGTGCATCAACCTTTTCTGATTGTTTGCCTAGACAGGATTTTTTAGAGTTTAGAATATGGAATGAGAAGTTGATCAGGAAATTGGGCTCCTTGAAGGAAATCTGAAGCCGAGCAAACTATCCTGGAAAAGTATAATTTATTTTTGAGTAGCTAGAGATTGGCTGTCTGGAATCTGATGAAAATACTGACAGGAGATCACAAAGCTCTGAGAACAGAAGCATTTGCTTTGAAACAGAGACATTGGGCAGAATCTTGAGCTGCTACCTGCAGCTGGAAACAAGGCAGGCGGTCACGGGCATACTTAATTGTGTGGGAAGCAAAATGTTAACTTCCCGACAGTGGGTTGAAAGTCGGGAAGTAAGGTTGTGGCGGATTGAAGGCAGATAAAAGTTTGCAATGGCAAGTGGTGGGACCCTATTTTTAATGTATGAGCATGTCATGCACACTCATTAAAACACCATTTCGCCAGATTAAATGATACCTTTGCAATTAACTCTGCATCAAATGTGAAACACGTGCCTTTAGATTCACGACTGATTAAAGGTGGCATGCAGCAGGCAAGGCAGTCTTCCTGGTAGGTTAGGACTGACTAGGAGCTGCTTTTCTTTCATAGGTAGCTTTGTTGGATCTTGGGAGAGGAGGTATTGGTGCATAGGGATTGGGCGCTAGCTGTGCAAGGGGGATTGGGGCATAGCTGACTGAGGGAGGGAGGGTGGTTCGTGGCAGACCTATGAGGCCTCGTAGGGGACAGAGAAAGGAAGCTGGACTACACAGGGAAGGTTAATATCTACAGATGGGAGGCGAAACATGATTGTGGGGGCATCCAGATTTATAGAGGGAAGGTCAATGGTGGGTCAAGGGTGCTGGGGGGACAGCTGTAGAGTGAATGAAAGTTGAGTAAAGGTGATGGAGCTCAAGGATCAACGAAGGCAGGGTAAGGGTGATGGAGTGAAGGCCAAGGCTCTTGGAGGGAAGGTCAAAGATAACTGAGGGAGAGTGCAGGCTTCGATCTCCAGGGTCGATGTGGAAGTCTCCAGGGACATAGCTGTGACAACACAAAGTGGTCTGCAGAATACAGGTCGAGGATGGAGATATCAACGGCGGGCTTGGTGAGACCAGACTGTGGCCGATACAAAGTACAGTGTTCCCCATTTGTCACAAGTTCTCTGTCGGAGCTCCTGCTGCCATCATTGAGAAACAGGAACCCCCTATTGTTCCTAGACAGACTGTGAAGAACCTGCAGGGAAGCATCGCTAAACCATGGTGGCACCCGTCTGCTCTGAGATATCGATCCAGAATAGCAGGTTGTGGCAGTTGCTGTAGTTATCCAGAGGGGGAAAGATGATTAGATAGTAGCAGCAGTTGAGGATATCCAGGGAACAGAAGATCAGAAGGTTCCAGCAGCAGCTATAGTCCTAAGGCATCACTCACACAGCTGCACTGATGCTGCTGGATTATAGGGAATGAATACCTGTCTGGGTGCCCTTTAAATATGGTACCAGACCTTTGACCTTGTGAGGTAATGGTGGGGCCATCGATTTCCTGCCTGTCCTTGCTGCTTGATTGGCCAAGCACCACGTCTGTGAATATCTAATTGGCTGGCTGCATGATTGCATGTGGCCAGCATCCCGACTACGAGTAGAAGTCCTGCGCATTTCCGGTCCCACTGTTGGGACACTCCAACTACAAGATTCCGGCCGTTGCATTATTTGTGTTAACACTTTCTTACCAAAACATATTTTAAGGCAGTTATTGATCGTATATTTACGTATGTATAGGTGAGAACAAGAGCACAGGTGCTTGGAAGCCAGTGTTGTTATCTTACATAGGGGGTAGGATGGAAAATAAGAATATTTTACTGAGCTTCTGAAATTGCTGTTGTGGTGGCATTAGAGGCCCAATGTAACCATTGTGCGCAACTTGAATGGGTACAAAAGAAAACAAACTGACTGGATAGTATTTTCATGATTTAGATGCCTGCTTGGATTCCATTCATGTAGTTTGTTTGAATCCCTTGGAATGGTGCCATATAATCTACCCCAACCCATTCGCTATCCATTACTTAAGAATATGTAGACTTAGTACTGAACTACTGATGAAGCTTTCAGATTGACACTTCAGGGATAAGAAGAATGTATGCCATTATTGTACTGCTGTAGGCTTTCAGAATGTATAGTTAACATCAGTTAAACACTGCTCAGAAGTTCTTGATTTGGTGAACTGTTGATTTCAAGTTGAGGGATGTTCATGCTGGGCAGTTGAATGTTTTCCCATTTTGCGTACCCCAAATCGGCACTAAACATTAGGTAAATCACATGAGAAAATTCTCCCTTTTCTCTGCCTCAACCACAATCATCAAAACCAGTGCATCATTTCCATGTTATAGAAATATGCCATTGGGCCCCTGTGTAAATTGTCAAATTAGTTCCAAATCATATGCCAATTTATGTCACAGGCCTTTGCTCCTTAAGGACAAGTTGAGACTTTACAAGCTAATTTTCTGTAGGATTCCAGTAGCCAGAAGAGACTTTAATCGTATCAATTTAGGTGTGATTTGGATTCTAGTGCCTGAGCTAAAAGAATTTGTGTTAACATACTGGGTGGAATTTAATGCCCTACCCTGTGGTGAGTTTGGTGGTGGGAGGGCATTTAATCAGGTGGGAATGTGGTGAGTGGGGATACTGCTGCCTTCCTACCTCCACCCTGATTAAATCTGTGTCAGATTTTCCTCCCTGCCGTCAATTAATGCCCACATAAGGGCCTCATTTTGCCACCACTCATATTAATTGAGCAGTGGGCGGGGTTCTTACCTAACCCCTGAGCTGCACCTCGCACCCCTCCCTCTTTTGTCATCCCTCATCAATGGCTGAGGATACACGGACAATCCTAGACCTCAGGTGGGTATTGTACCGGCAGCAGCCACCACCTCCCCTGTGGTGCTACCATTCAGTGAGCTGCTGTCCTCTGATTGGCCAGCAATTCTTGGAAGATGGGACTTATTATCCTTGGGACTTTGATCCCGTGGAAGGCCCATTGCTGTCCAGTTAAGGGCCTGAGAGGCATTTAATTCGGCAGGCTTTCCTTTAAAGAGGCGGCAGGAAGCTCCCACTGGCTCTCTGGCTGGCAAGCGAGACCGCCCCCCCCCCCCCCCCCCCCCCCCCGTTGCTTGCATTAGATCCAGCCCACTGAATGACTGAATTACTTTTTTTCTAAGTAATGCATACAACACAAAAACATTGCTGCAATTATTTTCCCGTAAACTTTGATTCAGTGGACATTCACAAAAGCCTACTATTGCATTTCAAAGGGAATTTAGGAAGGGTGATGAAGTTAGTGGAAACATTATGAGCAGAGTTAAAGAACACTAAAGGACTCAAAACTCTGGTAGAATATGTCTACAGACCACCTGATAGTGAAGTGATGCGGGTTGGACGTGTTGTATAAATGTGGATCAGGTAAGTAGTAAGTACCGAAACAATGTTGTTATTAAGAACAGTTAAAGTAGCAAAGGCGATGAATTTATAAAATGTATTTGGGATGGTTTTCCAGAACCAATTGTTTTAGAACTGATGGGAACAGGCCATGCTGGGTTTAAAGATGATTAATGAACCAGAATTGGTTAATAATCTGGTGGTAAGTGAGCATCTTGAAAATAGTGGTCAAAGCATGATTGAAATTGATATTAAGTTTGAAAGCAAGAAGAGACAGTCACAAATCAAGGTTTTAAATTTAAGTTAGGCAAACATTGAAGGGATGAGAATTAAACTGAGCACAGCAAATTGGACTGAACTATTAGTGGGTAGACATACTGGCAAACAGTGGGAAATATTTGAAGAAGTATTTAGTACCATACAAAACCAATACATGTCCCTAAAAAGGCAAAGGCTCCATGGTCAACAAACAAGATAGTATCAGGCTTAAAGAAATGCAAGAAATCCCCTGGACTGGGAGAACTACAAAAAGAAACAAAGCCATATAATTAGATGAATAAGTTTTTAAAAAATGGAATGTGAAGGAAAAAATGCATGGAATTTCTAAACAAAAAATGCAAGGAATATCTAAAAATAAATTTCCATAAGTATATTAAGACAAAATTGTTTAGTAGAACATGTGTCTGTTAATAAAAAGTTGCAGATGGGCTGTGGATGGAATGGGATCCACCATGGTGAAATCAGCATGACGCCCAGACCATTTTAACTCCCGGTTCTCTTTTAAACAGTCTCACACTCAAAACTGGTAGAACTGACAACTGGACCACAGTGGAGAATTGGATCAAGAGACTTATGATGTCAGGATATAAAGGAATGGTCCTCAGCACAACCTTAGAGCTGGGCAAGGGCTTTTGTATCCATTGTCAGCATGCAGAGGGAGAGGCATGGCCAGAGTTGGGGAGGCTTAAGGATTCCTTATGGGACTTGGGGAGAACACTCCTGACCCTCTTGCCTCACAAGGAGTTTTCACAAAAGTAATTATGTAAAAGTTATCCTGTGCTTTTCTGGCCACTCCCCACGCCTCCCACTGGGGTTTGGTTGTCAGGTCATATACAATGTGGGCCTCCCTTGATGGTGTTGAAATCATGTGGCACCAATGAGGTCATAAGGCCGCGATTTTTAAATTTAAAGTAGACCCCTACCCGCCCTTAGCAAGAGCCTTGGCCAACTTGAAGGTTCCTGAAAATGAAATAGCACAGGTTGGGAATGTAGTGACTTCAGATCAGTAAGTGAACTCAGCCTAATCTTAACCTCTCACATACACCAAGGGGTATGACTGAGCATTTGGACTTGTCATGTAGATCATGTCTGACTAATGTTGCAATTTTGAGGAGGTCACTAGTATGATGGATTGATAGGTAAGTATATGGATCTTGCAAGGTCTAAAATTAAATTGCTGTGATTTGTTGGTATTCACCTCTGTGCATTTAATTGTTGTGTACTTCAACTGTCGTTAGCAATTTTCTAGAGAATGCAGGTCAGCTGGACTGCAAATATCAGCCTGTTAACTTTCTGTAGTTACCGGATAAGCATGATCAAATTCTGGAGACTATTATCTGTAAAGAAGCTCAGAATATACTCTTTAAAGATTGAGACAATGAGGTTACAATTGCAGGATGATCAGGTCAATCACTTTTTGAATACTGCACAGCATAATTAAAACCATTTATACTTTTAGCTTGTCTTTTGATAGAAATTTTTCTGGGGAAAATAATGGAAGATGTATTTCAATAGTTTATTTATCTGTGTAACCCTGAGCTTCCAGCCACTTGCCAGTCTAATTCTCCATCCCACGCACTCTGACTTCTTTGTCCTCCTACACTATTCCAACAAAGCTCAACAGAAGTTTGAAGGATGTTATCTCATCTTTCGTTTGGGCATTTTAAAACCTGAGGATTCAACGTCAAGTTTGAAAAGGTCAAATCATAACAACTGCTCCCAGTTCGGACAGCAAGAACTAGTAATGACCCTGCTGTTCATTTTATCACTCCTGCCTTCCCCATACAGGTGCAACAGGCAGGCGGGTATGACACATTTGTATAAACCTCATCCACGGGCAGGATAAGAGGGCTCATTGGGGTTGTGAGTGTGCTCTCTCAAGTATTGATTTTTCAAAGTTTTTGAAACTTGCCTGTGTGATCTGCAATACTTCAAAACGCATATCAGCTGCTTTGACTGGACTCTTAACCTTCAGGTCAGCACTCTGCAGTGAGGAATCTTTTTTGGGCCTGCAGGTTTCAGGAATCCTTCCCTTAGTCTGGGATGGGAGCTGAATTGTCCACCAGAGGCACCTCCTCTGAGGAGGAAGGGAGGGCTAGAAGGTGGGGGGTGGGGAGACCAGGAGTAGACATTCAGCTTCCAGGGGAGCCACCTTTGGGAGGACAGGTGCAGGCACAAGGGGCGCAGGGCCAAGAGGTTGTCCAAGGTGGAAGGCGCCGCAGAAGGGTATACAGGCAGCGAAGCAGCTACCTCAATACGACTGAGGTGCAATGCCGAAGGAAGCTCCAACTGTTAAGGGGGACAGTCAACAATATCTGTCAGATGATTAGCCCTGAGAGCTCCCCTAACTGTGTGGGTGGACACCCTATGCCAGCAGCTCTGAAGATCACAGTTACCCTCCACTTCTATGCATCTGGCTCCTTCCAGGGCTAGGTGGGTGATCTTTACAGTGTCTCCCAATCAGCTGTCCACACTCGTGTCAAGCAGGTTACAGATGCTCTGTTCAGACAGACATTGACCTTCATCCAGTTCCGCTGCAACCAGGCAAGTCAGACACAGTGAGCCAGAGGCTTCGCGGCCATTGCTGGCTTCCCCTGCATCCAGGGTGCAATAGACTGCACACATGTGGCCATCAAGGCGCCAGCAGGTAAGCCCGGTGCCTTTGTCAACAGGAAGGGCTTCCACTCCATGAATGTGCAGATAGGTGTGATCACAGGATGTTGATGCTGCAAGTTTGAGCAAGGTACCCAGGCAGCTCCCATGACACCTACATCCTCAGACACTCCCAAATGCCGGGGCCCTTCAGTGCTCTGGCTCAGCTGGATGGTTGGCCGGTGGGTGATAAGGGCTATCCCCTCAGAAGGTGGCTCATGACGCCTCTCCGCCATCCAAGAATAGAAGCTGAGGAGCGCTACAATAGGAGCCACGGCACCACAAGGGCTGTGGTGGAGAGAGCCATCGGTCTTCTCAAGATGCGCTTCCGTTGCCTGGAGTGCTCAGGGGGTGCACTCCAGTACCCCTCAGATCGCGTCTCTGTGATAGTGGTAGCATGCTGCGCTCTGCAAAATCTTGCGCTGGAAAGGGAAGATGCAGTTGACGATGAAGACCTTGACGCAGTGGATGAGGCTGCACATGATGAATCCAGCAGTGGCTCAGAGGATGAGGAAGCACAGGGCAATGATGAGGGGCAGCACGCCGACCCGCTACTAAACCAAGGAGGCAGGGACACCCGGGATACTTTAATCCAACGAACCTTCAGCTAGCTCTACACACATGGATCAGCAGGACCAGCATTGCCTGGCGCTTCCACACATGGCACTTAAGTGCTACATCTTCCACCTCATCAGTTGCAACTAAGGGCTTAGCACAGAAACATCAATGTCCACTCAAACACTCAAGATAAGTCTGTGAAACATACGAATGCAGCACAAAGGAAACACCCTCACATGGTCAGAAAAGTGGACATTATTCCCACCAAAATTAAGCACAAATGTAGCTTAAACGTACTTAATGATATATTCCCTAATCTAGGGCCAACACAAAATCACCAGTGACAAACCCGTGGAGTGCCTAATGTGTCTTATGCTTACGTTTGCAGGTGCTCATCTAGATGCCGCCCCCATCGCTCGGAATGGCTTGTGAGACAGCCTGCTGACTCTGCTGTCCTGTTGGCCTTGATGACCTTGGCGGCCATCCTCTGGCCCGTGGAGCCTGTGATGGCCCCGCCTGGGAGGGAGTGGCCAGTTCCAGAACTGGCACCCCCCCAGTTGTCGCAGGCTCAACGGATGCAATGGTCACTGGCAGAGGAGCGGAGGAGCTGCTGCCCTCATCTGGAGCGCCCTGAAAGGAGCTTGCAGCGACATTGGACCTCCCTGCTCATCGCAAATGGATGGGCACCAAGTGGCGACACTTGGTGGCCAGAGCATCTCCCACATTGCCAGTGACCACCTGTGAGGGCTTGCAGGTCAGAGCGTAATCCAATCAGAAGATTCTCAATCCGCTGGAAGCCCCTCTCCATGAGAGTCGCCAATCTCTCAATGGAGGAAGCCTGAAGCTCTGTCCTGAGGTTCGTGCCATCACTGACACTCTGCCTGGATTCCTCCACCACAGAGACCAAGTGAAGAACACCCTCATGTAACCCTGCCAGCTGCTTCCGCGCACCCTGCTGCTTGTCCTGCAGCTGCTGCATGGCTGACATCTCCAGAGGCACATCATCACTTATGGACTCAGCATGTGCCTGGTCCCCTGCAATCCACTATCAGCACTCTCTGTCCATGCCATCTCCTCCAGCGATTGTGAAGTGCCCTCTCCACTGTGCCCTGGGACACTCGCCGACGTTATAATCCCCACCGAAGTGTTTGCCGCTGCACTGATGCCTGGCTCGCTGAAAGGATGTGACGCAAGTTACAAGTGATGCCCCTCCAGCTGTGGAGGGGTGGGGCACTCTGGACGTGTTGGTGGCGGTCATATGGTGGTGATGCTGAAATTAACAACAAGGACAGTGCATCAGTTAGCGTTCAGTCAGTAACAACTTTCATCCCTTTTCCCTCCAGCCTCATAAGTCACTCACCCTTCAAGAACCTAAGGAGACAAACGTTGGTGGAGTGGTAAGTAGTCAAGAGGATGCCCAAACATTACACGTGCATACAGCCAGGCTGGTCAGATGGCCTTAAGGAATGCCATATGGAATGTTATGTGGATAAGTGTGCGGTTAAGCACTTGGGCAAGACAAGCAAGATATGGGAATACATGAGTAATGGTAGGACCGTGGGAAGTCACCACGATTACAGGGACCTTGCTGGGCAGACCCATTAAGATAGCAGAACAGGAACATAAGGCGTTTAACAAGGTCAAAGCCAGAATTGGCTTTATTAGCGGAGGAATAGAATGTAGGAAAAGGGAGGTCATATTGCAAGTGCAAAAAACGCTGTCGAGGCCACATCTACACTTCTGCATTCAGTTGTGACCTGCGCTTCATGGGACGGATGGCATTGGAGTGGGGAGAGTGTAGAGGTTCCTGACCTGGATGCATGCTGGCCTGGAGAGCTGGAGTTATGAGGAAACATTGCAAACACTTGCGACATTTGCCGTGGAACACAGGAGATTGACAGGTCACATTATTGACCTTCATACTGTTATGAGGGACACAGAACAGGTTGACAGAAGGCACATTTCCCCTTGGCGCAGGGATGACTAACGTGGCATTTATTTAAGGTGAGTGCCATGAGGTTGACAGGTGAGGTGCTGAGGACCTTTTGGACAGAGCAATGTGGTACGCATTGGCTGAAAGGGTGGTGGAGGTACAAACCCTCCTAAGATACAATAAGTCTTTGGATGTGCAGCAGCGATGCCATGGCATGTTAGGCCATGGGGATAGTGGTCACAAATGGGATAAGACAACTTTGGAAGGTGCTAGAGACGCGTATACTCAAGGGGCCGAGGGACCTTTGTGTATGACCCACACGTCTAACTATCAGTCTGTGAATGAGCAGTGTTGCTGCATGAACGGTTGCAGTAATCATCAGTGCTTTGGATGGTGGGGAGACTGAATGGATGGGACTGTGGCCCTCAAATACCTGGCTGCTGTACCCCAGCCTCGCCGACACCTGCTGACCTGGCCCCCTGCCTCCTCCCCAGCTCCATGGCCTGCACATACATGGTGGGGTGCTGCAGCATGGCATGCCCACCACCAGTCCGCTGACGCTGCCGGATATTGCTCTCAGTTTTTATCTACAGAACATAGAAGAGGATTTATTGGGGCTGATCGCTCATGTACTCTGCACGCACATGCCGCATCCCAACCACAGTGACCCATCTGAGGCCCCCAGCGGCTCCTATCCACACTACTGGTGATCAGTTCCCAGAAGATAGTACGGCTGCTCCCAACCCCCTCCCCCAACCTTGGACACATTCGGTGTCCATCACTTTGAATAACACACGGGTCTTAGCGCCCATGACAAGGATGTGCAACTAGGTGTGGCACCGAAGCCAGCAGGTGGCTCTTGGCCATGAAACCTTGAGGCTCCCCTTCCACCATCTCATCACCATCAATGTGTTGGAGTTCTCAGTTTGTGTCTAGCTGCCTGCCCTGCAGGTTGCCCCCAGACTACTCAAATGTGACAAACACCAACATATGTTGTGGGGAGAACCCATCTTCTCCTTAACCACTAAGGCTGATGTCGGCATGGTCACTATCTGTTTGCCCACCCAGCGTGCACAAAATACCCAATGCAGAAATGACACTAAGACGTGGGTGGGGGGGGACCTCAAAGGCTAAGGCTACCTGCTGGGTAAAATGGCCAAAGCTGACATGGTACTCACCCTTCCAGAGTGCAGCAAATCATTGAAGCGTTTGCGGCACTGTGTTCCTGTGCGCCGCACAGCATCTTGAGAACTAACAGCCTCCGCCACCTCCTGCCATGCCTGCCTGGTCACGTGGGGGGCCCTCCTCCTCCCATCCTCTGGAAACAAGAACTCCCGATGGTTGGACACCTCTTCGAGGAGGTCAGCAAGGCAGGCATCGGAGAACCGAGGGGCACAGTGGCCCCCTGCTGGCCTACCCTGCAGCCTGCCTCCCCTTCCTTCTCCTCTGCCCTCACCTCTTGTGCTGCCCAGTGACTGGCCATGGTCAACAGCCTAAAGGAGGCTGCCTGGCCATTCTTTATACAGACTGCCGGTTCCTCATTGGAACCGGAGGTCTGAACACGCTCGCCACCAATTTAATTTTCCCGATGAGCACCAGAGTCTGAAACGCGCTGGGTCGTTTGTAAGAGCAGCATTAATACAGCTTAAGTACCTGTGTACTTAAATCAATATACAAACAAATAACAAAGCATATTGAATAACACAGCTTAGAAAATACAATATTTAGAGAGCATGCTGATTTTTAAAAAATAATCTCATCACAACACATTTTGAAAAATGGAATGCAAGAGGATAATAATTATGACATTGATTTTTAACATTTTTCAACATCATGGATACTGGCTTGAAAAGGTTACTGAGCCTGGTAGTGGGAGGAAATGGATATGAAATTTTCATACTTTCTAATGCTAATTTTAATCATCCTTGCAGTCAAGCTCTATAATTCTCTCAAGCTAGTACCCCCAATGGTATCACTGTTTAAACAAATACATCCTAAAATTAACTATAGCAAATGGTTAATAAGGACATTAATGTTAATCTAATCTTATTTTTTCAGGAGGTGTCTTTAGAATGAGACTCCCTCTTCAGCATTTCTAATGAAGGCTTTGGCAGTGTGGTGATTACCTGTTATGGCATATGATAGATTATGTAGCTGTACACATATTTATTGGATTATTCTCTGGGACTTCATTTTCTCTTTTTATAGATCAAAGGAGGTCATTACACATTCCAAATCCAGCAACTGTAGCTGATGCCTCCTGAGGAACCATTATTACAATTATTACTAACATCAGCGCAGGAAATGATGTACCATCAAAGTCATACTTGATATCACCTCCTAAACTGCTCACCAATGAATAAAAGTAAAATACTGTGGATGCTGGAGATCATAAATAAAAATAGGAAGTGCTGGAAAAACTCTGGCTGCATCCATGGAGAGAGAAACAGGGTTAGCTTTTTGAGTAATAGCAGAGCGTTTAGAAATACATTGTATAATCAAGCAGAGTCAATATGGCTTCATGAAGTGGAAATCATGCCTGACAAATATATTAGAATTCTTTGAGGAGGTAAAAAGTGGTAAAGATAAAGGGGAACCAGTAGAGCAATACATTTGGATTTCCAAAAGGCATTTAATCAGGTACCACACATGATGTTGAGGGTAGTATATTAGCATACATAGAGGATTGGCTAACTAATAGAAGACAGAGAGTTGGGATAAGGGGGGCGTTTTCAGGATGGCAACCTGTAATTAGTGGAGTGCCACAGAGATCAGTGCTGGAGCCACAATTATTTACAATATATATTAATGACTTGAATGAAGGAAATGAATGTACTATTGCCAAGTTAGCAGATGACACAAAAATAGGTGGGAAGGCAAATGGTGAGGATGACACAAGAGAGATATAGACAGGTTAAGTGAATGGGCAAAAATCTGGCAGATGGAATATAATGTGGAAAAATGTGAGGTTATGCATTTTGGCAGGAAGAATAGGGGAGCTGAATATTATTTAAATGGAGAAAGACTGCAGAAAGCTTCAGCACAAAGGGATTTGGGGGTCCTCGTACATGAATCACAAAAAGCTAGCATGCAAATTCAGCAGGTAATAGGAAAGGTAATTGGAATGTTGGCCTTTGTTTCAAAGGGAATGGAGTATAAAAATAGGGAAGTCTTGCTAAAACAAAACAAGGCACTTGTTAGACTACACCTAGAATACTATGAACAGTTTTGGTCCCTTTATCTAAGGAAAGATATACTAGCATTGAAGGCAGCCCAGAGAAGGTTCACTAGGCTGATCCCGGCTATGGAGGGATTTTCTTACGGGGAGAGGCTGAGTAGGTTGGGCCTGTACTCATTGGAGTTTAGAAGAATGAGAGGAGACCATTGAAGCATATAAGATTCTCAGGGGGCTTGACAGAGTAGATGCAGAGTAGAGGGTGTTTCTGCTTGTGGGAGACTCTAGGACCAGAGGGCGTAATTTCAGAATGAGTGGCTGCCCAATTAAGACAGAGATTAGGAGGAATTTCCTTTCTCAGAGGGTAGTGAATCTGTGAAATTCTTTACCACAGAGGGTTGTGGAGCTTGGGTCGTTAAGTATATTCAAGGCTGAGATAGACAGATTTTTAATCAGTAAGGGAATCAAGGGTTATGGGAAAAAGGCAGGAAAGTGGAATTGAGGGTTATCAGATCAGTCATGATCTCATTGAATGGCAGAGCAGACTCGATGGGCTGAATAGCCTACTTCTGCTCCTACGTCTTATGGTCTTATGACTCTTATTCGGAACTGAGTTCTGAAGCTTCATTGCCATCCCTCCAAGGAAAGTAAATCCATCCTTCGACAAGGAGACCAAAACTATGCACAGTACTCCAGTTGCGGTCTCATAAAGGCCATATGCAATTGCAGGCTTTGGCTGGACAAGTAAAGGCTAAGAGGGATGCCATGTTTCTGATGGGTGCAGGAAGACTCCAGACAGAGCGTCAGCAGGAAATTGGAGCATGTGGCAAAGGTATTTACTGCCCAGAGTGTTGTTCACAGGACATGCCAGCAGCACAGAAAGAAGTTTACCACCATTCAGGTGGTCAAGGTGAATGAATGCATCAGTATTGCTGTTGAACTAGGTACTAGTGGGTAGTACTACACGACTGGAGGTAGTAATGTGACTGCAGAAATGATTTTTTAGATCTATTTTGGATCACATTACCATCCTCCTCCAGTGCTTCTACTCCATTGTCCAGCTCTTGGTTTCGTCATATCTGTCTGATATGCCAGGGCATGTTTAGCAGTGGCTTCTCTTCCCAAACCCGCATCATCACTTCTGCAATTTTGGTCTCCTCCTCTTCCTCATCTACTTGTTGAATCTGCATCAGAATTCCCTGTGCTAGATCATTGGCTGCTAAAAGCTCAAACAAGCTTTTTTTATCACTAAGTTGATATACTCCACAACAACAACAGTTTGCATATAATAACGCCCTCAACATAGTAAATTGTCACAAGGCGCTTCACAGGAACATAATTAAGTAAATTTGACACTGAGCTATGTATGGAAATGTTTAGATTGATGACCAAAAAACTATGTCAAAGAGGCAGGGCATAATTTTCTGCTCCCGCCTGCGGTGGGAACTGTGGCAAATGGGGGCACTAAATTTAGCGTGATGGAATATGTCAGTTTCCCGCTGGCAGGAAGTTAGTTTGGAATTTTGATCTCCCGACTTTGATGGTGGGTTAAAGGCGGATTAAGTTTCCTGCTGATTGGAAACTACATTTGCATTCATTTGCATCTCATAAATGCTCATTAAAAGGCTGTCATGCTGGAATTACGTTCCCCCTCAAAATTAAGTGGCCTGCCAGCAGATAATTAGAACGGTCTGTTTCCCGGCTGTATATAGCGACATGCACCTGTCGAGTTTCACTTCATCAACGGCTTCGAGGTACGTGGACACTGCTTTTGTCTATCTTTAAGAGCATTGCTGTGAAATTTTGGGTGCTTGTATCAGAAGCTGTGTCAAGGCTGGGTATGGGAGGCAATACCAGCGGGGAGACAGAAGACGGAGGCAGGACTGGGGGGGATGGTGGAAGACGAGAGGGCAAGGGGAAGACAGGCAGGACTTGGAGGGTGGGGGGGGGGTGGTGGGTGGTGGTGGAACACTGGAGAGAGGGGGAAGGACTGGGGGTGGGGTTCAAGGAACAGAGTGGAGTAGTGAAAGACTGTCCTGGGGCAAAAGTTATACGACTGTCCAAGAAGGAGTCAGAGACTGTCCTTGGGTGGAAGCCACGCATTCAGGGTATGTTGAAGAGACTGTCCTTAGGCTGAGGGCACGCTGTCTGGAGCATTTTGAAGGGACTGTCTTGGGGCTGAGGCCACAGTATTGGGGCCATGTTGAAGAGACTGTCCTGGGGCTGCGCGGGCTATGTCTTGGTCCTGGTCTTGGGAGGAGGATGGCCTCTCTGGCAGTGACAATTGTGCACAGCATGATGTGCAGGGCGTGGTCAGTCAACTAAGGAATTTGGCGCTGGGGATTAGAGGCATGTGACTGTGAGGCAGATGGCACAGTCATGGTCAGGGGATGCATCTCCATCCTGTAAGTCAGTAGCTGAAAAGTCATGTGGTGGGGGGATATTGGACGTCCTCATCGGTGGGGTGTCATGGAAAGTCAGGGTCCATGTGACCTCGAGAAGGGGAGGAGTCCGGTCAACAAAAGGCATAGGGACATCAACATTAAAGGGTTTAGGGAGGAAGACAGAAATATCAATATCAATAATGATGGATTCAAAGGTAATGAGAGAGGCTGGATAATGATAGGAAGAGGGGGAATTAGGAGGCGATGAGGATTGCGGAGGATGGAAGGAACTTGGTGGGTGATGGGGGAGGTTGGAAGCTGGTCTCCCACATGAAGGTTAGCATCATTTTCAAGTTCACCTTGCAATGACACAGTTCAAAAATCAAAGCTAGAAAAATAACAGTCGGGGAGGGGTCTCCGGGTATATGGGAGGAGTTCAATACAGCAAATCTTGGCCAATTGAAGGGGTACCCTATAACTGTCTTGCTCAAACCATGGAGAACATGGCTCAGCTGAGTGTCGGACTTGAGGGTCTAATGCACAATGAATGAGGTTGGCTCCTTTAATACTGGTGTACATTCAGACGAGAATCCATTAAGTTTAGGTGGTGTGATGCATATGGTTTTAATTGGCATCTGATCCTTACAGAGGCATGTCAGGATGGATGTAGGCTCCAGAATCAATGGTCACCTCTGCTGTGCAGAGGCAGCATGGGCCCTACAAGGTTCCATATTCTCAGTGCATTGGTCATGGCACTCAAGCCACCATGCTTGCAGTCAGGACATAAGTGCAAGGACTGGATACCCACAGTTGTCATAAAGGACACTGGAAGACAACCAACACAAGCCTGACTGTGGCACGTAGGACTTGGGTTTTCTGACCCTAATGAAAACCCTCCTCGTGAATGCGCTTTCACATCTAAGGGGAAAGGTCAATCACCTGTCATCCTCCTGGATGATATCATCCTGCAAGGAGTGGCCTTGCTATGTGATGTGCAGAATAAGAGAAAGTCAAGGGCTGGAGAATGCGTATCTGCCTTGGAGGAAGACAATTCAACAGTGCTAACATTAATTGCTCATTTGTATCCATTCACAGAAGCAAGGAGAAATTGAGAATTCAGGCTGCAGGCAACACTGTCTTCCTGATAGCTTTGATTAGAATGGGGAGAAGGTTAAGATGGGGATTAGAATGTTGCCAATTGGCACAGCTCAGAGAAGGCCATCACCCTGAGGAATAAAACGCAGAGGGGACCAGGAAGATCCAGATACTGATGAGGAGGGGCAAAATCCACAAAAGTGTTTGGCACGACCAAGGATCTACAGAAGATGTAGCTTATACATGGAGGTAGGCAAACGATGGTGCTATTGACACCTTCGTTTGTCAAGGGATGTGGTAGCTCAAATTTTCTATGTTCTCTATGAGGGACTCATGTTACACAGACTTGGAGAGCATCCAATGCTGTTTGCTGTGAAGTTTACCACTGCACTGATCATTTTTGCCTGTGGATCCTTCCAGGGCTCCACTGGGGATCTTTGCAGAATTTTACAATCGGCGATACACAAATGAATAAGGGAGTTGACTGATGCCCTTTGCAATAAAGCTCAACATTACTTGCAGTTCCACATGGATGAAGCAAGCCTGGCTGCCAGAGCTGTGGGATTCGTTGCAATCTCAGGCTTTCTGCAAGTGCAGGGCACTATCGACTGCACACGTGACCTTGAGAGCTGCTGGCAGCAGCCTGTGAGATTCATTAATAGAAAGGATTTCACTCTCTAAACGTCAAGTTAATTTGTGATCACAGAAAGCAGATCGAGCATGTTTATGCTAGGTACCCAAGGCGTTCACACGACTTGTACATTTTGACTCTCAGGTGCCAGAGATACATGAGGGACCTCGGTGCTTAGTTGGCTCAATGGTGATAAGGGGTACCCAATAAAGACATGGCAAGTGGCACCTGTTGATTGTCCACAGAGTGCATCTGAGGAGAGATACAATGCTGCACATTCAGCCACAAGATCCTTAAGAGAGCAGACTATTGGCTTCTTAAGGGTGCGTTTCAGATATTTGGACTGATCAGCCGAGGCTCTCCAATACTCACTACAGAGGGTGTCCTACATCATCATTGTTTGCTGTGCCCTGCACAACCTAGCGCGGCAAAGGGGGGATGTTTTCCCGCAAGGAGATGTGGAGGAGCTATACGTCTCCTCAGACGAAGAGAATGTTGAAGGAGATGAATCTGAAGAGGGTGAGGATTCAGATGAGCCACGTGAGGATGCCATTGCATGGGCACAACGTGGAAGATGTGCCCACAACAACCTCATAGCTATAAGATTCCAGAAGGAATAAGGTGAAGACAAGTTGTTATGAGCACAGTTCTCTTCACGCTTCAATATAGGGGAGACAATAACATCTTCATTGTCATCTTCAACATATCACAAAAGATCACCAATCTCACAATGATCACAGAGGATGCATAATTCACTTTCAACCTTAATGATGGGATCATCCTTGGAAGGTGCAGTAGCCTAGGAACCATGTGGCTGCTGTGGAATAGGATAAGCACTCCACTAGTTCACATCCTTAAGCATCTATTCATTGTGCAGTCCTTTCAACAAGTCAGTGGCCATGACGTCCTTCAAGAGGCTAAAATGTTATTGTACACATAGATGTACTGTTGCCAATGTGACAGCAGCTTAGTAAGGTGGCTCCAAGAGGAAAAATATTTGTCAACGGTTAGCACATAATTGTCTCAAGATGGAGCTACATCCCAACAGCATCTTTCCAAATGCCAGCTCTCATGCATGATTAATGCAGAGGCTGCATCTTGACAGTGGGCCCCAAGAGCCCTTTGGACATCAGGATGTAGCGATCTGTTACTTGTCAGCATGGATGTAAAGCTGTGAGTTATGTTAGCATTGTCCTCACAGAGTGATTCAGCAGGACCATCATATGATTATTGACAAACACTCATTACCCTTCATTTGCCGGAAGCCTGCCAAGTCTATGTCCTGCGTTGCCCTAGCATTTGGCAGCGACTTGGCCCAGTCAGTTTTGACACAATGGTTAATAATAATTTATTCCCTTCATAAATACTGATGAGCACTCGAGAGATGTGCCAGAGCATCGCTTTCATACCATTACACTCCTTCACATTATCCACCTCACAAAGGCCAATCCTTTCTATAAACCCAAAATGACTGACTGCACAGTCATGCAATGATTGTCTTATTGAATGGCATTCCAAGACCTCACAGAGAGATTCCAGGCAGCCATTCAGGAGCAAACATCCTCACAGATAATTGGACGGCTTCATCAGGATGAGCACACACTTCTGACATCATACACTCATTCCCGTCTAGGTATTTCAAATGTCACCAAGTGGAACCAACTTTCATCGCTCAGCATCAAGCATGGGGAGAGTGTGAACTAAAAAAGGAATAACGTTCAGCCTTAAAAGTATCAGGGAGGCATGAAAAGTTGTGGTGCTCAATGATGAATAATACTTTTACCAAAACTTCACAGTCATAAAATAAAGGCCATTGCAAAGTACACTTGGGTAAAAAGACTCCAACATTATAACATCCACAAATTACAGACTTCAGTGTGACAGCATCAGGATAATCACTAACCTTGATGAACAATTCTCATGGGGTCACATAATATCTGCCTGAGATGCAAGGGTTACATGTGTATTGCCACCCGTCATGTTCATATAGGTAGTGCTTTTGTTCATGTCACTGATGTGGAACTAAAGGTGATTCACTGTGTTGAGATTGAGTGAGACTGAATGGAACTGAGGGACAAATTGGGAGTTAATTGGTGGAGTGGGGGCGTTATTTGGTACCCTTGAATGAATGTGGGTCCTTCCATCGTATCGATTAGCCATTCAATATCTGAGACCTGAGCTGGGATTTTCTACCCAGTTGAGGCGAGACTCGCAGCGGGAGATTCAGTGGCTCAGCCAAAAGTCCACTGACTTTCAGCAAGAGTGGACGATTCACTAACGGTCACCTACTCTGGGGCAGGTACACCCTCCTCGGCCTGACCTGCTGGAGTTCATGGGGTCACAGGGCAGGGAAAATTTGGAGCCAACAGGACACCCTTGGAGATTCCTGAGTGGATGCCCCCTGGGTGTCTGGCTGGTGCTGCTCCTCCCTTTGGGTGCCCAAGGGCCCCTCCTTGAGGAGCAGGGGCACCTGGAGGGAGGCTGAGGTGCACCTTCCCCCTCTTGCCTAGCTACAGCTGGAATGCATCCATGGCTAGAGTGATGAATTGCAGGTCCAAGCGCAAATCCGGCAGGAACTGCTGGACTTGGATCTCCAAGGCAGCCACCATCCTTCCCATGGAAAGGTCAATATGCTCTGATGCCAGAGCCACGACATCAGACAAAGTGTGGACAGACATCTCCTTCCCCTGTTCCAGTCTGGGGACAGCCTCTGACAACTCTGCCTGCCTCTGTACCTCCAACATTTCTCTCAAGGCCTATTCCAGAGGCTCATCATCGCACTTGGACTCTGAAGGGGCTTGGTTTCCAGCAGTCCTCCGAGTGTCAGAAACCTCATCTGTCACTGATTCTGCCTGTTGTGAACATGTGTCTGTGGGGTGATCACCAGATTGTGAACCCAAGCCTACTCTAGAACTAGGAATCACCGAAGTGTGTGTATCTGAGCTGGTGGAGGATGCAGGTGAATGCAGTGATTGGCCTTCATAGGATGATTCCTCAGCATCCTCATCGGAGGTGGGCTGGGGCTGAGGCGCTGGCTGGAGTTCTTCCTCCAACTTTCCTTGCTGTGGCTGGAATAAAGAGAAGAGATAATTAGCGATTGACTAGGCAGGCTCCTACACTATAGGTCTTTCACAGTCATTGTCCGCATGTGGCTGATGTATACTGCATTGAGCCTCATAGGCTTGTTGGGGGAGTCTGATCTCATCTTCCACGCATGAAAGATCTCTGTCCTTGCCAGCCAGCTTGCCACCTGCTCCTCATGGGAGGAGAGTATCCTCAGCTCCTGGTACACCCTCTTCCGGTCTTCGCTCTCTCCCACTGATTATAGGCGAGCTTGTCCTGCATATAGACATATGGATTGGTGTGAGCACTATGGATGAAAGAGCAGTTCAGAAGCATGCATGCCTGCTGTGTGTGCTAAGCCCTCCCCAGTAAGGATTAAGATGCCGTTTGTGCAGGATCTTACTTTAATGGGGATCTTAAAGTGGCTGGCAGACATTCCAGTGCTGATGTACCATCTGCTGGTAGTGTGTGACATCCCTGTGGACTCTAACCCTTAGACTGCCTGATACCCTTATGAGGGTGTGAGTTGGAGTGAGGAGAAGGTTCACTTAACCTAGTGGAGAACATCGGATTGTTCACTGCAGGGCAAGCCTTTTTTGAGTGCTATGGATGCTCACCTCCCTGGCAACCTCCCCCCAGGCTGGCGTGGTCAGGTGAGTGAACCTCCTGCTACCATCCCTTGGAAAAAGGACTTCCACATCTCCAGGATGGCCTGGAGGAGAATCTCCAGGGAGGTCTTGATGAGCCATGGAGCGGAGGGTTTGGTTCTTTTGGGCACCATTGAGAACAAGAATGAAACAACACCCCTGACCTGCAGTGAATGAATGTGTGATTTTTTAATTCATTCATGGGATGTGGGCTTAGTTGGCTGTGCCAGCATTTATTGCCCATCCCTAATTGCCCTTGAGAAGGTGGTGGTGAGCTGCCTTCTTGATTCGCTGCAGTCCATGTGGTGTAGATACATCCACAGTGCTGTTAGGGAGGGAATTCCAGGATTTTGACATAGCGATAGTGAAGGAAGGCAATATATTTCCAAGTCAGGATAGTGAGTGCCTTGGAATGGAACTTCTAGGTGGTAGTGTTCCCATCTATCTACTGCCCTTGTCCTTCTAGATGGTGGTGGTTGTGAGTTTGGAAGGTGCTGTCAAAGGAGCCTTGGTGAATTCCTGCAGTGCATCTTGTAGATGGTACACACTGCTGCTACTGTGCGTCGGTGATGGAAGGGGTGAATGTTTGTGGATGTGGTGCCAATCAAGCGGGCTGCTTTGTCCTGGGCAGTGTCAAGGTTCTTGAGTGTTGTGGGAGCTGACTCATCCGGGCAAGTGGGGAGTATTCCATCATACTCCTGACTTGTGCATCATAGAAGGTGGACAGGCTTTGGAGAATCAGAAGGTGAGTTAGTCGTCGCACAATTCCTAGCCTCTGACTTGCTCTTGTAGCCACAGTATTTATATGGCTAGTCCAGTTTAGTTTCTGGTCAATGGTAACCCCCAGGATATTGATATTGGGGGATTCAGTTATGGTAATGCCATTGAACATCAAGGGGTGATGGTTGGATTTGCTCTTGTTGGAGATGGTCATTGCCTGACACTTGTATGGCGTGAATGTTACTTGCCACTTGTCAGCCCAAGGCTGGATATTGTCCAGGGCTTGCTGCATTTGGGCATGGACTGCTTCAGTTTCTGAGGAGTCATGAATGGTGCTGAACATTATGCAATTGTCAGCAAACATCCTCACTTATGACCTGATGATGGAAGGAAGGCCATTGATGAAGCAGCTGAAATTGCTTGGGCTGAGGACACTGTTCTGAGGAACTCCTGCATTGATGTCCTGGAGCGGAGATGACTGACCTCCAACAACCACAACCATCTTCCTTTGTGAGAAGTATGATTCCAACCAGTGGAGAGTTTTCGCCCTGATTCCCATTGACTCCAGTTTTGCTAGGGCTCCTTGATGCCACACTCTGTCAAATGTTATCTTGATGTCAAGGGCAGTCACTCTCACCTCACCTCAGGAGTTCATCTCTTTTGCCCATGTTTGAATCAAGGCTGTAATGAGGTCAGGAGCTGAGTGGTCCTGGCGGAACCCAAACTGGGCATCAGTGAGCAGGTTATTGCTAAGGACATGCCGCTTGATGGCACTGTTGATGACCCCTTCTATTACTTTACTGATGATGGAGAGTAAACTGATGGGGCGGTAATTGGCTGGGCTGGTTTTGTCCTACTTTTTGTGTACAGGACGTGGCTGGGCAATTTTCCACGTGGTTGGGTAGCTACCAGTGTTGCAGCTGTACTGGAACAGTTTGGCTAGGACCATGGCAAGCTCTGGAGCACAAGTCTTCAGTAACATTGCTGGATTATTGTCAGGGCCCATAGCCTTTGCAGTATCCAGTGCCTTCAGCCGTTTCTTGATATCATGTAGAGTGAATCGCATTGGCTGGAGACTGGCATCTGTGATGCTGGGGACTTCCAGAAGAGGCCGAGATGGATCATCCACTCGGCACTTCTGGCTGAAGATTGTATCAAATGCTTCAGCCTTATCTTTTACACTAAAGTGCTGGGCTGCTCCATCATTGAGGATGGGGATATTTGTGGAGCCTCCTCCTTCAGTGAGTTATTTAATTGTCCATCACCATTCACGACTGAATGTGGCAGGACTGCAGAACTTAGATCTGATCCGTTGGTTGTGCCCTGGTGCCATTTAAATATGGCGGAAGAACCTTTGACCGCATGAGGTAACAGCAGGGCGGATGAATCACTGCCCGCCCCGCCATGAGATTTGACAAGGTCCTCGTTGATGCATAATTAATGAGATGGGAAGTGAAAAATTGGGTGCGAAAATCCACCCTGTCACCCAGCGGGAATCAGACCAACTTTCCTGCCAGCCTTTGCACTTAATCTCCAAAAACTCCACCCGTAGATTTTAAGGAGCATCTTAATTGAGAAGAGAGAAGAGGAGAAGTTTAGGGAACAAATTCCAGAGCCTAAGCAGCTGAAAACATGGATGCCAATGGTGGAGTGTTAAAAATAGTGGATATGCAAGAGGCCAGAATTGCAGGGGCACAGATATCTTGAAAAGTTTTAAGGCCAGAGGAGTTTACAGAGATAAGGAGGGACAAAGTCACAGAGGGATTTGAAACCAAGGATGAGAATTTTTAAAAAAGATCAAAAGCAGAATACTGTGGATGCTGGAAATCTGAAAGACAAACAGAAAATGCTGGAAGTGCTCAGCAGGTCAGACAGCATCTGTGGAGAGAGAAATAGAATTAACAGAGGTGATTTCATGGAGGCTTCAGGGATCTTGCCTGCTGGCTGGCGAGCCGGCAAGAGATACGCATTGCCTCCTTTGGGAAGGCCTGCTGGTATTAAGTGCCTCTGAGGTACTTACGTGGCCATCGGCGGGCCTTTGCCTGGATCAAGGATCCTGGGGGCAAAACCCTGGCACTAAGGCTAGCAACTCTTGCCCACCAGCGTTACCAGGGAGCAAGGGCATATGTTTCAGTGTGCCCCCCATTATACCATGCGGGGTCCCTTGATCAGGCTTTTGAATGATGCTGCCGCCCCTCCCCCTCTCCCCACTTGGGAGACCACATGCGGCCTGCACAGGTTTGCTTGTCCCCCAGTGGCAACAGGCTCGCCGCTGTTGGCTTAATACTAGTGGCAGCAGGATGAGACTCTTAAGTTGGCATTAATTGCCCACTCCATCTCTGTGGAACTTGTAAATACACCATGCCCTTTTGTGTCCAGTTCTCAGGTAGCTGCCAGTGCACTTGTGTCAGTCAAATAACCCCCCCTCATCCCCCCTCACTTTAAAAACTAGCAAAGATGTTCTAGCAGGCATCTTGCAGACCAGGGCTACCCCTTTCAGTCCATGGCTCAGGGCACTCTTACGCACTCACCCCGCACCTAAGCAGGTCAGGCATAACAGCAAGCACAAGTATTATCATCAATATCACCGTCAGACACCTGTGGTAATGCTGCAGTTGCCTTGATGGTTTAGGCAGCTCTGTCAATATGTTTCAACCAGGGTCTCATGCATAATAATGGATTTTTGCATCCTGATCAACGTTACCATTCAGGTAGAATTGAGGCTACAGGAGGCAGATGGGAAAGAACACTCATCCGCTAATGAAGAATAGGTGGGTGAAAATGAGAAAGAAAGGCCAGCACAATCACTTCTGGTTACACACAGAAGGGATGCATTAATTCCTCAATGGTTCCAGGCAACAGCTCGGTCCTTCACTAAAATGAGATATTAGAATCCATTTACCCAACTTCCACATCAATGACTTACTGACAAGATAGACTCATAAGCTGCTGTACAACTTTACAAACATTCAGCAAACCAACATGTCAAAATTGATGAAGATTTTAATGTGCGGGGGAATACAATCTTTTGTATAAAATCATTGAACTCCCAAGTGTCAACCCACTGTGCATTTTAAAAAAAAGCTTTACTCATTCTGTTACTTTTACAAAGTGAAGGCATAGTGGTTTCAGCAGAGCTGGCAGCAAGCTGTAGTGAATCATATTGGGATCTTGAGATACTAGTGGCTGGTGACCTTTGGGAATTTGATCTAGTGAGGACATACCTACAGACTGGAGTGCGTAACCCCTTGTAAACCCTGATGATATGGTCTGTTAGTGAATCCATCTAGTGCAGTAGTTTATCCAGGCTGGAAGAGATTTTGGAACCAAAAGTCTATTTGGAGCCACCTGAGCTTCTGTCAAAGTTGTAAACGCTGAGGTCATAGACACCTGCAGGGACGGCCCAGCTGTAATGTCCCTTAAGATGAGCACACACTTTAGGGTAGATTGCAGAGTGGATATGCCATGCAAGAGAACTGCACACATAGAGGAAGTAGACTTGTCCATACTTTCAAACATGGTGGTACAAGGGTGGAATTATTCCAGAATTGCGCTAGATGCAGTAGCGGGTGTAAAAAAATGACGATTTACCCACCGGCTGTAATGGTGGGGTTTTGCGCCAAATTGTCCGCTTCCTGCCTCATTAATTATGCAGCCACAGGAAACACCCCATCTCGCGGTGGGCGGCTTGTGAATCACCTGCCACGCCGTTACCTTACCATTTCCTTACTCTGGGTGCTGTATCTAAACTGCAGCCACACACATTTCCCAATGCTTGCAGCCCAGGACTGCTGTAATGAAGATATGGCCCTGAAAACCAAGAAGAGTTCAATTACCTGTCACTGGAATACCTTTGGAGGCCCGCTGTGATGTCCACCACCTCTGTTTTGGCCACAGGAGGTCCAACAATCTCACCACTCTGGCTTGGGAGGCGGTGGCAGTGGTGGTCAGAAGAGGTTGGCCATCCAGTGCAGAAAGAGGATGAATGATCTCATCCATGCTGCCAGGGTAAGTCAACTATCTCATCACTCTAAACTCACACACTCGCAAGGCCATCATACATTCACTGGCATCTCACTCACTGCCAGCTCAAGGGATATCATGACTCACTCTCAAACATATACCCTCACATCTCCATCTGGCCTAATCTCCTCTAGAGACTGCCTCCTCAGCCCTCCACCATCTTGAGGCCACTTATACAGATCAACATGTGCCTCTATACACACCCTGGGATACCCTCCTTCCCTAGCACAGCCCTCGCCCTGCAGCCTTTTCCCTTGCCTGAGGCCACTTCTCTCCCTTCCCCAAGCAAGCCCTAGCCCTGCAGCCATTGAAAAGCCACCCCTGCCTTACTGTTGGTCTGGTAGGAAGAGACCTGCCTGTGAGTCCCCCTAAAAGTGATGTGGTACTCCCTGCGAAGCCTGGCACTGATGATTGCAAGTGCTGTCTGAAGCAAGGTAGGCAAACAAACCTCGAAGTCCCAAGCGACTGCAGCTTGCCAAGTGTACGTTGCTTATGTACACGTTGGTGTGAAGTGCTTGGATAATCCAGCGTAGGGGGATGATTCCAGCGAGCAGGGCTTATAATGAGATGCTAATGTATTGAAATTAGGTTCCTGACGTGGGTGGTGGGAAATGCAGCCCACCTTTGATAGGTGGGGAGGACGATCACAAACTGGTTTTATGATGACGTGAAACCAATATTTTTTGTTCCTGCCCGCTATGACACCCACCACAAACTGGAGCAGATGATCCTAACCCAAGTATGCATTATGGGTATATCCTGGAAGGACAAAATCACAAATGCGGCAGTCCTCTCAAAGGAAGAGTTCCCAAGTTTGTTAGCACTTATTAGACGGCTTGGACACACCTGCAGATTGGTAGACAGGCACATGTACAAGGACTTTCCATATTGTGAGGTAGCTGGAGCCAGACAACCAGTAGGATGCCCAAAACTCCACTTCAAGCATGCATGTAAGCGTGACATGAAGACCCTAGAAAATGATTATTGCACCTGGGTGTCGCTAGCTCATGATAGAGGAAAATGGCAACACTTCCTATAGGCTGGAGTGCACTAGCATGCTGACCAGTGGCTTGGCAACAGACACGAATGCCAAAAACAACAACCCCCAATGACATTTGGTAGGTTCATGTGCAGCACTTGTGGCAAAACCTGCCTCTCAAGGATTAGCCACTTCAACCATTAGCAAAGGTGCACCATACGAAATGGATTTATTTGCTGCACGTCCATCGTCTTTCATAGATGGGAGGATGCCAGAATGGGTTCAAAACCTTCCAATTCACTTGTGTGGGCCCATCTCACCCAATCAGTAGAGCTAGAAGAATATGCTGACATTGATAAAGCCTGGGTTGTCTCTGTCACCAATACCTGCTATTGCTTATTTATGCTATTTGCTTCACCAGGTACAAGCCCCTCTAACTAGCTACCTATCCCCTGAGGTCTGCTCATCTTTGTACTGTTGCATTGATGTAGCATGTGATTGTTAGTCCCCAGGAGAACTGATCTCCCCTGAGGTGTCTTCAGGAAGTTCTTGTTGCTGAGAAGGCACCCAGAAGAAAGAAGAAAAGGACAAGATTTAGGATGACAATTAAAAAAAATACTAGTTGAGTACTTCAAGTTGTCTGAAGATTCAATTATTTGTGCTACTTGAAGACATACAATAAACATTTGCTGTGCTTTGCAGAGCCACTAACCTCACCTTTTCAAATGTTCAGTGCTCTCAAAGCCCCACTTATTTTCAGTGTTTGATCCTTCGTCTGGAATAGGGCCACCAGTTTTTGTTCTCTCCAATGCATTGTGCGCTCTCTTTTCCTGTAGAGGGGGAGGAGAAAGCTATAAGTGGCTACTGATGGGTCAAGTGGGGATATGTGGTGCTAATACCATGTAACGCGTAAGTGTAGAGAAAGAAACAAGATGCTGGGAGAATGGGGATGTCTTAAATGGGAGGTGATTAGCTTGAGTCTGAACTGAGGAGCTGCATGTTTAGTTATTCAGAACAGGTTGGTTTAGCATGCCAATCCTGGAAGCAATTAAGGGAGTAAGCGAAAAATGAGTGTTTTAGGAGTGAGTGTAGTGGTGTGGTGTGCCATTGTGATTTGTGGGTGGAATGTGATACAGTGGTGGTGATTGGCATGAATGATGCAGATGGGAGAAGACAGACTGTGAGCTGGTGCATGACAAGATATAGAGGTAGGAGGAAATATACTCACCTTTCTTCATCTAGCAATGTAACTGAATCTCTTACAACAGTAGATCCTAGTCCTTGGGGTCATGCTTTGACTAAATGTCTTCTGTGACTTCCAATTAGGCTATCTTGTTCAGGCTTTTGGACATCCTCTTGCCACTTCGTGGGAGAATTCCTATTTGCTGCCAGCACCACCTCCAGAGAGCCACTGAAAATCTGAAGAAAACCTTACCCTTCTTTCGTTGCTCAGTGATAAATCAAACTGAATGCAGTATTAAAATTCAATTAATTGACTGCAACCTCCCTTTAAAAGATGCATTCATCCTTTAATTGGGTGACTAGCCTGTCAAACTTATTTTAATGACAATTAAATGACGACAAGTAAAATCGTCTGGAACTTCGCTTTGATTCTGATACCTGGGTGTGTCAATTGCATTGTCTCCCCCTGCGCTGATCTTTCCTGCCATTAAAATCAATCTCAGTATTTGAGTAAAATCTGTGTAATTTATACCATTCATTGATTTTGGTTAATGGCTTCAATATAGATGAGAAGACCTTCAAAAAACAGTTCCTGAATTCTGCTGGAAAACCTTAGCAGGTCTGGCAGCATCTGTGGAGAGAGAAACAAAGTTAACATTTTCTGTCTAGTATGACTTCTTTAGAACTGATTTTATTTCATATTTCCATCATCTTCAGTATTTTGCTCTTATTTCCTTGAATTCTGCTGCTTTATGTTGTTGTGCCTGAATCATTTAGAACAGCTATAAACTGAGAAATAGTAAGTCATGAGGCTGCTGCACTATTACACAATACACAAGAGATAGAGCACTTATATTCTATTAAAACTTGTGTTTAATACACAGAGATTCTACATTTCATAAAATATTTATAATAACTTAGAAGAAGAGAATATTAATTACATAACAAACTAGTTAAATTAGTTCAGTGATTGTTACTAATGATGCGGAAGTGTGAATTTATTAAACATTTAGTTGGTCTGTTAAATAAAAATGATTCGGTATCAATGTTGTTAGGATTCTGATGGCATTAAGCAGATGTGGTAAGTTGACTGCAGTGTTTTTGATTTTGCTTATATTTTTGTGTGCAATATGATTCACTGAATAGATGTCAAAATGGCAAGTGCCAGTGGGTTAGAACACAGAATATTTTATCACTGGGATCTGGCTTCAAGTCCATGATTAGTTTGGCAAATCTGGTTTCTGGTCCCAGTTGTGAAAAGCTCATTGCAATATTCTCAAATCTAGCTCAATTGCTGCAATAAGAATGGCAGTACCAAGGGTATTTGCACATAGTGTTGATGTTGAAAATTCTCATGTCAAATAGATTTTGGAACAGCTGCATAGAAGAGCTAAGCTGAATAATGTGTTTAAACCCCAACTAGGATCAATTACTCCAGAGCAATGGTACTACATCCCATACTTCCTTTCCTTATCATCGCTTTTAGTAAGATTACTGAATTAAGAGCAATTGTGGTAGATAGAACAGCAATTTTCTTTCAGTAGAATATTCACATACTTATAACTTTACATTATTTTTCTTTCTTTCCAATTTTTTCCATTTTCTTCTCTTTCTATCCCATAGCTAATGATGCTTTGCAGGCCTACAATTCTTCAGGTGCCAGTCAGTGTCCAGTTTCTTGCTGGCCACTATCCATGGGGAAGCTTTGACAGCAGTATTTGACTGGGGAAAGGAAAGCTCAGACTTGTCTTCATCCAACCTCCACACTTGTATTTCTAATAGAAGTATTTACATAGTGATTAGATGTAGGAACTATGGTTGATTACTCTTCTCTCAACCCCAACCTCAGCCCAGGGACACTGAGACCAATTGTACTTTGATGGGAACAGTTTACTTGACATGGATGAGATCAAATCTGGAACTTTTTTGGCCCATGTGCTTCAATTACTTACTCTGTAAACTTGTTGAACTATCCAAAATGCTTCTCTATCCTTAGGACGATTCTCACACATTCATGCAAAATGTTGAACAAAACAAAAATTCTGGACTTAATCTTTACACTTAAATGCTAAATATTATCAGATATCTTTGTTTACACAATGCTCCTTTTGTTTACCATCTGTTCTGCCGCATTTTAACAAGGCAGTGAAGTTCTACCTCCCCACTGAAATGAAACCAAATGAGCCATCAACAGTTACAAGCTACATTTGGGTTGAGAGTTGCAGGAGGATGTGGCTATAGGTCTTCCTTCCTACTCCTTCTCTTATTTACTTGTACTTTCCCTCTCTCATCCTTTCCCATTGCATCTTCTAACCTATCACCTTCTCATTACCCTGTTATCTTCCTACGACCCACCTTTCTCACTATCCTTACCTCCTCCCCTTTAACCAAACCTCTCCAGCACCCTGCTCTGCTGTCATTCAGCTCACCCTTAATGATCAACCCATTTCTGGCAAATTTACATTTAAGTTTCAAATTGTACATGACAAGATATCAGAACCTTCTTCACTCCAATCTGTTTTCTTCCTCTCTTTCCTCATCTACCATCCATTCCTATCTTACTTTCCTCCAAAAGGCACGATTTGCTTTCAAAATTCAACTTAAACTCTGGCTAAGTTTCTGGGCCAAAAATTTATTTTTGAGCCTAGAATTGGATGTTATGCAGGAATTGTGAGCCCAAACTGGAGGGTCAAAGCAGGCCTGAAATTGGGCCCTGGGCCTCACTTCAATAATTTTGATGAGCTGCCTATTACACTTCCACTGGAAGTTTGGCTATTTCAATTTTTTGAATTTCAACTGCTTTCTTCAATGACAGCAGCTTGAAGGTAAATCCTGGATATAGGGTTGAAGCAGCAAAGGGTGGTATTGGCAAGGATGTTGGGGGCTGTTGTGGGGGTGAGGGGAGGTGGGAGGCAATCACAATACTCCTCATTCTAGAGAATTACTTTTGAAAAAATCTAAGGTTTTGCTGGTAGCTGCAGAGTCTACTGAAGAACTGTGAGCAAGCTGGCACGGTTCCTGCTAAGTGCATCCTAAAGAAATTTCTGTCAGGGGTCCTTAAAACACATGTTGAGATTCCTGGTTTACATATGAACATGCCAAATGCCTGTTTAAGGCAGGTGCCGGGCACCTCTGAAAAAGTGCCTGACCCAGTATGAGCTCAAATATCTTTCAAGACTTCCTTTGAACACAGGATTTTGGTCCCCAAAATTGGCCCTCATTGCATCTGTTTACATCTATAAAACAGGGACAATGAGGTCCAATTTCACTCTCCTACTCTCTCCACTTCTAACTTTCTCTGACACCAGTTTCTCTTCCATAGAACACAAAACAGCAATGAATTTTCTCACCCTCTTTCAGACATGTAGCCTCTTTCTTCTTAAAATACAGTCAATATAAACTTTACCTCAAATCACTTGACAATTTTTCACTTGTTTTTCCAAAAAAAATTGAAAGAAGACACAATTTGAAAGTAAAAAATATATCATACTAAAACTGACTAAACAATACTAATGCATCCTGGGAAATGAAATGCACTGTACATAGTCAGGTTGCACAACCCAGGACATAACAATTGAATTTTCTTGTGATGTGAGCTGGTTATTGTGTCTTTCACATGTTTCCTTATGTACATTTCTCCAATTTTTCAATGGTGCTTTATTTTACAAAGAAGATGTAAGCAAATAGTGTAATAATTATAATCAAAACATACTTCCTCCAAAACCCATGCTTGTGAATAATAAAAATAATGAACTATAATGGCTTGCTGTGAAGTAGTGTGCTGACATATATTACTAGGTGTGTTTAGCACTTATTCTGGCCAAGGCTTAATCAGGCTTCATTGGCATTTGTGATAAATTGCCTATGCCTTTCTTACCTCTCATGTCATCTTGACTGGCTAACTTTGAGCATGTCTTTTTTTCTGTAGGAACATAGTGAATGCTAGACTAAGATTCATCTAGTTCTGCCTCTACTATCATGGTAATGACTAAATGTTTCGAGTCCGTATGACTTTTTCAGCTCTGAAGAAGAGTCATACGGACTCGAAATGTTAACTCTCTCTCTCCACAGATGTTGCCAAACCTGCTGAGTTTTTCCAGCATTTTCCGTTTGTATTTCCGATTTCCAGCATCCACAGTATTTTGGTTTTGTACTTATTATATGCCATGCTTCAATTTACTCATATATTATATCCCAAAATATTATTTTCTGAAGAAATATATCTAATTTGCATTTGAATGAATCAATACTATCTGTTGCCAATATCTTCCTAAGGAACCTATTCCATAGATTTACCAGTTATACACTGAAATAATGGCCCATGTTTTAACTGCCCCCACCTGGCAAAAGCTGAACATTGTGAAGGGGTGGGGTGGTGGTGGTGATATTAACCCTTCCAATTCCACATCCTCCCCACTGTGTCCTGATGCTAACATGCTCCTTTCAGCAGGTGAGCAAGACAACCACAAGAAGGAAACAAGGTTGTACTTTAAATACAAAAACAGAATTACCTGGAAAAACTCAGCAGGTCTGACAGCATCGGTGGAGAAGAAAAGAGTTGACGTTTCGAGTCCTCTAAATATATGTACTTTAAATATACCAATCAAGTCCGATGATGTCATCAGGACCCACTCTGCAATTTCAAGCTGATGCCTGAGCCGGATGTAGAGAGAATGGTGGTGGTGACGGGGCCACTGTTGGTCCCCCGCCTGATAAACATTATCGAGAACTGGATCTTGGGCCACAAGAAGGCCTAAAATTAAGTTTTACATTTAATTTTCAGATTTCCTGAAGGGACAGGAGGCTGTTCTGGGCTTCACAAAGAAACCCCTGAGTTTCCCCTCACTAGGCTACCCTCTCCTCCTCACTGATCACACCAAAACCCTCCTCTATCGATTGTAACCAGAACCCTTGATGGTGCCAAGAATACCCTGATTGTGGCCAGAACCTCCAGTAACTCCCAGGATCTATTTCCATGCATCCTCGGCTGTGGCCTCATGCCACAAATTTCTGCTCCTGGCCCCTGACCGTGCTGTCAATTTGGCCATCTGATGGACAGGAGCTCCAGCAGATAATTTAAATGCGACCCATTCCTTTAGCTGGGCAGGCTCCAGTCTTTCCAGGTTTTCCCACACTACTGCGATCCTCTGCAACCTCCCTATTAATATAGGTGCCTGTGTCACTACAGATTAGTTTTACCTCTCTCTGAGAGCTTGGCAAGCCTATAGTTTCCCCGTTGTTTTCTTCATGGCCTAAGCCAATCAGAGTTGATTTTCTAACCAATCAGCATCCTTTTCTCCTTTTATTTATTTATTTTATCCTACTTCTGCTCCTACGTCTTATGGTCTTATAAGCTGTTGTGATTGTTTTAAATTTGGCATTCTTGCATTTGTCCTGATGAGTGCAAGACAGAAAGCTTCAGCAATGTGTCTCTCTTTTCAGTAATATTCAAGTTCTGTACTACAAAGTGATACTCTCATTTTGCTTACTTCTGACCACAAGAATTGGATGGCTGACCTTCCAATCTGTTCTCCATTTAGTGACGACCTGCAGGTCTTCTAATAGAATCAGCTACCTCTCCTACCTCAACAAGAGTGGATTTTTGGCATACATGCAATCCAAATGACAATAGGTGTAAATGTTTGCAGAAAGCCTGAGAACAAAGTAACAAATGGACTATTGTCATCAGTTGTTGTATAAGCATGCCTGTCTCATTGGAATACAACTGCAACATATGGCTATGATGAGAATTTTAAACAGTTGAAACTCACTTCAATGTAAATCATTGCCAATTCTTTTATATGTAAAAATCTGACGATATAAAACTATAAGACAGTTTTAAGACACAGAAAATGCTATTGTACAGGTGATTTTACAGTCATTCCCTATGCATGGTTGTAGCTTTTAGCAGTTTATTATGTTTCAAAACTTTTTTCCAGTGTTAGATTTCTCAGTTTATTAAAAGTCTAAGATTGTGGTTGAAAAGATTTAAAGGAAAATTATGTAAAGCAATTTAATGGCTTTGCTCTTTTGTTGATGGTTTATGCGGACTGTTCATTGTGATTGATTATTTCCAGATATCCTTAGCAGGTTTTCATGATGTACTTTTATTGGCTGCTTCTGATTACCATGTTCCCTTTTGTTCAGCATTGACATATCCTATTTTTATGAATGAACAGTTATAGCCAGTCAGGTTCAAGAATGATGCAACATTGTATGTACTAAAATGTAATTGGAAAACACGTATTAGACAAACAAACATGCACATACAAAAGTTATAAATGTATTTATAATCTGCCATTTGAATAAGAAATGTTTTGTATTTTTCTGGAGACATGATATAACCTGAAAATTGGAAATAAAAATGCAACTTTGTCATTTTTTTGGAATTTGTAGAAAATTTATATTATAATGATGAAAACAAAATAGTAACTATTTTTATGCCATTCATGCATTTCAGTCTTCTTCATGCTTTTTGTACTTCTCTTAGGTTGGAACGCTACGATTTTGTGGCACCACCGAATTTGCCAGTGGCCAGTGGGCAGGGATTGAGCTGGATGAACCAGAGGGGAAGAATGATGGAAGTATTTGTGGCATTCGGTATTTTAGCTGTCCCATTAAATACGGTATATAGTCATTTCTTCTTTATGTTCTTCGAATGATGTTGGCTAATGATTTTCTCCTCAGCTGTATATGTATTCAGCTCTCATAGTTTACTTGCTGACCATATTAGTGGGAGATCAGGTAGAATAAATTATTTTAAGAAAACAATTGGGTGCACAAAGTATGGAGAATTCTGTGGATAAATTAAGGTGTTAGAATAAAACTAAAACATTAAGGGGAGAAGTTACTCCCCATCAGGCAGGCTGGTTGGGAGCGGGTGCAGGCAGGTGCGGAGCTGATTGCCACTCGTGATCAGCTGGGCACCACCATTTTACATGGGTGGGCCAATTAAGGCCCGCCCAGTGTGATGCACACCTGGAACCGCTGAGCACTACCTGTGCAGGTTGGGGGAGGAGGGAGAATCGTGGCCTGTGCTCTTTCGTGCATGGGTGCGAAAGAGCGCAGAAAAGTCCCTGAGGCAGTTCCGTTCCTCAGGGAGATTAAGTGCAAAAGATGTTAAAAATAAAAAAAAAATATTCAGACATGTCCCCTCATGTGACAGTGTCACATGAGCTGGGACATGTTTATGAATTTTAATAAAATTTTTTAATTAAGTTATAAACCCTTCATGAAACCTCATCCAGACCTTAAGGTTGGACGGGCAGCCCTGACACTTGCCTTAATGAGGTTATTAAAGACCTTAAAAGGCCTTTGACAGTTCGGTGGGCATGCACCTGATTTTGGTGCACGCTCGCCGAATGGAACTTCAGAATGATGCACGGTGACATTGGGACGCATGCCTGACATCACCGCGTGTCAGTTTACACGTTGGCATGCAGGGCCCACCCCTGCATGCCAACCAGAAGATTCTGCCCTAAGGGATAAGCTAGAGCTAACAATACTAAAGAAAATCACCAGGATGCAGCAGAAAGGGGAACAGGGAGATTACAGGGACAAAAGAGGGAACATGAAAAACATATTCTAAAGAGCAAGGGTTTTCTAGGCACACTGAAAATAAAAAAATAGTTAAAGAGAAGATATGATCATTCAGAAGTCGAGAAGGAAGTCTCATTTGGAGAATAACGGTATGGCAAAGATTTTAAAGGCATATCTTCTATTAATTCTTACAAATAATGATGGATTTGAGAATATAGGCGTACTTGCTTGAACTGATAAATGGCAAGTAACATTTGCACAAGACTAGTGTCAGGCAATAACCGCCTCCAACAAGAGAGAATCTAACCATTTCTCCTTGATGGTCAACGACATTACCATAGCTAAACCACCCACCTATCATCATCCTGGGGGTAACCATTAACCAGAAATTTAACTGGACCAGCCATCTAAATACTATGCCTACAAGAGCAGGTCAGAGGATGGGAATTCTGTGGCGAATAACTCACCTCTTGACTCCCCATTTACTAGACTTAAAATTATGTGATGATTTGTGCACTTTGCCTTTCAAACCAATGTGCCAGAGTGGTAGTATGTATGTTTCCTTCCACAATTCCTGGTGTAGTGAATTACATCAATTGTACCATAATGAAAAGTGGCAGGCATTTCCCCATAGGATGGGAACATGGGAAGACAAGTACCCGGGAACACTACAATTCAACTACTCACATTTGGCCTGGGTGTAGGTCATGCACTTGAATAATATATCCCTCCGTGCAACCTTTAGGGGAGAAAAGATTACCTTGAAAATAGTTAATACGGTAAAATCTGTATAAAGGTTGGTTGGAATTTGCAAATAATAGAGTTCTCTTGAGGTAGAGTTATTCCAGAAATGTTCTGCAATGGAAGTTGTTTGCTAAGTTTTTGTTTCTTTAAAGGTATTTTTGCACCGCTTTCCAAGATTAGCAAAGTGCCTGTGGAAAAAAAGCGTTTGACAAGGAAATCATCAAGTAAAACATCAACCCCTGTTCGATCACAAAAAATGGACTTGTCGCATGTTACGTCAAAAGTTAATACAGGTAGGCAGAAATCTGCTGTGGTAAATTAGATATTAATCATAACAAGAAGAGTTATTTTTTGTGTTGCTGAAAATTATTTTCTCTCATGATATTTTAATTTATTGGGTCTTAGCTGATAAAGGTCAGACAAGAGTGTAACAAAAATATCAGTTATAAAGTTAAACCCTTACTTTTATGATTTATTTTTCTTTTTTCTCAGGCTGTTGTGATTGTGCCTAATATTGTTTTTGTTAAAAGGAGATATCGTATTTCTGACAGAAATCGCTAGGGTAAGGTTTGCCTGCTAACTGGTGATAGCTGTAGCAAAACCAATCGAACTAATCAATTATTTTTGAAGTATCAGTAGTCAGGAAACTTGACTGTGTTGATTATTTAAGTGAGTTTCTTTTGAATGTGTGTTTTTTAGTCTGTTTTTCCCCACTTTTCCTGCTTTTATTTTTCTCACCACCTTTGTCTCACCCTCTGCTTGCCTGGAACATGTTTCACAGACTGGTACTTTGACCAAGTGGCCACTGTTTAAGTGTGAGCCTGCATAATAAATATTGTCAGGCTATCTTTTTGCCTGGAACATCCTGTCATGACCAATCCTTTGATTATTCAGTGTTCACATCTGCCTTACCAGCAGGAATAAACAAAAAACATGGCTGATTTTCCTGCACCTTTATTATCTCAAGAGCTCTGAGGCTACATATACGATGAGTTCTTTCTTCCTAGTTAAGCTTCACACAAAAATGAATTCAATCTGATCCCTTCTTGGTCAATTTGGCTCATTGCCTTAACCAGCTGTACCGTTAGAAGTGCCCTGATGTCCTTAAAATGAAACCTAAAAGCATGTATTTTTAAATTAGTGCAGCGTCCAGATTGGAGGCGAGCTGGCATGCAATTTCGTGCCACCAGCCTCCGTGTTGGTTCACCACCATGCTCCTAATTAATTAAAGCCCTGTTCCCTTTCTAACTGGGACTTTCAGTTGTCAATGCATCAGCCCACATCAGCCTGGACTTGGCTCAGGCCAATGTGGTGGGTACAGGGTGGGAAGTGATGGGGGTGCAATGGATGATATGAGGAACCCCTCCCCCTACCGCCTGAGCTCATAACTGATGCTGGGCCACAGCTGGCCCATTGGAGGGGTTGTCCTTCCACAATCACTGTCAAGCAGCTGTGGCTGTTTTAATTTTAAAAAAACTGACCTGTTCTTCAGAAGGCGCTTCAATGTTAAGGTGCCTTCTCTCTTTCCATCATGAATTGGTAACTCCAACCGTGGGCAAAGGGTCTACTGATGTGTCAGTGCTGGAAGGCCTGACATTGGCCCTCCACCCTCAGGAGCCTGCCCACTGTTCTTAAGCCTGCTAAAGTCATTAATTGGTCTGGCCCTTTAAAAATTTCAGCAAGTATGTCTGGGAACATGCTGTACAGCGTCAAGAGCCGGAACTGAACTGATGGCCAGGTCACTGACTCAGAATTGGAAATCCCAGCCTCTGTTGACATTTTGGATCTTGTTTGCATAAGTTGGACATAGCGTTAGATTTTCTAAATAGTTCATATATTTTTGGAGCAAAAAGCAAATGTGGAAATCTTCAACTTCACTAAGATAAAAGCAAAATATAGCAGATGCTGGAAATCTGAAACAAAAACAAAAATTGCTGGAAAAACTCAGCAGGTCTGACAGCATCTGTGGAGAGAAAGGCAGAGTTAATGTTTCGAGTCCCTATGACTCTTAGTCAATCGAAAGGTTAACTCTGTCTTTCTCTCTGCAGATGCTGTCAGACCTGCTGAGTTTTTCCAGCAATTTTTGTTTTGTTTCAACTTCATTAAAACTGACAAGTTTAACATAGAATAGTACATTTACATTTTGTTTAATCCTGTTATAAAGCAGCGCAAAAAATTTCAGTAATTTATTTTACTTGGGCTGATTTTGGGACTATCATTTTGAAGAAACTTGCATTAAAAGTGATGTGAAGTGTAAACACACCACATTCTTTTTCATTCACTATCATCCAAAAATTATTGGTAAAATAAGGAGTCCAACAAGGAAATTTGATAAGAATGTATGCCACTTTTAAAAGATTTCAATCTTGCACTGGATGCTCCTCATTTCTGAATGCTGTGCATAAATATAGATTTTTAATTGTTAATTTTTCCATCTGGTTATAGAGTGGTTGGAGAAGAGCAACTTTCTAGTCTTATGTTGCATTGCTCTAATTTTTTTCATTTTTTCTCAGAATGTGGCCATCGTTTGATAAAGTGTCACATCAAAGGTTATTGCAGAAAATAAAAACTCATGGTCTATGGGGTAACATATTGGTATGGATAGAAGATTGGCTAACTAACAGGAAGCAGAGAGTAGGCATAAATAGTTCATTTTCTGTTTGGCAGGATGTGACGAGTGGTGTGCCACAGGGATCAGTGCCGGGCCTCAACATTTTACAATTTATATAATTGACTTGGATGAAGGGACTGAGGGAATGGTGGCTAAACACAAATATAGATAGGAAAGTAAATTGAGAAGAGGACGTAAGGAGGCTACAAAATGACATAGGCTAATTGAGCGGGCAAAGATCTGGCAAATGGAGTATAGTGTGGGCAAATGTGAAATCGTTCATTTTGGCACGAAGAATAAAAAGGAAGCTTATTATCTAAATGGTGAGAGATTGCAGAACTCTGAGATTCAGAGGGATCTGGGTGTCCTAGTGCATGAATCACAAAAGATTAGTATGCAGGTACAGCAAGTAATTAGGAAAGCTACTGAATGTTATCATTTATTGTGAGGGGAACTGATTATAAAAGTAGGGAGATTATGCTTCAGTTGTACAGGGCATTGGTGAGACCACATCTGGAGTATTGTGTGTAGTACTGGTCTCTGTATTTAAAGAAAGATGCAATTCAGAGAAGGTTTACTAGACTAATACCAGGAACGGGTGGGTTATCTTATGAAGAAAGGCTGGACAGGTTAGGCTTGTATCCACTGGAATTCAGAAGAGTAAGAGGTGACTTAATTGAAACCTTTAAGATCCTGAGAGGTCTTGAAAGAGTGTGTGTGGAAAGGATGTTCCCTGTTATGGGAGAATCTAGAACTAGAGGGGTCACTGTTCAAAAATAAGGGGTCGCTCATTTAAGACAGAGATGAGGAGAAATTATTTCTCTCAGAGGGTTGTGAATCTTTGGAACTGTCTCCCTTGAAAGGCGGTGGAAGCAAAGTCTTTAAATATTTCCAAGGCAGAGCTGGATAGATTCTTGATTAACAAGGGGGAGAACAGTTATCGGGGGCAGGCAGGAATGTGGGGTTGAGGTTACATTAAGATCATGATCTTATTGAATGGCGGAGCAGGCTCGAGGGGCCTAGTGGCCTACTCCTGCTGCTAATTCATATGTTCATTTGTATTGCCAAGACTGGCATTTATTTTTCATCCCTAATTACCCATAGGAAGGTGATGGGCTTCTTGAACTGCTGCAATTGGTGAGGTGCAGGTCCTTTCACAAGCCTATTAGGTAGGGAATTCCAGGATTTTGATCCAGTAACGATGAAGGAGAAACAGCATATTACCGAGTCAGGTTTGGAGGAAACTTAGAGGTGCTGGACGGAATTGTCCCAGTTTTTCATAAGCGCAGTAGCAGGTGTGAAAAAAGTCGTTTTACCTGTCGGCTGCAATGGCAGGTTTTTGCGCCGTATTGCCCCTCCCTGCCTCATAAATTATGCAGTCATGAGAAACGCGCCGGATAGCTGGTGCCAGGCCTCCAATTAGCCTGCCACACTGTTACCTAGCCGCTTCCTCACGCCGGGCACTACATTTAAATGCAGCCACGCGCCTACTTTTCAATGTTTGCAACCCAGGACTGCTCCGCTGAAAACATGGCCCCAAGAGCCAGGAAGATTGCAGCCTCCTGATTTAGTGACGCATCCCTGGGACACCTTCTGGATGCCATGTAGGTACATCATAAAGTCCTCAAGCCCTGCTCAGGCGCAGGAGGTCCATCAGTTCCACCACTCCGGCTTGGGAGGCAGTGGTAGAGGTGGTCAGTGCCAATGTTGCACGCAAGAGGTCGGCCATCCAGTGCAAAAAACAGATGAATGATCTCATCCGTGCCGCCAGGGTAAGGCAACCAGTTCTGTCGAAGGGTCATGAGGACTCGAAACTTCAACTCTTTTCTTCTCCGCCGATGCTGCCAGACCTGCTGAGTTTTTCCAGGTAATTCTGTTTTTGTTAAGGCAACCATCTCATCATTCTCAACTCACCCACTCACAAGCCCATTACACATTCACTGGTATCTCACTCACTGCCAGCTCAAGGGACATCACCACTCACACTCTCACACACATCCTCACACCTCCATCTGGATTCATCTCCTCTGGAGATTGCCTCCTCATCCCGTCTGTGGGTCCATTCAGCACACACGCATGCCTGCCATCCTTCTCATTGGCCTGGCATGAGATTGGTTCACGCTCTCTCCATCTGTCTTTATGCAGGACAAGATTGTGCACACTCGCTGGAAGAGGTTCCAGACTGGGGGTGGAGCGCTGGACATCAAGGTCCTCTCTGTATTCATGGGTCATGCTTTGATGCTGGCCAGAGGGGATATCAACCATTCCTACAGCCCTGGTGAGGTCAGCAATGAATACCCATGTGAGGATCCTGCACTACGTCATCCCTCTCCCAATGCTATTCTGAGTCAACTGTTCTGTATTCAACACAGCTGCCAATCTCCACTTTCTTTCCTAGGTACATCTGACACGTCGCCCTCAGGCAACCGTGACCCTGACCCCAGCGCTGAGAACATCTTGGATGAGGACCCTGAGGGCAGTACCATTGAAGACCTGTCACGACACTCACCCACATCCTCCACCAGCGCAGCGACACACACCTTGATGGGACGTAGAAACATAGAAACATAGAAAAAAGGAGCAGGAGTAGGCCATTCGGCCCTTTGAGCCTGCTCCACCATTCATTATGATCATGGCTGATCATCCAACTCAATAGCCTGCTCCCGCTTTCTCCCCATATCCTTTGATCCCTTTTGCCTCAAGAGCTATATCTAATTCCTTGTTGAAAACTACAATGTTTTGGCCTTAACTACTTTCTGTGGTAGTGAATTCCACAGGCTCACCACTCTCTCAGTGAAGAAATTTCTCCTCATCTCAGTCCTAAATGCTCTACCCCGTATCCTCAGACTGTGACTCCTGGTTCTGGACTCCCCCACCAACAGGAACACCCTTCCTGCATCTACCCTGTCTAGTCCTGCTATAATTTTATAGGTTTCTATGAGATACCCCCTCGTTCTTCTGAACTCCAGTGAATCCTAACCGACTCAATCTCTCTTCATATATCAGTCCCAACATCCCAGGAATCAGTCTGGTAAACCTTCGCTGCACTCCCTCTATAGCAAGAATATCCTTCTTCAGATAAGGAGACCAAAACTGCACACAATATTCTAGGTGTGGTCTCACCAAGGCCCTGTATAATTGCAGCAAAACAGCCCTGCTCCTGTACTCGAATCCTCTGGCTATGAAGGCCAACTTACCATTTGCCTTCTTTACCGCCTGCTGCACCTGCATGCTTACCTTCAGTGACTGGGACCTAGGTGTAGAATAACTTCGGGATCACAATCTGGTTAACCCACCACACAATCTGTCCAACAGCAGGCAGATGCAGGAGCATCCTTGGTCGCTGGCACTCGGAGGGCTGTTGGAGGCAAGGAATCAGCTGAATCTAAGTCAGATGATGAGCCTCTGGACTCGGTCTTCAATCAGTTGGTGGAACTACAAAGGCAACCACAGGAACTTCAGGAAGGGATATCTGGTGCACTCCTCAGATTGCAAGAGACGACGTAGAAGTCTGACTGCCTTCGGTCCGAGGTGATAGCGCTGGAGTGCCAATACACTGAGGTCAACACTGGCAGGATGGCAGCCTCCATGGAGACCTTGTTCCAGGTCATCGGTCCTGCACTGAACTTCATCGCTGATACCATATTTGGCCTCCAGCAGTGTCAATGTGAGACGTGTGCGGGGCAGCTCGATCGCACTCCAGCTTCTCCTTCTCTTCAAGGGATCAATCAGGGGCCATCGAGCACCTGTAGGGAGGAGGATCAGCAGCTGGACACCCCGGGGTCATCCACCAAGGGGACTCCGAAAATGTCCTACCAATCCAAATCCCCTCTTCCTGTGACCCCTGCAGCTCCAACTCAACAGGCCACGGAGGGTGCAGCTGGTCCAGAGCAGGACATCCAAAGCAGGCCGGAGCCCTGCAAGTCTCGGCCCTCCAGAGGACACCAGCTAAGGCTATCACAGACAGAACATAGCAGTCAGCAGGCTGCCTCCACCTCCACTGTGAAAGTTCGGAGAGTACCAAGACATGGCAGCAGAATTAGAAAGGTTAAGAAGATGTAATTGCTCAGCCTGGGTACGGGTATTAAACATTTGTTAATAATGTTCACTATGGTAAATAAACTCCCAAGAATGTCTCCTTGCCTGTGGCCCCTTGTTATGATGAGTCACGTTCGTGTCACTCAGATGTGAAACCTTGGCTCCTGCGCAAGATAACAGCAGGTGTCTCAGTCTAAGGCCTCTTCCCTTTGCACACACTTCTCTTCAGACCAAAGTGATGATCCAGTTTCACACTCAATGGACACATTACTGATGCCTGTACCTCGATGGTGCTTGTCATCGCTGCCAGAATGTTGTCGGCAGGCATCACAGAGTTCCGTCATTCCCTCTGTGTGTTCTCAACACTTTTCAAGTGTGGCTGGCCTCCATTTCTTCAGCATCTATGATTGGTGACGTGTGCTCCTGAAGGAGTCAGATGCTGAAGGCTGACAAAGGATTAGGTGCACTTAAAGTTTCATGGCTGCGTCTCCGCGATATGACCATGGTCACAGAGTGCAAGTGAGCTGCCCTCAGCTAGACAGGAGGCAGGTGTTCACAGAGGCTATGTGAAGATCTCTGCAGTGTCCTCACTGCGTGTCATCATCATCCTCCTGGAATCTAGTGACTATTAGGGCCTCCTCTGCATCTCCGTGACATGAGCCTGAGCTCTGAGGGTATATGCACTGTCAGCAGCCGCACAGGAGTCAAACACTCACAGCTGCAAGGTGAGGATGTCAGGACTGTCCTCACTGCATCTCGTTATCATCCTCCATGAATCTTGTGCTATGAGGGCTTCCCAAGCACACCTGCCTCGTCTGGCCACTGCAATGGCCTCATCGCTGGCATCCTCGCCTTCGAGGACCTCATCACCGTCATCCCCTTTGACGTCTTCCTCATCGGAGGAGACGTGCAGCTCTTCTATCTCCTCTTCAGCTAGGTCCTCCCCGCCTTGCAGTGGCAGGTTGTGGAGCTCGCAGCAAGTTATGATGATGTGTGACACCCTTGGTGGACTGTATTGCTGTGCTCCACCTGACCTGTTGAAGCACCAGAACCTCATTTTCAAAATGCCTATTGTTTGCTCCACCAAAGTCCGGGTCGCAGCATGAACCTTGTCTGAGGCTGCTGCACGGATGTCATCAGCCACATCCTCTGTGGGTAGCCCTTGTTCTCGAGAAGCTAACCCTGCAGCCTCTTAGGACCTGGAAGCTCTGTAGGCTGCATTTATGGTGGTTGCACACCAGCTGAACATTCAGCGAGTGGAAGCCCTTGCAGTTGGTGTAGTTGACTGCTTGTTGCCACAGAGATCGAAGCAGCACATGAGTGCAGTCATTGACACCCTCCATCTACGGAAAACCAGAGATCTGCACAAATCCCAGCGCTCTTGCATCCTGGCTTTCCTGATCCCAATCAAAATGCACAAAGTTCTGTGCCTTTGCAAAGATGGTGTCCGTAACTTCCTGGAAATACTTGTGCGTGGAGGCTTGTGAGATCCTGCACAGGCCACCTGTCATGAGAGTATAATCATTTTCATAATATTTTTCTGGTTTATTGTAAAGTAGGTTTATGGGGGTTGTATTGTTCTGTCTGTATGTATGATTTAATTACATTTTATAGCCAACAGACTGCAAGTTGAAGTTATCAAAAGAAGTAAGGTGTAGAAGTATCTTTAATATGCTAATGAGTAAACATGGTTGGGGTCTTAGCATGTAAGGTGTAAAGGGAATTTGCATTTTTAGATAGATGAAGGGGGATTTGAATTTCAAAGAGGTTAATGAGAATAGTAGCAATATGAAAGATTATATTATAAGAAAGGTAAAGTTTCAAAGACATTTGGAAACAATGGAATTTACATATTAAAAAGGGTGAAACATATAAAAAGGAGAATGAGGCTCTATGTCAGGAGAAGGCACTGTGAGACCTAACAGAAGTGTGTGAAGCCTCCAGCATTTGCGCTTAAACCTGCTGTCTACAGAAACTGAAGCTGGAGAGGGCCATTTTGAATTCTAAGGTGTTGTGTTGATTTTGCTGGATCTGTTTAAAATCTAAAATCTATTTTTGGACCATTGCGTTAAAGAGATGTTACTGGGAGCCAGGTTAATTAGGGATTTTAGGAGTTATTGTAGTATTAATTTTTAGTTCTATGTATGTGCTTGAAATCTCTTTTGTTAATAAATATTTTAATTTTAGCTTTTTAAAAAATCTCTAAAGTCTTGGTGGACCTATTACTCCTGAATTCAGTGCACACATCTCTGTTGTGATAGGGGGATTAAGTTTCCCTTGTGGATTTTATCCTCCTGGCACACATCATCGGCCACTTCATAACAAACCTGTGGAACCCTGAAAGGAGCCACTGGTGTAAAAATTGTACGCTGCAGTCACTTTCATGGCCACTGGCAGTGGATGCCCTCCATGTTCCCATGGCATCAAATCTTGCAGTAGGTAGCATAGGTTCCTAGACATGCGCAGCCTTTGACGACACCGGTCCTCAGTCATCTACGGGAATGACAAGCGCCTTTTATAGACCCTGGGCCGAGCGACATGCCTACAAGCGACAGCTCTCTGCGGATCTTCAGCTGCATGTGCAGCAGTCCTTGCCGTCCCTTCATCTTGAAGGAGGTGCTGCTCACTTTGACGAGCCAGGTGCCTCCATCGCACTCTTCTTCTCTGCTTCCTGTAAGCCAGGTATACTGCTAAATCGCAGGCTCCATGATCCTGATGTTGCCCCCTCCAGGATCAAAGAGAGAAACACATGAGTTAGCATATGTGTCCTAAAAACCTCTCTTGATTAAGTCTGAAGGCCCCTTCACGCATGCAGGAGAGTGCTGGACACCCCTTGGATGGCTAGTGTATAGTACGCTTCATGGATGTCCAAAACCCCAACCACCACCATCCCACTCCACTTGACCGATTGGCAGCAGCTTCCGCCACTGGACTGCATGCTGTGTTCTCAGCCCAGGTGCAGGCATTCCCTTAACCCACACTGCAAGGCTGCGCTGTTAGCTTGAGCCATGAGGGAGACTGGTCCAAACCTTAATAAAGACATTGCAAGGGGCTGTGAGCGCCTCCACTATTAATTGTGCCATGACCACCTTTCGCAAGGGTGTTCTACAACTTGCCCAGTCGGCTAATTGTTCTGCTGCCCCCTAAAAGGCACATTAATTTACAGTCTGTGCCCAAAGGGTGAAAAGTTCTGGAGCATTTGCTGGCATTTTTGTGCTCTTGCATTACTTGAGTAGGAAGGAAAACTTCAGAGGCCTGACTCCAAGCATGTCAATGGAGCTTCTGTTGAACAGCCTCAACTGCAGAAGAATGCTCACTTTTGACAAGCTTTTCCAAGTGCTTGACCAACCGGGAAAAGCAACTTATCTGTGTCTCCCCCGAATGCATGGCGTCTCTTCCTTTAAGTCTTATGGGTGATGCTCACGAGCACTGCGCAAGGTTGTGTGCACTTACCTCCAAGTTCCCCTTGAAGTTCAAGTCGCCAGTTGCACACTTTTTAAAGGCCGTCATTTTGAAGTCACGCTGATGTGGGCAGTAAATTTGATGTGGTGGGATGATTCCGGTGAGTAGGGCTTATAATGAGATGTAGAGTAGTGAAATTACGTTCCCAACATGCAGCAGTGAGAAACATGGCCCACCATTGACTGGTGGAGGGGATGATCGCAAACTGGTTTTGTGACAGCGTGAAACCAATTTTTGGGCTTCTCACCATATTGTCCGCTCACTCCTGGCATGACGCCTGCCGCCAACCGGACCGTACAATTCTGCCCAATGATTTTTACATGCAACTGCTGAACTAGCCCTTCTTGGTGATGGAGGTTGCTGTGTTTGGGACGCACTGACAAAATAATTTGATGAGTTGCTGCATTGCATCCTGTAGAAATTTAACACTACAGCCACAGTACAATGGTGGTGGAAGGAGTGCATGTTTACATTAATGGATGAGTCGCTGATCAAGCAGTTAGCTTTGCCCTGGTCAGAGTCAAGCTTCTTGAGTATTATTGCATCCAAGGCATCTTGAAAGATTTAGATGTGCCAGCAAAGGAAGAGAAAAACAAATAGTTCATGGGAGCCTTCGGACAAATGTTGACAATAATGTTGAAAGTAAATAGTGGAGTTTAGAAATTTAGTCATGCAGAGCTATTGGGCACTAAATGGCCTCCTAAGGCTCTAACATGACAGGTAGGAAGTGCACACTCAGTATGAGGCAGCAGTTGTATTTGTAAAGGCCAAAATATTGGCATATACTGCACATGCTTGAAACAGCCAGTAGGCCCTTTGTATATGCAAATAAAGGCTCCAAGAACAACAACTTACATTTATATAGCACCTTTAACATAGTAAAATGTCCCAGGTGCTTCACAGGAGCAATTCAAACACAATTTAACAGAAAGCCACATAAGCCACAATCTAGACATCTTGGTGGGTTGTGGGTCTGGAGGAAATTACAGAGGCAGGAGGGGCAAGGAGAGATTTAAAATCAAGGTGCCATTTCTGGACTGGGAGCCAATCTAGGCCAGCAAGCACAACGGCAATATGTGAACTGGACTTTGTGGGAGTTTGGATACAGGAAGCAGAGTTTTGGATGGGTTCAAATTTATGGAGGGTGCCTGTTCAAGGCCCCTCTGAAAGAAAGGTTTGTCCTGAGACATTTGGTGCAGACAGGACATACAAATGACCTAAAGTCTATTTAAGGCATGGACACTACATACCATTTTTATGTTCCTTATCAATATGACGGGCAGTGTGCTTCCAGCCCTTAATGAGGGTGTACTTCCTTTCTGCCATACTGAAGGCTTAGGAGGCCAGTTAGAGCCTTAAAGATGGGCACTGAATTTCTAGGCTATCATCTTTATCTTTATTGTCCTTGATCACAAAATTGGATAGCAGTAAAAATTGCATAATTTTAATTTCATTGGACTACATCCAAAATCTCAGATTCAGATTGAAGCTTTGGATTGTTGAGCATGAATAATGTGGAAAATTTACAGACCACCTATATTTTCCATCAGCTGTTCATATTTAATTCTATCTTTCATTTAGAAATGTTTGTATCAAATACAGTGATGGGGCAAATAATGTGTGAACAGTTTATTTTGCTACCTGCCATTTGTTATTGTTTCTCTGAAAGTAAATTATTTGGAATAAATTCCAAGTTGATTATTATAAATTTGCTTCCTTCTCTAGTGTCAGTCATAGTTTGCTTTCTAAAAACAAACTGATGAATTTATACACCCTCACTTGATTATCACACTAATTGAAAGGATCTATAAGTAATTCTTCCTTTGTCTGAATTTTATTCAAGCCCAAGTACAAAAGAAGAGCAGTCATATAAAAGTGATTTTACTCTAAGGTGTTTGATCTTTGACGTTTCTCTAAGAAAATGGTAATAGCAAAGATGTAAAATTCTGTTATCGCGGTGTACACATTATTTTTGAGTGGTGACAAACTTTGCTGTAATATAAAGCAGTAAAACATCAGAGGGAAGAAAATACAATGGCTGTAATAAATAATTGGTGGTTGTTATATTGCAGGGACAATTAAGTAAATTGCTGTGCAAGTTAAAAAGTTGTTGAGCAACTTTCTGACCTTCAAATGTTGCATGTATTTACATGCATTATAAAAAGAAGTATTAGCATGAGGAAAAGGTAGCTTGATAGTCTCATCATACTTGTCAAAAGCAAATTTCTGCTTGGTTAATCCATCTGTGTACTTCAATATCCTTTGCATGTTTCACTTGTTCCTACTAAATAATTTTATGTAAATTTTTGTTTCTGAATATTATTAAGTAAATTAAGAAAAAGGAAAACCACGAGGTCTCTCTGCCTGCTTCTACCTGGTGCATAGGGATGCCTGCCAGAAAGCCTGCAGTCAGTATCAAGGAGCATGGAGAAGTCCAGTACCAACTTGTCACAGGGATTTGTGCAGAACTTGGAGCTCATTCTTCCCAAGGTGGAAGTGGTGACCAACTCCATCAGCACACATGTGGACTCAACCATGATGCAGCATCCAATGGCCGATGTGACAGCTTCAGTTGGAGCATAAGCAGCTTTTATTAAAATTCTGGATGCTGCAGTGAAAGGTCAGACTTCTGTCATGCAACATCAGCTGGTGCCATGCAAAATCAGCTTGCTGCCATGCAAGCTCTGATTGCTGCCATCATGATTTTGGATTACAGTGCACAGGAGCTTGCAAGATGTCACAGCAGTCCAATAATATGTCCTCCAATAGGTTACTAGGATTGTGGCACCACCTCAAGTGAGGAGTGGTAGTTGCTTTGTGAAGCACAAACCTGCTGCTCTCTCAGGAAGTCAGCATTCATCCTCCCACTCCTGCTAGTCCATTAATGTCCCTGCTATTGCCTGTCAGCCAGACAGGTTCAGGCTGTTACCGCTCATGGCAAGATAGTGCAGTCCACAAACAGACCTTCTAGAACCAAAGCTGCTTACGTTCGTCCTCCAATACTACCTGCACTGAACATCAGCAGCCTTCCACCAGCCATACTGCAGCCACTGGAGTAACACTATATTGGAGCACTAAAAAAGGCAAAGGCATGTGGAATAGAGGTAATAAGGGAATGCGTAAGGTTGACTATGATGGCCAGTGACAAAGGGAAGCGAAGGTATGGGACTGTCAGTGAATGTGAAATTGGGATTGCAGCTATGGACATCACACTCAGATGAGTTCTTCACAGAAGGCCCCAAAAGAAAGGGGCTATGTAAGTTGCTTCCTCCCATCCTCTTCTGTCTCCTCATGATGGCAAGGTTGTGCAGCATACAGTAGACTGCCATGAAACTGGTCAGCTGCTCTGCCAATACTGCAAGGCTCGTCTTGACTGGTCCAGGTAATGGAAATGTTGTTTCAGCATCCCAACAGTTTGCAGTATCAAATTTTGTATGGCAACATGGTTTTCATTGTGTACATGGTGTACATGAATGGTACATTAGAGTCATCAGCCATGTGGCCAGTTGATAGCCCTTGTCTTCAAGTAGCCACCCTTTGATTTGCCATAATAATAAAAACAAAAAAACTGCGAATGCTGGAAATCCAAAACAAAGACAGAATTACCTGGAAAAACTCAGCAGGTCTGGCAGCATCGGCGGAGAAGAAAAGAGTTGACATTTCGAGTCCTCATGATCCTTCGACAGAACTAGAGTGAGTCCGAAAGCAGGTTTTAGTAAACACCTTGTCAAACACCAGGAGAGAAATGGAAAGCAATGAAGGTGAGCAAGGCAAAAGAGAGATACGGAAATCTTGTCGCAGAGACGAACAGAACTTCTTCAAGGAGATAGGCATTTCTTGAAGAGCAGTGGCAGTCAATTAAACACAGATAAAAACAAAAAAACTGCGGATGCTGGAAATCCAAAACAAAAACAGAATTACCTGGAAAAACTCAGCAGGTCTGACAGCATCGGCGGAGAAGAAAAGAGTTGACGTTTCGAGTCCTCATGACCCTTCGACAGAACTTGAGTGAGTCGAACTCACTCAAGTTCTGTCGAAGGGTCATGAGGACTCGAAACGTCAACTCTTTTCTTCTCCGCCGATGCTGCCAGACCTGCTGAGTTTTTCCAGGTAATTTTGTTTTTGTCTTTGATTTGCCACGGTGGGTCAAATGCAGCTGGGACAGCAGACTGCCACATAAGAAAAGCATCATGACTGCTGCTGAGAAACCAGCATCGATCTGCATGATTCTTTGCCTATGATTAAACGTCTGTTGGTCGTTGAGGTCCTTTTGGTTCAGTATAGAACAGAGTTGATTGCAATGACTGCAAAGTGATGTGCGTGTAATCAGTGACACCATACCCCATGGGAAAACCTGCAATTCTAGGAAGGCCTTGTGTTCACTCCACCTGCATCTACCTGTAAAAAGGGAATAAAGTATAATCAGCTGTTAATGAATAGAGAGTGTCAGTGACCTCGTTCATGCAAGAGTATATGGAAAATGGTGAGATGTATCCATCTCCGTTTGGAAGGAGTCAAGCACATTCATTGCCTTGGTCACCTTCACAGCCACTGGCTGTGCAGCGCTTACCATGCTCTGAAGTTGTGGCTGCAACAGGTAGCAGTTTTCAGTGAGGACATCCTTACTGAAGCGCAGACATGGCACACATTGTTCTTCACTCATCATCAGGTAGGCGGATTGCTTCCTGAACAATCTGAATGGATATGGCCTTCTGCCAACAGCCCTACTTCCTCCCATCCTCCTCCCTCTTCTAACAGCTTTTCCCACTCTGGGTGCCCTTATTCAATGTCCAAATCATGCTGTATTTTAAGCGGAATAACTTGTGGGAGCCACTGGTTTGTGCAGAATCCTTAAAGTCAGCGCAAACTCTTAGAGCATCAACCACACAACTCACTGTAGATTTCAGCAGCTTATGCAACCAAAGAAAGCACCAAATACTTATAGAATCACAGCAACAGCTAGAAGAAATCAACCAGCAACTAACCTGTAAATAGATGATGATGCCTTTAAATAGCACTGATGGGGTTAATGTCCCATCTAAATTTTTTATGATGTGGGCAGCCTGTTCATTTGAATGTGGGGTATTTTAAATTTTCTTATGCGGCCATGCATGTGCCACATCTTAAAGGGGATAATCAGTGAGCGGCCTGCGTGGAATCTTTCAAGTTGCTGCCTGGCAACACACACAAAGCTAACAGGGAACATTGATGGGGTTGCTCTTCCTACTGCTAAATGTATGTTCCACCATGTGAGTTTAAAAGAGGGTGTTACCTATAGCGTTGAGCTGCAGTATGGTCACTGTTGGCATCAAAGCAGTGTTGCAAGCTGATTGGCTTCATAATCTGCCACTCCACATGCTTCTGGTAGTTGTTTACTGTGCGCATACTGCGGACACCATTTTGGATACCAAGTGGCATCCATAACATCCAAACAACAGGTGCTATCTATTCGAATTTCATGACGTATCAAATTATGGAAATATGCATAATACTGTAGCCCATAAAGACTGTTACAGTGAAGAAGTCTGTAATAGACAAGATTTGCACAGTAAATTACGCAATTTTTTGCTGAACTGTTAAAGAGTTGTCCAGCTGTCAAGGAACTGTCCAGCTGTCAAGGAAATGTTAAAGAGCTGTCCAGCTGTCAAGGAACTGTTGAAGAGCTGTCTAGCTGTCCCAGGTTTCAAAACTATCCAGGAAATGTCAAAGCTGTCAAGGAACTGTTCAAAGATACTAGGTAAATTGGCATGGAGGGGGTAAAGGCAAAGGTTGGAAGACATGACAAAAATAGAAACAGAAATACCTGGAAAATCTCAGCAGGTCTGGCAGCATCGGCGGAGAAGAGTACAGTTGACGTTTTGAGTCCTCATGACCTTTCAACAGAACTAAGTAAAAATAGGAGAGGGGTGAAATATAAGCAGGTTTGGAGTTGGGGGGGGTGGTTGTTGGGACAAGCAAACAGTGATAGGAGGAGATAACCAAAAGATTTCACAGACAAAAGAACAGAGGTGTTGAAGGGGGTGATATTATCTAAAAGAATGTGCTAATTAAGAATGGATAAATATAAAGTAGATAAATAAGAGTGGAAGACATGGGTTGGAATGAGTTGGCACTAAGTTGGCATGGGGGCCATGGGTGGGTGGAGGGCATGGGTTGGCATGGATGGGGCATAGGGAGTGTGTGGGGGGTGAGGGCTGGAGGGATGTTTTTGTTTTTATTTATTAGTTTTTATTTATTTGAACAAAGTGCCAGAGCACAGCAGCAGGCCTTGCACCCAACCCGCTTCCACACCCGACAGCCTCTACACTCGTCCCGGGTTGTCTGCCCCAACTCCTGTTTCAGCACCCACACCCCCCACCCCATTCGAAAGTGCTACCTGAGGATGGACATGTTTAAAGGTCAGGTTCGCCGAGCAGGGAAATCACCCAACTCAGCCAACCTGACCTGGGTACGAAAATCTAGGCCCAGATCACCTAAGCCTTAAGCTCTGGAATTTCCTCCCCAAATCTCTCTGCCTATCCATCTCTTTCCTTTCCTTAAAACCTACCCTTTTGACCAAGCTATAAGTCATCATTAATATCTCTTTGGCTTGGTGTCAAACTCTCTCCCATTAGGTTTCTGAGAAGCACCTTGGGATGTTTTTCTAAATTAACGGCTTTATTGAGATGCAAGCTGTTGTTGCTGTTTATTCAGTTACAAAGGTTTAAGGTTTTGTTACACACATCAGCTAATAGGAGAAATCATTCTCTATGGTCAGCTATCTGACTAACCATGCTCAGTAATATTTTTTGGACTTCATTGGAACAACGGTGCTTGCAGATGGTTGATAAATTTTGGTGAACTTTATAAATATGATAAATAGTTTTGAGACCCTTCTTATTAACATGTGAGCTTCTTCTCCGATCATCTCTACTATAGTGTTATGAAACATTTTCAAAGGTCTTTCGTGTTGAATTTCTCTGGGAATTCTTGTGATCGCCCAGTGTAACTTTGATGGGGGACCCGTGTAAATGTTGTATTTTTCAGTGTTGCCATGGATTTTCTGCCATTGTTGCAGAGGATGTTTGTGAAGGCTCCTTGGAAATTAAACCCCTTTAACTCAAAGTAGTATTTACAAACACCACATTCACATTCTGTTTATTAAAGCTGACAGGTGAACGAACAGTGTCACAAATGCTGGCTGTAGGTCTTACTGTGTAACATGTATAATTATTGCTGACAATTTGACTGAAACTGATATTTTGAGAATGAGCTTGCAAACAAAATGACTTATTTCCCACTTGGCCTTTTGCAACAGCTGCATAACTAAAGAAAGAATTACATCAAGTCAAGAACACAGTATTAAAAATAGTTTCAACATGTTTAATGCTTTTACAATTTATTAAAAGAACAACTCCCCAAACCATTCACTTTAGCGTGCAGGCAAGTTTACGAATATATTGGTAATTGTGTGTTGTTTCATTTTTAATATACTTTTTGTACAAAGAAGTGCAAAAAGAGCAAGGAAGTGAGAGAGATATTAATTGAAGAAGAAAAGGAAAAGGGGAAACAATACACGTTTGCATAGGAGTACATCTCCAATAAACAAACTTCTGACTTTGTTCAGCAGCACTGTGCGAAGGGAAACTTGAGAGAAAGGAAATATATGAGGAGAAAGAGATAAATTCAACAGGCATGGAACTAGGGTACAAGGTGAGGAGGATCTAGCTGAGGGAAGAGCAGAGAGAAACAAACAGTTGAAGGGGGAAAGAGTTATCCTATTCACACAGCAGAGAAAATCTGCTTTTATATTGAATTAACATCTGTGATAATGCCATTGGTTCTTGATGAGTGACTTACATATGGCTGCTAGAAACCCCTAAGTAAACCTGCTGGATTCATGAGGATGAGTAGCTGGGAAGAACTGGTTTTAGCTGCTTTTCACAGTAGATGTTCATTGCAAGCCTAGCAGTTTTACTTGGAATTGTGAACAAATGTGCAGAGATGGACAGATGTAGAGAGAGACACATTTGTTGTTAGGCAGGGGGAACAGAATGCAAGAAGAGAAACGGTGGAATGATATCTGGCTCTTCTGAAAGAAAGGACGATAATTGATGTTGGAAGTTAGGGAGCTTATGCTATAAAGCACCACATTCTCATTGAGCAATGCCACAGGAAACTCAAGCAAATCTTTGAGGCTTTGAAAAAAGGCAAAAGTTTGAAGACTTGGACACTTTTTCGTTTGTGGTTCTCAGAGTTTTGTTCTGGTCCCAATGAATTAGTTATTCATGTGACCCTGAAAAAAAAGTTAGTTGCATTTGCAGCAACTGTCTATGCTCATGTCTTTTTATTCCAGTAGTCTAGGATCTTGAATGTGTCTGGTTGAAATTGCAGGGAATGTAAGTAGTGAGTATTTTTTATAGTTACGTAAAACAACTTTTAACAGACAATATGCATTATATGTGACAGACATAATGCTAGTATTGCACTGATATTAATGATAGTCTCATGACTTTGGTGTCATTTAAAAGGAATTGTATTCATAAAATAAAATACTGTAAATTGGAATATTTTGCCATACCACCTCTAAGAAGATCAGTACCATCTTCATAGCTGACTGAGGGAAAAAATTGCTATAGCCAGAATTGGTCAGAACAAACATATTCCACAGCTCTGTTCCATTGTCTGCAGGTAAATCTCATGTACAATCATAGCATCATATATAGAAATAAAATAATATTCTGTTTTATGTGCGGATATACTGATATTACTGAAAGCTATAGAAAATTCCTGAGATTCCATATCAGCTCTATTCCTCCATCATTTCCCTCAACCCCAGCACCCCCACTTCCCTGCTGCCTGAATCACATAGGGTGGAATCGGCCCAGATTTGCCCTAAGTGCAGTAGCAGCGGGAAAAGGACATTTTACCTGCTGGCTGTAATGGCGGGTTTTCAAGCCACATCGTCCCAATCCTGCCTCATTAATGATGCATTCCTAGGAAGCATGCCGTTTCGCTGACGGGCAGCCTCCGATTCACCTGCCATGCCTTCACTTCGCTGCTTCCTCACGCCAGGTGCCATATTTAAAGTGTAGCCACGTGCACACCTCTTAGTGCTTCCTGCCCAGGACTGCTGCACAGAAGACATGGTCCCAAAAGGCAAGAAGACTGCAGCCTCCCATTCAGTAATGCATCCCTGGAATGCCTTTGGACAACATTGGAGCCCATTGCAATGTCCTCTACCCCTGCTCTGGTCACAGGAGACCCATCAGTGTCACCATTCTGGCTTGGGAGGTGGTGACAGTGGTGGTCAGTGCCAACGCTGCATAGAAGAGGTTGGCCATCCAGTGCAGAAAGAGGATGAATGATCTCATTGATGCTGCCAGGTTATGGCAACCAATTCATCACTCTAAACTCACACACTCACAAGCCCATCACACATTCACTGGCATCCTACTCACTGCCAGCTCAAGGGTCATCACTACTCACTCTCTCACACACACCCTCACATCTCCATCTGAACTCATCTCCCCTGGAGACTGCCTGCTCAGCCCTCACCAGGTTGAGACCACTTGCACAGATCGACATGTGTCCCCACATTCTGGGATACCCTCCTTCCCCAGTAATGCCCTAGCCGCTTGCCTGAGGCCACTCCTCCTGCTTCCCCCTTCCCCCTTCCCCAAGCAAGCCATAGTCCTGTAGCCATTGAAAAGCCATTCCCGCCTTAAGGCTGGTCTCGTAAGTAGAGTCCTGCCCATGAGTCCCCCTAAAAGTGATATGGTGCTGCCTATAAAGCCTGGCACTGATGACCGCAAATGCTGCCCCAAGCAAGATAGGCAAACAAGCCTCAAAGTCCCGAGTGAAGTGCAGCTCGCAAGGTGCACACCACTTATGTTCAGTTGTGAAACACAACACCAATGTGCCTGGATGATCCACTGTGGGTGGATGATTCCATGAGCAGGGCTCATGATATGCAGATGTATTAAAATGAAGTTCTCGACATTGGACAGAGTGTACGATTGCAAACTGGTTTCATGACGTCATGAAACCAATTTTTGGCCTTCCCACCATATTATCTGCTCACGCCCGCCATGATGCCCGATGCCAACGGACACAGAAAATTCCACCCATTGTTAGTAGATGAGTGTCAACTTTCTTCAACTGAACATCAATAAAACTATAAACCCTCGTTGTGCCCTTGTTCCACTGACATTAATTCAATTCCTTCCTCTGGCCATGCCTTCAAGGCAAATCGGTTCACACAAAACCTTGACAATCTGTTTATCTTAGAATTGTGTTCCAACCCACTGATCCTATTCATGTAAGGCTGTTTACTGTCATCTCTGCAACATCCCCAATTACCATGCCCTTTCCCCAGCTGCTGCTGAAATCCATATACTCGATTTTGTCACATACAGACTCAAATCTTGTATCCTTGATGGCCTCCCATCCTCTTTGCTTCTGCAACTTAAACCAATTAAAATCTGAGCCATTCACATTCTATCTTGCATCAAATCACTTTTGTTCTCACTGACTGCCATTAGCTGTCTGCCCTCATTGCACTGATTTTGAAATCTTCATCCTAATTTCCAATGCTTTCAAGGTTCAGCTATATCTTATCCTTACGATATCCTCTTACCTTCTTTCCCCATCCTCTATCTTTTGGTTAACCAGCTCTGGTCTTCTGGGCATGCTCCTTTCTTGACTCATTTCTGGTGACAGAGCCTTATGCCACCTTTGCTCCACTTTCTGGTACTCAATCGCTGAACTCCTCTGCCTTTATTCTTCTCTCTTCACCTACTTAGCATCCATTTTAGATCAAGCTTTCTGCACATCTTCTAACTCTCCTGGATTAGATTGGGAACTATTCCTTCCTACTTTCCCTCTAAAATGCATTGAAATGTTTTTTTCAGTTTTAAAGATGGTGTATAAATACAGATAGATGTTGTTATTGAAGTTTTGCTTTAAAAAAATATATAAATTTAGCAGGTTAAGCAGAATAGACTTGTGATGATGTGTCAAAGTGGTTAATATAGTAGAATGGTCTGGCATAGAAAGGGTTAATGTGGGACCGAGTACAGTACCACCCACACTATGATGTAAAGGAATACTTTTCTCAAGCCTAGAGGGCAGTCTTGTACTGGACAGAGACGTGCGCAGAGGCAAGCACAGAGACAGCTCCTAGTTTAGACCTTATACTGAATTTATGTGTACAAGAAGTTAATAAACACTTACTGTTAAACTATACAAGACTCAGAACCTCTTCAGGAAACCTACCGAACTACACACAACATCTTACAATATGGTAGCAGCAGTGGCAGCTATCGGAACAACCCACAACCTCACAGAAGCTGGAGAAAAGATTTAAAACCTGGAAGATTAAAAGAGCAGCGTTCTGACCTGACAAAAAGCACCAGAAGCGAAGGTGCCGAAGGAGATCGCCAGAGAAAAGCTCCAAAGCAGGTTTGGAAGCAAAAGGCAGAAATAAAACTCCACACTGCAGCAGAAGACTCCATTGTATTCCTGGAAGTCCAGCTTCAATACCGAAAAAGTGTAGGGTCAGAAGACCTAGCAGAGGTGAGCTAAGAAACTTAAATTCTTGTTCAGAACAAGTTTAAAAAGCTAGCAGCAGTTAGAATTGCTGATTTAAAAAGCACTGCAAACAGCCTGAGTCCAAGTCAATGCCTCACCACGTGGTGGCAGAGCTTGCTCTGAACAAAAAAAATCAAATAATCGACAGTTAAAAGACCCAGCAAAAGCCGGGAATCGACAATTTCATAAAAATACTTAGATGTTGCAGGGAAGTCTCAAGAAAGGTCAACTGAGGGAGTTGCTGCTGAAAATTTAACACACAGAAATTGTGACCATGATTACTGTGGGACCCTGCCAAAATCAACAAGCACGGGAAACCTCATTGATAAGAAGCATATGGCAGTGCCATCTTGGATCTCCTAACAGCTTTTAAAGCTATACACACTTTTAATTTTAAATGACCATGGATAGAAAATGGGCCTTACCACACCAGTTTGTACTCATCCGAGGCCTGGACCAGTCACAAAATTGGGGACTTTGGAGAAAGAGATTCCTTAGATACATGCTTGTTTCAGGCCTAGCCAAAAAGACAGAAGCTGAAGAGGTTGACACACTTCTTTTTATGGTAGGTCCAGTAGCTGACTATATAATAGCTAGACAAGGAATCAATGAATCCTCAGCAAAATTTGCTGAAATTTTAAAATCATTTGACACATATTTTAATTTGAGCAGTGACAAGATCCTTGAAAGAGCAGAGTTTAACAAATGTGTCCAACAGCCAGCCTGTTGACTCTTCATGCATGAATTAATGAGCTGTACAGAATGGTTGAAGGCTATGACTATGGTGATCTGAAATCAGAGCTAATCAGGGACAGAATTGTTGTCGGAGTGGTGGACAATACATTTTCAGGCATGTCTCAAGCTAAAGAAAATTTGACCCTTGAAATGGCCAATCAGATTGTCAGGCAATCCGAAATTGTTTACAGCACAGATCCATCTTAAGGGGCGAAACCAAACCATGGTGCAGAGCAATCCCCACTGTCCAGCTAGTAAAGCAGCAGAGAAGCAGGAACATTCCTGACCAAGGATAGCAACACCCTAACTGACCACTAGAGGGTGGGCAACCATGCCAACACCATGGAGCCAAGTGACCCCCACAGGCATGATCAGTGCCTGAAGGTCTCAGCACAGTGTTTTAACTGCAGCTGCATAGAACACTTCTGAAAGCTATGGAACACTAACACAACCAGATGAACAGATGATCCCAAGACAATTCACGAGGCTGAGGTACCACACCAAGAGGATACTCAACTATGCTTCTTAGGTGAGTTCAAAGATCAGGGATTTTTGTCCTGGGCACGGACTTCTCAGTTAATGATCATCTCACGAACTTTAAATTGGACATGAGAGCCAGTGTTACAGTCCTCTCAGACAAGGAACTGTGGCCAAAGACTCTGGCTACAAGTGGCAGACACACCACTCCATGGGCCCAGAGGAATCCAACTTCCAATTAAAGGCATGATTCTGGAACCATTGAAGTATGTTGGAAAACAAATCTTTGAAGTCATGTACGTCATCTGTAACCAGTCTTTTTCTCTTCTGAGCAGAGATAAGTGTTGCTCTAAACCTCCTTAAAATGGCAGGAGCCGTCAAAATAACCTTTGTCGTGAATTACACAGAACTGCAAGTTCCTGAGAGCCCCAACAGAAAAGATACCCTCAACTGGGACTTCAGCTCTAGATGTCTTCACTCTTTGCAGAGCCAGTTTGTCCATTTTGTTTCCAGGTGCCAGAAGCTCTTCATTGGTTAGACCAGCCAACTACTCAGATGGTTACCTTGAGTGGAAGGCAGCCAAGAGATGAACCAGCAGCAAAAAGAGCCTCAACTACAGCTCCAACATCTGTTGTTAAGACACCTCAAGACACCATGACAAAGATGCTGCAACCTCTGGCCAGTACAACCATTAACCAGACAATGATGGAACAGAGAAGCAGCACAGCTCAGTGAGGCAAGGAAGTAAACCAATGAGAACGTCATTGTACAGAAAGCTAAACTGCAAGGTAAGCCCATTGATAGGTCACACCCAGACAAAAGGAAGAGACATCTTTCATCCCAACGTGTATCGCGGCAAACTGCACATAGAAAGAAAAAACAGTGTGAGCAACTACAGATGAGCTGTAAGTTTGTTCTCCCCGTAATGAACAGGATCAACCAATGACCAGCGATAATACCAGATGGGGAGTTGAGAAGGAGCAGTTCAACTCCAAAGAATGTAAAAAGAGAATTAAGATCAACCAACCAAATGCCAGAACAACCACATCCAAAACAACTTCCTGTTCATTAACGTTTACCCAGTACAGTAGAGTTTACCACTCCTCCAACTGTTGTAAAGACAAGACCTGGAAGAATTATAAAGCATCCAGACCGCCTGAACCTGTAAGCACAGAGATGGGGGTGGTTGGAGCAGGGATGATGGAAAAGGGGTAGTAGAAGAAATGAAACTATATTGGGTAAACAGGAATGCATTGTAAATATGTTGGATAAAGACTTGAGGGAAGGTATAGTATTAAGGTATGGCATAGAAAGGGTTAACATAGGGCTGGGAACAGTACCGCCCATACTGTGATGCAAAGGAACACATGACCCAGGCCCAGAGGGAAGTCTGGTAGTGGACAGAGATATGTGTAGAGGCAAGTATGGGGATAGCTCCTAGCTTAGTTCTTATACTGTATATATGAATGTAGTTAAAAGTAGTTAATACATGCATAGTTAAACTATTCAAGACTCAGGGCCTCTTCATGAGACCTACTGAACTACACACATCCTATAACAGGTAGCTGTCATAAAACTATCATATTTTTCATGATATTATTGTAGGCTTATGGGTGTGAGTGTGGATGGTTCTGTCTGTGTGACTGATTTAATTAGGCTAGAGACACATATTACAGGATTGGAATTATCAAAAAATTAGGTGTAAAACAGACCTTTGAAATGGAGATGGATAAGCTTGGATGAGGGTTCCACAGATAGGTTGTGAAGGAAATTTGCATTTTTAGATAAGTGGAGGGGTTGTTTGATTTTCAAAGGATGGTGTAATGTTTACAACTAACAAGATGTGAGGCATAGCAATATGTTTATTTTTTCCAAAAGGAAAAGGCCATACTGACAACATGAAAGATTTTTATATTATGGAAAAAGTAAATTTCCAAAGACATGTAGAACAATGGGATTTTACACATTAAAGAGAGAGAAACATATATAAAGAAGGATGGGAAGGCTATATCGGGGTGGCCATGTAAAATCTTGAAAGGTACACTGTTTCACAGTGTAAAAAAAAAGCCTCCAGCCAGTCTGAAGAAGAAGTGCTGCTGCAGTAACTAAAGTCATTTTAAAAAGCCTTTGGGATTTCACTGTTTAATAGGTGCATGTGGTAACCTTGCTTATTTCAATTTAGAATCTATTTTGGACTGTTGCCTTAAAGGAGGTATGTCTTTGAGAGTCAGGTTAATTAGGAATTTTGGTATTTGTTATAATATCAAGTAACTGTAATCTTCTGTATGTGTTTAAATTCTTTTCTTTTGTTAATTAATGTTTTAATTTAATTTTTAAAATCACTAAAGGCCTTAGTATACTCATTACTTCTGAATTCAGTACATAAATCTTCTCGTAGTAAATAAAAATTGCAAAATTGTTGTGATAGCATGGCCAAGTTTTCCTTGTGAATTTGGTCTGCCCGGTACATACCGTACCACCTCCCACATCATAACCTCACAATAATTTTTTGACCTAAACCAGCTGTGCTCCACTCCAAATGTGTTTTACTCAGTTCTACAAATGACCTCATCAGCTTGACTATGCCTATTCTGACATTGAATCCAACCTGAAGTATTAATCTATCTTGCTTTTTAAAATGCTAACTGGTCTATTGCATTCCAACATTTTTTGGTTAGTTTATATCATGAAATATTGAGGGTACTTTTAACTTTTATCTCTGGGTCAAAAAATGTGGATAATGCATTGGTACCCCATTCTACACCATGCTTGATTTTCTTTTCCATTAATATGGAGTTGGTGGAACATGATTTGATGTGCAAATTTTCAAAATCTGGATTAAAAACAGAGATTGCAAAATTCACTGTTGTAGTGATGCCGGCACTATGAAAGCCTGAAACTCAAAGAATGTCAACTGTAGAAGGCTTCTGGCCACTTAACATGGCCCATGTTGCATGTCCTGACTGTAAAAGTGTGCCAGAAGGTGTGCCATGGTGCACTGGAAATATTAGAGTGATTGGATCTCGTTGTGAGACAGCCTCTAACACTGATTTGATGCACGATCCGCTGTTTTGGATGACCCTTTCTTAATTACTCCCAGTTGAATATGGAGCCAGCTGCATGGGACCCCCTTCCATCACCCTACCCTCAACCCCACCCCACCTCCCCCCAGTGCTATTTAAAGGGGCTAACCATTCAACTTGCAGGTGAGTTAATTTGGCTTTCTTTTGCTAGTACAAAGTTAGTTGAAGCTCTGAGTTCAGTGCTATTGGAGGTTTTACAAACTTTTTGTATTTACAAAGAAATGGTGCTGGATCTTGAAAGGGATATTAGAGGAGTTGGAAGGTCTATCAGGAGAAAACCTGCTTCACCAATGAGGGTTACAGTTGCAATATCTCTTTGGCTGTGGAATGTAGCTTGTATCTGCTGGAATTTAGAGGCGTAAGAGGGTACTTGATTGAAACCTTTAAAACCCTGAGGGGTCTTGACAGGGTGCGTGTGAAAAGGATGTTTCCTCTTGTGGGAGAATCTAGAACCAGGGGGTCACTGTTTAAAGATAAGAGGTTGCCCATTTAAGACAGAAATGAGGTAAGGATTTTTCACACAGAGGGCCGTGAGTCTTTGGAACTCTCTTCCTCAAAAAACAGTGGAAACAGAGTCTTTGAATATTTTTAAGGCAGAGGTAGATAGATTTTTGATAAGTAAGGGGGTGAAAGGTTATAAGGGATAGACAGGAATGTGGAGAAATCAGATCAGCCATGATCTTATTGAGTGGCAGAGCAGGCTCAAGGGGCCATGTCACCTACTCCTGCTCCTAATTCGTATGTATGAATTGGAAATGGAACATAGGCAGTGGAGAGGGGAAATACTGAGAGGGAGGAGAAGTAGGGCTCTCAATAGAAGGGTCTATAGGGAGCACTTTTCCTATCTCCACTTCAGCTAAGTCTGTGAGGACCTGCATTTCATCAAGAGATGTGCCAACTCCTACAACCCAGTCTGCAATAGCACAACAAGGCAGGAAAAGTACTGGCAGTGGCCATTAAGATCACTGTGGTCCTAAATTTCTATATCAGTTGACCCATCCAGGCGAGATTAGCAAAATCACATAATTCGCTGTCCATCACTGCATCAGAGATGTGACAGAGGTCCTGTGTAGCAGAGTGGACCATCATCTTTTCACTGTCCAGAGAGAAGCAGGACATTCAAGCACATGACTTTACCAGGCTAGTGGGATTTGCAGTGGTGCAGGGTGCAATTGACTCCATGCACATGACACTGCAGAGAGGGGGCGTCAGGGTGGAAACAAGAGGCTCATGGCTTTCAACATTGGCTTTCACCATGTTAGATAGCTGAATGAAAATGAGATGGGGCATAAGGCAAAAACGTACTATCATCTTTAATGTTTTTGGTGACGCTGGATGCAACAGGCACAGTCACAGCCTCAATGTGGTACACTGTCTCTTACAGAGGGCTTGTTGCAGTTCTCTGCTGCTCTTTGCAGTTACGGGCCATCTTATCCTGCAAGAGACAGGGCAGGACCTCCTCCCTCACCCCAAAGTCCCCTTCTAGCTTGTCAGTTTTAGATATCAAGGCCTGAATTTTTCGGATGACTGGGCTTCCCTTCCCGCCATCAGAGAGTTGGCTCTGAGTGTCCTGCAGCCATTTCACACTCAAATGAGTGTCATTTGGCTGGAGGCAGGACTTCTGCCCCTCACTCGGAAAGAAGCCATGCCTTTAGATCTGCCAGCCATCTGATTTGCTGGCAGCTCTCCTGTCCCTGCAGCAACAAGAGCTGCAGTGGACTGAAGAGGAACTTTAGCAAGATGCCGGAGCCTTGGTCCCGGAGGATAAGGTAAGGAGTCCCAGGACAGGTAGGGTAGAGAAGGCCTGGTGTGGTAAGGGGGGAGCGCAAAAGGGGTGATCGGGGTGTTGGGGGAGAGGCCAGTGGGGGGTGGGTGGGGAGGCCCAGCAGCTACTGGATCTTAAGGTGGGGATGGGTGCCCACAGTCAGAAGGGGGCTTCTGATGGAGGTGTCCTTCCCACCCCTGCCTGAGATCTAAGTTTGTTCTTCTTCGGGCTTGCCTCAAACCAGGTAAAGCCTCTTGCCAGCCTAAAAATTGAAGCTGGGTGGGAAACGGCCCTTAAGGGCCTTAATTGTTGCAAAATCGGCATCCTGTCTGAGGCTTTTCCCACCCCAACGTAAAATCGCTGTGAGGTTGAATGGGCAGGAACCCAGAGGGAATCCCATTTCTTCAATTTCATGCTGCCTCTGCCTAAAAACCTGCCGGAGGGTAAGTGTGAAATTCAGGCCCAAGATTTGCCACCAGTCATTGCAAGCTCATGAGGAAGGGTGAGAGCTGCAACTGAGATCTGATCAAGAAGCATCATTAATTCATCTGACACTTTCAGCTACCAGCTCAGATACTGGCACTGCATACATTAAAGGGTAAAACAGAGTCAGGAGCAGCATGTGGTGAGTCACCAGGCATGTGTAGGCTGCAGCTAGGTTGGGGGAAGAGATAGTTTGTGTGTTAACTCACCAGACAGCAAGGTTACAGAAACTGCTGCAGAGAACTCAGATGAGGACTTTGAGGAGGTAGAGTACAGAAGAACACTGAGGAACATGCATACCAAAATGCTTGGTGCATTGGCAGGCCTGTCACAGAGCTTCTTGTCACTGTCAAGGAGCATGGAGGAGTCCAGCTCCAATTTGGCAAAGGCTTAGCACAGAGCTTAGAGTCTATCCTTTCTGACATAGAAATGGTGTTCAACTCCATGATGGCACTTACTTACTAACCATGATGCAGCATCTGGCAGTCAATATCTCATCTTCCACTGCAATACAGATGGAAGCCAGCCCACATCTTCATGCTGCAGTCGAACCTCAGAGTGAAGTCAGGAGATCCAGCTTGATGCTATGCAGGCTCTAATTGCAGTGTGCTTTGGTCATGCATCTGCCATAGCTAAATAGCTGGAAGGAAGTGGAAGCAACGAGAAATGGGTGTGAGGCTGGCAGCTCGGTCAGTGCGCGATGAGGATGTGGAGTATTCGAATGTTAGGCCGGAGTCCTGACTGCTAAGGTACTCCTGCTGGTTAACCCATGGTGAACTGAGCAGCCTGAGAGGTTGGTTGTGTGGTGGGTAGGAGATGCATTCACTGATCTTGACCACCTGTGTGAGGCCATTGAATTTTTCCCAGCAATGCAGCCATGTCTTCAGGGCCAGTCTCCAGGAATTCAACTCCCTAGCCACCTGGGGCTATCTAAAAAGACGGTGTGCCTTGAGGTTGTCCAAGTCTCCAAAGCACAAAGAAGTGTAGGGATCACTGTTGCCCAGTAAACCATGATCTTAGTCTCAGGTTTGAGATCCTAGTCCTCAAATACTCTTTTCCTCAGTCAGCAACGGCACATTGGAGGAGATGATGAATTTCAACATCTATGTCTGCCTTCGTCGAGTGGACACTCCCAAGATACAGAAAATGGTCCACATATTCTGGGATTGTACCATGGATCATAATTGAGTGGGGGAGATGTTTTCCTGTGGTAGCTGGTTGGAAGAGGAACTTAGTTTTCCAGCTGTTAAATGAAAGGCCTGCTTTCTAATTTGCTTCAGAGACTTGGACGACCTACAGCAGGTACCTCAAAGCATTGGAGAAATACCACCAGCAATGCCTTCACAAGATATACTAAGTCCGATGGCAAGAGAGGCGGTTCATCAACAATGCTCTCTCCCAAGCCAACTTGCCCAGCATCAAGGCCCTAATCACTTCTGCTGGACAGGACACGCCATTCATATGCCTGACACCAGGCTCCTGTTGCTCTATTTGGAAGTTGGCTGTGGCAGGAGACTTCCAGAGGGACAATGGAAACATTTTATGGATGTCTTCAAAGCATCCCTGAAGAGGTCCAATATACCCAATGATTCATGGGAGACCTTGGCTTGTGATCAACCAAAATGGAGAAGGCTCATTCGAAAAGGCACCGACCACATTGAGAGACTTCGTTGGAAATGTGCAGAGGTGAAGTCGAGGCTTCAGGAGAGTGCATAAATATCCAAACCATCTATCCAACCATTGAAGCGCCACCTGCCCTACATGTGGCAAAGTCTGCAGATTACACATTGGAATTATCAGCCATCTCAGAACCCATCAAAACAGAGTGGAAGCAAGTCATCCTTGATCCCAAGGGTCCGTCTTAGAAGGTATGCCTTGAGGGCCTCCTTTTCCCCTGTGGAAACATTCTCCCCCTTTTGACCTCCATCACCAGGGCCTCCAGCACCATCCAAAAACTTGGGAGTCCTCTCTCTGGCCAGTTGCTCCATTTGTTGCTCCTTCCAACAAAACCTCCCTGCAGCTGTTGCAGCAGCTGTTGCATCCTAGTTCTCCTTTAAAATGGGCAGGATGCTCTAAAGAAGCCCAGACTAGATGTGCGATGCACAGTCAATCAGCAGCATGTTTTGTGCTGGGCTGCACACTACAATCATGTTGATGAGCAGGCAAGCCCAAAGTTTGCATGCTGTCTGACTCAGTGGGACGAGGTGCGGAGTAAATATATGTCGTGATCTTTGCACCCAAAATCAAGTCTTATTGAATTTTTCCTCTAAAAAATTCCAGAGGTGCATAACATGTCAGTCAGCAGCTGATCAGAAAGGTCACATTCAAAATGTTAACTCCTTTTTATATTTGTGATAGTGATTAACCTACTGTTTTCAGAATCTGCTTAAATTTCAACTTTATTTTGAGATTTCCTGAATTTTTATTATATTTTTAAATGTAACGTTTTCAAGGCTGACTTCATGACAGTGTATCAGTTGATGGTAGCATGAAATAGACATCAGTTTGGAGGCAGACACTTGCAGTTTGCATCACTCCTGATTTTCTGGTGTTTATTGCTGGGAAATTGGGGGCATAACATATGCCTCTGTGCCCAATTCTTTAATCTCTTTAAGCTCTTGTAAGGCAAAGCTTTAAGCACAGCCTTAGAAAACCTCATGTCTTCATGTCATACAACTTGGATTTAACCATTTGGCATTTTAATCCATTTAAACATGTACCTGATTTTTTTTCACCTTTCTATCTGACCATGAAATAATTTTTCCATCAAAAGGTCTACCTCCTTCCAAAAAGTATGTTCCAAAACACCCCGTACCAGCTCAGGACTTTACTAAACCTCAGGCTGGAACAGAAGGTATATAGTGTAATGTGCAACTGGAATTAGATTTAATTCCTAATGTAAAAGTAACCTGCTAACTGTTTAAAAGAATCTTTAAAATTAATTTTTGCATGTGTTGTGCTAACTTTGAAATTCTTGACTTTTTGCCAAGAGTGTGATAGCAATAGCATGTTTTCTGCTGTTCCTTTGGTTTGTTGTGCTTCTTAATTTGTTTGCCAATATTAAGATTGAGGTGATGTATTAAAATTGCTTAACATTTTAACTGTTTGCTTCTTAGATTACTTGTACTTCTCCTACCAATGTTGTCACTGGGCCTATCTTAAATCTTCATTTAACATTTTCTGCACTCTGCTGGAGTTGAACTGGCTGGTAACTTCTTCTTGTGAAATTCTTTCATTTCTCTCCTCCACTTTTGTGTCCCTTTTCTACATGTAAGATTTTCACTCCTCACTTTCATCTCTCTCTTTATAGAGTCATAGAGTTATACGGCACAGAAACAGGCCCTCTGGCCCACCGTGTCTGTGTCGGCCATCAAGCACCTATCTATTCTAATTCCATTTTCCAGAACTTGGCCCGTAGCCTTGTATGCTATGGCATTTCAAGTGCTCATCTAAATACTCCTTAAATGTTGTGGGGGCTCCTGCCTCTACCACCAACCCCCCAGTCAGTGTGTTCCAGATTCCAACCACCCTCTGGGTGAAATTTTTTTTCCTCAAATCCCCTCTAAACCATCTGCCCCTAACCTTAAACCTATGCCCCCTGGTTATTGACACCTCCGCTAAGGGGAAAAGTTTCTTCTTATCTACCCTATCTATGCCCCTCATAATTTTGTATACCTCTATCAGGTCCCCCTCAGCCTTCTCTTTCTAAGGAAAACAACCCTGGCCTATCCAGTCTCTCTTCATAGCTGAAATGCTCCAGCCCAGGTAACATCGTGTGAATAGCCTCTGCACCCTCTCCAGTGCAATTTATACAGCTCCAACATAACCTCCCTGCTCTTATATTCAATTATGTGTTTCACTATTCATTTTGCTTTTTCTCTCTCATTCATTTTAATATCTCTCACCTTACTTTAATCTCTCTTTCTTCACTTTTTTCCCTCTCCCTTTCTCTCCCTGTTTTTTTTCCCTGTATTTCTCTTTTCCTCTTCAACAATTTTCTTTTCAGTTTACCTTCTACAGCACTGGAGCTGCCATAGAAGAGCAGCACTGGGAAGATGAGGTTGTTGGGAAGGGCCGTCAGTCAGCTATGGAGTGGGACTACAAGATATTTAGTAGGAAACATAATTACAAAAATGAAGTGGGAGGGAATTCTTCAAAAACAGAGGAGCAGAGAAGAGAAAATGGCTCTGGCTACATGTTGCTTTGGACTGTCCTGACCATCTGTTGCATCAGTGGTTCCATCTAATAGATGTGACAGCGACAGCCATACATTTTCTCTCCTGCCTAATTGCAAACCTGAGATCCAGGAGTCTATCAATTTAAATAGAGTGAATGGGTGTCTGCACAAACAGCAGCACAGCTTGGCCACCTGCTAGTTGGCAGAAGTGGAAATTGTAGTGTTGGAAAGCTGCTAAGGACCAGTGCAAGGAGGCATAGTCAATGATTATTGAGTATAGCAAAAACGGGCTCTTCTCCAGTAGTATTAGTTTGCAACCAGCTGCTACACGAAACATAGGCATAGAAATCCTATAGTGCTGCACTCATTTTCAGGCATGAAACGGGCATCTAAGTATCTAAAACAAAAACAAAAATACCTGGAAAAACCCAGCAAGTCTGGCAGTATCTGCGGGGAGGAACACAGTTAACGTTTCGAGTCTGAATTCGAACTCGAAACATTAACTGTGTTCCTCTCCACAGATGCTGCCAGACTTGCTGAGTTTTTCCAGGTATTTTTGTTTTTGTTTTGGATTTCCAGCATCCGCAGTTTTTTGCTTTTATCTAAATATCTAATATGGCTTAAGGTGCTGGATGTGCTCTGCCTGTCACATTGGGTAGAGTCACTCCTTAGGCACCTAGAGCGCACCAAAACTATTAAAAATTATGAGTAAAATATCTGAATTGGGGTCTGACATTTCTTGCAGGATGCTTTTCTGATACTGGTTGGCCTCAATGAGGAGAAGCAACATAAAGAAGAGGAAGAGCAGAAGTAACGCTGGCCACCAGTAGATCTATGTGCCAGGGATCTCAGAGGCAGGGTCTGAATTTTAACTCCCAAAAAAGGGTGGGCCAGATATTAAATTTTTTAAAAATTGTAATAGGAACACACTCACTTTGAATCTGCCCGCTTCTGGTTTCAATGGAGGCAGGATGAGGGACTAATGCATATGCAAGAGGTAGCTTTGTCATTTAAATATTACAGTGAAGATACACAGCCTCATTATAACTGTCATTCTATTTTCACTTTGTCAGTTGAATTTTCCAGGCCTTGGAAAACCCGACAAGTGAAAGAATGTGAGAAGGGCTGAATCCATGCATTAAGTGCCCTTACAGTACTGCTTGAGGACCAGTAGGAGCAGCAGTGTTTCCTTCAGGCCCAACAAGGTACCCAGTTAACGACTCCCCATAATCTCTCTGCTCCCCCTGTCGCTATCGGATCACACCCCAACCACCACCTGCTCCCTGATCTAACTTCTCCCCCAGGATTGGATTCTCCCCCCCGCCCCCGCCACCATAAGATCTCTCCCAAATCCCCATTGGACTTACCTGCTGTCAGGCTTGTTCAGTTACAACCTTTAACTGCAGAAATTCTCACTTGACAGGCCTCTAGTTGATCAATCAGTCTGGCTGTAGGTGGAAAACCTACAGGTAAACTGCAGGACATTCAGGGCACCCATACTTCTGGGATTCCCAATCTCAAAACAGCCTCTTGCTCCCTCCCCACTTCTGAGCTAAAATCCAAGCCCAGCTCGTTGGTGTACATGGCGTGAACCATCTCTTCCGTCAGTCCCAGATCTTGATCACCAATATCTGATTGCCTTCCTTCAGTCCGTCTCACCCTCAATTCTTCATCATCAAATCCGAAATTTAAAAAAAAATTAAACAACTGAATTTGTGTCAGACAGAAATAATTTTTTGTTAGTGGACTGTGCAGTGAGGTTTCTCCCCCACAGATGTACCACTTTTGAATTACTTTTATGAGTAACAATCTCTAATATTTAGTATTGCAAAGTTCTTGAATAGAAATATACGGCTGGATTTTATGAGCTACCTGGAGGCAGGAAAGCAGATTGGAGGACCCATTAAAGAGGGCATCATGCCATGCCCATTCCTCCCTGCTCCTTCCATGATTTTATGAGCAGCAGGGGAGATGTTGGGTGGGCTGCCCACAGGTGACCCAATTGAGGCCCTTAAGTGGGCATTTAATACCTTTTTAAGGGCCTCATCCTACCGCCACTCAGATTTAACAGGGGGCAGGAGAAACCTGCGGCCAATATACTTCCTGATGGGATAACCCAGTGGGCTGCTAGCCAGTGAAAGTGGGGGGAGGGTACTTCCTTTCAGGGTCTCCGGTGCGCCAATTGAAGGCCCACCCACCCACAGTTTTCCCTCTATGCATCCACCTTCCCCTCCCCCAGCCCTATCCAACATGCCCTCCACCCTCTTTGCTGGGGCCTGCCAGCCCAGCTCTGGTGAGATCCTGGACTTAACCTTGATATCCATAGTACAGTACTGGCAGTGGCCACCAATCCCAGTGCCGCTGCCTGTCCTGCAGAGCTACAAGCCTCCGATTAGCCAGCAGTTCTCTGAAGCGAGACTTCCTCCTGGGATGGAACGCAAGTCTCATTATAATAATTAAAGGTCCGTGACTGAAAAAGTAAAGTGGGGTGAAAGGCCAAGCAGAGGCAGGTTCACCCCCAACATTTATGCTGGGTGCGGGGAGCCCACCATGAAGTATTGCTTCCTGTTTCTTGTGATTTTTCTTTTCCCAATGTGCTTCATACATTGATTATATAATAATTTTGTGGATGCAGCACTGCACAAAACTAAATGAGGACGTTAACAGTATAACTGTAGATATTTAAGCCCCGAATTTAACTTGGATTAGGAATTGGGCTGGCAGGGGCCAAGGAATGGCAAGCCAGCTTGACCTTAGCATTGAGAGGTCTGGGTGTTTGTAATTCCAGAGCATCATTTGCATACCCAAAATTGATGGGAATCAAGAGGCAGACAGCAGGGATGAATGGAATATTGGGCAACAGGAGGCTGCTGCTAGTGAAAAAGGTTGCACTTGTGCTTCTCCGGGACTCTACAAGAAAAGAAAAATTCATGTTTTCCTGTTGAGAATTTTCAGGCCCCAACTCCTCCTCCTCTCAGATTAACAGATTAAAATATCATCTAGGCCCATGTGCAGTAATCAGAGCTCGATATTTAAAGGTTTTTGGTTGGTGTCCTACCTACCTGTTCAAAAGAGCAAATAAAAATTGTAAACTGCAGGAAAGGAAATAGACCTTGGCACTAAGCCTCTGGGACAATTCTACTTTCTAACCTGCCCAGTTACTGCTGGACAGGCAATGTTAAAATCACCCACTTACTTTCAACATATACTAATTCAAATAAGAAAAGTATCTCCACAAGCAATTGGATATGAAAACAGAGATTAGACCAGCCTAACCAGACAGTCTCTGGTTCTTCATGGTAGCCCGAAGATAGTGGGAATAGCATACTGCCTCAGGATAAAGGCATCATGGCTGTTGGTCAGAATAGTGGGAGTTCACCAACATGATAGTTTGGGCGTGATCACACACCGAATGCACATTAATGGAGTGGAATCCCTTGTGGTTCCTGTATCTCTCCCTGTTGACATGTGGGACACATAGAGCCACGTGTGCAGTCTATGGCTTTCTGCATCATTTGGAATCTGCTACCATAGCAAAGCTGCATGTCCACACATCCTGTTTCTCTCTGGTTAGAGAGAAAATGATTAACTTACCTTTCTTTGCATGCATGGCCTTCATCATCTCTCAGATGCAGTGATGGGTGGCATAATGGGTTATGATTACAATGTCGCCTATTCCCACTGGAAGGACACGATTATGTAGAAGTTCAGGGTGATAGTAACCTTGATGGTCACTAGAAGCCCCATCGTTTCCTGGTGTGGGGCTGCAGGCCTTGTTGAAGGAGGTGGCACAATTATGTGACCACCTCTGTGATGAATCTCAGATGTCTTACACTTTGCTCCTAGGTGAGGTAGAGGTTTGAGAGTGCTCCATGAAAACTTGTAGTGGGCAGGGCGTTCTGGGGAGATTCTTCCCCCTCCCCCCTCTGTGTAGAACTTCCCCTCTCTGCAGACTCTGCTCCATTTATTTGTTCTGTTGCAGAATCAGAGGCAACTACAGCCCCACATATCTGTTGCAACCTTTGTATGGACAGTTTACTAAATCCTCTGCTCTCCCTGTGAGGATCTAGCAACACTCCCTGCCAAATCCAGAATCTACTACAATACCTCCCAAAACACTCTGCAGTATTTTCACAAACCTTGCAGTAGGAAAAGTCCAATGCACCTCACTTGCAAGTTGCATTGCTAGCCCTTTAAATAGTGCAAGCAGGGGTCTCACATGCATGTTCAGCTTTGAATGATTAACAAGGGTTCATTGGACCCATGCAGTCCAAATTTCAAAAACATGTATCAAATCAGCTGATCTGCCAGTTTCAGAATCACCTGGGCCACGTTGGGCAGGCTCGGTGGGAGCGGTCACGGAGCTGACCGCCCCCTGCGATTGCCTCTGCACTGCCATTTTACGCGGGTGGGCCAATTAAGTCCTGCTCAGCCCTACCTGTGCCAGCGGGGGGAGGAAGGAGAGTCGGGCATGTGCACGAAAGAGCATTTCAATCTCCCTGAGGCACAGAGCTGCCTCAGGGAGATTGAAGTGCTTTTGGAAAACAAATAAATGTAATAAAAATTTATTGAAACATATCCCCTCATGTGACTGTGTTACATGAGATGGGACATGTTTTTATTTTTCTGAAAAACTTTTTATTTCATTCGTAAATTGACAGAAATCTTTGTATCCTCACTGGCTACGGGTGAGGTCCCAGAGGACTGGAGAATGGCCAATGTTCTTCCATTGTTTAAGAAGGGTAGCAGGGATAATCCAGGAAATTACAGGCCTTACGTCATTGGTAGGGAAATTATTGGAGAAGATTCTTCGTGACAGGATTTACTACCATTTGGAAGCAAATGGGCGTATTAGTGAGAGGCAGCATGGTTTTGTGAAGGGGAGGTCGTGTCTCACTAACTTGATCAAGTTTTTTGAGGAAGTGACAAAGATGATCGACGATAGAAGGGCAGTGGATGTTATCTACATGGATTTCAGTAAGGCCTTTGACGAGGTCCCTCATGGCAGACTGGTACAGAAGGTAAAGTCACACGGGATCAGAGGTGAGCTGGCAAGATGGATACAGAATTGGCTTGGTCATAGAAGACAGAGGGTAGCAGTGGAAGGGTACTTTTCTGAATGAAGAGCTGTGACTAGTGGTGTTCCACAGGGATCAGTGCTGGGACCTTTGCTGTTTGTAGTATACGTAAATGATTTGGAGGAAAATGTAACTGGGCTAATTAGTAAGTTTGCAGATGACACTAAGGTTGGAGGTGTTGCAGATAGTGAAGAAGATTGTCAAAGGATACAACAGGATATAGATCGGTTAGAGACTTGGGCGGAGAAATGGCAGATGGAGTTTAATCTGGACAAATGCGAGGTAATGCATTTTGGAAGGTCTAATACAGGTAGGAATTATACAGTAAATGGCAGAACCCTTAAGTGCATCGACGGGCAGAGGGATCTGGGTGTACAGGCCTACAGGTCACTGAAAGTGGCAATGCAGGTGGATGAGGTAGTCAGGAAGGCATATGGCATGCTTGCCTTCATCGGCAGGGGTATTGAGTATAAAAGCTGGGAAGTCATGCTGCAGCTGTATAGAATCTTGGTTAGGCCACACTTGGAATATTGCGTGCAATTCTGGTTGCCACATTACCAGAAGGATATGGAGGCATTGGAGAGGGTGCGGAGGAGGTTTACCAGGATGCTGCCTGGTCTGGAGGTTATTAGCTATGAGGAGAGGTTGGAGAAACTCGGATTGTTCTCACTAGAGCGACAGAGATTGAGGGGCGACTTGATAGAAGTTTACAAAATTATGAGTGGCATGGACAGAGTAGATAGTCAGAAGCTTTTTCCCAGGGTGGAAGATTCAATTACTAGGGGACATAGATTTAAGGTGAGAGGAGAAAACTTTAGAGGAGATGTGCGGGGCAAGTTTTTTACGCAGAGGGTAGTGAGTGTCTGGAATTCGCTGCCAGAGGAGGTGGTGGAAGCAGGTACGATAGTGGTGTTTAAGAGGCAGCTTGACAAATACATGAATAGGATGGGAATAGAGAGATCCGGACCCTGGAAGTGCAAAATGTTTTAGTTTGATAGGCAATATGATCGGCGCAGGCTTGGAGGGCTGTACTTTCCTTTATTCTTTTTTCTTTGTTTGTAAAAGGTTTAGGAAACCTCAACCTGCTCGTGGATGAGATTTCCTAAAAAACGTAAAGGCCACTTGGCCTTTTAGTCTGCCCGCCAACCGTAAGTTTGGACGGGCAGCATAAACTTGAAATTAATTACCTACTTAATGGCCTTAATAGGCCTTTCAATTATCGGCGAGCGCACAGCCAATTCTGGCGCGCACCCTCCAAACAAAACATCGTGAGACAGCATGATGATGTCAGGATGCACGTCCGACGTCATCGCGCGTCATCTTATGCGCTGGCGTGTCGAGCCCGTCCCTGCACAGCGACTGAAAAATACTGGCCTTGGTGTAGGTAAGACATGCCTGTGCTAACACTTGGCTGAAAGTGCTGAAACTGGCTGGAAGTGCTGCGTGTGCCATTTTCTGACTTTGCAGCACTGATGGGGTAATAGAACCAAATTTTACAGCTAACATGATGTGTGTTACATACTTGGAAGTACCAGGTAACTTTAGACCTGTGGCTCCCAAAGCTCTCCACCACGGTGGTTTTCTTCATGTCATGTTTTTGCCTGTTGCAGACTAATTGACAGAGATTGATTGTTATGATTAGTCAACAACTTTATTATTGTTCTTTAGTGTGACTACCAGGAAAGTCGAAGGTGAATTCGGTTGATCTTGGTCTTTTTCATGCAGTAATCCCTATGTCATAAAACATTTCTAAATGGAAATTCATCGAATAATGAAATCAAAACCAGGGGAGCAAAAATGTCAATGTACTAAAAGGGAAAAAGATATGTCCAAAATGGCAAAATGAAAGATGGAAAAGGTCAAGAACAAAATTGTATTTGCATAATCCTTCTCTTCAGGAACAAGCCCTTCAATTAATGAAAATTAATTTTTGAATTTTATGTAATTTGTATGCTGAAGAATGATTTGACCTATTGTGCTTTATGTGCCTTTAATTTCAGTATTTCTGTAACTTTAATTTACCTTGTTCTCTTTTCTCACATTCTCCCTTTCTCTCTGTTCAACATATGCTGTCTATCCAGGTTCTCTGCCTGGGTCATTCTGCTCTTCATCCTCGTCTACCTCTTCAATAGAAAGCAGACAATCCAAACAAAGGCAGCCACCCACACGACAACGGAATTTGGCCAACTCAAAGAAGCTGGCAACTAAGCCAGCACCTGCCATCACCAGGACCACCATGGGTATTTTTTTAATATTCATTAAAGTAAACCATATAAGCATTTAATCATTACATTATTGGAAGAAAATTTTTACAGTCAATTGAATTTATTGAAATCTACTAAACCAGGACCATGTCAAGTCAAGGTCAATGGATTTTGTGATATGGAAGTGCAGTGCATGTAAAGTGTATTAACTACTAATTAATGTGCTCATCATGGCGCTTTCATTTTTCACTAACTCTTACTTCTGTATCATTTAAGTGGTGTAGGCAGAACAACTGTGAGAATGATACTGGCTAGCCAATGCAGAATGACGCTGGTCACTATAAATATTAAATGAAGCAGAATTTATAAGCTTTATATTAATTCCTGGACAGGAATGTGACTGAGCAAACTACTGGCCTTTCTGGAAGCAGTAGCAGTGAGGTTCAACCGACTTTGATGAAGAACCTCAATTGCATACCTGACCAAAACAGCAGTTCACCTGGGATCCAGTGTAATGGCCCCTAGCACAACATACATGCTGTTGGTGGGGAATCCTCTGTGAAGGTTGGGAGCACTAGGGTCAGGGAAACTCTCATGGCATACAAGGAAATGAAATCATTTTTAAAAAAAACTTAACTTGCTGGGCTTATTTTGGCTCTGTTTCTTGATCCTGATCCTCCACTCAATTTTAATCGCCCTCCTATCGGAGGGAGCGAAAATTTACCCCTCTGTCTTCATTCACAGAACCAATTCTGCATCTAAATATTTATGCAGTTAGGTAGTTACTATAATCCATTCAATCTTTGTTTATGACATTGTGAATGTTCTCATTGTAATGGAATAATGTGGCTAGCATCCAGATGTACAATTTTGCAAATGAAACCTGTAATACAGTGTTTAAAGCACATTTCATTTATGAAAAGTTGCAGATATTATACGTTAATTGCACAAGATTAAGATAGTGCATTCAGGAAAATAGTTGAATTATTGTTTTTATTTGTGTGACTGGAGGTGCAGTTATAGTTTGATGTCAAGGTTAACAATCCATTCAACTGCTTCAACTGGCATAGTGAATGATTGTGATGCCACCAGGTATGGATCTCTCAGGGCAGAAGCTTAGTATGTGGGCAATAGTCTGACTTGGATGGCCACAGCAACTGTGAGCTGTTCCTCATGTTCCACTTGTGGAGCAAGTTGCCACATTTTCCCTGGCCCATCTTCCAGCAGTTGGGAGTTATCCAGCTCTTCCATGGAAGGTTGAAACCTAGGACCTCGCCACTTGGATCAGTCACCAAGTTGCTGATGGTGATGTTTGCAGTCAGCCAGGAGTTCCACCATCAAGAGATGGGGCTGTTGTGAATTTGTAGGATGTGGAGTGTATTCCAGTCGGAGCTATGGGATGTCAGTCGAGTGCATGGTTTTTCTTTTGAAGTCCTGTGTCAGTGGGGATGATTTGTTAGCGGTCAGCTGGTGGTGTTCTTTGAGGAAGATGTTTTCTCTGTGGCCATCAGGAGGTTCAGTGTGTGCTAGCACAGAAAGTCACTCGAGCTGTATTGGTCTCAACATACCAGAGATAATCCTCATGACTTCCTGGAGGCGAATATCTACCATGTTTGTGTGGTAGCTCCTGAGCCAGGTTGAGCACCAGTACTCTGTAGTTGGGTAGATCAAGGTGAGTAAAGCAGTGTGTAGTTTGCTTCCCCAGGAGGTACCTCCAGTTTACGTATGAGATACAGAATCATCTTGACCTTGGCTCTGGTATTCTGGCGGTGTTGTACAGTCAAGAGTGAGAGGAGGGAAACAGAAACTTTCACGTGGTCCTTCAGGTTTTCCAACTTGAAAACCTGTGAATTACTGCTGTCAAGAGGGTGACGAAACCCCAGCCATCAGGCATCCGGTCCAAGCAATAGAAACTTACTGGAAAAAGATTGAATAATTGAAAAGACTGTTTACAATAGTGAGGCTTATCAACTTCCATGCAATTGCGAGTCAGTGCAATTCATCCTATGGAGTGAGCTACTCAGGAGCATCTCTCAGAGTCATACCATGTGCTTATTTTTACTTTTTAATGGGCATTTGCAAAAGTCTAGGGGCAATTTTAGCCTAACCACCATCAGGAAACTGATAAGATCAGGTGCAATATTGATTTTATTCCCTGCCTGTTTTACTCTCCATTGAAATCAGGGAAGATAATATTGGATGAGATGACATTGTAAGAAGATTTAGAATCTATAACATTACTGTTAATGGTTGTTCTCCCACCGTGGGAGGGTGAAGGTGGAGTACAAAAATTCACCCCAGTCTGTTCTGACATGGCTGACCCTAGCCAAGAGTGCCTGTAAAAGCATCACAGTCAGTTCGGCACCCCAGGAATATCAGCAGAAAATCCTGCTCCTGATCACTACTGCCATTGGAAGTGCATCTGTAAAGGTTGAGGAAGAATAGTACCAGCCTCAGTTGTGATGAGACCTGTGGTAAAATAGCCCATCAAAGCTCACATATGGATTATTGTCATTTGGACTGAGGGTGGTCAGTGCTGGTGGACTGATATTCCACCTTGAAATATATACCCTTTTTAGATTTGACTTTTTCTCAACACCTTTGTTCATGTTTGTTCGCGGTTATACAGGAATTTCCATAAGCAGACCAAGCACTGTGTGTTTACACAATTCCCAAGCTTTGTGATCTGAGGAGGGGAGGGCGGGTGGGGCACCAGGGTGTCCTATTGATTGAAGATCAGGGCAGTGCTGGAATTTTATCTTGATGAGAGATTGTGAGCTTGCTGGTCCTGGTGATTCCCTGAAGATCAGGGAATGACAGGGCTGTGAAGGACTGAGGACTCCTTCAGAGGTCAAGGGGGAACACTCCTGCAGCTCTGGCCTAGAAGGAGTTCAATGACAAGCAAAATAATAAACTTTACTAGGACCTCTTCTGGTCAGCCAGCTACTCCTGCCTCGCTACTGTCAGGCAATAGACAGTTCGAGATTCCCCTGGTTGGATCTTACAAATTATTTAATCAGGCCTTGACTTTTGAATTTTAAGTGGGCCCCAGCCTGCTTTTAGCAGGGCCTTGTCCAGGGCTTAAATCAACAATGTTAAAATTACAAAACAAAAACAGAATTACCTGGAAAAACTCAGCAGGTCTGGCAGCATCGGCGGAGAAGAAAAGAGTTGACGTTTCGAGTCCTCATGACCCTTCGACAGAACTTGAGTTCGGGTCCAAGAAAGAGTTGAAATATAAGCTGGTTTAAGGTGTGTGTGTGGGGGGCGGAGAGATAGAGAGACAGAGAGGTGGAGCGGGGGGGGCTGTGGTTGTAGGGACAAACAAGCAGTGATAGAAGCAAAACAAAAACAGAATTACCTGGAAAAACTCAGCAGGTCTGGCAGCATCGGCGGAGAAGAAAAGAGTTGACGTTTCGAGTCCTCATGACCCTTTGACAGAACTTGAGTTCGAGTCCAGGCAGATCATCAAAAGATGTCAACGACAATAGTACAATAGAACACATAGGTGTTAAAGTTAAAGTTGGTGATATTATATAAACGAATGTGCTAATTAAGAATGGATGGTAGGGCACTCAAGGTATAGCTCTAGTGGGGGTTTTTTTTTATAATGGAAATAGGTGGGGAAAGGAAAATCTTTATAATTTATTGGAAAAAAAAAGGAAGGGGGAAACAGAAAGGGGGTGGGGATGGGGGAGGGAACTCATGACCTAAAGTTGTTGAATTCAATATTCAGTCCGGAAGGCTGTAAAGTCCCTAGTCGGAAGATGAGGTGTTGTTCCTCCAGTTTGCGTTGGGCTTCACTGGAACAATGCAGCAAGCCAAGGACAGACATGTGGGCAAGAGAGCGTTAAAAGAGCAATGTTAAAATTACAGCAGCCAAGAATACAGTGGCTTGGAGCCGGGGACTCGAATTTAGGATTTTGACTCTTCGCCTGATCCTTTTCCGTCCATCAAGAGTGGGATTAGGATTAAAGTAAAAGCCATTGAGCAACATTGAATATTGAATGAACTGCATTCTTGTCCATTTAAATATTGGCAAGGCTAAAAATTTCATATCCTAGCTACTGAATTCATGTCCCTCAGCAGCAACTGGGTGGAATTTTCCGTGCCCACTGGCATCAGATGTCATGGCGGTTGTGAGCAGACAATATGGAGGCCAAAAATCGGTTTCACGACGTCATGAAGACAGTTTGCAATCCTCCATTCCGCCCATCAATGGCAGACCATGTTTCCCGCTGCTGCATGTTGGGAACTTCATTGTAATACATCTGCATATCATTATAAGCCAAACTCCCTGGAATCATCCCCCCACGCTAGATCATCCGTGTATTAATCATGCCAACGTGTTTCACAACTGAACATAAGCGACATGCACCTGGCAAGCTGCACTTCGCTCGGGACTTTGAGGGTTGTTTGCTTAACTTGCTTTAGGCAGCACAAATGTTCATCAGTGCCAGGCAGCACCAAATCACTTTTAGGGAGCTCCCGGGCAGGTCTCTACTTATGAGACCTGATGTAAGGTGGGGGTGGCTTTTCATGGCTGCAGGACTATGGCTTGCTTGGGAAAGGGGGGAGAAGTGGCCTCAGGCAAGGGAAGAGGCTATAGGGCTAGGGCATTGGTGGGGAACCGGGGTATCTCAGGGTGTGTGAGGACACATGTTGATCTGTGCAGGTGGTTTCAAGAGGGTGAGGGCTGAGGAGGCAGTCTCCAGAGGAGATGAGGCCAGATGAAGATGTGTCAGAGAGTGAGTGGTGATGTCCCTTGGGCTGGCAGTGAGTGAGATGCCAGTGAATGTGTGATGGACTTGAGTGTGTGAGTTTAAAGTGATGAGATAGTTGCCTTACCCTAGTGGCACGGATGAGACCATCCATCCTCTTTCTGCACTGGATGGCCAACCCCTTGTGTGCAACATTGGCACTGACCACCACTGCCACTGCCTCCCAAACCAGAGTGGTGACACTGCGGCCAGAGCAGGGGTAGAGACAATTGTGGAGGGCTCAAATAGTGTTCAGAAGGTGTCCCAGGCACACGTCACTGAATTGGGGGGGAGGGGGGCTGCTGTCTTCTTGTCTTTCAGGGCCATGTCTTCTGTGCAGCAGTCCTAGGCTGGAAGCACTGAGAGGTGTGCGTGTGGCTGCACTTTAAATATGGCACACACCATGTGGAAGCGGCAAGGTGATGGCATGACAGGTGAATTGGAGGTAACCTGCCAGCAAAATAGCGTGTTTCCCGGGAATGCATGATCAATGAGGTGGGATTGGGATGAAAACCTGCCATTGCGGCCAATGGGTAAAATGTCCTTTTTCCCGCCCGCTACCACGCTTAGTGCAAATCTGGGACAATTCCGCCCACTGTCTCAGGCAGAACCAGAATTACAACAGTGGTATCCTAATTGACCCCAAGTTGAGTTTTGTATCCCACGTCTGCTCTATCATTAAAAACTGCCCAATTTCACCACTGCCAGAATATTACGCTCATCGGGCGGGCATGTGCCTGACCAAATGAGCATAAAATGACACACGATATTTTGGACGGCAGCACGCCCGCTGACAATTAAAAGGCCTTTTAAGGCCATTAAAGTACTAATTAAGTGTTATTTTTCGCTGCCCATTCAGACTTATAGTTAGCGGGCAGGCAAAAAGGCCAAGTGGCCTTTGCGCTTTTTAGGAAACCTCACCCACAGGCGGGATGAGGTTTCCAACAGCAGTTAAAATTAAAATAAGAATTTTAACATGTCCCTGCTCATGTGACAGAATCACATGAGGGCACATGCTTTTTACCATTTTATAATTATTTTTCATTTTTTATATCTTCAGGTCCCTGAAGGAGCTCTGTGCCTCAGGGATCTTTTTCAGCACGCACCTACACGCATGCGTGAACTTGCGCTCTCGCCCTCCTCCTACCCACCCCCCCACCCCCCCCACAATGCGCATTTCACGCTGGGCGGGTCTTAATTGCCCACTAGCGTGAAATCATGGTCTGGCCCCAATCGTGGGTGGCAGTCGGCTTCCTGACCACTCCCGCCCGCCCCCGCCGAGCCCGCCCGGTCCGTAACTTTGCCATCTCCCAACCCCTTTAAGCTCATCTGCTGCTGAAGTCATCCATCCATAGATTTGTCACCTCCAGACATTAAGGGGAGAAATTTCTCCCCGTCGGGGAGCCTGAGCAGGAGCGGGTGCCCGTGATCGGCTGCGCGCTGCCATTTTACGTGGGCGGGACAATTAAGGCCTGCCCAGCACAATGTGCACCTGGAAGCTCTGAGCATTCCCTGTGCGGGCGGGGGAAGGAGGCTGAGTCAGGGCCTGCGCTCTTTTGCGCATGCATGCGAAAGAGTGTAGGAATCTCCCTGAGGCACGGAGCAGCCTCAGGGAGTTTAATTTCATTGTTAAAAATTTAAATAAGGAAAGAAAAAGAAATTTTCAGACATATCCCCTCATGTGACAGTGTTACATGAGCTGGGACATGTCAATGAATTTTAATGAAAAAATGTATTTAATTTACAAATCTTCATGAAACCTCACCCCGCCCATGGATGAGGTTTCATGATAAATGCAAAGGCCGCCTGGGCTCTTCACCTGCCTGCCAACCATAAGGTTGGACGGGCAGCTCTGTTAATCGTTTTAATTAGTTTTTGAATGGCCTTAATACACCTTTGACAGTTCGGCTGGTGCGCAACCAACTCCAGTGCATGCCCACCAAACTGAAAATTGGGATGACCCACAGTGATGTCAGGATGCATGCCTGACATTACCGCGCATCATTTTACGCTTCGATGAGTGGGGCCCACCCCCAACACCAAGCCAAAGATTCTGGCATAAGTGTTTTTTCTAGCCAGCCTTCCAGCTTCCATGTTCTGTAAACAGAAGCTCACCCAAAAGCTCATTCTGCTTGCCGAACTGTTACCTGCTTAATCATCACACCTCTATCTACTGACCTGTATTGGCTTCTAGCCGTCCCAAAGTCTCAATTCTCTCCTTGTGGTTTTGCCCTCCTAATTTCCATAATCCTCTTCAGGCCTGTAAACCCCTCTCCGCCAAATATTCCATTACACTTACTCTCATTTAGTATGCCATTCCCCACTTTGACAGCTGTACCTTTGGCTATCAAACTCATGCTCTAGAAATCCCTCCCAGAACTCCTCTACTCTTTCTTAAAACCTAACTGACAAACTTTTCATCATCCCTCCTTCTTTTGCTTGGTATCAATTTTTTGATTACACCTCTGTGATGTTTTTCTATATTAAAAAGGACAATGTAAATGCACGTTGTTTTTGTTGATGACAATTCATTGCTCACTACAAGGCATTTCCCCTTTGTCCACAGACCAGCTGGGCTGGATTTTATGGCTCCACACAAAGGGTTTGCAGGCAGGGGGAGGCCCATAAAATGCCATGGGTGCCGGACCAGCCGCCTATCCACTTGTCCCTGCCCCAACTGCAATTTTACCAATGATGCAGGCACCCCCACCGCCTGTGAGTCAATTCAAGCCTTTAAGTGACCAATTAATGACCACAGATCAGCCTCATCCTGTCACCGCTGTGATTTAACCACACCAAGCATCCAGCATATGGTAGTTCTCACTGCGCGGGTTGGTGGCCAGCAAGGGGTGGTGGGTTGGGGTAGGGCAGTACCTCCTTAACGGGCTCCTTGGGGCTATCTGAGGGCCTCTCCACACCTCCAGCCTGCCTACCTTGGCCCTCCACCTTCCTATTACCGGAGCCTTCTAGCCTGCCTCCAGCAATACCCAATCCCTCCGTTTCCCTTTCACCCTGGTTCCGGCTCCTGGGCACTGGGGACTGTTGTAGATTCAGCAGTGACCATTGCTCCCTGTGGCACTGCTGGAACCAGAGAGCTGCCAGCCATTTGTTTGTCCAGCAATTCTCAGAGGCAGGACTTCCTGCCCGGATGGCGGTGGAAGTCCCGCCTTAACAATTAACATACCTCTGAGCATTAAATGCCTCAGGGCTTGACCCTGCATTTTTTCACCAAGGGGGATGGGGACCCCAGCACCCCGTTAGATCTAGCTCACTGTCTAATGTCTTCCATTTTGACAGGAATAGACTCCATTCAACTATTGGGGCAGAATTTTATGCTGATCGGGCGGGCGCGTGCCTGACCCAATCAGATGTGAAATCGTGCGAGATAACGTTGGGCGTGCTTCCTGACGTTATCCTGCGCTTGAGTGATATTCCAGTCAGCAGGTGTGCACAAAATTCAGAAGTACGTCTGCTGGCAATTAAGCCTATTAACGGAGCAATTGACTCTCATTTTTCGTGGTCTGTCCAACCTTACAGTTGGCGGACGGTCGAATCGCCAGGCAGCTTGTACATTTTTCATGAAACCTCATCCAAGGGCAGGATGAGTTTTCTGTTGTGAAATAAAAGAAAAATGTGTGGGCAGCACTTTTATCATCTATATTTTCAGGTGCCTGATTCTGGTGTTTGGAGATTTTTTTTCCGGCATTTTGAAGCTTTATTTGATGGTTTTCAGGTCTGCAGCTCCCTGAGGCAGCTCTCTGCTTTCAAAGAGCTTTCTCTCAACACTCACCTGCGTTGGCGTCATCGCCCTCCCTCTTCTTGCCCTCACCCTGACAGCGATCCCTGGGGCCAGTTGTGGTCAGTGGTCCATTTCCCAGCCAATCCCAGGACTGGTGATCATACCTGCCCACCCAACTACAAATTCAGGCCTTGGGCCAGAATATAACACCCATTGGGCAAGTGTCCCGATGTCATCGCGCACTTGCGGCATATTTCGGTTGGCGGGTACTCATGGAAGTCAGCAGCACGCCAGCCAACAATTAAAAGGCCTATTAAGGCCATTAAAGTTATAATTGAAATAAATTTTTTACTCACAGTTGGTGGGCAGGCAAAAAGGCCAAGTGGCCTTTGCGTTTTTTAGGGACCCTCAATCATGGGCGGGCTGAGGTTTCCAACAGCAAATGAAAATAAAATAAAAATTTTAACATTTCATTAATAACATGTCCCTTCTCATAGGCCAGAGTCACATGAGGGGACATGTTTTATAACATTGTTAAAATCTTTATTTTTAATGTTCAAAACTCTTCAGAGCTGCCTCAGGGAGCTTTTCCCGTGTACATGCGCGAACTTGCGCTCTCGCCCTCCTTCCCCCCAAACAAGCAGTGCTGAGCGCTGCCGCACACGTTGCTCACTGGGTGGGCCTTAGTTGCCCCATCAGTGTGAAATCGCAACCTGGCCCCGTTCACGGGCAGTGGTCGGCTTCCCCCCGCCCCTGCCGAGCCCACCCAATGATGGAAAATCTTGGCCTTGTATTTTTAAAAATCTCATAACGACAGAAATATATGCTATGTACAACATGGAGGGAGAGAATATCACTGAGAGGAAAGAGTAGAGGAAGAATTAATAAATAGTAATCATCTTAAAATGCAGTTTACTTTAACTTTACACATTTTGATTGTTTAATTTAAGGTTTGCGGAAGCGAGCTCCATCTGTTGGCAGCCTGGGCTGTGTAGAAACTGATAAGACTGAAATGCAAATTGGAGATCGTGTAGTTGTGGTTGGACAGAGGAGTGGAATAATACGATTTTATGGGAAGACGAGCTTTGCACCAGGTAAGTTAATTGGATTTAACAAAACTAATAATTCCATACTTGTTATAACAAATGAGAACACTCATCTGTTTTCATTAAAGCATTAGGAGTTCTTAAAGGATATGTTGCCTACCCTCTTTCTTGCTCACTTTCTATGCTTCCCCTAGGCCTTGTTTCTGATCGTTGACAGCTCTGCCATTCTGCAAATGTATCTCTTCTGTCCTGCTAATCTTCCTCCTACCTCACCATTTCCAAACTGCCAATAACAATAACTTTATTTATTTAGTGCCTAAATGTAGTAAAAGGTTTCAAGGCACTTCACAGGAGCATTATCAAACAAAATTTGACACAAACCACGGAAGGATGGGTGTTTGGGGTGGGGTGGGAGGCAGTACTGTAGCAGTAATGTTACTGAACTGGTAATCCAAAGGCCCAAAATGATGCATAATGCTCTACCCCGATTGCATCCGTGGTGCAAAGGTCCATGGGCGGACTCCCCGCCTTGCTGCCGATTGAGGCCATTAAGTTGGCAATTAATGCCCACTTTGGACCTCGTCCTGCTGCCGCTGGTATTAACCCAGCGGTGGGTGGAGGGGGGTGCTGACGATGTGACGTGCATGACAAGCAAATCCTGGCATGTTTGCTTGCAAGCTCCCAGTGAACGTCCCATATTCAAATTGGTACTCAGCGCCTGATTGAGGAATTCAGCATCAGGAAGAAGGGGATGTTGTGGTGGAGCCTGCTGAAAGCCATCCCCTGCCCTTGCTGCCGACTCCCTTTCACCCTTCCTCTGCAGTGATCCCTATCTCATGCACTCTTCCTGCCATCACTCACCCGTGCCCTGGCTCCTTGGCCTCGGGTGGGTGTCATTTTGGCTGATATTCAAAAGAACTACTGGCCTCTGATTGGCTGGCAGCCTTTGGGGGATGGGACTTCTGGCCCGCGGGGTTCTGATACGGGGAAAGGGCCTGCTGGTGGCTTGCCAAGTGCCTGATTGACATGTGATACTACTGGGCCTTCCCAGGAAGACACTACACAAGGCTCTTGCCGGCTTTCCAGTGGGCAGAAGAGACCCCCGTTCCTGGCACAGATTCTGCCCAGGGTTTTAAGGACTGTTGGTTAGGTTGCATGTAGACCTGGTTATCCTAAATGCAGGAAGCCCGGCACCACCTGTGCTTAGGATAGCCCAATTTCTGAAAGTGCTCCCAAAAATATCAGGCTCTTCATTAACATGTGCAAGGGGCCTAACAACCACCAATGAAACCTAAAAAAAACCACAAAGTAAGATTCTGTATTTACACTCAATATCACCTCTCTTCACCCCTGCATTGTCTCTAAATTGTCAGACTGCTTGTCTGACGTCCAGTAGTAGATGAGCAAAAGCAGAATATTGGGAAGACCAAAGCCATTGTTGTTGGTCCCCTCCACAAACATCATCCACAAACTCCGTTCCCAAGCCACTGACCTCTCTCACTCCCTGGCAGCTATCTGACGCTGAACCAGGTAGTTCGCAACCTTGGTGTTGTATTTGACTCTGAGATGACCTTCCAACCACATATCTGCACCATCACTAGGGCTGCTTACTTGGCCTTAGGTAATGCCACCTGCATCCATCCATGACTCAGCTCATCTGCTGCTGAAACTCTCATCCTTATTTTTGTTACCTCTAACTTGATTATTTCTGTGCACTTCTGACCAGGCTCCCATCTTCCATCCTCCATAAAAGTAAGTCCATCCAAAGGTTTGATGCCCGCATCCTAACCCTTCTGTTCGCTGACCTATACTGGCTCCTGTACATGTACATACATTGTGCCTGTTTCAGCTGAACAAAATAAGTGACAGCCATTTGCTGACTCATTTCTCAGGAAAATGCCTTGACCAATCAGGGCCAAGCTGCCTTGTTTAAATTTCAAACAATGCTTGGCAGTTAACTGTTAGTCACCATCAGTGGACAGTCACCATCACTAGATAGTCTCCATGGCAATGCCACTTGCTAACCAGTCAGCACTCTCTTCACGTACAGTATAATTTGTTGTTTTCCCCCTTATTCTTGTATTCTTGTGAGTGTCCTGATGAGTGCAAGCTGAAAATCTGAGACATGTCTCTTTTTTCAGCAACACCTTTAACTATGTTAAAGAAACTATTTAAATACATGTTATTATGTGGTCAGATTTACAGAATCCAGATGAGAATGTAAAGTTAACCTCATATAGCGAAGAGGAAAATTTAAAAAAGGGATGGTAGGACTGAAAAGAATCAGAATCTTCTAAACAAGAAAAATGTCCATAATGTTATGATCCCCAGCTGAGGTTACCACTGAACAAGCGTGATCCCAGGTGGAACCCAGCTTGATAGATGCTAGCTTTTATTTGTTTGTTTAGATACATGGAGAGTGGCTGCTGAACTGAGTCACCAATGTCAGCCAATGAACTTTTAACAAAAGAATAAAACATTTATTAAACAAGAAAAGATGAACTATATTGTAATAGTCCTTCACCCAATACCTTTACAGATATATACAGATTTGTAAGAATTGAACACAAGTTACCTTATACTCTAATGTTCACAGTGAGTACAGTCCATGTAAACCTATGGCGACCTGTGGTCAGACACACCATACTCTGAAACCAAGGGCAGAATTTTCCTGTTGGCATGCAGGGGTGGGCCCCGAATGTCCCTGCGTAAAATGACGCACGGTGATGTTGGGCGAGTGTCCCAACATCACCGCGCGCCATTGCGATATTTTGTTGGGTGGGCACGCAATGATATCCGATGTGTGCCAGCCATTAATTAACAGGCCACTTAAGGCCCTTAACTCACCAATCAATGCTGATCTTTCGACGCCTGTGCAATCTTCGGGTCGGCACACAGGTGCAATGGGCAGGCGGGTACAACATATTTGTATAAATCTCATCCACGTGCGGGATAAGAGGTCTCACTGGGGTCGTGAGTGTGCTCTCTCAAGTATTGATTTTTCAAAGTTTTTGAAACTTGCCTGTGTGATCTGCAATACTTCAAAACGCATATCAGCTGCTTTGTCTGGACTCTTAACCTTCAGGTCAGCACTCTGCAGTGAGTAATCATTTTTGGGCCTGCAGGTTTCAGGTAGCCTTCCCTTAGTCTGGGATGGGAGCTGAACTGTCCACCAGAGGCACCTCCTCTGAGGAGAAAGGGAGGGCTAGAAGGGGGAGGAGACCTGGAGTGGACATTCAGCCTCCAGGGGAGCCACCTTTGGGAGGACAGACGCAGGCACAAGGGGCACAGGGCCAAGAGGTACACCAAGGCGGAAGGGGCCGCAGAGGACACCAGTGTCCTGCTGCCAGCGTATCCAGGCGGCAAAGCAGCTACCTCAATATGTCTGAGGTGCAGTGCCGAAGGAGGCTCTGTCTCTCAAGGAGGACAGTCAACTACATCTGTCAGATGATTGGGCATGAGATCTCTGCTAACTGTGTGGGTGGACACCCCATGCCAGTGGCTCTATAGGTCATAGCTGCTCAACTTCTATGCCTCTGGCTCCTTCCAGGGGTCGGTGGTGATCTTTGCAGTGTCTCCCAATCAGCTGTCCACACTAGTCTCAAGCAGGTTACAGATGCTCTGTTTAGGTATGCATTGACTTTCATCCACTTCCGTTGGGACCAGGCAAGCCAGACACAGTGAGCCAGAGGCTTCACGGCCATTGCTGGCTTCCCCCGCGTCCAGGGTGCAATAGACTGTACACATGTGGCCATCAAATTGCCAGCAGGTGAGCCTGGTGCCTTCATCAACTGGAAGGGATTTCACTCCATGAACATGCAGATAGTGTATGATCACAGGATGCTGATTTTGCAATCTGTGCAAGGCACCCAGGCAGCTCCCATGATGCCTGCATCCTCAGACATCGCAGGTGCCGGGGCTGTTCAGTGCTCCAGACCGGCTGGATGGATGGCTGCTGGGTGACAAGGGATATCCCCTCAGAAGGTGGCTCATGACGCCTCCCCACCGTCCAAAAACAAAGATGAGCAGCGGTACAATAGGAGCCACGCCTCCACAAGGTGGAGAGAACCATCAGTCTTCTCAAGATGTGCTTCCGATGCCTGGACCGCTCAGGGGGCACACTCCAGCACCCGCCAGATCGTGTGTTAGTGATAGTGGTTGCATGCTGCACTCTCCACAATCTTGCGCTGGAAAGGGGGGACTAAGTGGACAATGAAAACGTCGATGCAGTGGCTGCGGCTGCACACGCTGAGTCTAGCAGTGCGTCCTAGGATGAGCATGCACAGGGAAATGCTGAGGGGGTAGACGCTGACCTGGGCATACTGCAGGGAGGAAGGGACACCTGGGAGGCTTTAATCCAACGAACCTTCAGCTAGCACACCGCAGATGGCGATCCAGGACAAGCCTGGGCTGTAGGCTCGATACTCAATACCTAAGTGCCAAATCTGCCAGGTTATGAACAGTAACTAAGGGCCTTGTTAAAGCTGAATGTCCCACTAAGCACTCATAACATTTTTGGAAACCATACACATGCAGAAAAAAAGAGGCACCCTCAGCCATGGTCACATGTCTGAATTTAATATCACAAGCAAAGAAACTTAAGCCAAAAAATGGCAATGGTGTACCAATTCAAAGCAAATCATAAAAGCTTCATCTCAGGCCAATACAAAAGGAACAGTGTTAAACCCGTGGTGTGCCTAAGGTGCCTTATGTTTATGTTTCCGGGTGCTATCTCTTGGCGCTGCCCCATCGCTGGAGACAGCCTGCTGATTCTGCTGTCCTGTTGGCCTTGATGACCTTGGCGGTCGTCCATGGTCCGTGGAGCATGTGCTGGCCTCGCCTGGGAGGGATCTGCCAGGTCTACAGCTGGCATCTCCCCAGTCATCGCAGCCTTACCGGACGCTACGGTCACTGAGAAAGGGGCGGAGGAGCTGCCACCCTCATCCGGAGCACCCTGAGAGGTGCCCGCTGAGACGACAGGCAGCTGTTGTGCTGATGTGAGGTCACCCTGCTCACCGTGGATGGATGGACACCGAGCTGGGAAACTTGGTGCCCAGACCATCTCCCACACTGGCAATGCCGATGTGAGGGCTTGCTGGTCAGAGTGCATTCCCAGGAAGCTCTAATGGGTCTCCTAAAGGAGCATCTCCACGAGTGTCGTCGCCACTCTCTCCATGGCGCTTGGACATGTGGCTCATTGCTTTGGCGAGCATCCACGTAGACTCCTTCACCATGGAGACCAAGCCAAACGTAGCCTCATGTATCTCCCCCAGATGCTCCAGCACGCCCGGCTGCATTTCCTACCCCTGCTGCGTGGCAGATGACTCCAGAGGCACGTCATCATCAGGCACCGACTGACCATGTGCCTGGTCCCCTGCAGTCCTCCGACTGCTGGCACCATGGCACTCCCTGTCTCTGCCAGCTCCTTCAGTGACTGTGAAGTGCCCTCACCACTGTGTCCCGGGATACTAGCCGATGTTCTAACTCTCACCAAGGTGTTAGTATCTGCACTGGTTCCTGCCTGGCAGAGGTGGTGTGATGCTGGTGAGACTTCAGGGCCCTCAGGTGTGAGAGGGGGCCTCTGCTCCTGCTCCTCCTCACGGCCCTGCTGCGCTGATGCTGAAAGGAAGAACAAGGACATTGGTTCAGTTAACGTGGAGACAATGACAAAGTGCATCCCTATCCCCTGGATCATTATGCGTTCATCCTTCCATAAGCAATGGTCAAACCGTGTTGCAAAACTAAATCGCATTCAGCACTGCTATGGCTGTTGGGAGAACAATGCTGACCTCACTGCTGGGCATGCATACCGTGAGCCACCCAGTCTCACCAAACTCCGTCTTTCACACAAGGGTTTCCGATCTCCGCTCTCCAAGGACTCGCTTTGGAATCTTCTCCCAAACCGATGTTTTCTCTCAGATGCCTTCTGCAAGGGTTCACCTCCAGGGTTTCGAACTCTCCTTCCAATGTTCCTCTCCCCGGGTCACCACATGCATTCAAGCTGTCTTCCATGCACCCTCTTTCACTGACTCACCCATCAACAGTACACCGCTGCTTCAAATGCCCATAGCAAAGAGTTACAGCTTCCAAACCAAACTGCTGTTTCTAGTTTCTTCTGTTTGTGTCTATGGGAGTGACCTGCCTCTCTGGACCCCTGTTGCTATGTAACAGCCCAGTTTCTCTAATCTTGTTTGTTTAACTTATCTGCAACAGTCGTAAAACTCTGGAAGCAATCTAAAGGCAGTAATCAAACAGATGAGCCTTCAGATGAGAAGGGTCATGAGGACTCGAAACGTCAACTCTTTTCTTCTCCGCCGATGCTGCCAGACCTGCTGAGTTTTTCCAGGTAATTCTGTTTTTGTTTTGGATTTCCAGCATCCGCAGTTTTTTGTTTTTATCAAACAGATGAGTTTGGGTAATGTTATAAACCTTGAGGGTGAATCCTAAGCTCCTTTGAAGACACTGATTAATTTGATAATTAATGTTTTATGTGCAGGTTTAATTCCATTTAAAAATACTGTTTGGGAATGATGTGGAGCATTTACTTAAGTACAACATTTCACTTTGTTAGCATCTCCATATAATGCCATGTGCTAGTGTAGTGGTGATTCATGGTACTATTGAGTATATCATGAATCTACATTTCAAAGTGGAACCTTGTAAAATGTTATATTATATCAACAGCTCTGCAGACAAAATGTTTGGGTACTAGCAGGGCAGAGGTTCATGGGGAGAATTTTCTGAATGTCAGGTGGGCCGGTCAGGAACTGGCGTGGGCGGGCGCAGAGCTGATCGTCGCCTGCGATTGGCTGCACACCGCCATTTAATGTGGGCGGGCCAATTAAGGCCCACCCAGTGTGACGTACAGCTGGTAGCGCTCAGTGCTACCTGTGCAGGCGGGGGGAGGAGGGAGAGCTGGGAACTGCACTCTTTCGCGCATGTGCGCAAAAGAGTGCAGAAATCTCCATGAGTCATGGAGCTGCCTCGGAGATTAAGTTCATATTGAAATTTTTTAATAAAGAAAGATAAAAATTATTTACACATCCCCCCTCATGTGACAGTATCACATAAGCTGGGACATGTTTGTCAATTTATCAGAATTTATTTATTGATTTTATTAAACCTTCAGGAAACCTCACTCTGTCCATGGATGAGGTTTCCTGAAAAATGTGAAGGCCGCTTGGGCTCTTCGCCTGCCTGCCAACCTTAAGGTTGGACAGGCAGCGCTGTTAATTATCTTAATTACTTCCCTAATGGCCTTAACAGGCCTTTGACAGTTCAGTGGGTGTGCTGCCGTCTTCGGCGCGCGCTTGCCGTATGAATGATCTAAATGACACGCGCCCAACATCACCGCGTGTCATTTTACGCGTCGGTGTGCCTGGCCTGCCCCCGTCAAAATTCTAGCCCATATTTCTGTCTGTGTAGGAACAGTAATGTAGGGCAGTCCTAGATTTCACCTCAAATGTGCCATGTCAGAAATTCTGGCTAGTATCAGGCCAAGTTGAAAAGTGCCCATTCATTCTGTGCCAGAGATACATAAACCAGGGAGTAAGCATAAGAAAATGTTATTCATGCTAAAGTCCAAAACTTCCCAATGTCCTTCTAATTTTATGCCACTATATAGCAAGTGCAGTTTCCAAAGCTTGCTCATCAAAGCAGATGTGATTATTTGCAGGAATCTGAAAACGTCTGTTTTATTCAGCAAGCCTTCTCCTACATCCTCCATTATCTTGGAGAAACTTGTACTAACAGGGAATTAGGGAACAAGTATTTGAAGCTTGCAAAATGGGATTACCATTAAAGAAAGGCAACCAGCAGGAGGCATCAGAAGAGAGCCAGATCATTCTGGCAGCACCCATTTGGCAGGGTGGATCAACTCAGATGAACGTTTTATGATCTTCAAATGAGCTGTTTCTCAGAAGGCAATGCTTAAATGTTGAGCTTTGGAAGAGTCTGTTCATTGCTACAGCTAGATCTTTAAAGATCACAGCACAGATAGGTTTAACTGTGGCAAACAAAGTGACCACAGCTCTGTACTTTTATGGGACAGACCCATTATGGGGAGCCACAGGGGACTTTTGCCAAATCAACCCATAAACTGCTGTTATGATCCCAAGGGAGACCATTAACTTTTAAAAATAAATTTGAACTTCCAATTATTAATTGAAAGAATAACTCCACAAGGATTGACATGTACAAGAATTTTTAAAAAGCAAGTACTACTAATTTAACACTATATTTCATGAACAATTATTCTTTAAAGCTGAACATCTTAACCGAGCGCTTGCTGTTTGGTTTTTAATTCCACTCAAGAATTCCCTTATACTCTCCAGGATCCTAAGGGTTCTTTCACTTTCTGGGACCAAACCGAGGTGTGCCACAGCTCTCAGGAGTTCACTTTGATTCTCTTCAGTTTCCCAGTCTGGCACTTAAACTTCCAGAGCTCTCCGTCTCACTGCAAGGATTTCACTGCTGATCCCTTTCACTGCTTTATCAGTCAGATCTGACAATTTTTAATCCCGCATGAATTTAGACTTTTCATTCCAAGCATAGGGCCCACTCGCAATTCCTGCTTAGGGATTTCAGGAATCCCTGGTTCCTAATGGCTTCTATGCTCCTTGTTCTGGCTGCTAGTAGGTACACCACTGTCTTCTCACAGTCATTCAAGCTGACTAATTGTTGCACTCAGCGCAAACACAGATTAACCCAAAACAAGAGTTTTCGGCACCCTATCCCCCTGGCAACATGGCATACCTGGGATGTCCCAGATAGAGTTTTAAATTAATTACAGTGACCAAAGTTTTCTGTTTGGCGGGTGGGCGGAGTAGGAGCAGCCGCAGGCAGGTGCGGACCCAATCGACTTCTGCAGTTGGGGATGTGCTGCTATTTTGCGTGGGCGGGCCAATTAAGGCCTGCCTCGTACATTTCCAACTTGCATGAATAGCGGGAGTGTGTGGGCTGCGGCGTGCGTGCGCAGACCATCAGGCCCAATGGCGACCCGGCAATCTGTTTAAAGGAAGGCCTGGCAACCTCCTCTAGGCTGCTCACAATGGCCATGTTGAGATCATATCGCAGATAGTCAGCTGAGCAGGGCATACTGGAGGGAAGGGTAGAGGAGCAGGGCAGGCTGCAGGGTCTGCCACAGGAGCAGGGTAGGCTGCAGGATAGGCCAACCAATGTGCCCCTCGCTTTTCTGATGATTGCCTTGCTGCCCTCCTTGAGGACGTGGCAGCACGGTGGGAGTTGTTGGTCCCCCAGGATGGGAGGAAGAGACCCCCTCACATGACCAAACATGCATGGGAGGAGGTGGCGGAGGTGGTGAGCTCCCACGATGTGGTGCGGCGCATCTGGATTTAGTCCCGTAAGCACTTCAACAATTTGTTGCGCTCTGGAAGGATGAGTACCATGTTGGCATTGGGCATTTAACCCAGCAGGTAGCCTTAGCCTTTGAGGGCCCCCTCCCTCAAGTCTTACTGTCGTGACAGCATTGAATCATGTTGGGCATTTCTCGTACGCTGGGTGGGCAAGCAGATAGTACCCATGCTGACATCAGCCTGAGTGTTTCATGAGGAGATGAGTTCTCCGCCACACCATGTGTTGCACATGACTAGTCTGGAGGCAACCTGCAGGAGAAGCAGCTAGGTGCGTACTCAGAACTCCAACACATGTCCTATTCACGGTGATGAGATTGTGGAAGGGGAGCCTCAAGGTCTCGTGGCCAAGAGCCATCTGCTGACCTCGACGCTGCATGTAGTTGCGCCTCCTTGCTATGGGAGCTAAGACCATGTGTTTCCTAAAGTGATGGACTCAGAATATGTCCAAGGTGGCCGTTTGGAGTTTTTGGTGGGGGGGGGGGCAGTTGGGAGCAGGTGTACTATCTTTGTGTGACTGATCAGCAGTAGCAGAGACAGGAGGCACTGGAGGCTTGATATGGGCCACTGTGGTTGGGGTGTGGGGTGCACGTGCAGAGTCCATGTGCGATTAGCTGCAATGAATGGTCTTCTCTGTTTTTCAGGAGAAAAATGCTCACAATGCATGTGAGCGTTTGCGGACTGGAGGCAGCCAAGCCCAGCTGATGATTTTAAGCCCCTTCGAGCAGGAGTCCCTGGAGCTTGAGAGGCGCCATGCGCTCAGGTCTCCTGGTTTCAGTGAGGCTGGGGTAGAATGGCCAGGTATTTGAAGTCAACAGTGACATCCGCTCTGTCTTCCCACCATCCATAGCACTGATGATTGTTTGAATCGTTATTGTTGCAACATTGCTCATTCACAGACTGATAGAGTCAGAGGTGTGGGTCATAGACAAAGGTCCCTCAGCCCTTTGAAGATGTGCGTGACAAGCACTTTCCAAAGTCGCCTTATCCCATTTTCAACCACTATCCCCATGGTCTTGTATGCCATGGCATTGCAACTGCACATCCAAATACTTATTACATGTTAGGAGGGTTTCTGCGTCCACCACCCTTTCAGGCAGTGCGTCCCACATTACTGTGTGCAAAAGTTCCTCATCACCTCATCTGTCAACCTCATGCCCCTTACCTTAAATCAATGCCACCAGGTTACTCCTCCCTCCACCAAGGGGAAAAGTTCCTTTCTGTCAACCCTGTCCATGCCCCTCATAATGTTATAAAGCTCAATAATATCACCTCTCAATCTTCTCTGCTCCAGGGGAAATAACCCCACTATGCTATGTCTCCTCATAAGTCAAACTCTCCAGCCCAGCCAGCATCCTGGTCAGCGACCTCTGCACTCTCTCCACTCCAATCACATCCCTCCCGTGAAGTGCATATCACAACTACGCGCAGAACTATAGCTCTGGCCTAGGCAGCGTTTTCTGCACTTGCAACATGACCTCCCTATTCCTATATTCTATTCCTTGGCTAATAGAGGCAAGTATGGCATTTACCTTCTTAAACGTCTTATGTACCTGTCCCGCTACCTTAACGGGCCTGTCAACATGCTCAGCAAGATCTTCCTCTCTTTCCACGGCCCTACCATTCCTCGTGTATTCCCGTACCTTGTTTCTCCTACCCAAGTGCATCACCTCACACTTATCCACATAACATTCCATTTGGCATTCCTTATGCCATCTGACCAGCCCGTCTGTATCCACCTGTAATGTTTGGGTCTCCTCCTGACTATTTGCCACCCCACCAATATCAGTCTCCATAGGTTCTGGAAGGTTGAGCGCATAATGAGCCAGGGGGAAAGGGATGAAGTGTGTCACTGTGTGCACACTAACTGATCCACTGTCCTGGTGTTAATTTCAGCATCATCAGAGCCTATCCGCCAGGAGCAATTGCAGATGCCCCCTCTCACACCTGAGGGCCCTCAACTGTTACCTGCGTCACACCGTTTCTGCGAGGCAGGCACCAGCACAGATACTAGCACCTCGGTGGGAATTGCAACATTGGCTAGTGTCCTGGGGCACAGTGGAGAGTGCACTTCACAATCACTGGAGGAGCTGGCAGAGACAGAGAGAGTGCTGATGGCGCCAGCAGTCGGAGGACTGCAGGGGACCAGGCACATGCTGAGTCGGGCATGATGATGTGCCTCTGGAGTCATCCATGACGCAACAGCTGCAGGAAATGCGGCTGGGTGTGCGGGAGTATCTGGGAGTGTTGCATGAGATTATGCTTCGCTTGGTGTCCATGGTGGAGGAGTCCACGCGGAGCATCATGATGCAATGAGCCTCATGGTAGAGTGTCTTGCTTCCTCCATGGAGAGAGTGGCGACTCTGGTGGGGAGGGGCTTCCAGGACAACAAGCAGGTTCTCCTGGGGTTACGCTTGGACCTGCAAGCCCTCACAGTGCCAGCAGCCACAGCTGGTCATTGCCAATGTGGGAGATGGTGTGGGCTTCAAGCATTCCAGCTCATTGCCCATCCATCCACGGTGAGCAGGGAGGTCCAGGGCGACCTCACATCGGCGGAGCAGCTGCCTGTCGTATCTGCGGCTCCTCTCACGGCGCTCTGGATGAGGGCAACAGCTGCTCCGCCCCTCTCCCAGTGACCACTTCATCGGATGAGGCTGTGATGACTGGGGAAATGCCAGCTGTGGACCTGGCAGATCCCTCCCAGGAGGAAGGCCAGCACAGGCTCCGCGGGCCAGAGGACAGCCGCCAAGGTCATCAAGGCCAACAGGATAGCAGAGTCAGCAGACTGTCTCAGATGCCACGCCAAGCGATGGGGCAGCACTAAGACGTAGCACCCGTAAACGTAAGCGTAAGGCACCTTAGGCACACCATGAATTTCTCACTTTTGTGTTGGCCCTAGATTTGCGAATTATTATTTGTTTATGCTTGAAAAATGTTTTGGTTTGACTTTGCGTGACCTTATGATGGTGAAAACTAAAACCAGATGTGTTACCATGGCTGAGAGTGGCTTCTTTGTTCTGCATTTGTATGTTTTACATATACGTCATGAGTGTTTGAGTTGACATTGTGGTTTATGTCCAAAGCCCTTAGTTGCAGCTGATAAATTGGTAGATATGGCACTTAAGTGCCAAGTATGGAAGCGCCAGGCAAGGCTGGTCCTCCTGACCCATTTGTGTGGAGCTAGATGAAGGTTCATTGGATTAAAGTCTCCCGGGTGTCCCTACCTCCTTGGTGTAGACCTGAGTCAGCGTTTAGCCCCTCATCATTCCCCTGTGCTTCCTCATCCTCAGAATCAGTGCTGGACTCATCGTGTGCAGCCGCATCCACTGCGTCAACATCTTCATCGTCCACTGCATCCCCCCTTTCCAGCGCAAGATTGTGGAGAGCGCAGCATGCAACCACTATCACCGACACATGATCTGGGGGGCACTGGAGCGCGGCCCCTGAGCGGTCCAGGCATCAGAAGCGCATCTGGCCAGAGGACGGCCGCCAAGGTCATCGAGGCCAACAGGATAGCAGAGTCAGCAGGCTGTCTCACAAGCCACTCCGAGCAATGGGGCGACACCTAGACGTAGCACCCAGAAACGTAAGCATTAGGCACGTTAGGTACTCCATGGGTTTGTCACTGGTGATTTTGTGTTGGCCCTAGATTAGGGAATATATCATTATGTACGTCAGAGCAATGTTTGTGCTTTATTTTGGTGGGAATAAAGTCCACTTATCTGACCATGGCTGAGGGTGTTTCCTTGGTGCTGCATTTGTATGTTTCATAGACATATCATGAGTGTTTGAGTGGACATTGATGTTTCTGTACTAAGCCCTTAGTTGCAACTGATGAGGTGGAAGATGTAGCACCTAAGTGCCATGTGTGGAAGCGCCAGGCAATGCTGGTCCTGCTGGTCCATGTGTGCGGAGCTAGTTGAAGGTTCATTGGATTAAAGTGTCCTGGATGTCCCTGCCTCCTTGGTTAGTAGCAGGTCGGTGTGCTGCCCCTCATCATTGCCCTGTGCTTCCTCATCCTCTGAGCCAGTGCTGGATTCATCATGTGCAGCCTCATCCACTGCGTCAAGGTCTTCATCATCAACTTCATCCCCCCTTTCTAGCGCAAGATTGTGCAGAGTACAGCATGCTACCACTATCATAGAGATGTGATCTGGGGGATACTGGACTGTGCCCCCTGAGCGCTCCAGGCAACGGAAGCGCATCTTGAGAAGACCAATGGCTCTCTCCACCAGAGCCCTTGTGGAGGTGTGGCTCCTATTGTAGCGCTGCTCAGCTTCTGTCCTTGGATGGCAGAGAAGCGTCATGAGTCACCTTCTGAGGGGATAGCCCTTGTCACCCAGCAGCCATCTATCCAGCCAGGCTGGAGCACTGAAGGGCCCCGGCACCTGGGAGTGTCTGAGGATGTAGGCATCGTGGGAGCTGCCTGGGTACCTTGCACAGACTTGTAGAATCAGCATCCTGTGATCACACATTATCTGCACATTCATGGAGTGGAAGCCCTTCCTGTTGACGAAGGCACCAGCCTCACTTGCTGGCGCCTTGATGGCCACACGTGTGCAGTCTATTGCATCCTGGACGCAGAGGAAGTCAGCAATTGCCATGAAGCCTCTGGCTCGATGTGTCTGGCTTGCCTAGTCCCAGTGGAAGTGGATGAAGTTCAATGCATGCCTGAACAGAGCGTCTGTAACCTGCTTGACACAAGTGTGGTCAGCTGATTGGGAGATACCGCAAAGATCACTCACTGAGCCCTGGAAGAAGCCAGAGGCATAGAAGTTGAGGGTAACTGTGACCTTCAGAGCCGCTGGCATGGGGTGTCCGCCCACACAGTTAGGAGAGACCTCAGGGTCAATCATCTGACAGATGTAGTACATTGTCTCCCTTGAGAGACAGAGCCTCCTCCCGTACTGCACCTCAATCATATTGAGGCAGCTGCTTCACCACCTGTGTACCCTGGCAGCAGGATAGTGGCGTCTTCTGTAGCCTCTTCCACCTTGGATTACCTCTTGGCCCTGCGTCCCTTGTGCTTGCGCCTCCCAAAGGTAGCTCCCCTGGAGGCTGATTGTGCACTCCTGGCCTCCTCCTTATTCTTGCCCTCCCTTCCTCCTCAGAGGAGCTGCCTCTAGTGGACATGTCAGAACCCATACCCAGGCTAAAGGGAGGCCTCTGGAAAGCTGCAGGCCTGATAAAGATTACTGACTGCAGAGTGTTGATCTGAAAGTTCAAAGTTCACAGAAAGCTGCTGGAATTAGTGCTGAACTGCTACAGAGCACACAGGCAAGTTTAAAAAACTTTCTGCAATAAATACTCACAGACCAGATTGGCAACCCCACTGAGCCCTCTTATCCTGTCCTTTGATGAGTTTTATTAAAAAGCCTCTTACCCGCCTGCCCACTGTGCCCATGCGCTGACCCGAAGATCGCACGGGCACCTGATAATCGGTCTCAATTGCCGATTTTAAGGGCCTTAACTAGCCCATTAATTAATGGCAGGCGTGCGTTGAACTTCTTCGTGCGTCCGCCCAGCAAAATATCGCGATGCCGCGCAGTGACGTCGGGACGCTCGCCTGACGTCACCGTGCATCATTTTATGTGCTGACGTGTGTGGCCCACCCTCCACATGTCAAACAGAAAATTCTGCCCAGTAAGTTCTTGCTTAAAGTTGTGGTTGCATTCCTGAAAAATGCAACTTTAAATGAACCAACTTTATGCGAATCAGTGTTTCCCAACGCAACCAATGTAAAAGCTGTAGTTATGTTCTGTAGAACCTTTCCCATCAGAAAAAAACATTAAAATATTATACCTGTGAGTTGAAATACCATACATTCCAAAATTCCAAAAATTGTAAATGAAATAACTTCTGAAATATAATACATTTTAAAATATAAAAGAGATATAGTTTGCTAACTTTTTCTACTTATCTCCGCTCATTGTCTCTCCTGCAGGGCAACTCTCACCTGCTTGCCAGCTCTCTCCCTCTCACTGACTCTCACCCTCTCGCCAATTCTCCCCTTCTCCCTTATAGCTTCTGCTGCCTCTTAATTGAACTACCACAGCATACTATTAGAATTGAGCAAGCAATTGGGATACTTAAGGGAAAGTTCCAGTGCATGGATAGCATTGGACATACAGTATATGTAAAGAACTGTTTTAGAAAATTTTGTGACATGTTATATGCTTCATAACCTGGATCTCCATAAAAGACTGATCATGGATGGCTAGTAGGATGCTACCATGCCTGATAATGACCCTGCTGATGTAGAAGACCAGGCCTTTAAAGACATTACTCGCTTGACTATTAGGAATTTTCTTGACATGATTCAGGTGCTGACATTACTTAGAAATTTCACAAAAATGTCATTAGCTTATTTCTAGTGAATAATGCTACTAGTAAACATTTTTGCAGATATTATGAGATTCGAATTGCTTATCTGAAAATGTTAAACATTGAATGTTTGTTATTAAAAAGTTATACGCTGTTAGGTATACCTGTAGTGAATATGTCATAACCATTAATTATCACAAATCAAATGCAAAGAATATGTTACGAGTCACAAACACAACTTGGGTTCAGGTTACAGATGGTTTGTTCCTATGTCAGGTATTAATACTAGAAATTGCTATTGTGGTTATTCTGCCCCTAAGAAACAAAGAAAGTTGTTACTTAAAATAGTCAAATAAAAAAAAATCTCTAAAGTAAAATGAATTAATAATGCTTTCTCCTTTATGAAGTGCCAGCCTTAGCTCAGTGGTGGCACTCATACCTCTGAGTTGGATGGCCATGGATTCAAGCTGCGATCCAGAGCCTTGACTACATATCTGGGCTAGCACTGCAATGAATGTTCTGTCATTTGGATAAAATGCTAAACTGAAACCCTATCTACCCTGTCAGGTTGATGTGAAAAAAACTTCATGGCACTAATTGAAGAAGTGCAGGGGAGTTCTCCCTTGTCCTAGCCAATATTTATTGCTCAACCAGCAACACTAAAACAAGTTATGTGGCCACTTGCCTCATTGCTGCCTGTGGGACTTTGTTGTGTGCAAATTGGCTGCCACATTTCCCTACATTACAAGAATGATTGTGAAGTGCTTTGGAATATCCTGAGGTTCTATATAAATGAAAGTTCCTTCTTTTAGTATCTTTAGTTCATTTCAAAAAAAGTCTGTGCCCTGGTATTTCATGAATTCCTCCAGCCTGATCTTATTTCCTCTGATAAAGTGTGCCCAGTATCAAACGAGACAAGTGCATTATTGCATTTATCTCTGTGCCAGATCTGGACTGAAAATAAATTTCTGAAGCCCTTTGGAAGTACAATAACACTTTTCAATTCAAGAATAAGTTTTAAAAAAACCGGTGCCATTCAATTCTATTAGTTAATTGCTAAATTACAGTTTGTATTTATTTATCACAAGATTTATTTATTTCAATGTTACAATAACCATAGAAACACAATAGGAAATATATTTGCCTTTGAAAGAATATCTTTCAGCTTTTGAAATGTGTTATTATATTTAAGATCTGGATTTTTCCTTCAAACAGAATAATGACATAAAGTATGGACAAGGATATGTAGCAGTTTTAATATTGGCACACAATTTTAATTTGCTACAATGACGACTTTGAGGTTGAATACCAAGATAATAGATTAGAAAATTCCTACTCAGAGTACCGGAAATGTGGTAAAAGTCCCAGCATAATTGGTTAATGTTGTGTCAATTAAGATAACTGTATAAATAACTGTTGAAGACTTGAAGTGATCAAATACTCCACTGCATGTGCTCCATTGGTACTGGAACTACAGGTTAGTCGTCTCTTAAATACATTTACTCAGAGCTGTGACATATTCTGGAGATTTGATTCATTACTTTTGTGTGTCAAATAAATTTCGGAAAGCTGGATATTCTTGGAATATTTAACTTATAATTGGTTGGTTGAGTATGTAGGTATAGCCAACAGGATAAATTGTACATGACACATGTTAATATTTAAAAAGTAAGTTCTTACAGATTAATTACAGTGCATGACACTTTGGGGTGGAAATTTCCTTAAGCCCATTTTTGGACTTGACATGTAGCATCTACAGTCCATACGTCCTAACTTGGAGCCCCAAAGCAGGCTCAAATTGGGCCTTAGGCTTCATTAACATTATTTGGGTGCTGTGTTATCACTTGCCATCCCTCCAGAGGCAGCTAGCCCATTTTAAAGACAAAGACCACTGGGCTGTTTGTCTTGATGCAGCTTGATGTTAAATCCTAGAGGAGGTGGGGGGAATCACTGTGGAAGGCAATGAAAAGAACTGTGGAGTTAGGGAAGCGCTCCTGCTCCTCCATGTTCCGCAAAAGTGATTTTAAAAAAATTGTTCCTACACTACGATAGTGACTACAGTTAAAAAGTACTTTGTTGCCTGTAAAGCACTTTGAAACAGCAAGTGGTTGTGAAAAGCACTGATATAAATGCAAGTCTTTCTTTTTCTTTTTTGTTGGCTAAGGATGCAGCAGCTGAAGAATGCTGAACAGAGCTGGCCTGGCTCCTGCCCTGCTCATCACTATTCAGTTTCTCACAGTGGGTCTAAAACTGGCATTATCCCCCTCATATACATATAAGAGAGAATTTTCTCCCTGTTGTGGGGGGTTGGATGGGTGCGGGTGGCCGTGCAGCCAATCGCCGCCCGCGATCGGCTGCGTGCCGGCATTTTACGTGGGTGGACCAATTAAGGCCCACCCAATGTGATGTGCACCCGGAAGCGCTGAGCGCTGTGTGGGCGAAAGAGCACAGAAATCTCCCTGAGGCACAGAGCTGCCTCCGAGGGATCAGTTTGAGTTTCAAAAATTTTAATAAAGAAAAAAATTTAGGACTCGTCCCCTAATGTGAAAGCATCAGATGAGCTGGGACATGTCTATGAGTTTTTATGAAAAGCTTAATCTCACTTATAAATCATTCATGAAATCTCATCCTGCCCATGGATGAGGTTTCATGAAAAATGCGAAGGCTGCCTGGACTCTTCGCCTGCCTGCCAACCTTAAGGCTGGATGGGCAGCTATGTTAAGTGGTTTAATTAGTTTTTAAATGGCCTTAATAGGCCTTTGACAGTTCGGCGGGCACGCAGCCGACACCAGTGTGTGCCTGCCGAACTGAAAATCGGAATTTTACATGTCGGCAAGCGGGCCCCACCCCCGGCTTGCCAGGCTGAAGATTCTGACCATAAAGAAGAAAATACCTGTTTTAGGCACCCACAAGAAATGCCTGAAAAATGGCGCACCCAGCTGTGGAAGGAACATCTTATGGACATGCTTTGGTCTCCAAAATGGTCTCTTGATGCAGCCATTTTATTAGGCTCAGTTTCAACCCCATGGCCGTTAAACACTGGCTATATGTGAAGATAAAATAGTGTTTTTTTTATACAATGTAAGTCTTACTCATATGTCATTTTGTAGGTTATTGGTATGGGATTGAGTTGGATAAACCCAATGGTAAAAATGATGGCTCTGTCGGGGGAATACAGTATTTCACATGTCAGCCAAAACATGGAGTGTTTGCACCCCCATCAAGAGTTCAGAGGTAAGGTATATTAATTCTTGGCATTGGGTTTTCTTTGGGTATGCATGCAAATAATAAACAGTTTGGTCCTGGATTTTAAAAAAACGTACATAATATTATGTAAGGAATTTGATTCACCCATCAAGTTTATGAATTATTTTACCAAAATACATTGTTTAGAGGAAGTCAAAGTAGCTGCTTATACTGTGCTATATTTTCTAGTCTTGCTACAAAATCTGTGGCAGGCTTTTTCTAAATTCAGTATCTAAATAAATAACAATTATACACATTTTTATCGTAATTAATCTATGTAATTAAGTTGGAATATGTATTGGACAGACTTTAAGATAATATCAACAATTTATTGATGAATTTGCACCCAATTTAATACATTGTCATGACTATTATTATGTTGTGTATTTTGATGATTGCTTTCTAGCTAGGTCTTTGTTGAACATATTCATATTTCTCCCCATTCCCTTCCTTGCGTTATCCCTGAACACTATACTTGACCAAGAGGGAAGACTGGTGCTCTGGCCTCACGCCTCTACCAGTGTTCCATTGCCTTCTGGGTGGTGTCAGCAATCTGGGCCAACTTTTTGAGCATGTGCCATCCTTCCCTTTGACATTCATCCAGCAACTCCCAAGAATGATGCAACTAAAATTGGTAACTGAACAAATAGGGAAGCAAAGGAGCAAACTTTGCCACTCCACGACACAGCTGGTTTTGTTGTATCACACATCAAGGCCTCTCACGATTTCTGGCTACAGCAAAGAATGTGAAACCCGTATGTAGGTATCTTTTGAAAACTAGTTTGTTTCCTACGTTAAGTTTTGGTTTTATTGTTTTTCAGCTCAATAACTTGTGAGCACATTGACAGATAGCCACCAGGTTTAATACAATTGTTTCGCCATGATAGGAAATGCTTACAAAATTCAAGCCAATATAATGGTATTTAAGTTGTTTACAATGTCAGCACAATATTGTTTCTCAAACCACTACAATTTTAGAAAACTTTGACATATATTCAATTTTGCAAATAATAGTAAATGTAATGGCTTAGAAATTGGATCACAACTGAATTTTGGATGTGATCCCAATGCAGAGCTTGCTCCATGTGCCCAATAATGGCAAGACCATGGCATATTGTTGCATCAATGTCATTGGCTTATTACTGGTGAGTTGCTGTGTCTGTTATGGCTTGGAAGGCTGTTCAGTAGTTCCAGAGGAAGGAAGATCAGCTGTTTCAGACACCCTTATAAGAGTCCAAGGTGGGGGAAGGCAATTGCAAGGGGATTAGGTGGTGACTCCTGGCTCCATAATGAGGTAAGCCGAAAAAGGTTCACACTCTAAGGACTGCCGGTTTGGTTGTCTAACACCAGAAGAAATTGGTGTCAGGTCATTCTCAATCCAATTTTGTAAAGAGGTCCTCAAATAGGCAGTAAGCCCTCTATTTGCATATCCCTTGATATTAGCAACTCTTTCAGGTACACTAAACACCTATTGAGAAGCCTTTACAAATATGGCAGGTAGTGCATTTACTTCATGGAATGAACCTGGCATATTGGACCCCCATCTGCCCTTTTTACACCAGTGAGATGGGCGCAGCAGAATCCAATTTCTAGGCCAATGCTTCCACTCAAACAATATCGATATGTTGTTATATTACTGCATTTATTTCTCATTATACAGTCAGCTCAGCAGATGGTGAGTGAGTCTCCAAAATACATTGTAATACAATAAAGTCACTGTACACTAATTATAAAAATAACAGCAGAAAGCAGGAACACTTGTGCTAATTAGTCATTTGTATATAAAAGGTTTAGTCATCAAAACTAAAGAATTTAGATTTCATGAAGTGGTGATCAGTTGATTGTTAAAAGTACAAAGATCTGACAAAAAGGTCAGGGCACTCTTTGTTATCAGCTCATCCTAATTTCAAATTCTGTAAATGGCTAAATATTCCATCTCATATGTTCCAAGATTTTCAAACAAACAGCTCTGACTATAATTAGTCTTTTTAGCATCAGATCAGGATTTTTTTTTACTTGACAATATGAGAAAGACAGCAAAAAGGAAAGTATTTTTAATATATTATAGAAAGGCTCAACAGTTATGCTTTTGTATTTTTCAGTAGCACCTGGTCCTCAGTCTTAAAGCAACAATAATACATTTTCAGAGGCTTTGTGTCAGGTTGCAATCAACTACTGAGTGGTCTTCCAGGACCTGATGTCATGTAATGTCACCTGATCCAATGTCATGTGGCCAGAGAATCATGTGATTAAACCTCTAGGAATGCCTCCAACCAGAGTTGATAACCTTATCCTACTCTCCACTCATCCTTATAAACATGAGCCCTGTTTGTAAAGAGATCAATATCTTGTTCTTTTTAATGTGAATATTTGAAAGAGTATTAACTGTTTTTGTTTAATTTCACATATTTATTACTCTTCACGGGATAAAATTAATTTCAATTCAATGTCCCGCCCAAGAAAGGAAGATGCATACACAGAATTACATTGCCCAAAAGAAGGTCTTTTATAAACCATTGATACTACCTATATTTCATAGGAGTGTAAGCAACTACTTAAATAAGCTATGATTTGAGTGGTTTTAATGAGATTCTTTTATTGATGCAAAGCCTTAACAAGAGTTTGCTGTTTTCATCTTACTACAGAAATTTTTACAACATTTTTTTCCTCAAGGCTTTGACTGTTTTTGGCTCAATCTAGGTATTCAACTAGCTTGTGAACAGCCAGTTTCTGCAAAGCGAGGGTTAAACAAGTTATTTTCTTTCATTCAGGGTTTTCAATTAAGGTTAAAATGGTGAAAAATGGAACAGCAAAGCATTGTAGTGGTTCATTTCTGGATAAATGATTTAAGTGTTTGGCCACACATACCTGTAGTGTGGAGTTCCTTTTCTGGATGAAGGTGAAAGAAAGTGAGGTCAGCTGAGATGGTGTGAAACATTTTCAATCCATCATCTGCTTAGGACATGAAACCTATTCTTGATTAACTTAGTGTCAAGTAAATAGTGATGCCATAAAAAGAGGAAAAGCCAAAAAAGTTAATGGTTACAATTTAAAAGAAATTCAAAAAATTCTGCTTTTCCATATGTGATCCTCAACTAAATCAACCATAGTAAAATATTTGGAATGCATTTAATGTTGTCATATGTCATGTATTTCTTGTGTTATACATACTGGATTTTATAACATCTTTAAAGGTCTTCCATTCAAACTTAGAGCACAGCACAATCGTTGTTTTAATGATATTGCTGAACATTTTCAGAACAATCCATGAGTCTTTCAAATGCTTGGCATTGAGTTGTTTTATGAGCTCTTATATGTTTCTGCAGCAGTGTGGATGAATAGTGAGAGATGACTGCAACCTCATTAAACGGTGATCCATCCATCAATCAACATGTAGGTTGCCCTGGTGATCCCAACATGCTGCAAATTGCGCTTTGAGGCTGTCTAGCAGATATCAATTCTAAGTGCAAGGATGCATTCATTATTTTTTGTAATTATATGGCTAGGAAAAAATGAAGTTGATTAGCCAATAATAGCCCACTACAGTGGAAATTTGATACCATTTGTCCCAATTACAAGCTGCCACATCACAGCAAACACCCATCATTGTGCTTTTGAAATATTGAACAAATTGTTAACGTGTTCACATTAAATCCCTTTGTATGTTATTTTAAGCGCTGTTAGCCTAATTATTATTAGTTATAATAATAAACCTATTAATTTTGATATGGTAATGCTATGGCTAAAATAGTAAAAGCAATTTTGTATTAACACATAGCCCGAGATTTTCCGGCCGTTGCAGGCGGGACCCGCCACGGCCAAGGCGGTGCCACAGCCAGAAGTCCATTGACGGCGGGACCAGAAGATCCATTAAGCATTTGTATGCTAATATCAGAGTGTAATGTTAATGCTTATGATCTTTGCTGAGGTGAACTGCTCCAAATTGTTGTGCTCTTTCACTACTTTGTTGTTTGTCGTAGTTAATGCATAAGCAATAGTAATGATCATGAAGCACTTTTTCCGAGGTAAACAGATTGCCAAGAGTTGATCATTAATTCCCTTAGAAAAACACAAGGTAAGTGGGCCACAGACAGTGGAAATTGTTAGAGGTATCTTAGCATGTTAGCATCTTACCAGTTAGCCATTGTTGGATGTTGATCACCCTTACGTGCCATCATTTATCTGGTGCCATTTAAAACATGACATTCTGTAATCAAGGTGCTCCTGAAATTGATGGGGTGTGCTCAGTGATAGTGGCCCCGGACCTTGGGTGACCACCAGGCAGTCTCCATTTTATTGGAGAAGTGCGGAGAAGGTAAGGCGATAAGTTAGATTGATTATAGGATGAAGGTTTGTGCTGTTTGGAGTAACAGTGAGATAAATTTCCATTCCTCTGATCATGTTTCCTTTTCTTCCCAAAACTTGTGCTTCAGCCCCCCGAGTGAGAGAAAATCCAAAATGTGACACTTTGAGCGAAAAGTTTGGACAAGCCTGTTCTAAAGTGTTTGAGATGTCTAGTGGTTGTGAAAAGCAAATGTAGGCTTTTCTTTAAAGAAGGACTAAAATAGCTTCTACCATTTTCCCTAACATTCTTGTAGATCATATAACTTGGTATATTTAGTTTCTAATCCTCATCGTATTGCATATCTTCAAAATAACTAGCATGTCATACCCTCCAGGTTGAATTCATTCAATTTGTTCCTTGTTCTCCTTGGATTTATATAAAAAAAATCCTTATTTGGGCCACATATCTTAACCTGCCCTTCAGCTCTAATGTTTTACTCAGTTTTTCCTTTACCTGTAGTGTATAAAACTCAACTTCTGTTTGTTACCCTACTCTTTCTTTTTGCTTATTTTCAAACTACCGTAAAATTCCTGCTTTTCGGCACTCCACTCATTGGAATTCTCTAGTAATCAGAATTCTGGAGTCGTGTGTGTTTTTTGACTGTAGATGTCAAACTTGCTGGTAGCCATTATTGGCGGCACGTCCATGCTCCAGTCACAGCCTCCCACTATTTTGTAGCACCATGTTCCCTTGGCACCAGACACTAAATTCGTGTGCTCCTGCAACTCTCACATGAGATCTCAACACCTGCATGATCACCCTGGAGCTTTCTGGTTGGATGACAATGCAGAACTCACCTTACATCTTAGTTAACTGACATATATGATTAACCGGCATCTCCCACTCCAGGAACATGCCGTAGATCAGAAATTTTCCTGTATTACCTATACCACCTTTTCCACCCGAGCCACTTTCTCCCACTTACTAGTTTAAAGTCCTTGTGGCCACCCTTTTAATCTTTCTACTAGGACCCTGATCCCACCCCAATTCAGGTGGAACCAGTCCCGACAATACAGTTTCTTCCTGTCTCTGTACTGGTGCCAGTGATCCATGAAATGGGATCTTTCTTTCCTACACTACTCCTCCAACCATGTGTCCACCTCCCTAATCTGCTTATCCCATGATAGTTTGCATGTGGCTTGAGTCCAGGGATTATATCCTTGAGGCCCTTTCTTTTTATTTAGCCCCTAGTTCCTGGTACTCTCAACAGGATCTCTCGCCTACATTTTCCTATGTTCCCAACATTGACCATAACATCTAGATCCCTGTTTTTCCTCTCCAATATCCTTTCCAGGTGGTTCAACATGTCCCTCACTCTGTCACCAGGTAGGCAACAAACCATGTAGGGCACTTGACCCTGCCTATAAAGGATTCCAGCTGACCACTGAATTATTGAATCACCTGCATCTACCACATTAGGCTTTCCATCTCCTCCTTTCCCTAGCCTCCTGCTCCATGGTCTGCATTCTGGTTGATTTTTCAACAGTCTGTATCCTTAACATCATAGGTAATAAATACATTGTACCTGTTGTTTAGGGTCATTTTCTGTGGTTGTGTGGTTCCTCATTTTCTATATTACCCTGCAGTGTCAATCTGGTATCTCACCAGTTAATGTGTAGTTTGTACCATGAACGTACAGCTGTCCAGATTGTAACACACTAAAATGCTGCAAGCTAATTTGCTGTTGATCAGTCCACCAGAGAACTCTCATTAAGCTCTTTATTGATGCTTCAGTCTGACATTATGACGTATGATGTCTCCTTGTTCCCTACTCATAAGCCTATAAAGCTGTGAAAATCTATGGAATAATTAACAGAGTAGATTGAAATTACAGAATTAATATCAACAAATTGATGCTAATCATGGTGGGTCTGACAACATTGATTTGTTGGTGAATCTGACTGTGGCTGTGTTGCTGTGATAATTTGCAATGCAGTTTGAGAATATTAGTAGAAAAGTGCACAATAAAAACCTTGCCGTAAGAGAAATTATAACCTGATTCACCAAAATCTGGGGGAGAAAGCTGGGCATTTTTAAGCATTACAGGACATTGGAGACCATTTTACATAAAATGCTGTTGGAGGAAATTGCTAAGAACGCAAAATTATCTTGAAGGTGATGATTATAATTCCATCAACACTGAAAGAGTGCTTTTTTAATTAGTTGATGTTTATACGTTCTTCTGGGGGCTATTATGATTCATTTACATTATCTTTGAATCTTTTTATAAGAAATGAAGAGTCATAGATGATTTCTTATTGCTTAAAATTGTATTAATCCTTTCCTCCTGCACAGCATTTGAAAAATAGACTTCCAGTATGACCTTGCATCACCAGGAAATGTTGGTTTGACTGATGAGTGTACTGACTACAGGATGTATGCCGCATCCTGGGTCAGCAAATTTGGGAAGGACACCTCTGATGCGTCATACATTCATATTGCCCAGAAGGAAACCATTTGGCTGTTTGTGTCTGTACTGGACCTTTGAAAGAGCTGTTCAATTAGTTTCAGTCCCCTGCCCTTTGGTCATAGTATCTGCAAAGAATCCAATGTCTTTTTCATGTGTGGGCCTTGAACAGATAATTACACAAGAGTCTTTACAAATGTGGCATATGGTGGATTTCCCACCATATCGGACAAGATGCAAATGAATTTTTAGGCTGTTATTTTATAAAGTTTTTTTTAAAGGCCCTTCTAACTGCAGGTCACAATCTGTAACCTCGGCCCAGCATATCCCCCACTTTACCATTACCATCAAGCCGGGGGCTCAACCCTGGTTCAATGAAAAGTGCAGGAGCGCATGTCAGGAGCAGCACCGGGCATATCTAAAATGAGGTGTCAACCTGATGAAGCTACAACACAGGATTAGTTGTGTGCCAAACAGCATAAGCAGCATGCAATAGACAGAGCTAAGCGATCCCACAACCAACTGATCAGACTTAAGCTCTGCAGTCCTGCTATATCTAATTGTGAATGATGGTGGGCAATTAAACAGTTAAAGGGAGGAAGAGGCTCCACAAGTACTCCCATCCTCAATGATGGGGGAGCTCAGCACATCAGTGCAAAAGAGAAGGCTGAAGCATTTGCAACCATCTTCAGCCAGAAGTGAAGAGTGGATGATCCATCTTGGCCTCCCCCTGAGGTCCCCAGCATCACAGATGACAGTCTTCAGCCAATTCAATTCACTCCATGTGATATCAAGAAAAAGCTGAAGGCACCAGAAACTGCAAAGACTATGAGCCCTGACAACATTCCAGCAATAGCGCTGAAGACTTGTGCTCCAGAACTACTGTACTCCTAGCCAAGCTGTTCCAGTACGGCTCCAACACTGGCATCTACCTGACAATGTGGAAAATTGTTCAGATATGTCCTGTACACAAAGAGCAGGACAAATCAAAACCAGTCAATTGCCATCCCATCAGTCTACCCTCAATCATCAGCACAGTGATGGAAGGTGTTGTCAAGTGGCACTTACTCAGAAATACCCTGCTCACTGACGCTCAGTTTGGGTTCCATCAGGGTCACTCAGCTCCTGACCTTATTAAATCCTTAGTCCAAACACGGACATAAGGGCTGAACTGAAGAGGTGAGGTGAGAGTGACTGCCCTTGACATCAAGGCAGCATTTGACTGAATGGGGCATCAAGGAGCTCTAGAAAAACTGGAGTCAATGTGCATTAGGGGAAAACTCTCCACTGGCTGAAGTCATACCTAGCACAATGGAAGATGGTTGTGGTTGTTGGAGGTCAATCGTTCTCAGTTCCAAGACATCACTGCAGGAGTTCCTCAGGGTAGTGTGCTATACCCAAATATCTTCAGCTGCTTCATCAATGACCCTCCCTCCATCATAAAGTCAGAAGTGGGGATATTTGCACAATGTTCAGCACCATTTGCAACTCCTCAGATACTGAAGCAGTCCATGTCCATATGCAGCAAGACCTGTACAACATTCAGGCTTGGGCTGATAAGTGGCAAGTTATGTTTACGCCATACAAGTGCCAGGCAATGATCATCTCCAACAAGAAAGAATCCAACCATCACCCCTTGACATTCAATGCCATTACCATCACTGAATTCCTCAAACACCCTAGGGTTACCTTTGACCAGAAACTGAACTGGATGAGCCATGTAAAGACTGTGGCTACAAGAGCAGGTCAGAGTCTAGGAATTCTGCAGCGAGTAGCCATCTGCTCCAGGTCTTACTTGAAGATGGTGAATGGTCTAAAACCAATCTGAATCCATCAGAGCTGAAGTAAAAGTGCTTTCCTGACCTTTACTGCTCCATTAGCATCCAAATCGGAGAGCTGAGAAGATGAAAATCAACATTTTAATACTAAATTTCTCGAGTAGATGCACTTTAAAATGTAAACAAAATATACATTTCAATTAATCTTATGTTCTTCTTGCATTTAAACTGTACTTGTTTCTGCCCGTAGGGTGACAGAAGCGCTGGATTCCTTCTCAGATATCCCAACCAGTAAACTCAATCGATCATTTATAGGTAAGTAATTCATTTGTAGTATTTATTACGTGATTACTGTGATCTCTAGGGTAGTACATCACTTTTGCCACAATGCTATACTTCAAATTATTGAGGTGTGCAATGTGACCTAATAAGTCATTATTTTTAAAGAATGTAATACGAAACACAATTAGTTAATAAAGTTTAAAAATTATTAAAATATTATATTAATCTAACCATTGGAATAAGTACAATTTGTTGATCTGTTCATACTGAACAACTCAACAATGATAGATAAATGCATTGCACTCAATTGTGATTCTGGCCCAGGCTCAAGTAATTCCTGCATAGTCAACGTTGCAAAGACCAACATCTAAGGACTGGTGTGTACATTAGGAGAGCTGTCCGACTGACTAGTTATAACAGCCAGACAGTCATATCTTTAGGCCAACATCCTAGGCTTCTCCATTGCCATTCCTTGACACCAACTCTGGAAATGTCCTGTTCTACTTAGACCCTTCAAAGGTGGGCCATACAGTTGGGTGGGCTTGGCCCTGATAATCTTCAACAATGACTACAAACCCCATGAAGTTTCATGCCTTCGTGTGAAATAATGCCAATGAAATGTACTCATTACCACATACCTCACTCCCGTTAATTGATGAATCAGTACTTCCCCATGCTGAGCCCAGTTGATGATAGCAAAACTAAGGACATTGGGGGTCAGTGGAGAAATAGTCCAGTGTATGATAATAACTGACACACTGGGAGATGACTGTAGTTATCAAATGCCAATCACTGCAGGCTCTATAGTGTTATGCTTTATTCACAAATCCTGTAATAATGGAGCAACCTTTGCCAGCATATACCTGAATTTTTTGGTCGTCGGCACGCGTGATCGGTGGGCCTGGAAATGGATGGGAAATGGCCCTCTGGCCTTGATCAGCCCCCACCACAATTTCATGCTGGCTGGCCAATTAACAGCCAGCCAGCATGAAACGTCTGCTGAGAAATGCTCAGTGCTGCCGAGATGGGAGCAGGAAGAGGGCAGGCACTGATCTAACTGAGGATGCGGGTGAGCACTTGTAGTGAGCTCCCTGAATATCCCAAGGAGCTGCAGACCTGCACAGAATAAAGGAAACGACAAAAATGCTGCAAAATATGTCCATGCACCACAATCAAATACCTGAAAGTGCATCTCATAAAAAAAGTCCCCAGATATCTATTTTTATTTTATTTCCCCAGGGAGATTTCATCCCGCCCTGGATCAAGGTTTGAGCAAAAATGAGAACGCCACCTGGGAGAATGGCCCATCCGCCAACCATAAATGTGGACGGGCCACATAAAATCACTGTAATTGCATCGTTAGTGGGCTTAATTGTCAGCAGATGCAGATCTGATTGCTACGCATGCCTGCTGAGTGAAATATCACGTGAGTGAGTGATGACATGGGACACTTGCCTGACATCATCTTGCTCTATTTCACATCAGTGGGACGTAGAATTTTGGCCCAAGACCTGAATAACATCCAGGCTGGGGCTGACATATGGCGCACAATGTTTGTGCCACATAAGTGCCTGGCAATGACCATATGTAGCATGGCAGCAATTCGCCAAACTTACTTCACCACCCTCTCCAGCTCCATGATCTTTACTTCCAGAAGCATGATCTCTACTCTGAGAAGCATGAGCAGCAATATCATGGAAACAACATTATCTGTATGTCACCCTCCAAGTCAAATGCCCATCTTAATTTGGACGCATGCAGTTGTACCTTCAATGGATCAAATTCCAAGATTTTCTACACAATCCATAGGAACTGCAATGATTCAAGGAAATTGCCCACCACAAGCTCCTCAGTGCTTTGCTCCCATTTCAAGCACAAATTTTTAAAAAATACTTGGCGTAAATTTTCTTTGAACCTGGGTGTAATGCATAGGAAAAAAATGACCCCATAAAAGTCTAGTATTGTTGCTTCCTATAGATGTTTAAAGGATTTAGGATACTAGGATATTGAAAGGGCTAAACAGATTACTTTTCAATTCATTTCACTGCACTTGAAAGTTTCTGTAAAGGCTATAGTGGTAGTCCTAGTACTGGGCAATCTGTTCAATTTATGCTCCAATTTCCCAGTAGAGAAAGGGAAGATACTATATGGAATACCATAATATATAGCATGTTTGGAGGAGTTATAAATAATTTAACAAGTGACATCTCAAACCAACCCAGCCTACTGGACAGACATAGGCTGCCATCACCTGGGCTTGAAAGAGGCCGGATGTGATTAAAGTTCCCACTTTTATTTTGAGAATTATTAATTAAGGAGTAGAGAGTCAGATATCCAAGTTTGCTGGCCACAAGTTAAATGGCACAATAAATAATGTAGATAAGAGCAGAATTTTGCAATAGGACATTGATAGATTAACTGAGTGACAAAATTATGCAGATGGACTTAAATGTGGGGAAATATGAGGTTATCCACTTGGAACCTAAGGAAGATAGATCATCATATTTTCTAAATGATTAGAAGTTAGGAATGTGGAGAAGCAGAGATTTAGGAATCCAAGTACATAAATCACTAAAGGCTAGTAGACAGGTACAAAATGTAATTTAAAGAGGATGTTGACTTTTATTTCAAGGGGACAGGAATATAAAGGGGTGCAAGTTATGTAACAGTTATATAAATCTCTTGATAGACCCCATTTGGAGTACTGTGTTCAGTTCTGGGCAGCACACCTCAGAAAGGGTATACCACAGTACAGATTCACCATAATGATACCAGGGCTCAAAGGGTTAAATTATGAGGATGGCTGCATAGACTAGGCTTGTATTGTCTTGAGTATAGAAGATTAAGGGGTAATTTAATTGAGGTATTTAAGATGGAGTTGATGGGTGGTGGGGGAGGAGTGGGAGGGGGGGTAGTCCTGAACAGGAGGGCATGACCTTAAAATCAGAACTAGGCTATTCGGAATAATGTTAGAAAGCAATTCTTCATACAGGGGGTCGTGAAAATAGGCAACTCACTCCTCCAAAAGCAGTTGAGCCTAATTCAATTGAAAATTGCAGAACTGAGATTTTTGTTAGATAATGATATTATGGGTTACAGAGCCAATGTGAGTTAATGAAGTTCTGATACAGATCAGGCATGATCTAATTGAATGGTGGAATGGGCTCAAGGGGCTGACTGATCTACTCCTGTTCCTATGTTCCTGAGAATGGATGAAAGGGAGAGAAGCCATCCTAAAAGATAAAAGCTCCAATTTATCCATATGATCTGAAACAACTGTTCGGGCAGCAGAGAGCACCTAACAGGGGGTCAAAATAAAATTCTTGAGGGCTCTTTTTTAGATTTTCTCAGGCGATTTTTGGGGGCTACATTTTGACTTTTGGAGGCTACGTCTTGGTTTTTAAGGGCTCCTTTTTGTTCTCACTAGCTCCTTTATTATGTGATACAGTCACACAACATTACCTTCTGTATTTGTTGTTTGATTGTACAGAACTTGAGTATTGATGCAAAAAGAGACATTTTGTCAAAGCTTTTTGTCTTGCACTCATCAAGACAATTCGCAAGAATACAATGTAAGAGAAACCAACAAATTTATACTGTATGAGAAGAGAGTGCTGATTGGTTGGCAAGTGGACTTTGATTGGTAGAGACATTGGCATGGGACTATAGCATGGCGACCGAGACCCACCACCATTGCATGAATCAGTACCGTTGAACTTATGAACTTGGCAGCTCACGCAATTGAGTTCAGTTTTAACTACATCATATATGCCCAAATAGATGGTGTTGCCATGGAATCCCCTCTAGGCCCAGCTCTTGCAAACATCTTTGTGGGGTTCCATGAGAAACGTGTCTTCAATGGAATGACACCTAACCTTCTACCCTTTGTGTATTTCCGATATGTGGATGATATGTTTGCTATATTTAAATCCACAGCTGCATGTAATAATTTCCTTACATGTTTTAATGGGCCCCATCCTGCGCTCAAATTCATCTTTGAAATAGAGCAGTCAAATTAACTCCTCTTCCTTGACGTACTAGTTGAGAAATCTGCCCATGGTTTCTCTACCACTGTCTACCGCAAGCCTATTGTCACTGGTCAATATACATATTGGGATTCTTACAGTTCCACGCGCCATAAGATTGGCCTTATCAACAACCTTGTAAGTAAGGCCTGAGCCATTTGCTCACCATGAAAACTTGATGCTGAAATAGGGCGCATCAAAGGCATCCTGTAGGATAATAGCTACCCTGATCGCACCGTTTCATGCTGTATACCGCGCAAACTCATGAACGGGATTAAGGCTGTTTTTGGTCCTGAAAAGTGCCCAGTCTAGCTCCCGATTACTCATGAAGGGCAAAGTATCTCAAAATTTGAGCAACAGGTGAAGCTAATTGTTTCACATTGCTACCATGCAGGAGCAACACGAGTGGTATTTGCCACTAACAAGATGCTCCCTTCAAGCCAAAAAGATGTTTTGCCTATAACACAAACGAGTAATGTGGTATATGAATTTCAGCACCAGTGAGATGCTAGGTATGTAGGCCGTACCTGCCAGAAACTGGCAGATCATATCAAACAACATGTCCCTTTCGTTGTTCACAACAGATGAGGTTCAGATCGTACCCAACCAGCCTGTGCTTGCAAAGCTCAAAACAAGGTGTCCAACATTAGATGTGATTCTCCGATTGGATAACATTTGCCAAATAATCCTCAGTGTGCTAAGAATTACACTAACAACCAATTTAAGACTGTTAGTTGGGCTTGCAGTGTGGCGCGTTTGCATATACTGGAAGCTCCGTACATTAGTACACAGGGGCTTGTTCTTTGCAGACAGAAAGAACATCTACACACATTAAACCTGTTTCAGCTAAAGAAAATAAGTGACAGCCATTCGCTGGTTCATTCCTCAGGGCAATACCTTCACCAATTAGGGCCAAGCTGCCTGGATTAAATTTCAAATAATTTTTGGCAGTTAACTGGCAGTCACCATGAACTGGTGCATTCTCCATGGCACACCTCTACCAATCAGAGCCCACTTGCCAACCATTCAGCACTCTCTTCTCACACAGTATAAATTTGTTGGTTTCCCTTACACTGTATTCTTCTGAATTGTTCTGATGGGTGCAAGATGAAAAGCTTCGACAAAAGGTATGTGCTGTACATAAAAAGCAGGACAAATCCAAACTGGCCAATTACTGCCCCACCAGCCTATTCTCTATCATCAGTAAAGTGATGGAAGGGGTCATCAACAATGCTATCAAGCGGCACTTGCTTAGCAATAACCTGCTCCCTGTTGCTCAGTTTGGGTTCTTCCAGGGCCACTAAGCTTCTGACCTCATTACAGCCTTGGTTCAAACGTAGACAAAAGAGCTGAACTCCAGAGGTGAGATGAGAGTGACTACCCTTGACATCAAAGCAGCATTCGACCAAGTGGGGCATCAAGGAGCCCTAGCAAAACTGGAGTCAATGGGAATCAGGGAGAAAACTCAATCATCTCAGTTCCAGGACATCACTACAGGAGTTCCTAAGGGTAATATCCTCAGCCTGATCATCTTCAGATGCTTCATCAATTACCTTCCTTCCATCATAAGGTCAGAAGTGGGGATGTTCGTTGATTGTACAATGTTCAACATCATTTGTGACCCCCAGGTACTGAAGTAGCCCATGTCCAAATACAGCAGGACCTGGACAATATCCAGGGTTGGGCTGGCAAGTAGCAAGTAATGTTCGTGCCACACAAGTGCCAGGCAATAACCATCTCCAACAAGAGAGAATCTAACCATTGCCCCTTGACATTCAATGGCATTACCATCGCTGAATCTCCCACTATCAGCATCCTGGGGGTTACCATTGACCAGAAACTGAACTGGACTAGCCACATAAATACTGTGACTACAAGATCAGGTCAGAGTCTAGGAATCCTGTGGTGAGCAACTCACCTCCTGACTCCCCAAAGCATGTCCACCATCTACAAGGCACAAGTCAGGAGTGTGATGGAATACTCTCCACTTGCCGGGATGAGTGCAGCTCCACCAAAACAAGAAGCTTGACACCATCCAGGACAAAGCAGCCCACTTGATTGGCACCCCATCCACAAATATTCACTCACTCCACCACTGATGCAGAGTGGCAGCAGTGTGTACCATCTACAAGATGCACTGCAGGAACTCACCAGGCCCCCTTAGACAGCACCTTCCAAACCCACAACCACTACCATCTAGAAAGACAAGGGCAGCAGACACATGGGAACACCACCACCTAGAAGTTCCCCTCCAATCACTCACCACCCTGACTTGGAAGTATCTTGCCGTTCCTTCACTGCGCTGGGTCAAAACCCTGGAACACCTTCCCTAACAGCACTATGGGTGTACCTAGACCACGGGGACTGCATCGGTTCGAGAAGGCATCTCACCATCACCTTCTGAAGGGCAATTAGGGATAGGCAATGAATGCTGGCCTAGCCAGCAATGCCCACATCCCATGAATGAATTTAAAAAGTCTATTTTTCAGCAATACTCAAGTTCTGTATTTGCACTGAATTCTTTTAGGGTTTCCATTATTTATTTGATAATGTAGCACAAGTACCAAGGACTCTATGTGAGGAGTTTATATTTAAATTGGAATCAGTGAGCAAGGTTCTATAAACTTTTGTTTTTTTTAATTTATTTTAAATACACTAAGTCCCTGTTTTAAATCACTCCAATTTAACGTCACAGATATAACAAGGCAAGTATGTGTTCTTAGTGTCGGGATTTCTGTTTAAGCATTGTTTTGCACCAGGCTGACGTAATGTGTGATACCCAAAGGCACTGTTTTGGAGTGGCCTCTCCTGCTCACTGACCCTCCTACTCACTACCTCTCCAGTGCCCCGAACATCTTGCTTGCCGATCCTGCTGCCCATTCAGCTCCCTTCCTGCTAGTCAGACTTTCCAGCTCACTGACCCATTCGCTCATCAACCCTCCCGTGAGTCTCTTCTCTTCCTGACTCTCCTACTCACAGCTCCTCTTGCTCCTTTGCTTACTCTTTTCTAGTCACCACCCCTGTCCCAAGCCTTTGCTCACGGTGAATTTGGGAGAGGGAAGCAGCATATGGGAGAAGTGGGAAGCGCGAGATTGGGGGAGTGGGATGGGCAGCGAGTGGAGGGTCGGAGAGCTAGAGGGTTGGGGAGCAGGATGGGCAGTGAGCAGATGGATCAGCGAGTGGGATGGGCGGTGAGCAGGGGGTTCAGCGAGCAGAGGAGTCGGCGAGTGGGATAGGCAGCGAGAAGGGGGTTTGGCAGGCATGATGGGCAATAAGTGGGGGTCGGCGAGCAGGATGGGCAATGAGTAGGGGTGTCGGTGAATTGGATGGGCTACGAGTAGGGGTGTCGGAATGGGATGGGCTACGAGCTAGGGTATCGGCGAGCGGGATGGGCAATGAACAGGGTGTGTCGGCAAGGAGGATGGGCAACAAGCAGTGGGGGTTGGCGAGTGCGATGGGCGATGAGCAGGGGGCTCAGCATTTGGGATGGGCAGTGAGCAGACGCATCAGCGAGCAGGATGGGCGGCAAGCAGGGGGGATCAGCTAGCTGGGGGTTGGCAAGCAGGATGGGCTACAAGCAGGGGCATCGGCGAGCGGGATAGGCAATGAGCAGGGGCTGTCGGCGAATGGGATGGGCAACAAACAAGGGTGTCGGAGAGCTGGATGGGCAGTGAGCAGGTGGGGTCGGCGAGCGGGATGGGCAGCGAGCGGGGGGGTCGCGACTGGGATGGGAAGCGAGCGGGAAAGGTGGTGAACGGGAGCATTAGGGAGCAGGAAGATCAGCAAGCAAGAGAGGAGGTAAGTAGAAAGAGTGAGTGTATTTCTTAACTTTTAAAATAAAATAAATATGAAAATATTATTTAATTTACAAATTAAGGTATTTAGGAATACACAGCATTTCAACATTCAGGGTATTATGTTTCAATTTTTTTGATGAGAAAGGTTCTATAAGATCTAACTACAGCTTTTGCATTGGTCGTAATGGGAAAATCTGATTTAAAGTTGCTCTTTTCAGGACCGCAACTACAACATTAAGTGAGGAATTACTGTAAATCTCCCAAACTGTTTCCAAAATGAAAATTCTAAGTCGTTAGGGTAAGGTGATTTATTGGCAACGAGTCTCATATCTCCAGCCCCTTTTAAAAATTGTTTGCAAACCGCTAGCATTCTCCAGCATTCCTTGATTTTGTTCAGCCAATTTCAAGTTTCTTTCCCCTCAATGCTTCTATTTAAAGCAAGTGTTGAAGAACACGCCAGGATATTGACTTCCTATGGTCCAACTGTGCAACAAAGGAAATACACACAAATCAATGCAGTATCCAGCTAACCATCAGATGACAGATGGTTTAATTCATATATACTTCATATTTCAGTGATTTTTCCAAACTAATGCACCTCATCGTGTGATCATCCAGACTTTAGTGAGACATAGACTGGATGGACCAAAAGCACATTAAATGTGGTTCTTCGTGCCCACATTAAAAATAAAGGACATGTGTTTTATTCTCAAATGGAGCTGGTTGACTTTATTCATCTTTAATGAAACCAAAAACAAAAGGAATTCAAATAGAACATAGTTCAAAGTGATCATAAAGCTACCATTTGGATATTAACAAGTCCATATCAACTTTTTCACTTTTTACAAAAGCTTTAATGTTCACATCACAGAATCATAGAATTTTAATGGCGCAGAAGGAGGCCTTTCGGCCCATTGTGTCTGCACTGGCTCTCCAAATGAGCATTATGACCTAGTGCCATTGCCCTGCCTCTTCCCTGTACCCCTGAACATTGTTTCTATTCAAATAATCATCTAATGCCCTCTTGAATGCCTCAATTGTACCTGCCTCCACCACACTTGCAGGCAGTGTGTTCCAGACCTGAACCACTTGTGTGGAAAAAGTTCTTTCTCACATTACATTTAATTTTTTTGCAAAACACTTTAAATCTGTGCCCTCTCATTCTTGATCCTTTTACGAGCTGGAACAGCTTCTCCTTATCTACTCTGTCTAGCCCCCACATGATTTTGAACATCTATTATTTCTCTCTTAGCCTTCTCTCCAAGAAGAACAGTTACAACCTCTCCAATCTATCTTTGTAACTGAAGTTTCTCATCCCTGGAACCATCCTTGTAAACTCTTCTGCACACTCTCCAATGTGTTCACATCTTCTCTATAATGTGGCACCCAGAACTGTACACAATACTCCAGCTGATGTTTAACGAGTGTCTTATGTAAATTCAGCATAACCTCCTTGCTCTTGTACTTTATGTCCCTATTAATAAAGCCCAGGATACTATATGCTTTATTAACAGCTCTCTCCACCTGTCCTGCCACCTTCAATGATCTGTGCACTTTTATACCCAGGTCTTTCTGTTCCTGCACCCCTTTAAAATTTCACTCCTTGTCTGCCCATGTTCTCCCTACCGAAATGCATCACCTCACACTTCTCCACATTGAACTTCATCTGTCACCTATCTGCCCACTGCACTAGCTTGTCTATGTCCTTTTGAAGTTCTACATTGTCCCCCTCGTAGTTTACAACACTCCCAAACTTCGTATCAACCATAAACTTAGAAATTGTCCCCTGCACACCAAGATCAAGATGATTAATGTATGTCAGAAAAAGCAAGGGCCCCAATACCAACCCCTGGGGAACTCCACTACAAACCTTCCTCCAGCCCAAAAAATATCCATTGACCATTACCCTCTGCCTCCTATTTTTCAGCCAATTTTGTATCCAACGTTGCTACTGTCCCTTTTATTCCATAAGCAATAAATTTTCTCAAGTCTGTTCAAAGAAATTTTTTGTGGGATGCAAAAAACATTCCAGTAATAGCTATAAATCAAGAGGTGGAAAGAAGAGAGGAACTTGGTGAAATTAGAATCACTAGGGAAGCGGTACCAAGCAAACAGATAGAGCTGCGGGCTGACAAGTCTCTGGGTCCAGTTGGGCTTAATCCATAGGTTTTAAAAGAGGTGGTTTATGAGGTAGGAGATGTGTTGGTGTTTCCAAAATTCCCTAGATTCTGAAAAGGTTCCATCTGACTGGAGAGTAGCAAATATAACTCTTCTATTCAAGAAAGGAGGGAGGCAGAAAACAGAAAACTAAAGGCCAGTTAGCTCGATGTCTGTCATGGGAAAGGAGCTAGAATCAATCATTAAAAAGGTTATAACTGGGCACTTAGAAAAACTCAAGGTAATTGGGAAGAGTCAGCATGGTTTTGTGAAAGGGAAATCATGTTTAGCCAATTTATTGGCGTTCTTTGAAGGGGTAATTTGCTGTGGATAAAGGGGAGCATGTAGATGTACTGTACTTGGATTTCCAGAAGGCATTTGATAAGGTGCCTCATCAAAGGTTATTGCGGAAAGTAAAAACTCATGGTGTAGGGGCTAACATATTAGCATGAATAGAAGATTGGCTGCCTGGCAGAAAACAGAGTATGCATAAATGGGCCTTTGTCTAATTGGCAGAATGTGACGAGTGGAGCCCTGCAGAGGTCTGTGCTGGGGCCTCAACTTTACAATTTACATCAATGACTTAGATAAGGGGAGCGAAGGCATTGTAGCTAAATTTACAGATTACAAAAAGATAAGTAGGAAAGTATGTTGTGAAGAAGACATAAGGAATTTGCAGATGGATATAAATAGATTGAGGGAGTGGGCAAAAATCTGGCAGATGGAGTATAACGTGGGAAAAATTGAAGTTGTCCACTTTGATAATAAGAATAAAAATGTAGAATATTACTTAAATGGAGAACAACAACAGAATACCAAGGTGCAGAGGGATCTAGGTGATCTTTTGCATGACTCACAAAAAGTTAGTGTGCAGGTAGAGCATGTAATCCAAAAGGCTAATGGAATGCTACACTTTAGTATGAAAGGAATTGAACGTAAAAGTAAGGATGTTATGCTTCAGTTATACAGGGCATTGATGAGACCACATTTCAAATACTGTGTGCAGTTTTGGTCTCCTTGTTTAAGGAAGGATGTAAATGCATTGGAGGCGGTTCAGAAGAGATTTACTAGATTAATACCCGGAATAAGTGGGTTGTTTATGAGGATAGGTAAGACAGGCTGGGCTTGTTTCCACCGGAGTTTAGAAGAGTGAGGAGTGACTTGATTGAAGTATATAAAATCCTAAATAGTCTCGGTAAGGTGGACATGGAAAGGATCTTTCCTCTTGTGGGTGAGTCCAGAACTAGGGGGCACTGTTTTAAAATTAGGAGTTGCCCTTTCAGGTCAGAGATGAAGAGAATCTTTTCTCTGAGGGTTGTTTGAAACTCTCTGCCTAAGAAGATGGTGGAGGCTGGATTATTGAATTTTTTAAGGCAAAGGTAGATAAATTCTTGTTTAGCAAGGGAATCAAAGATTATCGGGGGTAGATGGGAATGTGGAACTTGAAGCACAAGCAGATCAGCCATGATCTTATTGAATGGTGGACCAGGCTTGAGGGGCCAAATGGTCTACTTCTGCTCCTATTTTGTATGTTCACATGCTCATAAAGTTTTCCTGTGCAGCCACCACACTGCAATTTCAACTCCATCCGAAGCTTTGACTCTGTTGTGGCCTGACTAAAACATTGAGGGACATCTCATGCCATGTAGGATGATCTAAGACTGTTCACCATGTCGTACCTGCACTTAATCTTGCTGCCATGTAGAGCACTGTGTAGTTTGGAAGGAACCACTGCTGCACCCCATGTTGTGTGTGTTATATGATATAAAGGCAGCAATTGTTTGTAAGGGATTGCGCAAACACATTGTGGGTTCATTTATTAAGAACAAGCATGTAAACATATATACATGAGTAGAAAGCTTGAGGACATCAACAGGGCTATGTGTGCCATGTTCTGATCCAGGCCAAAGTAAAACTAAAGCTGGATCACGTGACACACTTCCCTTAAAATGATGGCATGCTGCCATCCCCTCAAGGCATATTACAACAGGAGTAGCTCCTCACAGATTTTGTCTCTTCCACACTTGCTGCACTTCCAATCAAACTCTGCATTATTCTCCCACTCTCAATGAGACACCTGCGCTGCAATTGTTCAGCCCTGTTTGGACTTTGGAGAAGCTATAATTTAGGGTAATATGTATGGGAGCGACCTTTCTGGAACTTCTAGTTTGCATCTTTGATTTTTTTATTGGCAATTTGAGGTTTCAAGGGCAGATTCGCCTGCCACCCCCATGTATTTTGAACAGTAGCATCTAAGCTTAAACCTGAGATTACCCAAGGATGGACTGAGAGAATTGTATAACCAACTATTTGAAGACCTAATAAATACTGCTGTATGTCTAGAGGTCAAAATGGCAGTACAATTTGTTTGTAGCTGGCCTCTTCCAGTGTATAACTCTCAATCTGAGCAGCAAAAGCCAATTCATTGGTGAAAGGGCCAGGTCACAAATACTAGTTTTAACATCTTTATACTTAGCATAACGTGACAGAAAAACCTACACAAGAGAGTGCATCTCAAATGTAAGGTTAATAGTGCTTGGAGTATAGCTCGAGAGTTTGGAGTTTAAAAACTAATCTTTTTGTTGATCTGTTCACTCTTGAATTTAAAATGGTCTAGTTTAAAAGAGCCTTACAATGTAATGTGTTAGTGTTCACTTCTCAAGCAATTATCCAGAACATGCTTGATTGATCTAACTGCTCAGTCATTCAGCTTTATAACACTTTGGGTGGATGTGTCTGTAGCAATTAACACATTACTTGCATTAACAAGTATGAAATATTTTGTTTGTATTGGACAATGCACAGATAAAAGAATAATTTGTGTACTTTGGTGAATAAATGATTGAACATATGCCGTGAAAACCTTAAATGGGACTTGCTTTGAGCCAGAGTCTTTAACATAGCATTAATGACAAAAATAAAATTGTGCAGGTAACTTATGCATATTCAATTAATTAACAATTCGGTGATTTTCCTTGCAATATACTATCTATCTTCTTTGTTATCAATTACATTTATATGTTTTCTTTGATTTCTTCCCACGTTTAGACCATCTCCCAGTGGGGGGAAAATGCACAACCTTCCTTATCAACATTCATTTCACAGGGTGATGTTTGAAAGGATAGCCTATTTTTCTATTTGATGCACGTTTTGTGACTGAGCCAAATTGACAATGATTTATTGCGCTGTTAGAGTGCATTAGGTATTCTTAACACTGGACTGCATAGCCAAATAATGGAAGAATGTTGATAAAAATGCCTCGAGTTTCTTTGAATTAAATTAGACTTAATGGAGATGGCTGTGCTGAAAAAGTTTAGTTTAAATTAAGCTTGATATTTTTCTTTAATTTGTTCAGCAATATTTCACTTTGAACTTTAATTATAGTGTCTTTCCTTTGTTTACATTTATAATGAGAGCCAGAACAACTGGAATTTATATGGTGCTGCTCACATAAGGTAATATCTCAGAAGTATTTAATTGGAAGAAGAACGTCAGAGCAAGGACAGGAAATTAAGAAGGGGACCAAAAGTATTGCAGAAGAGAGATTTTTAAAAGTGTTCTGCAGAAGGAAGAAGCTTAGATCATGGGTGTTTAATACCGTGACAATAAAGATTGAACTGTCAGAGTTTTGAATTATGGCATGAATAGGACACCAGTTGCTATTTTAGGTTGGAACTTATCTGAGCCTGATTTTAAGTAAGGCTGTTAATGTGCAGGAAGGGGTTTTAAGAGGGTGCATGTAAGTAATTGCTATGAGGGAAGCTGGATAGCTGTAGTGCAGGATGCCAAGTTAGAGATGGTCTTAACCAGAGTACAGTGTGAAAGCCTAATTATCAATGTGTTGCTTTAAGATGGTGAAATGTGCTGGGGAGCAGGATGGGGAAGGAAGCAAAAGAGAGACTGCCTAGTGTATTATGTTCTGAGCCCTGTTGACGTCTTTGAACCTTTCCCAGCACTATTCTATAGCATAATATTATTTAAATATTTTTAAGGTAGAGGTAGATAGATTATTGATCAGCAAGGGGGTGAAAAGTTATTGGAGGTAGGTGGAAATGTGAAGTCAAGGTTAAATCAGGTCAGCCATGATCTTATTGAATGGCGGAGCAGGCTCAGGAGGCCAAGTGACCTACTGCTGCTCCTAGTACGTATGTTCATTTGTATATTTATAAGTCCTAGTTCTAGTGCAGCCTCTTCCCAAGTGGCACAAGTTACCTATTTGGATGGTTTGATGGCTCCCACGTCCAGCAGTCTCTCCCTTTGATTTTATCAGGAAGAGCTTGGAGGTATGCATCAATGAATCTGTGTTCTTCTGCACTTGTGCTATGCCATTCTGCCCTTTGAGCTTAGATGATGCCTGTACAGACGTAATTCAGCATAATAAAAATATTGCTAAGACCTGGTGAAGCTATAACACAGGGCTACATGTATTCTAATCAGAGGAAACAGCATGTGATAGACAAAACTAAGCAATTTCACAACCAGTGGATCAGATCCAAGCTCTGCAGTCCTGCCACATCCAGGCATGAATGGTCATGGACAATTAAACAACTAACCAGAGGAGGAAGCTTCACAAATATCCCCAATTTCAATGATGGAGTGCAAAAGAAAGCCTGAAACATTTGTAATCATAATGATAAAAACAAAAAACTGTGGATGCTGGAAATTCAAAACAAAAACAGAATTACCTGGAAAAACTCAGTAGGTCTGGCAGCATCGGCGTAGAAGAAAAGAGTTGACGTTTCGAGTCCTTATGACCCTTCAACAGAACTGATGAAGGGTCATGAGGACTTGAAACGTCAACTCTTTTGGCATTGCATACAGCTCTTGACCATGTTTTCAATTTCAGTGGCCATCCCTGGCCAGCATAAGTAGCTGCGCACCAATATTTTCATTCTGGAAACACCGGGGTGACCGCTAAGCAATTTTATCAATAATGGTTGTCTTCCTCTGGGTGGCACAATGACTCTTGCTCCCACAGTAAGATGCCATCTTGGCAGGTGAGCTTGTATCTCCTGTTAAAATAGGGCTTCATTTCATCTGACTTTGGTTCATTAGACCATCCCTGCAAGACTTGTTCCCTGATGTGGGACAAAACTAGATTGCGGTCTGTCGATTTTCTGATCTGTTTGGCATTCACTGGTGATGAATCCAAGAAGTTTAATAACCAAATAAGTTCTTGAGGGATGAGGACGTTCACATTACTGCCCTTCAAAGGTAATTGGCTTAGCGCGTTGGCAATCTGGTTTCCCAGCCAGTGGATAAAAGTACATTCGTAAGCAGCTAGAATCAGTGCCCGCCTTTGGATGCGTGCCGAGACGATTTGGGGTATTGCCTTAGCTTCCCCAAAAAAGCTTAGTAGTGGCTTGTGGTCGGATATGATGGTGAAGTGGCGACCATGGATGTATTGGTGGAATTTCTTAATGCCAAATACAATGAATAAGTCTTCTTTCTCTATTTGTGAGTATCTTCGTTCTGTCACACTGAGTATTCTTAAGACGTAGCCAATGGCCATTTGGAGCCATCCCCTAATAGGTGGTTGAGTACTGCCCCTACTCTGTAGGGGCATGTTAAAATCAATTCTTTCTTTGGTTCGAAATGTACCAACAGGGCCGATGAATGTAGTAACTGCTTTACTGCCATAAAAGCCTGTTGTTGTGGGGCTTGCCAAATTCACTTGTAGGTTTTCTTGAATAACCCATATAATGGAGCCACTACTGTCAACAAATTTGGGAGAAAATGACCATAGCAGTTAACCATTCTCAAAAAGGACTTGTGGCATTTTTTGTGGCTGGCGCCTCACGAATAGCTCTCACCTTGTCTTCTACTGAATGAAGACCCTGTGAGTTGACCCTATGACCCAGGTAAATCACTTCTTTTGCTTGGAAGATACATTTTTCACTTTAAGCATATTCCGGCTTGTGAGAAATGTTTCAATAGCTCTTCCAAGTTAGCCAGGTGTTCTTCATCAGTTAGTCCTGTTACTAAGACATCATCGAGATAAACCACCACGTGGAGCAAATTTTCCAAAGTCCGTTGGAAAATGGCACAAGCTGATGAAACTCCAAAGGGTAACGTGGTGTACTGGTATAACCCCCTTTGTGTGTTGATAGTCTCAAAACCCCGAGAGGCTTTTTCCAGCTCGACTTGCTGGTGAGCGTGGCTCATGTTAAGTTTCATTTATGTGGCTCCCCCTGTCAGTTTGGTGTACAATTCATCAATTTTTGTATGGGGTGCCTATCAAGGCTGTCAACTTGTAGTCCCTGCAAACACACACTCTGGTCAGGCTTTGGTACTGGAACTATGGGCGCTGCCCATTCGGAAAATTGTACAGGTTGTAAGACTCCCAACCTTTCCAGCCTGCCCAATTCAATATCCACTTTTTCTCATAAAGCATAGGGGACTGGCTTCACCTTCTAATACCTGGGGGTTCCTCTGGGATGCACGTGGATTTTAGTAGATCTCGAGCTCTTCCCTGAACACGGGCATATTTCTGTAATAATTCTTGCAGATCTTTCATTCTGAGTTGAAAAATCTTAGTCCACTCCAACTTTATTTCCTTAAGCCAGTTCTGACCAAGTAGAGTGAGACCCTCCCCGGCTACCACTATCAGGGGTAGGTTAGCAAACTGGCTTCATATTGCACTGGAACCTTGCATATACCCTTTACTCTTATGTTTTCACCAGTATATGTTTTTAGTCTGGCATCCGGGTTTTCCAGTTTTGGTGAATGGCCTCCTCCATCCAGATACTTAAAAATGTGTTCCCCTATGATTGTCATGGATGCATCTGTATCCACTTCCATTCAAATGGGTTTTCTGTTGACTTCTACTGTCACGTAGATTGGCTCTGTTTTACCCATTTTTAAGTTGTGTAGCGAGTAAATACCTTACTCTGTTTCTTCTGGCTCCTCCATTATGTATATTTCATAACTTCTGCCTTTTTGTTTGAAATTTGGCCTCAACCTTTCTTTACAATATCACAATGTGCCCATTGCGATGGCAGTAGAAACATTTGGTTCTTTTAAATTGTCATTCGTTTGTAAGCTTTCTGGTTCCAATTTTGCAATTATGAATGTGGTTTTTATCCGTTAAGTCATTGCTTTTTGCTGTTCTGTTAATGGCGGCTGTTTCCTGCCTTTCTGCCAAGCCCTATGCTTCTGCACCATTTCTAGCCGGACCCTCCCTCCTGACATGAAGAACAGCACCATTTTGTGCTCCCTTGATTTCTTCTGAGTCCCTGACTGTGCTTTCCATTGTGAACGCCAACCCCAGCACCTTGCTGAAGTCCAAATTTTTTTCTGACAACAACCTTTTTTGAATGGGGTTTTCGTTAATCCCACACACTAATCGGTCTCTTAGTATGTCATTAATCGACATCCCGAACTCTCAGTGCTCTGTCAATTGTTTTAAGGCTGCTACATAGCAATTGACTCTCCAGGGGCACGACACCTCGAATTGAATTTAAAACGCTGCAATGTTAACGAAGCTTTTGGTTGAAAATGGCCTTTCACTAGATTCACCAAATCATCAAAACTCTTGGAATCTGGGATGTTGGGTGCCAATAAACTATGAATTAGGCCGTATGTTTTACTGCCACATGTCAGTAAGAGGATTGCCCACTTCTTCTCCTCCCCCGATATGTCGTTGGCCAAAAAGAAAAACGCAAGGCGTTCAATATAACGTGACCGGTCATCGGTGGTCTGAACAAACGGTTCGATGCATCCAAATTGTGGCAAATGGAGGGTGATAGCTTCAATGACAATGGGGAGGGCTTATAATTGTACTGTACTTACAATCGGCCTGCAGGGCGCAGCTGATTCACTTCAGTTGAGGTTTTGCGGATCTCCTTGGTGTCGTCGACTGTTGTGTTTTTCCTTGTCGTCAATTGTTTTGTTTTACTATGGGGCTGCTTTGCCCTCGAACCGGTTATACGCTTATCTGTCAGCAGGTGAGTCGAATACAATATACTGTAGACGCAGAGACCAATATGAAATGAAACACTATTTATTTACACAAACAACAGAGCACTTACATGATGTGTGCTTCTCCAACCAGACCCTACTCTAGACTAACATTAACATGGTAGTCTGCGCTACACAGCTATTGGGGGTCATACCTTCACATGGTCAATCTGCTCACATTCTCTTAAAGATGTACTACACCTGCGATTACCACAGTCCCATTTACTCTCAATCAGCAATGGTGATGGAAGGTATCATTGGCAGTGTTATCAAGCAGCACCTACACAGCAATAACCTGCTTTCTGATGCTCAGTTTGGGTTTCACCAGGTGCAGTTGGCTCCATGTCTATGCTCTTGGCCTAGGCTCGGGCAAAAGTGCTGAATTCCAGAGGTGAGGTGTGAGTGAGTGCCCTTGAGATCAAGGAAACATTTGACCAAATGTAGTATCAAGGATCCCTGGCGAAGTAGAAGTCAATGGGAATCGGGGAAAACTTTCCACTGCTTGGAGTCATACCTGCCACAAGGGAAGATGATTATGGTTGTTGGAGCAGGGTGACCAACTCTAGGGGGATAAAAATAAGGGACAGTTCACTGGTGAGGGGGTGTCGGGATTGCTAATGACACTGGATGTGCTGATGAGATGGTGAAGGGGGGCGGGGGAGGGCGGAAGAGTGCCATTTGGTGGCAACACCTTAGCAGCAGGGGGTGTATGGTGAGACATGAGGAGCAGGAATCAGGGGGCCTGAGAAGGCCACTACCAAACCTGACTTTGACCCCCCCCACCCTGCCCCAAGACGGGCTTGAGTGCCACTTGGAATGCTCTCTGCTTGCCTGGATGAGTGCATCTCCAATAACACTCAAGAAGCTCAACATTATCCAGGACAAAGCAGCCTGCTTGATCAGTATCCCATCGACCAACTTAAATATTTACTCCCTCTACCACTGATACATAGCGGCCACTGCAGCAACTTACTAAACCTTTTTTGACATCACCTTCCAAACCCTCGATCTATAGCACCTAGAATTACAAGGGCAACAGACACATGGGAACAATACTACCTGCAAGCACCTCTCCACTCCCCAAGCCACATACCATCCTCACTTTGCCTTTCCTTCACTGTCGCTGGGTCAAAAACCTGGAACACTATTCCTAACTGCACTGTGGATGTACCTACACTACATGGACTATAACAGTTCAAGAAGACAGCTCACCACCACATCCTTGAGGGCCATTAGGGATGGGCAACAAATGTAGGCCTTGCCAGCGACCTCACATCCCATGAAGGAATAATAAAATATGCAGTGAAGTTAATAGAGAGGTTAGTAAAAGTAATGAACATTGTTTCTCCCTTGCCTGTTTGTTTTCCAAGTCTGCTGCTGAAGACTGCACAGGCTGAACTGTCTTTTTCAAGGCTGCGCAGGGGTTTTCAGGTATTTCAGCTTATACATCCATTATACACAGATTTTACACCATGACTGCACCAATAGGACCCAAAAAACCCACGTTTAACACCTTTGCAGGACACAAGCTATGGACACATATTTTCTTTCAGTGGTAATGACGGCCTTACTTATTTTGAGAAAATAGAGACTTAGAGTTCAAAAATAAAGAAGTTATGTTGAACCTTTATAAAACTCTGGTTTAGCCTTGATGGGAATCTTGTGCTCAATTCTAGGTTCCAGTTATGAGGAACTCCAGTTACATGGATGGATTGGAGAAACTGAGGTTGTTCTCCTTAGAAAAATAAAGGTTGAGAGAAGATTTGATAGATATGTTCAAACTCATGAGGTGCAGATCAGAGTAGATAGAGAGAAACTGTTCTCATTGGTGGAAGGGTCAAGAATCAGAGCACACTAATTTAAGGTGACTGGCAAATGATTCAGATGCAACCTGAGGAAACCTTTCTGCCTAGAAAGTAGTTAGGAATGCACTGAGAGTATGGTGGAGAGAGATATAATCGGGAATTGGATGAGCACCTGAAGCGAAAAAAATTTGCAGGGTTATGTGGGACAGGGACCAACTGAGTTGCTCTTGCAGAAAACTGACATGGACACCACAGATCAAATGTCCTCCTCCTGTGCTGTAACCATTCTATGATTCTATACCAGGCAATGTATGTTTGTGAGGACATTGTTTAGTTTGTAAATATTATGCATATATTTATATTCTGTATTGGATTAAATTATTTTACATCTGTTCATCCTATGTTTATGAACATTTGTTACAAAAAACAAGAAATGCTGACATGCTCTTTAAAACCTTGTAATAATTTCTCCTGATGTTTAGGCTTCCATCGAAGTTATAGCACCCCGTCTGCTCTTCCATCGCCAAGGGAGATTAAGAGAAAGAACACTTCAAGCAGGTAACATTGAATGCTGGAAATTTCTTAATAACATGACATATAACATTAATTAGGAAAACTTTCCTTTCCATTCTTTTTAAATGAACAGCTATTGTTGATTGTTCTCTGAGGCAGCAGATTTTATCAGAGTCATTGGATGTATGTTTGGTGCCTTATATAACTTTTTTAATGGACAGAAAACTCTGTAGGACTCGCTGACCTCAGTAGGATTAGGAGTAAGCCATTCAGCCCATCAAGTCTGCTCAACCATTCAATTAGATCATGGCTGATTGTCTACCTCAGCATCACTTTCCTGCGCCATCCCCATATCTCTTGATGTCATTAGACTCCAGAAATCTATCGATTTCTGTCTTGTACATGCTCAATGATTGAGTTTCCACAGCCCTCTGGGATAGAAAATTCCAAAGATTCACCATCCTTTGAGTGAAAAAAATTCCTTCTCATCTCAGTCTTAAATAGCCTGTCCCTTATTCTGAGACTGAGTCCCCTGGTTCTAGATTCACCAGCCAGGGGAAACATCCTGCCTACATCCACCCTGTCAGGCCCTGTAAGAATTTTGTAAGTTTCAATGTGATCACCTCTCATTCTTTGAAACTCTAGAGAATACAGGCCTAGTGTCCTCATTCTCTCCTCATAAGACAATCCCAACATCCCAGGGAGTAGTCTGGTGAACCTCTGGTGCACTTTCTCCATGGCAAGTATACCCTTCCTTAGATAAGGAGACCAAAACTGTACACAATACTCCAGGTGCAGTCTCACCAAAGCTCTATACAATTGCAGCAAGCCATTTTTACTTCTGTACTTAAATCCCCTTGCAATGAAGGCCAGCATACCATTTGCCTTCCTAATCGATTGTTGCACCTACATGCTAGTTTTCAGTGACACATGAACAAGGACACCCAGGTCCCTTTGGACACCAACACTTCCCAGCCTCTCGCCATTTCAGAAATATTCTGTCTTTTTGTTTTTTTCTACCAAAGTGGGCAACTTCACACTTACATTTTATTCCATCTGTTATGTTCTTGCCCATTCATTTAGGCTGTCGAAGTCCACTTGAAGCCTCCTTGCATCTTCCTCGGAACTTACATTTTCACTTAGTTTTGTGTCATCAGCAAATTTGGAAATATTATGATTGGTCCCCACATCCAAATAATTTATGTAGATTGTGATCAACTGCGGCCCTTGCATTGAACATTGTCGTCCCACTAGTAACAGCCTGCCGTCCTGAGAGTGACCCGTTTATTCCTATTCTCTACTTTCTGCCTGTTAACCCAATTTTCAATCCACGCTGGTATATTACCCCCAATCCCATGTGCTCTAATTTTATTTACTAACCTCCTGTGTGGGACTTATCAAAAGCCTTCTGAAAGTCTAAATACACCACATTCACTGGTTCTCCTTTATCTATGTTATAAGTAACATCCTCAAAGAACTCAGACAGGTTTGTCAAATATGATTTCTCTTTCATAAATCTATGTTTACTCTGCCCAATTTTACCATTATTTCCTAAGTGCCAGTTATTACAAGCTTTATAATAGATAATAGATTCTAACATTTTCCCTACTACTGACTTCAAACTAACAGGTCTGTAGTTCTCCAGTCTCTTTCTCCCTCCCTCCTTAAATAGTGGAGTTACATTTACTACCTTAAAGTCTGCAGGAACTTCTCCAGAATCTATGGAATTTTGAAAGATAACCACCAGTGCCAGCCACTATTTCTATAGCCACCTACTTCAACATCCTGGGATGTAACGCATCTGATCCAGGGGATTTATCAACCTTCAATCCAGTTAACTTTTCAACATACAAACATATGAATTAGGAGTAGGAGTAGGCCACTTGGCCCCTTGAGCCTGCTCCACCATTCAATAAGATCATCGCTGATCTGAATGTAACCTCAACTCCACATTCCTGCCTACCCCTGAACTGTTCACCCCTTGTTAATCAAGAATCTATCTAGCTCTGCCTTAAGAATATCCAAAGACCCTCAACCCTCTGAGACAAAATATTTCTCCTCCTCTCTGTATTAAATGAGTGACTTTTTATTTTTAAACAGTGACCCCTAGTTCTAGATTCTCCCGCAAGAGGAAACATCCTCTCCACATCCACCCTGTCAAGACCCCTCAGGATCTCAAAGATTTCAATTAAGTCACCTGTTACTCTTCTGAATTCCAGTGGATACATGCCTAACCTGTCCAGCCTTTCCTCATAAGTCAACCCTTCCATTCCTGGTATTAGTCTAATAAACATGTCTGAGCTGCTTCTAAAGCATTTACACCTTTCCTTAAACAACGAGACCTTAAATAAATACTGTACACGATACTCCAGATGTGGCCTCACTAATGCCCTGTACAACTGAAGCATAACCTCCCTACTTTTGTAATTAATTCCCCTCACAATAAATGACAACCTTCTATTAGATTTCCTGATTACCTGCGTACTAATCTTTTGTGATTCATGCATTAGGACACCCAGATCCCTCTGAATCTCAGAGCTCTGCAATCTCTCATCATTTAGATAATAAGCTTTTTTATTCTTCCTGCCAAAATGAACACCATACCTTCAGTCCTTTATCCAAGTCATTTATATAAATTGTGAAAAGTTGAAGCACCAGCACTGATTCCTGTGGCACACCACTCGTCACACCCTGCCAACCAGAAAAAGACCCATTTTTGCCAACACTGTTTCCTGTTAGCCAGCTAATCTTCTATCCATGCCAACCTGTTACCCCTACACCATGAGCTTTTATTTTCTGCAATAACCTTTGATGTGGCACTTTATCAAGTGCTACCTCTTTACTGATACTAATTTCTTTCAGTTCCTCAGTTTCACAAGTCCCTTGGTTGCCTAGTATTTCTGGGAGATTTTCTGTATCTTCTGTGAAGACAGACACAAAGTAATTATTAAGTTCCTCTGTCATTTCCCTATTCTCCATTATACAAATACTCCTGTCTGCACTTGTAATGGGCCCACATTTGTCCGAGCCAATCTTCTCCTTTTCACATAAACTAATGAAGCTTTTACTATCCGCCTTTATGTTTCTTGCTGGCTTGCATTCATATTCTCTTTTCCCTTACTTTATCAGTTTCTTGGTCATCTTTTGCTGGGTTTGTAATCCTCAGGCTTGCCAGTTTTTCTGGCATCGTTAAAGGCCACTTCCTTTGATCAAATGCAATATTTAACTTCTTTTGTTAGCCATGGTTGATTCACCTTTCCCATTGGGCGTTTGTGCCTTAGAAGGATGTTGATTTGTTGTAAACCAGGTAGTTCTTCTTTAAATACTAACCATTGCCTATCTACCATCAAACCTTTTAGTGTATTTTCCTAATACACTGTAGCCAACTTGCCCCTCACACCTTCATAGTTTCCATTGTGCCGATTAAAGACCCTAGTTTCAGAATGAACTATATCACATTCAACTTAATGGAAATTTTATCATATTATGGTCACTATTTCCCAAAGGCTCCTTTACAGCAAGGTTATTAATTAGCCCTTCCTTATTACATACTAAATCTAAAATAGCAGGATAACTAGTTGGTTCTTCAAAGTATTGCTCCGGAAACCCATCTTGTGTACACACCAGGAATTCATCCTCCACAGCATTAGAATTGATTAGGTTTACCCAGTCTATATATAAATTAAATTCACCCATTATTACTACATTACCCATGTTATATGCATCCCTAATTTCCTGATTTATACCATGTCCAACATTACCACTATTCTTTGGTGGCCTGTAAACAACTCCCACCAATGTTTGCTACCCCTTGCTGTTTCTTAGCTCTACCCAAACTGATTCTATAAGTTGATCCTTCAGTCTAAGATCCTCTTCTACTAATGTACTAATCTCGTTCCTTATTAAGAGCACTACCCCACCTCCTTTTCCTTTTTGCCTATCCTTTTTAAATGACGAATATCCTTGGATATTCAGTTCTCAACCTTGGTCACCCTGTAGTCAAATCTCTGTAATGACAATAAAATTATATCCATTTACTTCTATTTGCACCTTCAAATCATCAACAGTGTTGCGATTGCTGTGTGCATTCAGATAGTGCCTTTAATTCTGCCTTTTTACTATTAAAGTCATAGAGTTATACAGCACAGAAACAGGCACTTCGGCTCATCGTGTCCATGCCGGCCATCAAGCACTTATCTATTCTAATCCCATTTTCCAGCCCTTGGCACGTAGCCCTGCATTATTCTGCATCTTGATCCTATTTGATGCTGTCCTTTGCTTCGTCTGTCTTCTAATTTTGCTTACTACTTTTCTACTTCCTGTTGTGAGTTTTGCTTCCCTCCAATCTGAGATCTTTCTCTGGTTCCATACTCCTGCCTATCTAGTTTAAACCCTCCCCAACAGCAGTAGTAAATCTTCCTGTGAGGATATTAGTCTCTGTCCTGTTAAGATGCAGCCCGTCCATCTTGTACAGGTCCCACCTGCCCCAGAGCTAGTCCCAGTGCCTCAGAAATCTGATGCCCTCCCTACTACACCAGTTTTCTAACCACATGTTCATTCACTCAATTGTCCTATTCCTTTGCTCACTAGCACATGGGACTGGGAGTAATCCTGATATTACTGTTTTTGATGTTCTGGTTGTTAAGCTCCTTCCTAGTTCCCTGAAATCTACTTATGTTGTTGGTACCAATGTGGCTGTTCTCTCTCCTCCAGAAGAATGTCCTGCAGCTAAATACTTGCTTTGTGCTCCTTGTCTGTGAAGATTTCTGCCGAGAAGATGAAGTTGTGAAAACTGCTGAATAGCTTTGCGCCAGAAAACTTAGGGGGTGAATGTTACAGTCCCCTGCTGGCATATTTGAAGGCAGGGAGACACATAAAATAAAGCGGGTGGCCAGCCCACTGCCTTCCCATCCACCCTGACCTGTCCCCGATATTACGGGGGACAGGTAAGCCAGCCACCTGCCATTAGGCTTATTGAGGCCCTTAAGAAGCCAATAAAGCAGCTGGGGAAGGCGGAAGGAAGGCAGCCAGCTTGGTAGGCTTAAACTGCACTGGGAAAGGCAGGAAAGAAGGGAGGGTACGTCCTTTGGTCGGGGGTGGGGGGATCTGTCCACCCCTGCCAAATGGTAGCCCCCTCTTTGGGCCTCCCCCAGCCTCTGAAATGCTACCGCCCACCCCCCTCTCCAACCCTTCCCCAACTAAAATGCCTGGACTTACCTTGTAGTTCGGCATCCATGTTCTTCCCTCCTGGGAACTGCCTATAGTTCCAGCAGCAGCTACTACTTGCTTCTAGCGCTGTTGGGACTAAGTTGCCAGACAACCAGATTGGCCAGCAGGTGGGGCCTCCTGTGCCTGAGAGGCGGAAGTCCCACTTTTACCTTGTTAATACACCGCCACCAGAGTATTATCGCTGCAGAGCAGCCAGATTTAAAGTCCGCGTGCTGCCAATCAACTTTTTGAACAGTGGGAGCCAAGGAATAGGTCTCCCCCCCTGCCCCCCCATAAAATTCACCCCTAAGTTTTATAACTACTTTTAGGTATTGCAAAATTCCCTTAATTGCTTAAATATCCCCAAACTCCAGAAATCAATATAAAAGTAAATCAAAAGCACACCACCTACATTTTGGATGCCTGGCCTTTTAAATTATGGAATTATGGTAATGATGAGGGACCCTTGTGGTTGTGCCGCTGAATGTCTTCAGCTGAGTGTAAGTACCACTGAAATTAAGTGCACATGCGCAGACCAAAGGCGGGATTTTTATTTGATTCAGATGGCGGGCCACCACCTAAACCCGCCCCTAGCATGTTGATTTCCCGACATAAAACCAGATGCTTCAATTTTAAAGGCTGCCGGAAGAAGCAACTGGCCTGAAATGTTTAGAAGGCTATTTAAGCCTCTTAACCAGCTTGTCAACTTGTCAGTTTGACTTTTCCTTTTAAGATCCATGTAGGGTCCCACTACAGCAGGGAGGAGGAGGTAGTGACACAGTGAGGACTAAGCTGGAATGGCGGGACAGCAGTAAGAGGTAGCAATGAAGAGGGAAGGTTCAGAGAAGGCCCTCATTCATAGGCAACCAGTTGTACTCAGTGAGAAGAATTATCTTTCATATCTCTGCACTCTTGACAAGGGCGTTTTGGGGGTGCAGCCTTTCAGGAGGGCGGGGTAGAATGATGGACGCATCCTTCTATTTATGGATCTCAGGAATTCATGGCTTGGGGGTTCAGGAAGACCTCCACATTCCAATAGAAAAGAAGCACATATGAGAAAATGGGATCAAGCCACTCTGAACTTGGTTCAACCACTGATGGGAAACAGCATCTGCAGGAGCAGGGTTAGACCCCGGGTGACAGGGTTCAGGGGTGAGGAACAAGAGGCAGGAAGTCTACAGAGGTGGCAGCCTCAGTATGGGTCTGCCACCATGGGAGAAGTACCACAGAACGCTGTGCCTGTCCAGGCAGATGGTCACTGACCTGAGTCCCCTTGTGGGTCATCCAAGGATCTGCAGGAACCATTGCAATGGCCTTCCTGCAGCTGTAAAAGTCACAGTGATCTTGCACTTTCTTGCAACCAGCTCCTTCCAGGCAGCAGATGTTGTTGGCGTCTTGCAGCAGCAGCATATCAATGCATCATGGATGTAATAGATGTTCTGTTTGAATTCAAGTTCAAAGTGGAGTGCGATTTGCCTCCTTGCTGGATGCCCTCAGATGCAGGGGATCATCAACTGCATCCATATGACTATCGAGGCATTGACCAGCCATGGAGATTCCTCAGCAGGAAGAGATTCCACTTCCTAAATGTCAAGTTGCCATGTGACCACAGGAAACACTTCATGCAGTTATGCATGCTTTCTTGGAAGCTGCTATTATCCCTTTATTCTTTGGTGCTCACAGGTGTGGCAGCTCTTCATGAAGCCATTGGAGATCTGAAGGTGGCTGTTAGCAGATAAGATTGACCCCTTATAGAGATGGTTGTGGACTGCAGTGTATCACATCCTGCCATGGAGGCTGAGAGACCCTAACGAATGCCAGCTGAGCACAAGAGTCATCATTGAGCCAGCTTTAAGCTTCCTGGTTCAGGTGCCTTGACTGGTCAGGTGGCATCCATCAGTACACTCATTCAAGGATCTCGCATATTGTGGTGGTCTGTTGAGCCCTGCATTACATGATGCTCCAGGGAGGTGTGGATCTTGAGGAGGGACAACTGCTGAAGTGGGATAGCTCCTCAGAGAGGAGAAAGACAAGATCAAGAATGAGGCTGATGGAGAACTGGACAGCAGCCCCCATGCTTTGCAGGGATGCCACTGTGGCAGACTCAGGAGTGGGAGCACTCATCAGAATAACAGGGACGCCAGAACCACTCTGATGGAGAGATGTTGGACCTGTATGAGACTGTCTTCAGGACATTTGGAGAGGACAGTTTCCTTCATCTGAGTGAAAACAACCATCAGTTTGTAGCAAAAGTCAACAACCTACCAATGGCACAAACAATGCAAGGCTCCAGAGTCTGCACACATTTTCCCCAGTACACTCAATTGCTTTGGCAACCCTTACTTCCCATTCTACCGTGTCTTGCCATGATGAATTGGAAACACACAAGTCTGCCTTAGTGCAACAAATTTTGAGTGCTTTATCACTTAACAGCCCACTATTATTTACATCAGAAACACCCAAATGACCCACAAAGTAACATTACTGATGAGGTGGCCTTTGCTGATAACCACTGCTATGGCTGTGGATAAGGATGAGGTGGAGGCAGATTGTTTTCTAGTCCCTCTTGGGATGCCTGTGGCTTGGAGACTCTCCTTACCCATTACCCTCTGCTCAGGTTGTGCTTTCATCCTTTGGACAAACAACAACCTCAGCAATGGTGATGTCCTTTAAATCAGGCCCGCTGTTACCTGTATTTGGTTTCCTTTCTGCTTCTGCCACCACTAATTGGCTGGCGAATGTGACTCTGGGCCAATTAACTGGTTTTCATATTAAAATCACAATGCATGTGCATTGTTGCAGTGTTATGGTGTTGGGCTCAGAAGTGACCCTGACGTCAGTATTCTAACCCCAGAATGGAAAACCCATTCAAGTGATGAAAAGTGCATGAAATCAGCCTAAATAACAACATGATAGGACTGTCCTGCAGCTTCTGGCACACTCATGGCTTTAATGGAGGTGGGGCAAGGAGTGGACAACCAATGTGCTCCTAGGAGGCCAGTTGACTAGTCCAATATTTTAATGAGTCCAGACCGATGCTCTTCTCAGCATGGGACATCGCATGAGCCATGCCAGTAGAGATTGGAAGTGTGGCCCATGTCACTTTCTTCCTGTGGCACCGGTATCAGTGACATTACGGAGCCCAATTTCATGGTCGTCATCTTCTCAAATGTTCACATTCTCAGATTTTTATATGTACAACAAGTTATCTTAGAATTCACTTACTTAAAGACATTAATTCTACTGGTGGCAGCAGAATCATGGTGTCCGTGTTTAACCACATTAATTTGATTTCTTCACTACTACTTGATTCCTAGACTGGCTTTGACAATATTCAAGAATGTATCATGTCAAACCCATTAATAGAGCAGTTTGTGTGTGGATTACCCTTTTTTTTTGCTGGTATAGATAATTTATTTACAAAGACTGAAATTATGGATGGTAAGCACATTTTTTTATTGAAAATTTAGGAACTACCTCAGTGCAGCACAAATACTAATGAAATGTTTTATGGCTAGGCCTAGCAAAGTTAGCCTTTGTTAACTTTGTTAATTTCAGTTTCCACACCTCTGCTGCTGGACATTTTGTAGTGTGTCCTGTCTACAAAGTGATGGAGTAAAATTAATTCTAGAAGTGTATATGATTTAATCACACCTGTGTTTGAGACACAAATCAACCTTTAAATTCAATTTCAGTTTTGAATGGCAGAGTTTGTTTCCATGGTAACAGTTTTTAAGGTATTCAATTTTAATCAGTTTGAGTTAACAGGTATACTTTTACAAAGCCTGCACGAACAAATTTGCAAATGCTCTCTATTCTTTTTTAAATGAAATGGAAGACAAAGCAGAGGGAGGGGGATACATGCAGTATATGCATACATGTTAATTAGCAAAGGATGCGGGTGGGGTGCAGAGCTTGAGGGCTATTTCAGGGTATGAAAAGTAATGTTTTAGAAATGATTTAAAGACACAGGACTGAATCTTAAGTCCCAAAAATGGGTGGGTTGGGGTCGGTTGAGATGTTAAAACTTTAAAAACCTCAAACCCAATCCCCAGACCGCTCACTTCTGGCTTTAATGGAGGTGGGGCAAGGCATGGGTAACCAATGTGCTCCTAGGAGGCCAGTTGGCCAGTTCAATATTTTAATGAGTCTGGCAGCTTCTGATTTAATCAGCTTTGCAGGTTTGACTCCGGCTGCTGAAATGGGCGAGGGCAGCTTTGTAAAAAAATATTTTTCCCTCCATACCTCAAGCCACCCCACCCCTACACACGAGGCTCTTTGAGCACCACACCCCGAATCCCCCATCCCTGCCCAAACTCAGGTCAGGGATTTTGAGCCCACTACCCCGCTGCCAGCAGTCAGGGATCAGATGCTTCCAGCCCCCCATTATTTTCTTCATTACCATTTTTTTTTTTACTTAGATTAAATTCACTAAGTTCCTCCCCACTGAAGGCATAATCAGGGAGGTAGATTTTGGAGATACTTCAGAAAGTGGGATGGAATTTGACAGGGATTGTAATGATGGGTGAACAAAATATAATGCTGGCAGAATCATTTTGAAGTTTGTGTAGGATAAAGCTTAGAGAAACCAGTTGGCACTGAACTTGCAGATGCCAAATGCATGGTTGCAAGCTGGTAGTGTGGGGTAGAGTGGAAATGTGTGAGATTTCAGTGGTAGAAATATGCATTCTTGGCAATGGGCTGGCTATGGGATTCGAAGTTCAACTTGGCTGAGCAGGGCATTGAGGTCACAGTTTTAGTGTTCGCTAAATTACTTAATAAAAGATCATATGAAATAGTAAGCCATTCAGCCCATCAATTTTGCTCTGTATTCAATAAGACCATGGCTGATCTGATTGTGAGCTTAATTCCACTTTCTTGCCTTCTTCCCTCTATAACCCTTGACTCATTTGTAGGTCAAAAATCTGTCTAACTTAGCCTTGAATGTATTCAATGACCCAGACTCCACTGCTCTCTCAGAAAGAGAATTCCAAAGACTAATGACCCACTGGGAGAAGTAATTCCTCCTTATCTCCGTCTTAAATAGGAGACCCCTTATTTTTAAACTGTGCCCCCAAGTTCCAAATTCTCCCATGAGGGGAAACACTCTCTCAGCATCTACCCCAAGCCCATTTAGAATGTTATACATTTCAGTAAGATCACCTCTCATTCTTCTAAACTCCAATGAGTATAGGTCCAGCCTGCTCAAACTTTTCTCATAAGACAATCCTTTCATCCCAGCAATCAGCCTAATATCCACTACATCAGTAAGATTTCACTATTCATATTTTCATTTTTGCTGGATGAATTATTTGTGCCATTGAAAATACATGTATTATCACTAACTAGTCTATTAATGGGTGTGACAAGATGACACATTCATGTCAAATCCAGCCTGTCAACAAGTTATCAGTGAAAATATCAAATGACTTTATTTATTGTATATCACTGATGTGCTAAAATAATATGTTCTTGAAACTGCAAGTATAGTTTGCAAATTATTGCTAAACTGGGAGTGCATTGCTGCCATTATTATAATTATATAAGAGATTTGTTTTGAACCAATGTTACAAAAATGCCTAATTTCATGATTCATATATTTTATGAGAATAACTTTTAGTTTGGGAATGAACTTTAAATATAAGATAAGGGAAGCACCTGGTTTGGGAGGCTGGTAGGCAGACCTGAAGTAATTGTAATTCAAAGGGTAGCCTGTGTTTATTTAATAAGGCCAGAGTTGGAAGTGGGAAGACAATAAACAATAGGTGGTCCTTTCTTAGATTGGTAATGGAGCCAGTGCATCTGGTGAGATTGTGATTGTCTCCATTCAGGACATACATTATTCATGTGGGACCCAGAATCAAAGGGAGGTTTTGGAAAGTAAAGTTAATTAGTTTAGATCTCTATTTGGGATGTCCCAGATGTGCCATGTTGCCGTGGTGATAGATCACAAGGAGGTTTTTTTTTGTTTTGGGTTTACCTCTGGGATTTCTCACAATCAGGCAGTTGCAGTTGGAGCCCAGGAGCACCTTTGAAACAGGCAGAGAGAGAAAGCTGCCAGCAGTTGGGTGGAGCCCAGAAGCGGCTTTGCCACAAGTAACAGAAGAAATCTGCCAGGAACTGGAGACCAGCAACAAAGAGCTATCAGAAATCAAGTGTGTTTTCTGATTTTCGGGTTATGGAGTTAGAAAAGCAGTGAGGCCCATGCTTGGGCTCGGCTGCATATAAACATGAGGTTTTGAAGGCGAGTTGGAAGGTTTGCCTATCCGGATGCTAGTGTAAAGACCCCAGAAATGTCATATCTCGGAGGAAAGTGAATTCCTGAGAGCAGCGGCACACTTTGGTTTGGTCTCAGGAAAAGTGAAAGAATCCTGAAGATCCTGTAAAGTTTAGGGGAACTCTCTTGGGTGGAAATGAAAATAAAACAGGGAGTGTTCTGTTGAGATTTTTAGGTTTAAAATCTGAGTGCTCTTAGGAATATATAGACCCAGATTTTCACTCCTGGGTCAGGTGCACAAAGATGGGAGAATTTCTGGCTCCACAAATCTGACCTTTAAAAATAGGAAGAGCTGAGGTGGGCTGGGCAGAAGGCCTACCATGGGGACCAACACTGTGTCCAATGTTTAAAAGTAAAGAATAAAACATGAAATATCCCTCCAGCCCTCATTCCCTCACTCTGCACACAATCCCCATGTCCCATCCATGCCACCTCATGCCCCCCACCAACCACATTGCCCATTGTTCCCCCGTGCCAAAGTATGCCTCCCAAACAACCCCTATGGCTCCTCATGCCCCCATTCCAAGGTATGCCACTTCTCATCCTTCCCATACCAAGGTATAACCCCCAATTAACCTCTATGGTCCTTTATAGCCCCTATGCCAACTTAGTGCCAATTCATGCTAACCCATGCCCCTACCAACCACCCTTTACCCTTACCATGTCAATTCACCCAATACCCACCATGGGCAGATCTCAGGACCCATGCAGAGATGAGATAAAATACATTTCTATAAAATAAAGTTTTAAGGATGGAATTTTATGGCCCTGTCACATTGGGAGCATGGCTGGAAAATGCAGCGAGCCATTCAAAAATCCATTGACTTCAGCGGGTCCATAAAGTCCCTACGGCAGGAAGGGCCATAAACTTCCTCCTTGAGTGTCTATTTCATATTGCAGACTTCACTATATTGAAACAAACATTCTCATTCATAAAACTCATTGACTATATTTACATTCCTTCAACTAAATAAGGCTTTATAACAACAAACATTTCATTCAAGCACATAATCCTTTATACCAACAAGCATTGGAATTCATAATCCCACATCAAAGTGTCTATAACCACTTTTAGCTGTCAATCAAACAGTGAAATGGAAGGTACCCTACTGTGATTTTTCAAAGATTCGTGGTAGCCTTTTAATTGCTATGACAGCTTAACAGCTCCCTTTGACAGTTGCTTTTGAAAGTTTTGACAGGTGCTTCTGACAGTTTTGGCAGGTACCTTTGACAGGTCTATTGATAGTTCCAATGACCTTGACAGTAATGAGTTTACACACTTTTTACATACTGATGCCTACTTTTAACAATTCCAAATGGCACCTGACCTCCACTAAAGGGCACCACACCATCCCCAAAGGTGTCTGAGGACCAGATCCAAAGGGATATGTACACCTCTAAAGGGGTATCTTAGCTATCCAAATGAATCCATAAAGTTCAGACCTGCTCTTACCAGGTCTAATCCACACACTTCCAGTTTCACACTCCAAGGCTACCAAAACCCTGCTTCACTGGAGACAGCTGATGATTTAAATGGCCAGCAGCCTCTGTAAAAAACATATGCATGGAACATGTCCCAGCCCCATTCCCGCCCCCATGAAAATGGAAAGTGCCATGTTGGGGCCGGGACTCATGATTTTCAGTTACTTCTGCCATTTTCGCCACAACGGAGAGGCTCTCAGTTGTGGCAAAAATCTATGCCATGATATTAAGATAGTAATATTTGCTTTGTTTAACTCTTCCACAGTAAAAATGTTTGTGTTTAAAACGTGAAATTTGTGGTGTAATTCTTTCAGTTAATAACTTGGAGTTTGAATTACTTTTTAAAAGCTACTGGCCTCCCTTGAGATCATAACACTTATTTCCTTCTTGGCCTAGTACAGTAGTGCTTTTCTCAGCCAGCAAATCTGCTTTATGCCATTTAACAAGCTATATTATTAGTCAGGAATATTTGTAGCATTTTCTGATTCAAATTATGTAATTATATTTCATGAAATGTGTAAATCAATGGCCTTGATTATTTTTGTTTAATGATGTATTCAATGTGATGTCTTACTTTTTTAAAGTACTAGAAAGATGTATAGTTGGCAAGTAAGATGTTCCATATCTCAGCTACATAGGATGTATGAAATTAGTATGGATGTGACTTGCTGCTGTTCAGAGGATGATGTAGGATTATCTAGGGGTCTGGAACTCTTCATGGTGAGAAGAAAATATTGGAAAGGGGATCCTTGAACCCCTGAAGGGCCAATAATTATGTTGGAACCCAGATAAGCTGAATACTGGTTACCTTCACCAGTTCTTGTCGGGCCTAGTTTCTGCAGGAATCTTTGACCACCCCAAACAAGGGGAGTTTGGATTCAAAAGCTGAGTGTTTCCTCATCACCAGTCCAGTAGCACAACAACAGTGAAAGGAGACATTTCAGCTACTCTAGGAGTGGAAGTGAGACCCCACTGGGGATACAGGCCTAAGCCATGGCTTCAAATGCCCTGAAGATGCTTTTCGGTGTGCTTATTTATTTTGGCTTTCTCTTTTTAAAAAAAAGCAAATGGAAAATTTAGTATCATGTATTTGAAGTTAGAGGGAATCTGATAACAGCCCCCCATACAGGCATCTCCACTTGCTTTGAGATAGACCATATCTTGTTTCATAACAATGGGGTAATATCAACACACTGTGATGAAATGTGTGACAGTGTGTAAGACACTTAACAAGAACAAATGCAAAGAATTTGACATATTGTATTGCTATGATCTCAACTGATACTACTGGACAAGTCAGATCCTAGGGTGGAACCTGGCTTGATAAATCCTAACTTTTATCTTTCGTTTAGAAACGTGGAGAGTGGCTACTGAACAGAGTCACAGGAGTCAGCTGATGAACTTTTAACAAAAGAATAAAATATTTATTAAACAAGAAAAGATGAACTATATTACAATACTCCTTCACCCACAACTATACCTTTACAGATATATAAAGATTCCTAATGATAACACAAGTTAAAAAAGCTTTCTTATATACTATTGTTTACAGTAAGTACACAGTCCATGTCAACCAATAGACGATCTGTAGTCAGACACAACACACTCTGAAACCAAGTGACAGATGCCACCCCAAACAGATGCTATGGATCTGCAATCAACTCTCCACAGACGCTTGTTTCACCGTGAGCCAACCAGTCTTACTGAACCCTGCCTTTCACACGGGGTTTTCCAACCTCCGCTCACAAAGGACCTGCTTTGGAATCTTCTCCCAAATGACACTTTCTCTCAGATGCCTTTTGAACGCTCCTTCTGACGGTTTTTCTCCCCTGGATCGCCATGTGCCTTCAAACTTCTTTCTATGCACTCTCTCTCGGATACTGAGCTGTGCCAACAGAACACCACTGCTTCACATGCCTATAGTAAAGAGTCACCAATCTTGACTGTCTCCTCAGATCTTCCAGCTTCTCGCAAGCCTATTTTGCCTTGAGTCCGCTTCCTGCAGCTTTCTCTAAACTTGCAGCCTTTCTCTCTGCTCCTTTCTTTCACTTCCACTGAACAGGGTTTTGTTCCAGATTCAGTCCTTGTCCTTTGACTTAACTTAAGGGCTTCTTGGGATCTTGCTCCTTTTCCTTTAGGACTTACTCCCTGCAGTTCCCACTCACAGTAGACTGCTGACAAATTGGTATCTCCTTTGAGATCCAGAACTTAACGTTTACTGTTGCTTTAGCTTTAGAGCAACTCATCTAAGATTCTTAGACTTTTTTTCCTCAGCAATCTGCTATAGTAAGTCCAGCTAGAGAGAGATTTAAACTGCTTCCTCCACCTTAGAGCATAATCACCAACTGAACTCAAACCGCTTTGATTTCTCTGTGCCTAAACATCCCTCTCTCTGGACCCCTGTTGCCTGGCAACAGCACAGTTTTTTTCTACCTTGTGTTTGTTTTAACTTCCCTTGAAGAGTAATGAAAGATGCCTGCATTCAAATGAGGTTTTGAAATTAAACTAAAACTCAAGTTCCCCCCTTTCTTAACACACAAATACAGAAACACAAATTAAACTTAAACTTAAAACTCAATCCTAACACCCACAAATACAAATATAACTTACTTAAGCTATCTCTAGCTCCTTATTCATTCACTTATTGCTTTCAAAGCTTTTTTCCTCTTCACAAATCCAGTTATTTATGTGTTACCAGTAGATGTTTTGTCTTTTTTCCTCTATTAGCTATTTGTTTAATGTTGATTTCTTTGTGTCTCCTTACTCCTATGTTTCCCACAGCATCTTAAACAGACCTTGCCTATTCCTGTCTGTTGGTTTCTTTCATTATTAATTTTGTTTATTAATTATTGTCTCCCTGACAAGATTTGAGGTTTTAGATTAGAAAAACATAGGAGAAATTTTGAGGCTGAAAGTTTGTGGCACCAAAATCCTAGCACAAATATTGAAATCGGGCTGTGTAAAACAGGCGGCTGATCTGCTTTGGTAGAAATTAAGATTCACTCCTTGGAGACTTTGTTAGGAATTTTGCGTTCCAATATCAGCAATCACTTTAAGATCTTTCTTTATATTGAATGAATAAAATATAGAAAATGCTGGCAATATACAACCTGTTAGCTAGGATCTGAGGAAAGAAAAAGCAGGTCAGTGTTCTAGGTGAAGACCTTTCATCAGAAAGAATATGTGCATTGTTTCAAAAAATGGTTAATTCTTCTTTCCCTCCACTAGTATATGCCACGTATGCTTCCGTTAATATTGGTGACTATGGAAACTAGGCATGATGATTGACTGCAATGCAGTGAAAAAGAAGGGCGATGAAATAGGAGAAGGATCTATTTTATAGATAAGATAAACAGTAAGGAGGAAAGAAAGCTAAGACAGGAAAAGGAACAAAAGAATAATTAAGACTCAAAAAGAGGAAAGAAATAGTAGAGGAATTCATCAAAAATAATTGACTTACTGACTGAAAGAATATAAAGGGCCTCCAAATCGTTCTTCTGCCTCAGTAACATTGACTGCCTCTGCCTCTCCCATTTATGATTGTGACCCTCAAATGTGTTTTTGTAATCTCTAGAATTTATTACTCCAATGCTTTCTAGGCTGTCCTGCCTTCCACCATTTTTCACAAGCTCAGTTCATTGCTGCCTGTATCTTATTGAGTACAAAGTCCCGCAAACCAGCCCAGTATGGCTGTCCTTTGTAAGCTTCCATTTCTCAATTTAAAATTCTTAATTCTTTCCATGCCTTCACCCCTCCTATATCTGCAATCTTCTCCAATGTTATGACATTTCCCCTGTACTCTCAGTACACTGAGTCTGGCCTCTTGTGCATTCTTCTCTCATTTTATCCTACCATTGTAACTGTGCCTTCAGTCTCCTAGGTCTTGCTGTCTCTCAGGAATCCCCTATTCTTAAACCATTCCATCTCCTTCTCCAGGTATTCTGACCCATTTCTTTGACTAAACTTTTGGTCTCCCCCTATCTCAACTATCTTCTTTGACTTGGTGTGGGTGTCCTTTCTCTGTAAAATGCTTTGTGGCATTTTCTACATTAAAGATGCTCTTTAAATGTAAGCTTGATGTATATTAATAACCTGGACTTGGATATACAAAGTATGATTTCCAACTTTGCAGATTACACAGAATTCAGAAAGGTAGTAAACAATGAGGAGGATAGTAAGAGGACATAGACTGGTGAAGTAGGCAGACACACAACAGGTGAAATTTAGTGCAGAAAAGTGTGAAATAATTGGCTTTTGTAGGAAGAATAAGGAGAGGCAATATAAAATAAATGATATAAAAGGGTTGCAAGAGGAGTACAAGCACAAATGTTCGAAAGTGATAGGAGAAGTTGAGAAAGCTGTTGATAAAATATATGGGATCCTCAGCTTCATTAATTAATGGATAGAGTACAAAAGCAAGGAAGTTCTGCTACCCTTTATAAATACTGGTTAGGCCTCAGCTGGAGTATCGTGTTTTATAATTGATGAAGGATGTCAAGAACTTAGTGAGGGTGCAGAAGAAGTTTACTAGAATGGTACCAGGCATAAAAAACTTCAGTTATATGGAGAGACTGAAGAAATTGGGGTTGCTTTCCAAAGAGCAAAGGAAATTAAGTGAAGATTTGATAGAAAGCTCAAAATCATGAAAGGTTTTGATAGATTAAAGAAGGCGAAACTGTTTCCATTGGCAGAAGGCTCAGTAACCCTGTGACTGGCAAAAAAAAACTAGATATGACATGCAGAAATTTTTTTCACCTGAGTTATTATGATCTGAAATGCACTGCCTGAAAGGCTGGTGGAAGAAGATTCAATTGTAACTTTAAAAATGGAATTGGATAAAGGGAATTGAGAAAAGAGGGGTAAAGTGGGTGGAAAGAGCCAACAAAGGCTCGATCGGCTGAATGGCCTCCTGTGCTCTAATTGTGATTCTAATGAAACTGATGGATTGGTCTCACCCTGCTTCAGAAGTAGAAGAACAAGTTGGAATGACTATAAACAACTTCTAAAATTATTTTCTTTCATTGTAGTATGGCACTAAGCAAGATCAATCACATTGGTTCTTATTCTCTGAATTCAATTAGATTTTTGCTGGATATGTCAAAAGATATGAAGTTCTTGAATTTATTGTCCAATTAGTGGCAGAAGTAATGCTTTTATGTGAACTCTGCTATATCATTGTTACAGTCTACTAAATCACTTTGAGAAATACTTCATCTTCAAAAGGAAAACTTTTCTGTAAATAAATGGTCACTTCCTTAAATAATGTCCATATTGTTGAATTTTAAAAATCCATCAGCCAGCCTGAAAGATTATCTATATGGGATTTCTTGGCTGATAATCCATTGAAGCAAAGTTCCATGTTGCCTACTTGGCAAAGCTCTGGATAAATTACATCCATAAATTTTCTGGCATGTGAAAGTACATCATCCTTAAAAAAACCTATTTCATAATTTTCAGGAGACTGCACTTATGTTTGTAGGGAAGATGAATAAAGGAGTCATTCCTTTGAGACGTTAAATTGAAACTAGCAAATGAGGGTATGCAGCCTGGAAGAGCACCAAATAAACCTCATTAAAGGGGTTATGAAACAAATCTTGCATTCTCGTGTAATAAAAACAGAATATGCTGGAAAAACTCAGCAGGTCAGGCAGCATCCGTGGAGAAACAGAGTTAACGTTTCAAATTTGCATGACTCTTCTTCAGAGCTGGGAGAGGGGTGGAGGAGCAGCCGCCCTCATCCGGAGCAGGATGAGAGGTGCCTGCGGAGACAACAGGAAGCTGCTGCGCAGACATGAGGTTGCTTCAGACCACCCTGCTTACTGTGGATGGATGGGCACCGAGCTGGGAAACTTGGTGCCCACGCCATCTCCCACACTGGCACTGACCAGCTGAGGTCAATGCTGATGTGAGAGCTTGCAGGCCAGAGTGCACCCCAGGAACCCCTGATGGGCCTCCTGGAGGAGGCTCTCCATGAGAGCCGCCGCACTCTCCATGGAGGACGCATGGCACTCAGACATATGGCTCATTGCTTTGGCGATAGACCATGTAGGCTCCTCCACCATGGACACCAAGCCAAGCATACCATCATGTATCTTCCTCAGATGCTCCCGCATTCCCAGCCACATTTTATGCTCCTGCTGCGTAGCGGATGACTCCAGAGGCACATCATCAGGCACTGACTGAGCATGTGCCAGGGCCCCTGCAGTCCTCTGACTGCTAGTGCCATGGGCACTCTCTGTCTCTGCCAGCTCCTCCAGCGACTGTGAAGTACCCTCACCGTTGTGCCCCGGGACACTAGCCGATGTTCTAACACCCACCGAAGTACTAGTATCTGTGCTGGTGCCTACCTGGCAGAGATGGTGTGACGCTAGTGAGACTTCAGGGCCCTCAGGTCTGAAAGGTGGCCTCTGCTGCTCCTCCTCCATGCCCTGCTCCACTGATGCTGAAAGGAAGAACAAGGACATTGAATCAATTAACATGGAGACAATGACAAAGTGCATCCCTGTCCCCCGGATCAATATGCGCTCATCCTTCCATAAGCAATGGTCAAGCCATGTTGCAAAGTTAAATCACTTAACATTCAGCACTGCTATGGCTATTGGGAGAACAATGCTGACCTCACTGCAGGGCATACATACCTGGCCTTGGCACCCAGCCTCACCAACACCAGTGGACCTGGGTGCATGGTGCCTCTCCAGACCAGGTCCTCCTGCTCAAACCAGCTGAGAATGGCTAACTGTGCCTGGCCCCCAACGGTCCTCACACGCTTTTTGCAAATTATACATGGACTCTCTTCGCGCACGGCCCACCCCAACCAAAGTGGGACATATCAGGGCTCCAGTGCCTTTTCACCCCACTGCTGCCGAACACACACAAAGGTGCTATGCTGTCCGTCTCCACCCTCCCCCCCCCGCGGCCACATGCTGCCTGCATCACATTAGGCACCATACGGTATATCCTTCCATAGCAAGGAGGTGCAAGTATGTGGAGCACAGAGGGCAGCAGATGATTCGTTGCCACGCCATCTTGAAGCTCCCCTCCCAGCATGTCATCACCCTGACTTGGTACAGCTCCTCCAGGTTGCCCCCAAAACAGTCATGTGGGTCTCAGTGTAACACGTGCTGCGAGCGCAGAACCCATCTCTTCACCACCCTCTGAGGTACTGACCATGGCATGGGCAATATTTGCTGGCCCACCCAGCAAAGGATACATGCCTTCAATGATTCAATGCAGTCACTACACTCAGATGTGGTTGGGGATGTTGGGGTGGGGTGGGGGTGCTGGTGACAGCAGGAGGGAAAGCCAACCTGCTGAGTTAAGTGACCAACATTGTCCTCACCTTCCAGAGTGCAACAAGTCAGTGAAGTGTTTGAGATACTGGATCCAAGTGCGCCAAACCACATAGCGGGAGCTCATCATCTCCCCACCTCCTCCCAGGCACGTTTCGCCATGTGGGGGGGCCTCCTCCTCCCATCCTGGGGACCCAGGACCTCCCGTCGTGCTGCCACCTCCTTGAGGAGGGCAGCGAGGCAGTCATCAGGAAAATAAGGGACATACTGGCCCCCCGACCTATCCTATCCTCCAGCCTGGCCCGCCCTGATGGCCTACCCTCCAGCCTGGCCCGCCCCGAAGGCCTACCCTCCGGACTGGCCTGCCCCATTGGCCCACCCTCTGGGCTTTCATAACCTCCATTGCCCCTCTGCAGAGTCCTTCACTCAGCCAATGCGAGCAGCCTTTCCAAGGGTGCCAGGCCTTCCTTTATACAGGCCGCCGGGTCGCCATTGGACCCGGCAGGCTGAGCGTGCCTGCCGTTGCCCACCCGCTCCCACTATGCATGGCCATCATGAAGGACGCTGGGTAGGCCTTAATTGGCTTATCTGTGTAAAATGGCAGCGTGGACCGAATCACGAGTGGCGATCGGGTCTGCTCCCACTTCTGCTCTGCCTCCCTGCCCCAGGTTAAAGGTTTTCCCATTGTACACACCAACCATGCTGCCAACCATTTCTGGGAGGATAACCATATCCCGAAGATGAGTCTTGACAACCTCTGCTTGTCATTGATGGAGCTTCCTTTTTCGCCTTGCGCAGCCTTTTCAGGAGGGACTGCTGTTTGTGGCGAAGGCCTCTGTTCACACACCTATGCTGATGGGCACAATACTGATGGGCATCAGCTGTTCATAGGACATGTTGAGGAACTGATCCAAGTTAACATCTCTGTAGGTAAATTTCCTGAAAGTTCTTTTCTTCTTCTTTTCTACTTGGTTAGCCATTTTCACCCGGTCTCGCTGGAATGGTAACAATTTGCATGAGATCATGCACAAGGACTCCCAAATCCCTCTGTGCTGCGGCCTTCTGCAGTCTTTCTCCATTTAAATAATATCAGCTCCTCTATTCTTCCTGCCAAAGTGCATAACCTCACATTTTTCCACATTATATTCCATCTGCCAAGTTTTTGCCCACTCACTTGACCTGTCTATGTCCATCTGTAGACTCCTGGTATGATCCTCACCACTTGCCTTCCTACCTATTTTTGTGTCATTCGCAAACATGGCGATAGTACATTCACTTCCCTCATCTAATTCATTAATATATATTGTAAATAATTGTGTCCTCAGCACTGATCCCTGTGGGACTCCACTAGTTACAGATTACCTTCCTGAAAATGCCCCCCCCTTATCTCAATTTTCTGTCTTCTATTATTTAGCCAATCCTCTATCCATACTAATATATTAACCCCAACACCATGGGCTCTTATCTTATTAAGTAGCCTTATGTGTGGTACCTTATTGAACACCTTTTGGAAATCCAAATATTTTACATCAACTGGTTCCCCTTTATTTATCCTGCTTGTTACCTCCTCAAAGAATTCTAATAAATTTGTTAGGCATAATTTCCCCTTCATGAAGCCATGCTGACTCTGCTTGATTAGATTATGTTTTTCTAAACACTCTTAACATTACATCCTTTATAATAGACTCCAACATTTTCCCAATGACAGATATTAAGCTATCTGGCCTAGAGTTACCTGTTTTTTGCCTGCCTCCCTTTTTGAATAAGGTTGTTACATTGGCTGTTCTCCAATCCTCTGGGACTTTTCCAGAATCTAAGGATTCTTGGAAGATTACTACCAGTGCATCCGCCATCTCTGTGGCTACTTCCTTTAATATCCTAGGATGCAATCCATCCGGTTCAGGGAACTTATAGGCATTTAGCCCCATTAGTTTCCCTGGTACTTTTTTTTTAGTGATAGTTATTGTATTTGTTTCCTCCCCCTCTTTTGCTCCTTGATTATTTAGCTTTTTTAGAATGCTATTTGTATCTTCTACTGTGAAGATTGAAGCAAAGTATTTATTCAACTCCTCTGCCATTTCTTGGTTCCCCATAATTATTTCCCCAGCATCTGTGACCTATGAGCATTTTAGGGTACTGTTAGGAACTAGAGTTAGTTTTAAGTATGTTATATTTGCATTGGTGGATGTTACAAATAAGCTTTGGTTTAAGTTTTAACTTTAAATTTAAGTTTAATTTAAATTATTTATTTGTGGTTTAAAAGGGTGAAACCTGGGCCTAGTTTCATTTAGAGTTTTTTCTCTGAGCTGGAGTCAGCAAGTCTGAAGTTATGTTTGTATACCTGCATTTTAATGAGGTTTTGCAACCCTTGAAGTGGAGAGCTGTGTTTCAAGTGGGGTTAGTGGTTTAGGGAAGTTAAAACAAAGTAGGAAAAACTGTGCTGTTGCCTAGCAACAGGAGACCTGTAGAGAGACAGAGAAATAGAAAAGCAGTTTGAATTCAGTTGGTCTGTGGGAACCGTAGGGTGAGGAAGCTGGACAGTAGAGGGAATTGCAGAGAGCAAATTTCCCAAAAGAACAGAAAGGCCCAAAACCAGGGAGTGGGGGCTAAGTGAGTATCTGAGAGAGAGTCCGTGGAAGGCGAAAAGAACATCAGGAGGAGAGGTTGAAATCATGGAGGTGGATCCTTGTGAAAGGTGACCAAGTGAAAGCGTTGTTTGGGAGAAGATTCCAAAACAAGTTCTTCGAACGTTGAGATTGGAAAGCCTTGCAAGAAAGACAGAATTCTGTGAGACCTGTTAATTCACGGTGTGACAAGTGCCTGAGGGGAGTTGATGAGAGATTCATAGTTTCTGTTTGGGGTGGCATCTGTCACTTGATCTTGGAGTGTGGTGAGCCTGACCACAGGCCGTCTATTGGTTTATATGGACAGTATACTTACTGTGAAAATCAGAGTATAAGATAGCTTTTTTATAACTTGTGTTATTCTTATGGATTTGTCTATATCTGTAAAGGTAAGGTTGTGGGTGAAGGGGCACTGTAATATAGTTCATCTTTTTCTTGTTTAATAAACATTTTATTATTTTGTTAAAAGTACATCAACAGACTCTGAGACTCTGTTCAGTAGCCATCCTCCACGTTTCTAATCAAAAAATAAAGTTAGGATCTATTAAGCCAGGTTCCACCCAAGTATCTGGCTTATCCAGTAGTAACATCAGCTAAGATCATAAGAGTACCTTTTGTATTATTTTCACAATTTTAGAGTTAATACAAATTTTGTTATTCATTTGTTTTGATTAGAGGTATAAACTTGTGCAAAACAATCTCTCTAGGGATTATTAGCAATACCCTCCTAAAAAGAGGCTACTATGAACAGAACAAAAACAAAAGTACCTGGAAAAACTCAGCAGGTCTCGCAGCATCTCTGGAGAGGAACACAGTTAACATTTCGAGTCCGTATGACTCTTCAACAGAACTAAGTAAAAATAGAAGAGAGGTGAAATATAAGCTGGTTTAAGGGAGGGTGGGACAAGTAGAGCTGGATAGAGGGCCAGTGATAGGTGGAGATAGCCAAAAGATGTCATAGACAAAAGGACAAAAAGGTGTTGAAGGTGGTGATGTTATCTAAGGAATGTGCTACTTAAGGGTAGAAAGCAGGACAAGCAAGGTACTGATAGCCCTAGTAGGGGTGGGGTGGGGTGAAGGAATCGAAAAAGGCAAAAGGTAGAGATAAAACAATGGATGGAAATATATTTTTAAATAATGGAAATAGGTGGGAAAAGAAAAATCTATATAAATTATTGGAAAATAAAGGGGGGATCAGAAAGGGAGTGGGATTGGAGTAGAGAGTTCATGACCTAAAATTGTTGAACTCAATATTCAGTCCGGAAGGCTGTAAAGTGCCTAGTCGGAAGATGAGGTGCTGTTCCTCCAGTTTGCGTTGAGTTCACTGGAACAATGAAGCAGGCCAAGGATGGACATGTGGGCATGAGAGCAGGGTGGAGTGTTGAAATGGCAAGTGACAGGGAGGTCTGGGTAATGCTTGCAGACAGACCATTCTATGAACAGTTTGCATATGAGATTGGACCACCTTCATCCTCCAAAGAACGCTAGTGATGTCCTTCCTCCCTATTAAAGGGCAGGCAACTGCCCCTTAGGAAAGGAAAACATAAAATAATATTGTCTTCTTTATAAGGGGAAACATATTGATGCATCTTTGTTGCACTGGGTTTTGGTTATCCACATAAAAAGTACAGTGAAAGCCATTCAACTTGTGAAGCCAAAATTGTATATCTAGAACACATTTTGAATAGCAAAAAACGGCATCTACAGGATTGGAGCATAATCCCAGAAAATGTTTGATGCTGTTCCTCTTTTTAGTGTTGAAAATGTGAAAATGATTCTTCAGTCAAGATACATGTTCTAGAATAATGAGTGTACAGATGTGCTGACTGAATTAGGAGGGTATTGGGTTTGATTCATTGACCAGCATATAAGAGCTCAGAATTACTGGCTAGGATCTTCTGGCCCAGCCAGAAGCCCATTGACTTGCGGCGGGACCGGAAGATCGCAGTAGCGGGCGGCTGCGGAAAATCCCACCCACTGAGTTGACAGAGGGAAAAGAAGTGTTGTTCCTGGTCGTTTGATGAACAATGTAACTATGTTCACACATCTGTCTAGCATGGGCTGTTTCTAACTAACCAAAACTGAATTTGAAAGAATATTATCCGTGGATAAACAGATCTTGTACATAGCAGCAATCATCCTTAATGGATGCCTGTGTTGGGATTAAATTTCTGTGACTGTTCTTCCAATCTCTCCCCATAACTCCAGTGGAGATTCCTACAGACATTGCATTCAGATATGTTCAAGTTTCAGGTTACTAGTTAAGAGGAATGTTATTTGCAACATGAGGAGGAGTGAAAAGTGTAACTACATACTATACTGCAGGCAATAATATATCTACTAATGCTGCCTTATAAAATTTTAATTATTGGACTGTTCCTTGACAAGCTGCCTCCAGCAAACTGCACACCATAATTAGGCATTCTGCTGCTATTCGAGGACGGTGAAATATCAGACCGTCTTGGCTAGTCCAAAGTTAAGTTGGAGAGCCTGGGGGGAGCATGGGTGCTGTTCAGAAGCCATATTGGTCTGTATCCTACAAATCAGAAGGGAAAAGCTTGAAAGCTAAGAATGATTAAAATGGTTCTGAGAAAAATCAATTCACAAAAATAATTTGAACCTTTTCAGGCCTCTTTTCTCTTTCCCATCATATTTAACTGAATGGAGTGACCATTGTGCATGTTTTGCCCAGCAGAATTAGGGGGACCTTAATTTGCATAGGTTAATGAGGTTCTTGCTTGTTTCAGGTAGGTGGCCAGAAGAAAGCCCTGGCAAACATAATAGAGCAAGAGCAGAGCACTAAGCCCACCACCTCTATACCTCTGGGCAGAGGAAATTAAAATGTTTTCTGTAGTATTGTATGTCAGGATCTGAATGGAACTTCCTCTGTAGGGAAAACAGTGAAACTTTTAAGATAATTAGCTTGTAAAGATCAGAAGTTATCTATATCACTTAGTGTTTTTTTTCTATTTTGATGAGGTCCCTTCAATCATCAGCTTTCAATACTGTAAGGCTCAAGTTTTAATCTTCACCACTCAAACTTTTTATACTTGGGATTAGTCTTGTTGTCTTTCAATGTACCCTTTCCAATGTAATCATACCTTTTTGTACCTCGGGGACCAAAAAGTTAAACATGCTACTCTAAGCATGGTTTGACCACTGCACTGGGTGGAGTCGTCACAGATTTGCACTAAGTACGGTTGCGGGTGGGAAAAATGGAATTTTACCTGCCAGCTGCAATGGCAGCTTTTCACGCCATATCGTCCTATTCCTGCCTCATTGATTATACATTCCCAGGAATTACACCGGGTCGCTAGTGGGGCAGCCTCTGATTTGCCCACCCCACCATCACCTCAGGTCTTCAGAAAATCAGGTGCCATATTTAAAGGCCTTCCCTGCACAGAGCTAGCACCCTTCAAGGGTTAGGAAGCTGCTGAGAACTGATGCCTGCCAAAGTGAGGAACATGCTGCCCCCCCAGATTTAGTGATGCCTCCCTTGAGCACCTATGGGATGCAGTGGAGGCCTGCTGCGAAGCCCTCTACCCTCGCTCTGGGCAAAAACCAGCAAGCAAGGCCACTAATCCATCGTGGGAGGCAGTGACAGCGGTGGTCAGCGCCAACACCCTGCAATAGAGGACAGCCATCCAGTGTGGAAGAGGATGAATGGCCTCATCCGTTCTGCCAGGGAAAGTCACTCTTCTCATCATTCTCAACTCACACTCTCACAAACCCATCACACACCCACAAGGATCTCACACCTCAACGGACACCACCAGTAACTGACACCCTCACATCTCCATCAGGCTCATATTGTTTGGAGCTCACGTCCTCATCCCATCCATGGCTCCACTTACCTCACAAATATTTTACACAGTTCGATGCATCCTGCTCATGCTCTCCATTTGTTTTCATGAAGCTGGCTGACAACAGCAGGGAGAGGTCCCAGACTGGGAGTGGAGTGGCTCACAATAGACCCCTCACTCACTGAGGAGCATGCCATCACGCTGACTGGTGAGGATGTGGTCTGTGCCTGCGGTGACGGTGAGGTCAATGGCAAACACCCATATGAGGATCCTGCACCACAGCATCCATCTCTCAACACAACTATGAGTGCTCTCTCCCCTGCTTTTGACTCTGCTTTTGATCCCTACTTTGGTTTACAGGGAGCTCTGCCGAGCAACTGACACCCACAGCCAGCCAGCTCCATCCAGGTCCATACCTCCTGCAAAGAGGGCACCTCCTCCATTGAAGGGCTGGAAATAAGCAGCCTGGAAGACCTGGAAGTGCTTACCCACAGCCTCCTCCAACACAGAGGCACACACCTTGGTGGGACCTAGATATAGAGCAGGCTTGGGTTCACAATCTGGTGATCACCACACAGTCACTTGTCCGCAGTAGGAGGAGGCAGGTTCAGCCAAGTTTCTTGGCACTCTGAGGACTGCTGCGGAAGAGGCACCTGTGAAGAGGCACCCAAGTCAGATGGCGAGCCTCCGGATTCGGCCTTCCAAATCATCGTGGAGAGTCAGCAGAAGGCAGGGAACATCATTTTGGAACTGTTGAAAGCCCTCAAGAGAGTGGCATGCAAGTTGGAGGAGTGCACCCACTTGATGAAATGGTGCCCACATGTACACGTATGGAGGTCTCCATGGGATGGATGGCGGACGCCATGAAGACCATCGTCCAGCAGAATGCGGATATGCGCACAGACCTGCACTCCATTGTGACATCCATGAGTGGTTCCTGCAGTAGAAATGCACGAGCAAAACAGGGCACCTTGCCATCCCTCCAGGTGCTCCTTCCCCTCAAGGGGTCACACTGGGGCCCTCAGGCACCCGAAGGGAGGAGGTGCGGCAGTTGGACACGGCTGGGAACTGGACACCCACTCAGGAATCTCAGAGAGGCTGCTCTCTGCCTTCCAGTCCCCTTTTCCTGTGCCCCCTCTCAACCCCGTCCTCCGTCACCACAGAGAGCAGGAGGACAGCCGAAGCAGGCCGGGGCCCTGAAGGCCTCAGCTCTCCAGAGGACACACACCAATGTCATCAGAGGCAACAGGGCCAACCACAAGCACAGGCTGTCTCCATCCCTGATGCAGTTGTCAGGGCAGGAACTAGAAGAAGTGGTAGACCAAGAAAAGTTAAGAATTTCTGATCACAAGTGGTTGCACGGGTGAACACGTTTTGTTACTTTATAATCTGAAAATATATTCACTTTCACTGAGTAATGTGTAATGGTGTCTTTTAGCTTTATTTACATGCTTCCTGAGTCCTCCCCCTACATCCCCCCACAATAGCAGTGCCGCTGCATGCAGCTGAACCAGGAGTGATTTTGGAGGGAGAAATGTGTATGTGTAGCAGGGCCTTTCAGAGCCTCAAGCAAGCATTGTCCAATGCACATGGAGCCTTCCTCCATCACATTCATCTCAATGTCCTAAGCATTTTCAATGCTGTCTGCTCGGGTTGTCTTTCAGTTGTCCACCTGAGGTGAACTGCATTTCCGCCCACCCACTGATCGCAATCCCATGCAGCACTTGTGCCCGCCCAACATGAGGCTCCTCTCATTTTTGATTTCAGAAGCATGGTGATTGTAAAATATGTTTTTAGCTCCTTTGTCCTTTTCCCTCCCCCAGTCACCCATATCCTCTCCCCGTCACTGTTGACCCCTCTGGCATCACCGTCCACCTCCCCACCGTCACCTACCAACAAGAACCTTTTTCAACCTAGGTGAACGTGCACATTCCCTATCTTCCTGAGAAGCCCACTGCCCCCCCCATCCATCTTGATCTCCCCAACTTCCTCCTTCCCACCCTCAGGGTCCATGTCTGCCTCTGATCATCCTTCGCATCCTTTCTACCACTACCGTCACACCTTCACCTTCCCACCCTACTGCTCACTCTGCCCTCTCTCATGCTCACCATTCCATCCTACCACATCCACCCTCAATTCGCTCTGCAGGAGGTAGTCATCAACTCCACAGACTCCTGCCTTGCACAATCACCTGGACATTCCCCCTGGGCTCCTTCCTCCATCCCCTCCCCGACTCCTTCCTCCCACCCCTCTGGACTCCTTCGTGCCCCCTCTGGGCTCCTACCTCCCCCCCACCTCTCCGGACTCATTCTCCCCTCTATACTCCTCCTTCCTCATCCACCTTTTCCCCCCCATCACACCTACCTCCTCAGTTGCCACATTCTCCCTGTTACGCCCTCCTCTCCTCCCAACCTCATCCCCCTTTGACACCATCATTCCTTCCCTCCCAAACTCACCAATCCACCCCCTGCCGGTACCCCTTCCTTTTCCAGTCAAACCTAGACCTCCTTCTCCACCCACTTGACAATAATCCTTAGCAGCCACTGGAAAGACCCTGATGTCCTGAAGCAGACCCCAGACATCAACGGTGACCTTCTACCTGCTGTGAGCTGCTTCGCAGCAGAGCCATGCCCATGAAAATCCACCCAGCTTGCGATGCATGTCTTCTTCCAGGATCCAGTTGCTGTAGGACTCCAGCATCTTCTGCTCCTCGGATGTCCACTAGTAAGGCCCTTACAGTAAGTCCTGACTTCTGCATGTCATACTTGTCAAGACATACCCTGGGCCAGTGTGTTTTCCTGCCAATGTGCCTGGATGATTCAGAGTGGGGCGATGATTCCAGCGAGCAGGGCTTATAATTATATGCAGATGTATTAAAATAACATTCCCAACCTGCAACGGTGAGAAAGGCGGTCTGCCATTGATGGGATGGAGCAGACAATCGCAAACTGGTCTCACAGCATCATGAAACCAATTTTTGGCCTTCTCACCATAATGTCCATTCACGCATGCTATGACACCCAACGCCAATGGGGACGGACTAAGCCTTGGCATCATTTAAGTGCACTTATATGACTCCAATCAGTGTAGCATTTTCACCTTGATTGCCATTGACATCAGTTTTGCTGGGGCTCCTTAATGCCACACTTGGTCAAATGCTGCTTTGATGACCAGGACCGTCACTCTCACCTCACCTCTAGAATTCAGCTCTCTTGTCCAGGTTTTTGCCAAGGCTGTAATGAGGTCTGGAGTCCAAGTTGCCTTGCTGAGAATCAGTGGGCATGTTATTGCTGAGCAAGTGCTGCTTGATAGCACAGTCGATGGCATCTTCCATTAATGATATTTGAAGTAAAAGCGGAAACTTTAATTGCATGTGACTTCCTTCAGGCTCAGGTGATGCCAGGAGTCTATGTCCGTCTAGAAGGCTGGGCCAGATTGAGCTGTCACTGGCTCCGAGTGCCTTGCTGCTCATTGCACAAACCCTGCTCAGTGCTGTTTGCTCCTCACTGCAAACTTTTCTAATAATTGAGAGAAGACTGATGGGACAGTAATTGGCCAGATCGGATTTGTCCTGCTTTTTATAGATTGGACATGCCTGGACAACTTCCATATTGTCAGGTAGTTGCCAGTGTTGTAGCTGTATTGGAACAGTTTGGCCAGGAGCACAACTACAGTACTACAGCCTGAATGTTGTCAGGGCCGTAGCCTTTGCTGTATCCAGTGCGTTCTTGATATCACGTGGAATTGGTTGAGTACTGTCATCTCTATTTCTGGAGGCTCAGGAAGAGATCGAGATGGCTCATCCACTCAGCACTTCTGGCTGAAGGTGGTTACAAATGCTTCAGCCTTGTCTTTTGCACTGATGTGCTGGGCTCTCCCTTCACTGGGGATGTGTTTTGGAGCCTCCTGCTCCAAACAGTTGTTTAATTGTCCACCACCATTCACTACTGCATGTAGCAGGACTGAAGAACTTTGATCTGATCCACTGGTTTGTGGAATTGCTTTGCTCTCCATAACACGCTGCTTCCACATTTAGCACAAATGCATTCCTGTGTTGTAGCTTTGCCAGGTGGCTGCCTCATTTCTAGGAATGCCTGGTGCTGTTCCTGGCATACTCCCCTGCACTCCTAATTCAACCAGGATTGGATTGAATTGATGGCTTGATGGTAATGGTAGAATGAGGGATATGATAGGCCTTGAGATTACGTACTGTTGTTAAATGCAATCCTGCTGTTATTGATGGCCTCTGGTGCTTTATGGATGCCCAGTTTTGAGCTGCTGGATCTGCTCTAAATCTATCCAATTTTACATGGTGATTGTACCTCATAACACAATGGAGGATGTTCTCAGTGTGAAGATGGGGCTTAGTGTCCACAAGGACCATGTGGTGGATTCTCCAACCAATACTGTCATGAACAGATGCATCTGTGACAGTTAAATTTGTGAATTGAGAGTTTTTCCCTCTTTTTGTTTCTCTCGCCACCTGTGTCAGGCTCATCTGACAGATATGTCATTCAGGACTCAGCCAGCTCACTCAGGAGGGCTACTGAAACACTCTTGGTGATGGACATTGACGTCCCCTACCCAGAGTACACCTGTGCACTTGCTAGCCTCAGTGCTTCTTTCAAGTGGTGTTCAACATGGAAGAGTAATGATTCATCAATTGAGAGAGGGAAGTAGGTGCTTCCTCGCCCATGTTTGTTCAGATGCTGGAGGATTTCCAGGGCCACTCATTCCTTACTGTATACCACTGTGTTGCCATCTCTGATAGATTTGCCCCCTGGAGGGGGGCAGGACATACCGAGAGATGGTGATGGAGGAGTTTGCAACATTTTAAGGCATGATTCTGAAAGTATGGCTATGTCAGTGTGTTGCTTGACTGGACTATGGGACAGCTCTCCCAATTTTAGCACATTCCCAGATGTTACTGAGGAGGGCTTTGCAGGGTCAACCAGCAGGATGTGCCTTTGTCGTTTCTGGTGCCTAGGTTGATGCCAGGTGGTCCGTCCATTTTCATACTTATTTAACTTTTCTGTAGCCTTTTGATACAACTAAGCCATTTAAGAGGGCAGTTAAGAGTCAACCACATTGCTTTGGGTCTGAAATCACATGTAGATCAGACCACATAAAGAGAGCAAATTTCCTTCCCTGAAGAACCTTAGCAAACCAGGTGGATTTTTATGACAATCTATGATCATGATTACTGAGACTCACTTTTTGTTCCATTTAATGAATTAATTAATTCACTAATTGAATTTAAATTGTCCCAGCAACCATTGTGGGATTCCACTCATGTCTTTGGAGCATTAGTCTGGGCTTCCGGATTACTAGTCCAGTAACATCCCCACTATTCTATCACCCTCCCTCTAATATCTGTAAATATGTTGCATTGAATGTGGAACGTTGATAAGAAATAGTAGGAACCTAGGATGGAACCTTTTGGCACTCCCTAAAACTTCCCTTTCTTTCCTCTTTTAAGATGCTCCTTAAAATCTAATTCCTCAATCAAGCTTTTAGTCATCTGTCCTAATATTTCCTTATGGTCAGTGTCATATTTTTGTCTAATAATGCTCCTGTGAAGTGCTTTGAGATGTTTTATTATGTTAAAGGCACTACACAAATGCACGTTTAAATGGTGGGATAGGGCATTGATGTTTCAGAATATATTGCAAGTGATGAATGTTTGATGGTGGACAAATAGTTGGCAATCTAGACTCCATGCAGTGTCTGTAATGAGGCTTACACTGTTTGATATTTTTATGAAAAATCTGTAATGGTTTTTGTTAAGTGAGGTTTGCTGCCATCTAACAGATGAATACTATCAATACCAATACCACTATCAATATCAATGATGTATTTTGTATGCATTTTATTTCTTTGAAGAAGCCAAATGGTAATGAAACTGTAGGATTATAATATTGGAGAAAATGAAAGGACCTTTAGATGGTGCAGTGCCTCCAGCTGGGTGTGATTTGTTTTATTGGTTTTTAACAGCATACAAGGCTATGTCGTAGAAATGCCATCAAATTTTTGATGGTGAAGCAAATAGTGGCTTTATTTCTGTAGTTGCTCATGAACAAATATTGATCTCATTACTCAGCACTACTTTACAAAGCAGCAAGCCTCTCAACGCTGGTGACAAGACCATACCATACATGTGGAACTAACTGCATAGTCCACTGTTGTTAGTATACCAACAGGAATGAATTTTTTTTACCATAATTTAATTGGGGTCATTTATGAAACAAATAAATGTGGACCATGCTATCAAAACCACTCTCCAACCTCATTTACTTTACAGCACTGCCAGTAAAGTTTAGAACAGCCGTCAGCAAATAGTCTACAAAGTGACTATTAAATTGTCATCTCAGCCTGCACTATTTTAACAGTATTCAAGATACTTTAATAAGTATAATTAAAAAGTACAACAGTTAATAGTGCCTTAATGCCCTGACATTTTACTTTTCTTGGAGTGCCCCAAAACAAAAAAAGACAGGAAGCAACAGGAAGCTAGTTATAGGGTGCATTTAATAATATATTTTACTGAAGCTATTTTATGCAAACCTTTTACAAGCTTATGCTGGTGGAAAGAATGACATTCGAGAAATGGACTTGATATATGAAAACTTTGGCTGCAAAATTGGACTCCATTGCGCCCTTGGTTTTGGTGTTACAGGTACTGTTTTGATATCAAAATGACATGTCCACTACGTACACACTTTTGGTATGGCTAGTGTCAAATGCCATCTTGGTGATTTTTGTATTTGCATGAAGATTAGGAATGTGCATCAGAAGTATGCAGAGTTGGCAGATGCAACATCAGTCAGCGTATATTGCTGCTTTGATGCCAGCTTTGCCATTTTTGTTTTCACTGCTCCATCTAATGTCCTCTCAAATGTGCACAGCTGAACATGTGGTCAGCAGTAGGATGTAACTCTTTCGAGTACAAACACATTTCCATCTGTTTTCAAATGAAGTTACATTATTTCATAGTTTGCCATTGTGAGATTTGAACTCTTGATCTTGGGGTTATCAAGCCTAGTACCATAACCACTTGGCTATTTAGGCCAAGCCAGCAGTAGGATGTAACCCCTACAAGCATGACTTAAAGGAATCACCAACCACTCTCAGGTTAATTGCTGATTAATACCTGCTGGCTCTGTCTGAGTTTGTAGAAGTGCTTGCTGGTTTGCAGTTTTGTTATGTTAGTGAAGTCGACAGGGAATGTCCTACATCTTGAGAATCAGAGTGATTGCAGTACAGAAGTATGCCATTTGGCCGAGCGAGCCTGTTGCTCCCTTGACACATGAAATGTAGCTAGCCCCACTCCCCTGTTCTTTCCATGTAGACCTGCAAAACTTTTTTCCGTAGGTGCTTGTTCAATTCCCTTTTCAAGGCTTTGGTCTGACTTCAAGGGTTCTAGCAGCCCATTTGCCCCTAGTCCTGGGTGCTATAGTTGCAATCCCCCTTGGGTTGCAGCATGAAAGGGAGATGGATCAGAGGCAGCAAAGAAGAGGACAAGCTGCTAAAAGAGGGAGGAGGAGAATGGGGAAAAGGGCTCTCAACAGGAGGCCTCATCTGCCTGGGATCTTCCGGAAACATTTCTCTTACTTCAGCTTAAGCCAGGAGTGGTGTGTACCTCATCTGTGCTTTAGGAGGAAATTGCTCACAGAACTCTGCCACTTCTTGCAAGCGGGTCTGCAGCCTCAAAGTAGGGCAAGAACGGCACAGCCAATGGCTGTGAAGGTGACGGTGGCCCAGACCTCCTTCGTGTTGGCATCCTTCCAGGCTAGAGCTTGTGACCTCTGTAACATCTCCCTATTAAACGTCCACTGCTGCATAAGAGACATGACAGATGCTGTGGGAGTTCATTGTGCTCTCTCTGACTACAGAAGCAGGTGGACTATGCACGTGGCTTTGCCAGATAGCCAGATAGTGGACATCCCCATGGTGTAGGGTGAGATCAACTGCTCAAAAGTAGCTAATTGCTGAGATGTGCTGCACTGCAAAGGTTACCACTTGCTGAATGTGCAGGTGATGTGCAGCCATGCTTGGCATGTTGAATGCCTGCTAACTTAACAGCAATCATGATACTTTTATTCTGAACCAGGCTGTTGCTCCTTCAGTATTTGAACCACCACATCAAACCAGAGTGGCTGCTGGATGACCAGGTCTATCTGCTTAATACCTGGCTCATTCTGCTTCACAACCCAACCACATGTGGCCAGCAGGCATACAGTAAGAACCAGGCTGCCACACAAAACACAGAGCAAACCACTGGGGTGCTCAGCAATAAAACAATAAAACAAATCACACTCAGCAATGGTTCCACTGCCTGAACTGTTCTGCTGAAGCATATGTCCCAGTTTGTCGTGGTTTGCTTTGTTCTGCATGGGCTTGCCATCATGAGATCACTGCCCTTGCCCACCAGGGATTCACCAAGCAGCTCAGGAACAAGAGGAGGAAGAGAAAGAGCCAAAATGCTGAAATACAAGCCATCTTTTAACAATCATTCCAAACAAACTTTTCCCAATAAATCAAGTATATTCCATACAAAAGTTAACTGATTATCCTTGATGTAAAGAACCTATTTTTTATTTTTCTTGGACACTGGCTTTAAAAATTGGACTATGACTTTAAAAAACTACCATGGCTGCAGTTGAAAAACGTGTTCACTGGAACAGGATGAGGAATATCTACAAGTTGCTATCCTGGAACATAGAGTGCCATAAGAGAACAGGATGGTGCCAGAAAGTAGTACTAGACTAGGGGGAACTGCCTAATGACAGCATTTTAATTAGCTCCTGACCAGGTGACCAGGGTTTTGTGTGGTAACAGTGCAGGCAGAACAGCTCCTAGCCTGCAAAGAGAGAAGACCTGAAACCTCTCTCTCCTATTTTTGTAAGATTCCAGCAATGCTGCCATAATAGCTAGCTGGCTATTGCTCACATCTCTGTAACCTGCTTTCTCTGAAAACCCCTGTCAAGAGGAAAAGGGGAAAAATCATCAGTAGAGACATTGAAAGCAAGTTTTTGAACCAACGAACCACAGACTGCAAGTGCTGGGAGACCGCCTCATGTCATCAACAAGAAACTACAAGGAATTTGGAAGACATCAATCAAAATCAACCTATCTAATCCTGTACTTCAGATTGGTGCTATTGAACTGTTTTATCTCACCCTTAAAATCTTGTTTTTGTATGTTTGTGTGTGTGTGTGTGTGTGTTTGGTTTTGGGGCTTAAGAAGGGGTAAAGTTTAAGTTAGTGAGTTAGAAGTTAGCGGTTCATATTTCTTTCCTTTGTCTCTAGTTAAAGACAATTTATTCAATAAACAGATATTTACTTATTAAGTTTACAAACCTGGTGCTCATATTCTGTTAACCTAAATTAAACAGTTTGGTAGAATTGGGGCAATCTTATGGTTTGGTAAAACTTTTCATATTTGTCACGGCTCAGGGAACAGTGGGGCTTGATATTACAGTGCACTATCCCCAATGAGTCGTGACATTGAGCATTCTTTAGTGTCTTGCAGGTGCTTTTGCCTGGCTTAGTCTTCCAATGCAATGCTATCTCAGTGACTGCAGCGTGGCTGGTGGAAGGTTGCTGTATTTCAGTGGGGGAGGTTACAGATGGGCTTGCAGCAGGCCTTGAGCAGACTAGAAGGCTTGGTTTTGGACTGCACAACCACAGTCTTGGTGGCAGCAGTCTGGACTGGTTGGCTGACAGGCAACAGTGGGGAAACTGGTGGAGACGCAGTGGTGGGAGCCCGAATGCTGAGAAAGATTTGTGCTCCATGGAGCCACTGCCTTTGCTCTGGGGTAGTGCCTCAGCAATCCTATTAATCTGCTGGAGCACAAATTGCTGGATCCCTCTAAAAAGTGTTATCTACAGCAGTCTGAGCCTGCATGCCACCACTTTGGGCTTGCATTGCAACAAGCTGATAATTCATGACCTAGTCTGAGCTTTCACTGTAGCACCCAGATGTCGGGTAGCTTCTTGTGCTTCAGTGCGAGCTGACACCTCGGCCACCAGATGCTGCATCACTACTGGGTCCAGCAGTGTTTCATGAAGTTGGTGACTGCTTGCTTGCTGGAAAGGATGGGCATCAAGTTCTATACAAATTCCAGTACAAAGTTGCAGCTGGACTCCCCCATCCACCTTGACAGTTAGGTTAGGCTTTCTGCCATCAAGCATTTTTCCATGTGCATGCCTATCAGTGTTTTTCTGCACACCAGCTTATCAAGGTCCTCATCTGAGTCCTTTGCAGCAGCTTGTGTGTGACTTTGCCTACCCAAGGTAGCTGGCACCTGCATTATCCTCTCCCCCTGGCTGTAAGTCACTTGTGCACAGTGATTCACCATGTGCAGATTCCACCCCTATAATACCTATTAAAGTGTGTGCAGTGCCATTACTTGAGTTGGCAGCTGCAAGTCTGAAATTGAATGATAGTGTTTCTTCTAAAGTGTCCTGCTTGCCTTGGACTTCATGCTCCACCACCCTGTGTTTGACCAGGTGGTAGTTCTTTGATATCTGAAAGGATGAAGACACAAGGGTAGGGTGGGGCGATGAAAAGGGTGAAAAGCAAGAAATGCATGATTACTCCATCTGCAGCTTGTAACTCAAAGGAGATTGTGGGATAAGTAGGAAGTGGGAGCTGGTGAGAAGGTAAATTAGGTAAGAGTGTACTGTCATTCTGTATGATTTCAATCATGTTACTGGTCAGGTCTTTGTTTGTGGCTGCTCCAATGATGGCCAGCGCAGTTTCCTTTATGGGGCTGAGAGCATGCAACCATGCCTATTCCCTGCCAGATGTTGCTGTCTCCAGGTATGGGCCACCTCGGTCTGCAAGAGAGAGGTAAATGTGTCAGTGAGTATGGTGCAGTGTGTTTGGATGATGCACCTGTCATAATGAAAAGCTGGCAGTGTGTGCAAGCTGGTAGTGTTAAGTGGGTGAGGGTGAGGTAAGGCTATAAAGATGAGGTCTGAGTCATGCTTGATAGAGGCAGCTGTTAAGTGAGTAAAGCAGTGTGGTGAATGGAGCAATGTGTGATGCTAACGGTTCATTTGTAAGATTAAGTCATTTGAAGATGTATGCACTGACCTTGCTCACTCGTGTGAAGTTATTAAACTTCTTCCTGCACTGCAGGCATTGACAGCAATTTGCTCCCCATTGCCTTTTCAGTGTCTGTCTGTCAGGCCTCCTGACCTCCCTAAGGGAAGAGGACCTTTCTCCTCCAGTTCTCCTTCTGCACTGAGGCTGTCAGTGCTGTATCAAAGAACCTTGGAGCACACTATCTGGCCTGTGGTGCCAGTTTCACTCCTCTTTCTATTCTTCTGTAACCAGTTCCAGCACCTGATGCAGCCAGAATGCACCGCATCTTTAAGTAATGCAGACTATCTTTAAGTAATGCTGGCCTTGCAAGAACTTGGGTCACCTGCTGAGGCATGCAGCCAGTCAGCATTGTGCTCAGCGCTGGCTGCATGCCACTATCCTTTAAATGAGCAGGCAACACGAAATTTGGGTGCTACCTGCATTGCTATGAACAAACATAGGTTAATCACACCTGGTGATCCCCATGCCAGTTTTGCAGCCTGACCCAAATTATGCCCCCTTATTTTTGAACTAGAACCTAGTTAGATTAGCAGAAAAATATAACTTTGAATTATATTTTAGTTAAAAGATTTTGAAGGTACGAATGCCAATGTTAGTAAAATTTGTAATTTAAGTGTTTTGTCTGACTACAGTTTATGCTCTGCAGTGGTAAAATACAGGTCTGCGTTAACAGGTCTCACTAAAGTGATTTCCTGACCCTAGTCATACCCCTGAGAAACGGCCAGGTGGAGCCCAAGCAGTTTCCATGAGGAGAAACAGAGCCATTCCACTAGACTTAATATATTGCAGTGTTGTTGGTTTTGTTGCAGCATTTTTAACAGTCTAGAAGCAAATCTTCAGCCCATTCTGCCAGCCAGATTTGGGGGAATCTTGGGGAAAAAGGGGAAAAAATTGAAACAGAAAACCTTTAAAATTTATTCCTTTCAGTCATGAAATTTGCTTTATCCTTAAGATGTTTTGTACCATAGTTCTTACAATATCTGTTGGAAGTAATTTGTTTTTTAATTGAATAATATAATTAAATTGAAATTGAGTGCAACCAAAGTGCAGCATTGAGCAATTAATGTCTAAACATTAGAAACAGCTTTGAAAGTCATTTTTATTTTTCAGTGGATTTGATCGAACTTTGACAAAATAGAGCCAGTATCATCAGAGACAGGAACTTCCCTCAATCTTCAAGGCCTGAATTTTTCAGTTGGCGTGCAGGGGTGGGCCCAACACGCTGGCATGTAAACTGACATGTGATGACATTGGGTGTGCGTCCTGACGTCATCACGCCGTCTTGCGATGTTTCGTTCGGCCAACAGGTGCCCGCCGATAATTGAGGCCTATTAAGACCATTAACAAATTAATTAATGTAATTGTTTATGCTGCCAGTCCAACTTTAAGGTTGGCGGGCATGCAAAAAGGCCAAGCAGCCTTCATGTTTTTTAGGAAACCTTATCCATGAGCGGGATGAGGTTTCCTAAAGCTTTCACTACTTAAGTAAAAAAAATTTCTTAAATATCTCATGTGTCACAGTCACATGAGGGGACATGTTTAATTAAATTTTCAAAGCACTTATTTATTTATTTATTTATTTCAAAAGCGCTTCAATCTCCCTGAGGCAATTCCGTGCCTTAGGGAGATTGAGGCGCTCTTTCATGCGCATACATGAAAGAGCGCTGGCCCCTACTCTCACTCCTCCCTCCACCCGCACAGATAGCGCTGAGCACTGCGGCTCGTGTCTTACATAGAACATCTTTGTTAAAGCACTATGGGGAAAATTTTCTCCCTGTTGGGGGGATTAGGTGGGAGCGGGCACGGGCAGGTGCGCAGCCAATCGCTGCCTGCAATCGGCTGCATGCCACCATTTTGTGTGGGCAGGCCAAGTAAGGCCCGCCCAGTGTGATGCGCACCCAGAAGCACTGAGCGATCCCTGTGCAGGCGGATGGGGGGTGTGGTGGGGGGGTGGGCTGAGTAGGGGCCTGCGCAGATTAGTTTGATTTCCAAAAATTTTAATAAAGAGAAAAAAAAATTAAGACGTCCCCTCATGTGACAGTGTCACATGAGCTGGGACATGTCAATGAACTTCAGTAAAAAAATTCTATTTACTTTATAAACCATACATGAAACCTTATCCCGCCCGTCGATGAGGTTTCATGATAAATGCAAAGGCCACTTGAGCTCTACGCCTGCCTGCCAACCTTAAGGTTGGACAGGCAGCTCAGTTAATAACTTTAATTGGTTTTTAAATGGCCTTAAAAGGCCTTTGACAGTTCGGTGGGCCTGCAGCCATCTCTGGTGCGCAACTGCCGAACTGAAGATCTGAATGACATGCGGTGACGTCGGGACACACGCCCAACGTCACCACATGTCATTTTAAATGTTGGTGAGCGGGCCCCGCCCCCGCTCGCTGACCCGAAGATTCTGGCTTTTGATTTTGTACAAATAAATCCAGCCACAAATGCTAGAAATCTGAGATAAAAAATAAGAAAACTCTAGAAATGCACAGTAGCTTGAAAAAAATCACAAGAAGAATGTTTTGGATATATTCCGTTCATCAGAATCATGTGATTTACTTCTCACAACACTATTTCTTGCTTCCAGGTCAAAAAACACAGTCATACGACGAAGCTGGAGCAGCACAAGCACCAATGAGAGAAGCGTAAAGTTACAGGAAGGGTCACAAGTATTACTGAGCAGCTCCAGTGAGATGGCGACCATTAAATACATTGGACCTACTGACTTTGCTCCTGGTCTATGGCTTGGATTAGAATTGCGCTCACCAAAAGGAAAAAATGATGGTTCTGTGGGAGAGAAACGTTATTTTACTTGTAAACCAAATTACGGGGTTCTGGTACGACCAAGCCGTGTCACGTACCGAGGAATTAATGGCACCAAACTAGTGGATGATATTTATGGGTAAAAGATTTGTTTGAGGTGAGATATAGGGCAAACGTAAGCATACTGAATTTAATATATGCACTTAAGCCAGGAATTTCCTCCACATCTGTCCCACACAAATATACCCATACTCTGGAAACAAATTACATGACTTAAATGGTTGCATAATTTTGGACGTGAGTTACATTTGTAACTACAATATGCACAAATCTCCTTGAAATTTTACAATTTTCCATCAAACCCGATTTTCAGGCGCATCAGGAAACGAAGTCATTTAGTTTGTCTTTTAAATGTAATATTTTTAGTATTTTTTTAACATTTACCTTCACTGAGATTACTCTGTACTTTCTGCTCCCTTTAATGTGTGCATTGTAGTCTCAGAAAAGCTGCACTTCATTATATAGTGGCAACATATACAAGACTATCATCTCTTCACCATTTGAGATGAAGCTCACTCAATTTGTTCTAAAAATATTACCTTTTTCAAATGTCTCACTCTTAAAAATATATATAATTTCATAAGGTGAAATGGGTTTTCAATCCATCTCACTCATTTGGATCATAAATCTCACTTACAGTTCCCTGAAGGTGACCGGTCTGTAGGAAGACATTTACAAGCATTATATTAGAACTGGGAGGTTATAACTCTCAGGAAAGACTAACAGGCTGGAGCTCTTTTCTGTAGTAAAGAGAAGGCTGAGGGGTGACCTGACAGAGGTTCTTAAAATTATAAAAGGATTTTATAGGGTAGACATAGAGAAAATATTCCCACTTGTGGGGGAGTCCAAAACTAGGGGTTATAAATATTAGATAGTCACTAATAAATCCAATAAGGAATTCAGGAGAAACTTCTTTACCCAAAGAGGGTTAGAATGTGGAACATGTTACCACATGGAGTTGTTGAGGTAACTAGCATAGATGCATTTAAGGGGAAGCTAGATAAATAAATGAGGGAAAAAGGAATAGGATATGTTGATAGGGTTAGATGAAGCAGAGTGGGAGGAAGCTCATGCAGAGCATGAACACTGGTATAGGCTGATTGGGCCAAATTGCCTGTTTCTGTGCTGTAAATTCTACACAATTGTAGTAATGGCATTTGACACTAGAAACAGATTTGACCATTCATCCCTTCAAGCTTATTCCATCATTCTATGAGATCATGGCTAATCTGTACCTCAGCTACATTCGTTCCATATCCCTGATTCCTTTACCTAATAAAATTCTATCAATCTTTTCAAGTGACCCACTATTTTAGGGTGTAAGTTCCAGAGTTCCACAATCCTTTGTGTGACTAAGTGCTTCCTAATCTCACTGCTAAATGACCTGGTCCTTATTGTAAGATTATATCCTCCTGCTCTAGATTCCCCCACCTGATGAAATAGTGGGCTGGACTTAATACTCCCCACTGGCAGGTTTGAAGGCAGAGATGCAGGTTAAATCCAGCAGGCGGCTTGTCCGCTGCCTACCTGCCTACCCCTGCCCCCACTACAATTTTACCAGCCTGCCTGCCAGTGGGGTAAATGAGGTCCATAAGTGGGTAATGAATGCCCTCTTAAGGCCCTCATTCTGCCAATGCTGAGATTAAACCAGCAGCAGGAGAGGTACATGCCAAGCGGCCTGCCCGGCAAGGGGCTGGTGATGGACAGGTGTGGGGGTCCCTCTTTAACTGGCACCTTGGGTCCTTTGAAGGCAGCCACCCCTGGTTCCCCTTCTCCCATTGTTTCTCAATTCATGCCCTCCACCCACCTTCTCCCTGACCCCAAACACTTAACGAAGTTCTGATCCATCGCATCATGCCTCCTCAAGCCCCAAGTGCAGTACCGGCAATGGCCATGGCGGTGTTGCCAGCACTTGAAAGCTGCCAGCCTCTGATTTTCGAACAGCTCTCTAAAGCAGGGCTTCATGTCCCTCAGGGGTGGAAATCCCACATTCAGCCTATTAACGGCTAATCGGCTATTAAATGGCTGCGGGGCAGCTGTTGTTCTAGACGAGTTCACCCTGACCATTTAGGCGGGGGTGAGTGTGGGGATCACTGTGCTTCATATAATTCATCCCAGATTTTCTGTATCTACACTATTGAATCCTCTTGACAGTGAAAAAACCCCACTTATATAACCCATGAATCTTCTAAACTCAAGACAGTACAAGCTAAGTAAAAACAATCAGCCCTCCTGATTTAACTCTTTAAGGGCTGGTATTAGAATAGTAAACCTGTGCTGTTTTATGGCATAAATTAAAAAGTGAAAAGCTTCCCAGATTGCAGGCTCTTAAACATGCTGAGCCTAATATGCATGAATGATGGTTAAATGAGTTGAAACTTTAAATTTAAGACGCAAAGAAAAAATATACTGGCTTGAGTTCAGCGTTTGCCTGAGCCCCAGTTGCTTATGATAATTTCTGCTGATTTATGCCCGTTTTACACCCGTGTTAGGTTTCACCATATCCTAATGAGATTTGGAGTTTATTTGAACATAATCTTACATCAGCAAAATGGTTACATCTTCAGGTTCAATTTCGGGTACAAATTCCACTTACACCCACAAGGAAACTCCAGGTCTTTGTAGCTAGCAAGAAAATGAGAAAGGTCAGAATGAATGCATAAAGAAAATTTTTACAATGCTGATGATATGTGTGAATATGATAGTAATAATTATTCACAAATGTACAAATAATCCATGCAGTTTGTTGCACTTCACTGAAGGTAATATTCTTGCTTTTACCTGAACCTTAAGAGACATCAGTATCAGATTTATATATAAAAAACATTTGTATTACAGGTTAGTAACTTTTAGCATATAATGTTTCATTACATGATAGTACCACAGAATATCTACTGTGTAGCGTGCGTGAAATATCTGAAAGCACAAGCAAAATGTTACTTCGTAGTTAAGTCTGACAAGGATTTTTTTGTTCCTTATGCACTTTCAACCATTCAGTGGATGTACAGACGCACGCATGCACATACACAGACCTTTCATACTAACCGCTGACTTACAGTTATAGCATTCTTTCAAAACAATGCAGTTATATACAGTGCTGATCTTACCACATTTAACCCAAAACCCACCATTATAAAAGTTACTGTAAGGAAAAGTGGTTCAAGCTCAATGTAGGGCAAAACAAAATGTGATGCACTTTGAAGTTTTTAATACATAATGTGTATATATATTTAGAATTTTTTTCGGAAAGAAGGGTGTTATTTTTGAATATAAATGTTAAAGTAGGTTATGCTTTTATAGTTCACAGTACAAAGAATGTTTCTTAACGGAAATGTACTTGTGATAAGTAAAATGGTCTTTTTGTCTATTTATTGCTATTAAATAAGCAGCATGAAAACAGAAAATGCTGGAAACACTCAGTAGACTAGGCAGCATCTGGGAAGAGATTGTAACCTGATCTAAATTAGCAGTATCATCTCCTGTAAATGCTGAAAAGCTAACGTCATTATCCCAGCTATATTGGGTGATAAGAGATTGTAACACTGACGCATTAGTGATGCATTTACTTTACCTGCCATTAGCAGGAGCCCCAATGGCAGTTTTATAAGGTAAGCAAGTCAGCAATAAGATTCCCCGAAGAGATAATTTTCACTTTCATATGGAGCAATGCTGTGATAGCCATGTAAATACTGTAGTTGCTGGCTATCATTTCTTGCTGTGGAAAGGTTTGAATTAATTTCCAGGAAAGATTTTACAATAACTGAACCTGAACAAGCTTGTTAGTGTTTCGAGTCGAATATGACTTCTTCTGAAGAAGAGTCATATTCGACTCAAAACATTAATTCTGTTTCTCTTGCCACTGATGCTGCCAGACTTGCTGAGTGTTTCCAGCATTTTCTTTTTATCTTTCATATTTCCAGCATTTGCAGTATTTTGCTTTTATGAGCATGTTTGTGCAATTTTATTGCCTTTTATTTTATCTTTTTCTTTCATTTTGGTAGCAATGGTTAGGGAAATCTTGTACAGATGAGTGGTAGTGAAACCCCTTCACACATGTACCAAGGAGTGCAACTTCCCTTTAATCAGTTAGCCTGACAAATGGCAATGATTATTTGTCACCTCTACTTTGGATGTTATCACCATTTGAGTTCATGTTGCAACCAGAAGTAGTACTACCGTTGCACTAATATTATAGAACAGGCATAAACCTACTCTATACTATTCATATGTTATTAATTTTTTAAAAATCAGCATTTATCAGAATCTGGTATACCAGTAGTATATAAATGTAAAGCCATTAATTCAGTCCAATAATATGCAAAATAAATCTGACTAGCTTCTATTTTAAGCCCCTGTACTTGTTAATGCAGTAATTCATTTGTTATGGAACTAGCTATAAAACATCCAAAGTCTCAACAGTTTCTATAAGCCAGTATTTCCTTTATTGTAATTTATAGGGAAGAAACCCTAATGCTGAACAAACGTCCCTGTTAACTGACAAGCTCTGTAAATCAAGGTCAGACATCTCTAGCTATACATTGAAGAGGTATATTGCACTTATAAGCCAAGCCTCTCTTAACTTTAATATTAAAAGACAATTTCCTCTCCTCAATGACCTATCTGCAAGTATAGATGATTAACACATTTGGTTCTGTAAGACAGGCTACATCACAACAAAATGGTAAATACAATGGATTAGTGAGCTGATAATATTAGAACGAGATGCTATTGGGATTATTGGGAAAATCAGTCTTAAATGAGCTAATAGGTGATTTCATGTAGGGCATATTTTAAGAACCATGAGCAGATCCACAGGAGACAGATATAGTAGGAAAAATATCTCTTGTTTAGATGAGTGCAGACATGACCAGACTTGCAGGGTCACCGATTTTTTTTAAAGCTGGTGAAGCCTTGGCATCATCTGAGTCTAGTGCTAGGAGCTAGCAACAGAGATGGCAGGAAATTGGTATCAACAGTTCTTTAAGGGTTGCTGACAGTGTAGTGTAGTGACTTAAAGATAAGTGGTTACATATGGGGACAAAAATTGTGTTATCCTGTAAATAAGATGGTATTTGTTTTAATGTATGTTTAAGCTTTTCTTAAAGCCTCTCAGTGAAGAAAGAGCCTGCCAATCATAAATGACTGGCACACAAATGTAGAAGCTGAAAATTGGGCCTCGAGATCAGTAGTGCAGTGCATCATTTAACCCCTGCTGGCAAAATGTAGACAGTATTATATAAGGTGGATGTTGTCCACTCATTATCCCCAGAGGATGTAAGATAGCATGCTTGGGAGGAGGAGGTGATCACACTCAATCCTGAAGGCACTACTGACAAGATCTTGGAACATGGGATAAGCTGCCATGGCTAGATATGCAAACTGTTCCAAGGCTGTATACCGCATTATACCTCATTCATTTCTGACTGTGGGTACCACAGTTGTGGTTGTAAGTTGAAACTGACAATTTAATGATGAGTTACAGATTTGGCTCATAAGTCAATTTGCATTTGTTAGTTCAACTTATAACATGTCCTGACTAATTTGCTGCTTGCACATCAAAACCATACCTAACACAAACAGACCTGAACTGGAGAAGGGCTTAGAAATTACAAGTCTTTAACTGCCTTAGAACAGGGTACCCTTGTCTTCATTGTTAACGAGAGCATTGATGGGATGAGAGAATGAAGGCACAATCCGCCCCAAGCTATTAGTTAGTAACATCCAGGTCTTATAATCTTTCCCCTTTCTCACTGATTCACCTATAATGTTTTTGTGATGTGAATTGCACTGAAAAATGGGCCCTGGAAAGAACATTGTAATATTGTTTAAGTCTAAACAAGCAGACTGCCAGTGGATGAGGACAAGGTACTCCCTCACAAAATCCTATCTCCTTCTCAGCAACTTTTGCAAGCAGAAGTACAGTTACACATTTATCCTAAGGAGTTATTCTGATTATGCAAGAGAAAAATGGTGAGGAGGAGCAAATGGTGGTTTCAGAAGAGAAGTGGATCCTGCTGGTTGTCATCGGGATTCCCTGAAAGGAAAAAACTTGAATTTATAAGGTGCTTTTCACAATCTCAGGATGTATCAAAGTGTTTTACAATCAATGAAGTACTTTTGAAGTGTAATCACTGTTGCAGCGTACTTTGGGAAATGCAGCAGTTGGGTCAACTGTGCCATGTTTCTGTTGCTGCTCAGCAGGAAAAGAGATGAAATAGCTGGCTGTGTTCACTGCTGAACTAATTTGTTTCGTGCATCTGTGGACATAATGCCAGCTGATAGTGCTGATGATAATTATGCCAGTCTGGAATGAGGCAGAATCAAAACACCATGCAGGACAAACCATGCAGGACAAAGTTGATCATCTTCAACATTCACTCCCTTCACCACTGGCACACAATGGCAGCAGTATGCACCATCTATAAAATGCAATGCAGCAAGTTGCCAAGCCTCCTTTGATAGCATCTTCCAAACTCAAGATCTCTACACCTAGAAGAACAAGGGCAGCAGACACACGTAACATCACCACCTGCAAATTCCCCTCCAAGCCACACACCATCATGACTTATTGCAGTTGCTTCATGTCACTGGATTAAAAACCTGGAACTCCTTTCTTAACAGCACTGTGGATCAACACCGCCTTCTGAAGGGCAGTTAGGGATGGGCCAACAAATACTCGCCTTGCCAGCAACATGCACACTGCAGTAATGGAAAAAATGTTGAGTGGACTGGTGACATTGTGTAGTGCCAACTCTATGATACAGACCAGATGAAAGTATCTTTTTGTAACATGCAGCGCAACACTGTCACAGCATCCCTGTGTAATCTTAGCTAACATAGTTCATTGGTCGATGGAAAGGTGTCTAAGTCCACTTCTGTCCCTTGTAGTATTTAGGGAGTAATGTGTGTGATTACAGGTTTCCTGTGTTGGAGTTTCCCTTTCCTGAAATTCCTCAATTCTTGTGCATGTTGCAGAAACCATAAGTATAGCATTGTTACAAGTTTGGGTCTGCCTTAAATCCATTTTCGATTCAGTGTTTTCAATCATTCCCAGACTCAGTGTGAATGTCATACTTTAAGCACACTGCCTTCTATCTGCTTATGTGATAGCAGGACTCATGGGTGTAGCAGCAAAACCCCAATGACTTGAAAGGGATGTATGTGTCTTTTGAGTATGCATTTCTTCAATCATTTTGCAAATGGAGAAAATTAACACTAAATGTGGCAAGGCTTAGTTTGTATTGTTAAGCTACGTTATTCTACAGTAAGGTGAATGTGGTGCTAATGATCAGATTTGCTTGGTCCAATTAATACAACTTATCTCTGTGAAGTAACATGAAAAATAATGGGCACACTGTGCTATCCTGCTTTTGCTTGACTTAAACAAGCTTCTCTGAGACAAACTTCAATGCATCCTGTCCTAACATCCAAGGGCAAACCCACCTATCCCTGTGGATCCCTGTCTTCTCTGCAATCTTTTGCTGCCTAACTGCCTTCCAGTGTTCCATTTCCAAAGCCAGAAGCCTTTTAGATATCTGACATTCTATTTTATTTCCAAATGCACACAATCAAAAATACCTTCCAACATAAGTTTAAGGTGTGTATTAATTACAGAACAAGCTACCAAATTGTTTATTTGTAATCTGTAAGGAAATAATGTCAAGGTAGCTCATTAGTATTTGAATGACCTATTGTCTCAGATGCCTTTATTTCACTGACAGTATCACAATATGCTTTAAAACACACAATCTTTTTTTGGTCTGTATAAAAATGTTCAAAAGAAAGTCAGAAACAAAACAATGGATTCCCATTGGAAGACCCATTATCATAATTCTTTAGGACCAAATCAAAATATGACAGCGGTGGAGCTTTCACACTGAACCTTATTTTATCAATTTAATCAATTTTTATCAATTTTATTTTTAAAAAACTTGTACAGAAATATGTGTAAAGTATCCTTTCAAACCTGGACTCCATCTTACCCTGTATCTTTAAAGCAAGTCATACCTCCTACAACTGCCTACCAATCCTGGTCACCTGTTGTTAAGTGAGTGTTTTCACAACATCTTCTATCAGGGGCAGAATATTAGGCTTGGTGTGCAGTGCCCAAACATAAAATGATGCGTGTTGATGCTGGGTGTGCGTCCTGACGTCATTGCACAGTCTCGCAATATTTTGTTTTTGATATTTTGGCTGCATGCTTGCTGATAATTAAAAGGCCTATTAAGACCATTAACAACTTCATTAACTTGAAATTTACATTGCCCATCCAACCTAACAGTTGGCGGGCAGGCAAAAAGGCCAAGCGGCCTTTACATTTTTTAGGAAACCTCATCCACAAGTGGGATGAGGTATCCTAAAGCTAATACACATTAAATAAAAACTTTATTTAGGAATTAAAAACATGCCCCATTTCATGTGACAGAGTCACATGAGGAGACATGTTTTATTAAATGTTTACTGTCTCTATTAATTTTTTAAAAAATCGCTTCAAAATCTCTGAGGCAGCTCCGTGCCTCAGGGAGGTTGAAGCACTCTTTTATGCGCATGCGCTGAGATCATACTAGGCCCACGCTCCCTCTTCCTCCCACCTGTACTGGCAGAGCTCAGTGCTGCTGCTCGTGATCCATGCAGGTCCTTAGTTGGCTCGCCCACGTGAAATTGCGGTGTGGATCTGATCGCAGGCGGCGGTCAGCTTCATGACCACCTCTGCCCGCCCCCACCGATCGCCCCCGCCAAGGGCAAAATCCTGCCCCAGATCTTGTGGGAAGCTGGAAAATATTATTGCCTCTTCCTCCTTGTTAATATTTTGAAACACACTTGTTTCTGAAGGAAACTTCTTGCACTGTGCATAATGACCAATACAAATGCATGTATATGCTTTGAGTGAAAGTCAAGCACAATTGAGTTCTTCTCGTGTTCCTCTCTGTTATACCCTCAATTGTGCCTGTTACCTGGCACAAATTTGGGCCTGAAGATCATCTTGAACCTGCCATTTGATTAGAAATTCATTGCTGTGACTAAAAGTTTGTTTAAATGTGTTCTATTTTAAGCAATAATTACTGAGTGCATCACTTAAGGAATAAATAGAATGAGTATATGTGTGGTGTTTTGTGATTTCTGTATTAATGTGTGAACCTGATCTCAAAATTGGTAGATAGGATTGACTTTGTCAAAATAATGCACGCCTTCTTGATGTCCTAAAGCTACTAACCTCTTTAGGCACTCATTGCCATTTTATAACATCACCACATCCTAATCTGAACTAGGACATTAATCCCAAAAATCAGACTGGTTAATGTTTTTATTTATTCACGGGATGTGGGCATCGCTGGCAAGGCCAGAATTTGTTATACATCCCTAATTACCCTTTATCTGAAAGGCTTGCTAGGCAACAGAAGGCAGTTAGGAGTCAACCACATTGCTGTGGGTCTGGAGTCGCATGTAGTCCAAACCAGGTAAGGATGGCAGATTTCCTTCCCTAAGGAACATAAGTGAACCAGGTGGGTCTTTACAACAATGATAGTTTCATGGCCACCATTGCTGAGACTAGCTTTTCATTTTCAGGCTTATTGAATGAATTTTAAATTTCACCAGCTGCTCTGTTGGGATTTGAACCCATGTTCCCAGGGTATTAGCCTGGGCCTCTGGACTACTAGTTACCAATACAACACCATTTCTCCAAATATATATTATCCTTAACATACAGTTTTAAAAAGGTTCTGAAAAGTCTGTTTTCTATACTCCAACTAGCAAGGTCAGGATACTTGTCCTGTTCTTCAATTTGATTTACAGTACATCAAACATTCTAACAATTTTGTCTTACATATTTTACAAAATATTTAAAACAGTGGTGGATCTTGCATGGTGTCGCAGATAGCAAATTGGAGGATTAAATTCATTAGTGTTCAAAACTGGGCACATTTCATGTGGTGTGTAGCCAAGGCATGCAAGAACAAAGCAGCCTGAAAATTGTCCTAAATAAGTTCTCAGCACTCATCATTGTTCCACCGAACTATGGCTGTCTTCGGGCCAATCTCGTTGGTCGGAGGTTGACCAATTTTGGCTAGGTCAGATGCCAGCCAAACCTCATAAGTGCTCATAGTCCACCTGGCCCCAAATTTCTTTTGCAAAAGAACTTAACTGGAAGTTTCTTCCATGGCCTCCAGTGGTCCATTTTATGTCTGCTATAGCGCTTGGAGAATTAGTCCAAGTTTGGAGCAATGCAAGCTCCGACATAACTGATTTTGTGAACTGGTTTGGAAATGGGTGCAGGAGCCTCATTCTGATTGAAATGAGGGCTGTGCTCATTTCCAGTGGCCACCATTACCATCTGAAAATGGCCGTGTAAATGCAATGCTGCCTGGTTGCATGTGCAAATCAGTGTGGGCATTCCCAATGCTAACTTTGTCATTGTTACACCCATTTTACATGTCTAAGTAAGAAGGCAGAGATAACATATCCTGTAACCAGAATATATTATCCTGTTGTATAAGGTAGAGTTGTCTAAAACCTGGTCTACCCCATTAAAGCAACAAAGTATTTTTACTGTAACCACATCCTATAATCAAGTAGAAGCTAAGTGCTCTTGGAAAGGGAGGTTTATGGATTGGCAGCAGCTTGTAAATTCCAATTACAGGTCTGAAGAAATCAGGTTTTTTTTAAAAAATGTTTTTATTATAATAAAACCACCTGTGGACAAGTGCTTTCTGCCCAGTTGTGATTTGTTGTTTTGATATGAATATATGTGAACAAATCTGATGCAAGCATGGCAAAGACTTTGCATGAGCAACACCTGGAACTGATGCACTAAGTGTCAGACTTTTACATAGATATATCAGATTTAGGATGGCTGAGTGGCTTCAACTTATTAAGAACTTGTAGGATTTACATACGAGCATATGAATTAGAAGCAGGGGGAGGCTTAAGCCTGCTCCGTCATTCAATAAGATTATGGCTTAGAGGTTTGCAATCTGTCTTTGAATTCAGATTGCTCTGAATTGTCAGCTTTCAGCTATATCATTTCACAGGGCAAGATTTTCATAAATATATATGCCTTGAGTCAAGGCATCTCTATGGGAAGGAGGGGTAAAACATCTTTATAACAGCTTGCCATCTCTGTGTACTTCCACATTTCTTGATAGGGTAAGAATGTGAAGGTCATTTTTTCCCTTAGATTATTGATTGAGAAGCAACTAAAGCCAGGAGAAATATTTACCCTGAATGTAAGATAAGTAAAAGACCACTGTCTCTTTGAAACGTGAGATCTGAGTAAATTGTCATAATAGCACTAAGGTATTTAAATATAGAGTTTGTGCTATTTTTGGATACTGCTATAGTTATTTTGATCTATTTCTAGCACTGCTAGAGAAGTAGCTATTGCTTTCTACTTGTTAAAATAAAAGATGTTGCAATATTTTACTGATGGAATTGTAAGAAATATAAATGATTAATGCAAAGCTAATTTAACATTACAAGTCTTTGTCTTAAAATTATGGTAGACATTGTGCTAAGATAGACTTCAGCTTTATTTTTTAATGTGCAGCTACAGATGACATTTACAACACAAATACATAGTAGTGGGCACTTCCACTTAAAAATCATATGTTCAGTACAGCCTGTTTAGAATCATGCATTATTAATACTGCTTTGTATTGTATGGTAAACTCCAATTTTCTTCAATGATAGTTGAAATAGAAACTTCAAATAAATTGTTTTATTTTTTTCTTCCCTTAAGCGGAATAATTATGTTTGAATTTTTGGTTTTGTTGTTATTCCTTGAAGCTTCATTTACACAAACGTGCATCAAGGTCCCAATAAAACTACAATTCATTATGTCTGCAGAAATCTTTGCCAACAAAAACAAGGTTGTCAATTCTTACCATGTATGGTGAGCCTCATTCATTTTATTAATTAAAATGTGACCTATTTCACTTCTAAAATGAACATCCTTTCGAAAGTTAAAACGGATTTTCAATCCATCTCACTCAGTTTGATCATAAATCTCTTCATATTTCCTTGAAGGTGACCAACCTGTAAGAAAATATTGCAAACCATTTTAAACTGCAGTGATTGTAGTAATGGATTTTGACACAAAAACATTGTAAGAGGCCATTCAGCCCTTTGAACATGCTATGCCGTTCAATTAGATCGTGGTCGATCTATACCTCAATTCCATTTCCAGTGGTACCTTTACCAAATAAAAACCCATTTTGAAAATATCAAATTACCTACCATTTTGAGGGAGCAAGTTCCAGATTTCCACTACTCTTTCTGGGAAAAGATGCTCACTAATTTCACTGTCGAATGGCCGAGATCAAATTTTAAACTTGTGCCCGCTTTACCTGGATTTCTACATAATGTTATAGTTTATTTTTACACCCCTATTGAATTCTATTTATCATGTTAAATGCTTCGATTTGATAATTCATCAACCTTCTAAATTTGGGGAACACCAGATAGGTATATGCAATCAGTCTTCAGGATTTAACCATTTGGCATTGGTATCAGTCTGGTAAATCTGTACTGTTCCCACACCACCCCATTCTCCCCCAAACCCTGCCCCCTTCAGGCCAATATATCCTTTTATTCAAAACTGAATTCAGAACTATAGAGCAAAGGAATACACAACCTTTATACTGTTTTTCTGGGGTTTCCACAACTCATCTTCCATAGTTATGGCAGATGAATGGAAGAATCTCCACGGAAATCCAAGTGCCCAAGCATCTTAAGGACAATTGTCAGTCCTCTGAATTCATGAGTCAAATACTGACTAGTGGAAAGTTAACATCATCTTCAGAACTCTTTTGCAATGAAGCAAGTTTAAAAATGCATAGTAAATATGGCTTTATTAATGAACTTAACCAACACAGATTTGGTTGACTGTTCAATATTGAATAGACAATTTAATGTATTTTCTGGTAGATGCTTCATATATTGAGCCTTTGTGCTATTGCAGTTTTAAAGCATGAGGATGCAAAAAGGTTGGTTTCCTGAGAATTTACTAATCAGATAAAAAGGAGAAAATGGAGCAAAATGCATACTACATTGTAGAACACTGTCTGGGTATGATACAACTTGAGGTGTTGTTCCCCATGGTGTTGAGAATGTTATTGATTTTGATACTGATGTTTTGAGTGAGATGCTAAACATGAGGTAAGACTGTGTGGTCCCTCTGGTAAGGGGAAACAAATATGTTGAAAACTGCCCATGATAACACTAGCAGCAGTTGCGGAGCAACTTTGATGGAGACTTAAGAACAGTTGACTGCCTGATCAAGCAAATAAATGATATATGGCAGAAGGGTATCAAAATATTGAGAGCTAGGGCAAGGGTGCAATTTAAGAGAAATAGGATATAGTATACACAATACCTTTTGAGAATAATCCTCACCTTACTGTATAAAAAGAAAATCTCCTTTTTCTACATTATCAGTTTGGCTCGGCTGCAGGAATTTCATGAGTCAAAAGTTGAAGGTGGTGAAATTTTGAGCAGGCATGGTTATTACTCTCATTACAAATGCTGAAGTCTGAGGAACCCCAGATATTGCTTTTTGAATCAGCATGGACTCACTAGGATGAATGGCATCATTCTGTGCTGTAATTACTCTATTAACCTCATTACAATGACAATGGTACTGGGTGAGCAGGTAACAAAAGGTAGGTGCTGCAAGTTTGGATTGCTGTAAATGATTGGGTACTTGGGAGTTGGACTGAGGGCTAGGAGTTGGATCACAAGGATTGGGGAGCAAGTTGGCACCTCATGGAGGAAAGATCAGAGGATTGTAGTCATGGAAATTAGCCTGAATGCTGGGGAAGGGGGGAAGGGATGGGGTTCCTGTAGGAATGGGCTATGGGGAGGGATATTTGAGGTAGTGGTCAGACCTGGAGGTTGGTGATCTTGGGACTGGGAGCGGTTGTGATCTGAATGGTGATTATGGTAAACCTTTTTTACTATTTGCTATATTTGTGGTTTTTCACTCAAACAGCTCCAGCTTCAGACATGGTTAAAGGATGTCTCTTGTTTGATCTTATCCAATATGGTGGATGGCGTACTTCCAATTGGTAGTCTGCATGCACTTCTTACCTGCTATTTTGAAGTCTTAGGACCTGAAAAATTGGCGCTAATTGTCCCAATTTAACCCGTGTGGGTTTACGCCTCATTACAGACCTGAACATCAACTCTACTTTACTGCAGTGTGCTACGCATTGTTGGTGGAAGAGACACCTTTTGTAAGAGACATTAAACTCCATCTGGTAGCTCAGGTGGGTGTAAACAACCCATTGTTCAAAACCGAGAGGAGGGAGTTTTACAGGTGTCCTAACTAACACGTTACCCTCAACCAACACCATCAACCAACAGTCATTTGCTTGTTTGACCTTGCAATGTGCAAATTGACTGCCACGGAACAATGGTAACTTTATTTCAAAAACAAAGATATTGGGATATCTTGAAGATCCGAGAGATACTATATAAATACACAGTTATATCCAACTTACACAAGTTGTGTAACTGGACTATTGCCAGATGATTAGATCCATTTAATCTGTTACAATAAAGAAATACTATCCTCAAAATTCAGTTATACATATTTTCACTGCAAGATCATATTACACATCGAACATCAGATTAATTTGTGATCATTCTGTCACAGCTGAACAGCTAAACCAATCATTTCTCATTAAAAGTTGCTATGCTAACAAATGTAATCACATTAGAGAGTGACCTTTAAAAAACAAACAGGCACCTGTCTCTCTCTAACTGTTATTGGTCAAGTAACAGCTGATGGGTCTGCAAGGATTTAAAAATTTTATTCACAAACAGACTTATTGTCAATTATAACTTGGTACATAGACATGAGAAAATGTCAATTAGTTGTTCACTGTCTCCAACAACATAGTTTATTTCCAATTCTGTAATGTAGAAAATGTGATGTATTTAAATCAGCTGAAATGTTGACTGTTGGGTAGTTATTGCATTGTAACTGCCTATGCAGTTGGTGCATGAAAGCTTCTTTTCCATGACTTAAAAATTGAAGGGTCTGTCACAGTTCAATCAATAATACAAAACAGTTTTCACATTAGCTTGAAGGACTGATTCCTGCATTACAGGATTGGACCTGTGACAAAATGAAAACCCTAATGTTGCCAAGGTGTTCTAATGCTTTGCCTGCACATTTTCATTGAATTCTCAATTCTTTCCTTTACCTTGCATTGCCTTCCAGCTTTTCATATGGCCTTTCTTTTAATATTTTAATATAAATGATCACATGGAAAATAAGTATCTGAATCTTTGTACACTTGCTTTTCAAAAGTGTACTTGAATTTAATTAAGTCCCTCTCTTGACTATCATAAATGGTCTTATGAAGAGTTGCAAATAACTTCTTGAAGATAAAACAAGACAACAAATCCTGGAAATATACAGCACCATCAGCCAGCCAGAAAAGCATGATAATGTTTATTGATGAATGGTCATATTCAGAATGATAGTTTGTTGCTCACTGGACAATGTCTTCAAGGAAAAATAATCAGCAAATAATTTTATGTGTTTGGACAGGGAAAAGAATCCATTCATGATGACATGGCTAAAAATGCTTTTCACATTAACTTATTTAGCTGCAAGCAAAGTAAGAGGAAAACTTTTGTCACTCCTTGAAGAAAGTTGCACTTGTATATAGAACTTGATTACATCTCAGAAATATTGAAAGACCTTCAGGCACAATTAATTACTTTGATACATTGTGAGTGTAGTTATGAATGCAAAGGAAGTACCCTTTAATCCATAAAAATTATTAATTTGGCATAGGTATATACTTTAGAGGGAATCCGGGAAATGCATGCTGTAATGTCTCATCCCTTGAATGTGGTTCCATTAGAGTCATAGAGGTCAACAGCACAGAAAAAGGCCCATCGAGTCTGTGCCAGTCAAACAAGTACCTAACTATTCTAATCCCATTTTCCAGCACGAGGCCCACAGCCTTGTTTGCCATGGCATCGCAAGTGCACATCCAAATACTTGTTAAATATTATAGGGTTTCTGCCTCTATCACTCTTTTAGGCAATGAGTTCCAGATTCCCAACACCCTTTGGGTGAAAGCATTCTTCCTCACCTCTAAACCTCCTACCCCTTACCTTAAATCTATGCCCCCTGGTTATTGATCCCTCCACCAAGGGGAAAATTTCCTTCCTGTCTACCCTTTCTATGCCCCTCATAATTATACGCCTCAGTCATGTCCCCCTCAATCTCCCCTGCTCCAAGGAAAATAACCCCAGTCTATCCAATCTCTCCTCATAACTCTCCAGCCCAGGCAACATCTTGGTAAATCTCCTCTGCACTCTCTCTAGCACAATCATATCCTTCCTATAATGCGGATTCCAGAATTGCATGCAGTACTCTGTAGGCCTAACCAGCGCTTTATACAGTTCCAGGATAACCTCCCTGCTCTTATATTCTGTGCCTCAGCTAATAAAGGTAAGTATCCCATATGCCTTCTTAACCACCTTATCTGCTTGTCCTGCTACCTAAAGGGGCTGGTGGACATGCACACCAAGGTCCCTTTGATCCTTGGTACTTCCCAGGATCCTACCATTCATCGTGTATTCCTGTGCTTTGTTTGTCCTGCCCAAGTGCATTACCTCACACTTATCCGGATTAAATTCCATTTGCCACTGATCAGCTCATCTGACCAGCCTGTCTATTATATCCTCCTGTAATCTAAGGCTATCCTCCACATTATTTAACACCCCACCAATTTTCGTGTTATCCATGAACTTACTGATCAACCCTCCTACATTCAAGTCTAAATCGTTTATATATACCACAAACAGCAAGGGACCCAACACCGATCCCTGTGGAACCACACTGGACACAGGCATCCAGTCACAAAAACACACCTCAGCTATCACCGTCTGCTTCCTGCCACTCAGCCAATTCTGGATCCAATTTGCCAAATTGCCTTAGATCCCATCTTACCTTCGTTATCAGTCTCCCATGCGGGACCTTATCAAAAGCCTTGCTGAAGTCCAAGTAGACTATGACAAATGAATTGCCCTCATCTACACTCCTGGTCACCTCTTTGAAAAGTTTAATCAAATTTGCCAGACATGACCTCCCATTTATAAAACAAAGCTGACTGTACTTGATTAATCCCTGCCTCTCCAAGTGTAGATTAATTCTGTCCCTCAGAATTGCTTCCAATAGTTTCCCCACCACTGAGGTTAGACTGACTGGCCTGTAGATCCCTGGTTTATCCCTTCCTCCCTTCTTGAATAACAGTACCACATTGGCTGTCCTCCAGTCCTCTGGCACCTCTCCTGTGGCCAGAGAAGTATTGAAAATTATTGCCATTGCTCCCGCTATCTCCTCCCTTGCCTCACTCAACAGCCTGGGATATATTTCATCCAGGCCTGGAGATTTATTTACATTTAAGCCTGCCAGACCATTTAGAACCTTCTCCCTTGCTATGCTGATTTCTTTAATTATATCATAGCCCCGCTGCCTGATTTCCATACCCACGTCATCCCTCTCACCTGTGAATACCGACACAAAGTATTCATTTAGAACCCTACCTACGTCTTCTGGCTCCACATACAAGTTACCACGATGGTCCTTAATGGGCCCTACTCTTTCCCCAGTTATCCTTACTCTTAAAGTACTTGTAAAATAGATATGAATAGATTCAGTTGCTCTGCAGTACCTCTCCCAAGTTCAATATGCTTGTTTAGGCCTTGCCTATGACTGTAGCAAAGCTAGCTGATTATGAAGGGAAGCTTAACAACTGAGCTCCAGTGTTAGGGAGGAGGAAATTGATCAGAGATCTACTTCTGATCACTATTCAGCAACCTCTGTAGTTAACTGCACAAGGATTGAGAAGAAAGTGAAAATTTAGAATTGGCAAATTCAATGTTAAATCAGGCACAGAAAGAAAAATAAATGCATGCATTTATATCCTTGAAGGGAGTAGGAGTTGGGCAAATTCCCGGCTCGGCCCGCCTGCCTCAGAAGAATGTGCCCACAAAGGCTGGGAATAAGAGTGGGCTAGAATCAGGCCAGCTGACCCAGAAGGAAGTTCGGAGGCAGCCACAGGGGGGCTGCTGGGTACTGAGGTGGGCTGTTTAAAAGGATCGCCTTGGTGTGTGGGACTTAATCCCAGTTAAAACAAAAACAGAAAGGACCTTTAGTCCTCATCCCCCACACACTGTATGCCAATTTATGCCCCCTATGCCAAGCTATGGCACACCACCCACCCCCATGGTCCTTCATATTCCATATGCCAAGCTATTCACTCCACCCACACCTCATGCCCCCATAACAAACTATGACCATTATACACTGTTATAACCACTGAACCCTATAGTGACAGTAGGATGTGTAAAGAAAGGTAATTCATTCATTCATTATTTTACACTATCTTAAAAAAGTAATTTAACTACAAGGCAATAGAAGTGTCAATCATTCAGAGTCCTTAAAGTGTCAATAACAGAAACCACAAATTCTTGAAGCCACTTAATCTTGTATAAATAAACATTGTGGAATCGACCGCAGAGGTCAGAGAGCCAGAGACGTCAATCGAGCGATGGTTTATCTGGAGGGCAGCTGTTTCAACAAGAATAATGGATCTCTGGGCATTCAGCCATAATCTGCACCTAACTTTTGGATTTTTGAGTTTAACTGCACCTCTGCCTCACCCAAAGGTCATCAGGGTTAGATGGGAATGTCGAAATCAAAACACAAGAAGATCAGCCATGATCTTATTGAATAGCGGAGCAGGCACGAGTGGCCGAATGGTCCACTCCTGTTCCTATTTCTTATGTTCTTGAAGTTGTTGTACCATTTGCATGTAAACAACAGTGCACGCCATTTGTCTTACAGTTATTTTAACCATACAATCTGGATAGTTTAATAAAATAAAGGCCCAAAACAACTACTTATGTTTATTTATTCCTTTGATGTTGAAGTCAATGGAAATAAAAATCAGGAGAGATGTAAAATTGGCAACTAATTGACTATTATTTGTTTTATAATATAGCACAAAGAGAAAATTACATCCCGAATGCCTTCCTGTGTTGACAGTGCTGTACATTACCTTTGGAATTTGTTAGTTTATTTCTAAATCTACCTGTTGCAGATATATCTGTCACAGAATCACAGAATATCACAGTGCAGAAGAGGCCCTTCGGCCCATCGAGTCTGCACCGACACGTGAGAAACACCTGACCTACCTACCTAATCCCATTTACCAGCACTTGGCCCAAGTGCTCATCTAGGTACTTTTTAAAGGATGTGAGGCAACCCGCCTCCACCACCCTCCCAGGCAGCGCATTGCAGACCATCACCACCCTCTGGGTAAAAAAGATTTTCCTCACATCCTCCCTAAACCTCCCGCCCCTCACCTTGAACTTGTGTCCAGTGACAATATTGGGTAGGAGTGACCATCACACATTCCTTGTGGAGTTGAAGAACTGTCTTAATACTGAGGACATCCTCCATCAATGTGCTAAATGGAATAGATTTCAAACAGATCTAGCAGCTCAAAACTGGACATCCATGAGGCACTGTGGGCCATCTGGAGCAACAAAATTTTATTTCACCACAATCTGTGATCTTATGGCCTGATATATCCTTCACTTTACTCTTATAATCAAATCAGGTGACCAGCCCTGAGTGTGGAGGAGTACCAGGCATATAAAAAATGAATTGGCAACTCGATGAAGCTAAACACAGGACTACATGCATAGAACAGTAGAAATAAAATGCTACAGGCAAAGCTAAGCAATGGATCAGATCAAAGCCCTTCAGTTCTGCCACAGCCAGTCATGAATAGTGGTGGACACTTAAGCAACTAAACAGAGCAGGAAACTCCATTCTCAGTGATGGCAGAGCCCAGCACGTGTGTGCTAAAGACAAGGCTGAAACATTCACCACCATCTTCAGCCAGAAGTGTTGAGTAGTCCATCTTGGCCTCCTCCTGTGGTCTCACCATCACAGAAGCCAGCCTTCAGCCAATTTGATTCACTCCAGGTGATAACAAGTAATGGCTGAGCACACTGGATGTGGCAAAAGCTATGGGCCCTGACGGCTTCCTGGTTACAGTGCTGAAGACTTATACTCCAGAACTACCCAAACGTGTATCTAAGCTCTTCCAATATAATGACACAACTGACATCTATCCAAAAAAGTGGAAAATTGCTGAGGTATGTCCTGTCCACAAAAAGGATAAATCCAATCTGGCAATCACTGCCCTATCAGTCCGCTCTAATCATCAGCCAAGTGGTGTCGTCGACAGCACTATCAAGTAGCACTTACCAATAACCTGTTCACCAATGCCTAGCTTAGGTTCCGCCAGGATCACTTGGTTCCAGACCTCATTGCAGCCTTGGTCCAAACATGGACAAAAGAGTTGAATTCCAGAGGTGAAGTGAGAGTGACTACCTTTGATATCAAGGCGGCATTTGACTGAATGAGGCCCAAAGGAATCCTTGTCAAATTTGAGTCAATAGGGATTTGGGGGAAAACTTTCCATTCTCTGAATACATCATTGCAGGAGTTCCTCAAGGCAGTGCTCTGGACCCAACCATTTCCAACTGCTTCACCAATGGCCTTCCCACAACCATTAGGTCAGAAGTGGGGATATTCGCTGACAATTACACAGTCTTCTGTTCCATCTGCAATTCCACAGATAATGAAGCAGTTTGTGCTCACCCGCAGCAAGATCTGGACAGTATTCAGCCTTGGGGTGATAAGTGGCAAGGAACATTCATGCCACAATAGTGCCAGGCAATGACTATCTCCAACATTAGAGAGTGTAACCACCTCTCCTTGACATTCAATGACATTACCATCATTGAATTACCCCACCATCAACACCCTGGGGGGTCACCATTGACCAGAAACTTAACTGGACTAGCCATATAGATACAGTAGCTAAAAAAAGTCGGTTATAGGCTGGGAATTCTGTGGTGAGTGACTCACCTCCTGTTTCCACAAAGCCTTTCCATCACCAACAAGTCACAAGGCAGGAGTATGAAGGAACACTGTCCAGTTGCCTTGTTGACTGCAGCTCCAACAACACTCAAGAACCTCAACTCTTTTCAGGAGAAAGCAGCCTGTTTGACTGGCACCCTATCCATCAGCTTAAACATCCATTGCTTCCACCACTGGTGCACCATGGCAGCAATGTTTACCATCTACAACATTCACTGTAACAACTCGTCAAGGCTTCCTCAAAAGCACCTTCCAAACCCGTGACATTTACCACCTAGGAAAATAAGGTCAGCAGATACATGAGAACACCACCAACCTCAAACTGCAAGTGACAGATCATCCTCATTAGGAAATATATTGTTGTTCCTTCATTGTCAATATCCTAGAACTCCCTCCCCAACAGGATTGTGGACTACCTATGCCACATAGACTGCAGTGATTCAAGAAGACAGTTCATCACCATCTTTTTGAGGGCAGCTTGGGATGGGAAAAAAGTGCTGCTGTTGCCAGTGACAGCCACATCCCATGAATGAATTTTTAAAAAACATAAGTGACCTTTCTGTTTAGAGACGTTATTGATATTATCCTACATGATAGCATAACCCAGAGACGTACCAATAGCCTTGTAATCTTAGCTGAATATTTGTCAACTATGCTTGAATGTTTCTTCATTCTCTACAATCAAGCAAATACTTGGCAAGGTGAGGCCTTAGAGTTCCTAGAGTGTGTTCAGAAGAATTTTATACAGCATTATGTGTCCAGTCCAATGAGAAAGGAGGCATTACTAGACCTGGTACTTGGGAATGAGGTGGGCCAAGTAGATCAAGTGTCAGTGGGAGAACATTTAGGGACAGTGATCATTGTCTCATTGAGTTTAGTATGACTATGGAAAAGGACAATGAATAATCCAGAGTAAGAATAAATAACTGAGGGAAAGCCAACTTCAACAGGGTAAGAACAGATCTGGGCTGAATAATTTGGAGCCAAAGGTTGGCAAGAAAAATGATGGCTGAACAATGAGCTACCTTCACGAAGAGATGGTTCGGGCATAGTCAAGATATATTTGCTCAAAAAGGAAAGTTAGGATAAACAAATCCAGAGCTCCCTGGATGCCAAAGGAGGTAGAAATTAAGATAAAAAAGAAAAAAAAGTGTGCTTATGACAAGTGTCAGGTAGAAAACACAATTGAGAACCAGGCTAAAAACAGAAGATTCAGAGGGGAGATGGAAAAGCAAATGAGAGAATCCAAGAGGAAGTATTAAAAGAGACTGGCAGCTATTATAAAAGGGAATCCAAAAGTCTTCTGTAGACATATTAATAGTGAAAGGGTGGTAAAAGGAGGAGTAGTGTCGATTAGGGACCAAAAACGGGATTTACACATGGAGATAGGGGCATAGCCGAGGTATTAAATGAATAATTTGCACCAAGGAAGAAGATGCTACCCAGGCCATGGTGAAAGAGGAGGAAATTCAGTCACTAGAAGGGTTTAAAATTGATAAGGAGGCGGCATTGGATAGGTTGTCTGTACTTAAAGTTGATAAGGCACCGGACGGGATGAAATGCATCCAAGGACACTGAGGGAAGTGAGTGGAAATTGCAGAGGCACTGGCCATAATTTTTCAGTTTTCCTTAGACTCAGGGTGGTGCCAAAGGACTGGAATATTGTAAACGTTATGCTCTTGTTCAAAAAAGTAAGTATAAACCCAATAATTACAGACTAATCAATTTAACTTTGGTGGTGGGGAAACATCTAAAAACTATAATTTGACTCAGAACTAATAGTAAATGGACAAATGTTGGTTAATTAAGAAGACCCAGCATGGATTTCTTAAGGGAAAATCATATTTAACTAACTTGGAATTTTTTTGATGAGGTAACAGAGAGGGCTGATGAGGCAATGCTGTTGATGTAGTATACATGGACTTCCAGAAGGTATTTGATACAGTGCTGCACAACAGTGAGAAAAATTATAGCTCATGGAATAAAAGGGACAGTAGCAACATGAATACAAATTTGGCTGAGTGACAGGAAACAGTAATGCTTGATGGATTTTCTTTGGGCTGGAGGAAGGTTTGTAGTGGAGTTCCCCAGGGGTCGGTATCGGGACCGTTGCTTTTCCTGATCTACATTAATGATCTAGACTTCGGTGTACAGGAAACAAGTTCAAAATTTGTGGATGATGCAAAACTTGGAAGCTTTGTCTTCCTCGCAGTTTACAATGTAAAACTTCAAAAGGACATTGACACATTGGTGGAGTGGGAAGATAGTTAGCAGATGAAGTTCAATGTGGAGAAATGTGAGGTGATACATTTTGGCAGGAAGAACATGGAGAAACAGTATAAAATAAAGGGTATTATTCTAAAGGGGTTGTAGCAGCGGAGGGACCTGGTGTATATGTGCAAAAGTCATTAAAGGTTGCAGGACATGTTGAGAGAGCATTTAATAAAGCATACACTACCCTAGGTTTCATAATGGGAGCATAGAGTACAAGAGCAAGGAGGTTATGTTGAACTTGTATGAGACATTAGTTCGATCTCAGCTGGAGTAGTGTACACAGTTCTGGGCACTGCATTTTAGGAAGGATGTGAAGGCATTGGAGAGAGTGCAAAATAGGTTTATGAAATGGTTCCAGGGATGAGGAACTTCAGTTATGAAGTAAGATTGGAGAAGTTGGGACTCTTCTCTGTGGAGAAAGGAAGGCTGAAAGGAGATTCAAAATAAGTATTCAATATCATGAGGGGTCTGGACAGAGAAAATAGGGAGAAACTGTTCCCACTCACGAAAGGATTGACGAGGAGGCAAAGATTTAAAATAATTGGCAAAAGAAGTAAAAGCAATATGAGAAAAAACTTTTTCAAACAGTGAGTGGTTAGGGTATGGAATGCACTGCCTGAGATTGTGGTGGGGGCAGGTTCAATCGAGGCATTCAAGAGGGTATTTGATGTTTCTTTTCAAATAATAAATCTGTGGGGCTATGGGGAAAAGGCAGGAGAATGGCAGCAGTTGAAATGCTCATTCAGAGAGCCAGTGCAAACACAATGGGCAGAATGGCCTCCTGCGCACAGCAATTCTGTGATTCTGTAATGTGAATCAAGATGTTCTATTTCATAGTAAGATAAACATATATAAAAAGACAGTTATTATTGGACTCATTTTGTATTTTCTTTTATAAAATTTAATTGACAGTTATTTAAAACAGTTTTTATATAGCGGTTACGATTTGCCTATTGCATATTCAGTGAAACATGAAAGTCAATCCACATATATGTTCTTGTGTCTGTTCAATGGGGAAACTAAAACCCGGTGGTCAAGTAACTCATTTTATCATCTTATTTACAATGTTTGATAGTTAATAGATACATATTTGTAAGCTATTTGTTCACTATCTCTTTGAAATGCGTGTCCAAATTTCTGATTTATGCTGGCAGTGAGCAAGGCTATCTGGCTGCAGTACAGATTTTCACCATTATCATAATAACCTATTTCCTTTTCTTGAGTAGCGCATGTAATCAGTGGGATATCACGGTGTCTGTTGAGCTTAGACTGTAGAAATACAACTATAGGCAAATGCCCTGACTTCAGTATTGGTGCTATAACTAGAGACAGATATTGTAGCATTTTCCTCACTATCATTTACCAGCAATTGGAAGGGTGGCACATCGGCCACCTGCCAAGAGCCCCAATTAAGTCACTTGGCCACTTCTCACCTCCATGGGCATGGGCCTACCACTGTGCGGTGAGATCACCGGGTAAACCTATGCAGCCTCCCAGCAGGCTCCGGGAAGGGGCATCCTCCTTTTTGAGCACTCCATGGCCCACAGAGGGGCCCCATAGCAGCAATGGCTGCCCCATGGCAATAGTGCCACTTGCCTTCAGTGATGCTCCCCATTCCCCCCACCTCTCTGATTGCTGGAACTTGCCTAGTGTTTCCAGGTCACATTTACTTTCCCTTGAGGGTGCCCAGCCATCGATATGCCCTCATCCTGAAGGTTCAAGCCCCAATAATGGGCCCAACTAGTGGTGGCGCTGCTGAGGCTGCTGGCTTTCTGATTGGCTGGCAACTCATGGAAGCAGGCCACCATCCTTAATTGGCCACCAGCAACATGCCCCCTCAGGGTCCTGTCACCAGTTGAAGTGAGGCTGGCTCCAGCTTTTGGCCTCAGCAGCAGGATTTCTGCCTCCGTCAAAAAATTCTGGCCATGGAGACTATTCAACTATGATTACAGATGAGCCTAATCCTACGCGGCTATATTAAGTTAGGTAAATGGCCTTCCTGATCTGCAACTACCTTGTGATCTCAAGAGATTAAAGAAATGAAAATCTCAGTAAATAACCCATATGGATAGTCTTCAAGTCTGAGTTTAAACAGTGGGCATCCAATCAAGGTTTATTCAATCTCAGAATCCCAATCCTTTCCTCAGCTGATGGTCACACTTGTAGTTTCCACCAGAGGTCGCTGGATAACAATTGTAGTAGAAATGTTTAGCAACCTGCTGTATGTTGATATGGTATTCTTGTTTCATGCATACATATAATGCAAAGTAAACAACAGAAACACCACACTATATAAAGTGAAAAATCTTTAAAACCATAAGATGTAGCAGCAGAAGGAGGCCATTCAGCCCATCGAGTCTGCTCTGCCATTCAATGAGATCATGGCTGATCTAATAATCCTCAGCTCCACTTTCCTGCCTTTTCCCCATACCTTTGATCCCCTTATTGATTATAAGAATTTTGTATGTTTTCTCTATTGTTCCATAGGATCTTGCAGGAGACAATAAACAAAATGATGCTAATTAATATGTTTTTGTCATTAAAAACATCAAAGTGTAATCAGTAATCGGTAGTGTACATACACTAGTGATTATTAAACCTTAACCCAAAACCAAAGGTCCTGGTCCTAGTAATAATTGAAATAATATTGCACCCCTATATTTTCAAACACTGTTAAACCATTGCTGAAAAGAGAGACATACAACTTTTCATCTTGCATTCATCAGGGCAAATTCAAGAATGCTAAATTTCAAATGACCAGAATAATTTATGCTACAGGAAAAAAAGGTGCTGATAGGTTGGCACGTTGACTCTGGCAAAATTCAAAAAAGCACAAGGCTTGAACATATTTCTTTTGTCTGCAGAGAACAGGTCTCTGCATATGAACGCAGCAAGTTAAATGAACCACGTTATGAGCTCGACTGATTATCTTAAATTGGTTGTTAGTGTAGTTATTAGCACAATCAGGATTGTTCAGCGAGTGCTGCTCAATTGTGGAGTCACATATCAGTCGATGTCTTGTTTTAGATTTTGCAAGCACAGGCTGGTTGGCTACAGTCTGTACTCTGCCTATTACGAAGGAACATATTGTTTGATTCGATCAGCTGATCATTGGAACATTCTACCTACCACACAATTGTGTATGAATTTCAATGCCAGTGTGATGCCAGCTACATAGGCTGTACATCCCAATGAATGGCTGATTGAATCGAGCAGTATGTTCCTTTAGTTGTTCGTAATAGGCAGAGTACAGACCGTACTCAGCCAGCCTGCACTTGTAAAAACCAAAACAAGACGTCTAATGTTAGATTTGTTTCCCTGATTGAACAGCTTGCTCAACAATCCTGATTGCGCTAATAGCTACACTAATCAATTTAAGATAATCAATCGAACCCGTAACATGACTCATTTACGCTTAAAAAAAGCAGCATATATTCATATGCAGGGACCCGTTCTCTGCAAACCAAAGGAATATGTTTAAGCATTGCGCCTTTTTAGTAATACCCGGGAGCTTGTGGAGCCTATAGTGCCCTGTTCTTTTCTCCATGGCAATGCCTTGGCCAATCAGAGTCAATTTGCCAACCAATCAGCATCCTTTTCTCCTCTAGTATGAATTGTTTTGATCATTTGAAATTTGGCATTCTTGCATTTGTCCTGATGAGTGCAAGACGAAAAGCTTCGGCACCATGTTTGTCAACAACATCTCTCTTGTCAACAGTTAACATACATTCAATTTGAGCAGTTTCAAATACATTTTTAAACCTCTCATTGAGAATGTTGAGAAAAAACACCAAATGATTCTCCAAAGTGGTGGTTGACGCTTCATGTCATGTTTTAGAGTTTGGAGTTCGCATCTAAGTGCAGAATCTTGGGCAGGCTCAGCGGGGGCGGTCGGAAAGCCAACCACTGCCTGTGATTGGGGATGATAGGTGATTTCATGCTGGCGGGCCAATTAAGGCCTGCTCAGTAGGAAACACAAGCGGCACCGCTGGTGTGGACAGGAAGGGTGTGGGGGGGGGGAGGTGGGGAGGTGGGGAAGAGTGCAAGTGAGGCAAGCATGACCTTCACGCATGCGTGTGAGTACGGGCTTCATAATCTCCCTGAGGCACAGAGCTAAAATAAAGAAATAAGTAATGTAATAAAACATGTCCCCTCATGTGACTCTGTGTTATTAATTCAATTTAAAATTTTTTATTTTTTTTTTGCTTTAGGAAATCTCATCCCACCCAAGGATGTGGTTTCCTAAAAAGTAAAAAGGCCACTTGGCCTTTTCGCCTGCCCGCCAGTCTTAAGGTTGGATGGGCAGCGAAAAATGTCAGTCAATAACCTTGTTAATGGCCTTAGCAGGTCTTATAATTGTCAGCAGGCATGCTGCCGAGCCAAAACTTTTGCCCTAAGTAAAATAACATCTTGAAGGTATGGGGATTTTCTTAATCTGTTTAATGAAAGGCCATAGTTTTAGGTTAAGGGGTGGTGGATTTAAATCAGAGATGAGGAGGAATTACTTTTCTCAAAGGGTTGTGAATCTGTGGAATTCACTACCTCAGAGTGCAGTGGATGCCGGGATGTTGAATAAATTTAAGGAGGAGGTAGACAGATTTTTAATTCGTAACGGGTTGAAAGGTTATGGGGAGAGGGTGGGATATTGGAGTTGTGGCCAAATTGAGATCAGCCATGATTGTTTTGAATGGCAGGGCAGGCTTGGGGGGCTGAATTGCCTACTCCTGATCCTAGTTCTTATGTTATGTTCTTATGTTTAATGTTGGCAGCGAGTCCTATTCAGGGAGTGATGCAAGTTGCATTTAAACTAAGTGCAAAAGTCACCATTCAATTAAGCTCGTTTAATATAGAGATAAACATTATCCAACCAAGTTTGAAATGGAACAAAGTAGTTGAAATTCACAGGGCAGTTTGGAGTTTATTTTAGATTAATTGGCACACAGGCCTCAGATTGAACCATCTATAACAATGCTGAAGATCTGAGATAAAACATAAAAATGCTAGTAGTCCATACAAATTAGGAACAGGAGTAGGCTACTCGGTCCCTTGAGCGTGCTCCGCTATTTAATAAGATCATGATTGATCTAATTGTAGCTTCAACTCCACGTTCTATCCTCCTATAACCTTTCATCCCCAGCAGGTATATCAGAAATAATGGTTGAGACTTTAGATACTAGAGTCTAAGTTAGATGCTGTAAAGAGATGGTGCTGGTGTTGTTTTCTGGGATAATTAGATCATTCAACCTATCTAGTGAAAGAGAAGAACGTGCTAATATTTCAGGTGTACCCTTCATGATGAAATTGTCTTCCTTTTTCAGATGCTGATAATGTAGTTAAACTGATATGTAATTAGGCATACGAACAGTCGACAGATTTCCCACAGGATGATGCAAATTACAACAACTTCAGCTCAGCAAGTGAAGATTAACACTTAGATGTGTGGCAAGAGAATCCTTTTATCTTCAACAGGTAGATCTTTATTTACCTCAGCATCTTGAAGGAGCTACATGCCATACATAAAATGTTAAGAACTGAAGGATTCATTTATCAATGATTTTATATCATGATATTTAAATATATTTACATATATTTAACACAGTCACACAGTGTTACACCAAATATGAAAACACTGCTGCTTAAAGTTGATGGTTCCAAACAATTGGTCAAAAAATCATGTGTGTTTTTATCAGTCAGAACATGAAGAACAAATTATTAATGTTTTAAGCTGAGAAATTGCTGTTTGCAATGTTAGCATCCCATGAGATACTTCTGCCCACTATTTTACCGAGATGTCATTCTATTTAAAATAAATAGGTTAATGCCTCTGTTAAAATAATTGATAAATAAATGTCATACAAATATATTGAGCATTCTTACACTAATATTGCAATTTCTAGGTTTTATTGATTTTTAATTTTAACATCCAGTTCTTTTAAAATACATGACTTCAAAACCTATTAATTGTAACTGATAACTATGCTTGGTGTAAAACAATCATAGGGCCATGCATCTAATAGTAACTTTACAATGCCAACTGATCACCAGGGAGGAGTTGCAACTGGTAACCCCTATGCAGAAAGGTCGCACATTGACACCACCATGTTCTACATTATCGAGTATTCTGGCTTTGTGACCATGCAGTCAGTATCAACCAATAAGGAGCCAGTTTCACCATAGCACAAAATTTCTGAACAGTATGGAAACAGACATAATGAACATTTATACTTATTTAGAGATGTTAGTACCTTCTTTGAGAATGGTAGCTCCCTACAGCTTGTAGTTCTTGTACCCAATGTGGAACAAACTTTGTAAGCTTGATGGTCTCGTTTGGTCAGTTGCAATTTTTTTTCTTATGGCAAGTCAAAAGCTGGCTTCCAGGTTACTAACAGATCAGATGGATCTCTGAGGCAGCTGAAAGTTCAGACCCTTAAATAACATCCACATTTTTTTGAATGATCTGAGTACTGTCTCACAGAATTTTCCTTCAATTAAGCAAAGGAATATTTGCATTTGCAGGGCATCAAAATATCTCAAAGTGCTTCACACAATTACTTACTATTAGAGTGCAATAATATGTAGGCAAATGTTTTCATAATATCAGAACAGTTACCGAAGAAGCAATGACTAGTGTATATACAATCTTATTCAGTACAGCCATTGCCCCCAGAAATCCAAATGGCAGCTAATACTCAGATACAAGCTTACAGCCCTCTATTTCAAGTTAAAAATTAGGAAGTAAGCATGAATAGGTGAACTAAAATTGAACTTTTTTAACCAGAGTTATAATATAGTATCAGGGAAAGGCATTGAAGCAGACATTACAATAAGGTTAACATACTGATGTATTTCTTGAGAAAAGTCATTGAGAGGTATAGTAAATAGTGAAGTTGATCTATGGCAAAGGTGCTGGTTTGTGGAACCTCAGATTCGTTCCTTGGTGCTAAATTTTTGTTTCCCTGCAGAATTCATTTACTCACTCCAGGAATAGCAGCCTCAATATGAACACAGGATGGGGAAGATCCCCTCCCCCTACCTCCAGCACTGGTGAGTGACATACTCGCAGAGGCCTCTAGATTTATTTATGTCAGCTGGGACTCCCACCTGAACCTAGCAGGAATCATAGTTGGGCTGATGGAGGTGGTCCCAGTGAAGTGGTCATAGGTACAAGGTAAGTGGGGAACCCCGGAAGGAGAAGCTCTGTTACTCATGCTGCTCCTCATGGTCCACAAAGAAACTTAAAAAAAACTTGACCCTGGGACCTTTTCTGGCTCTGGTTGCTGGGAAGACACTATTGCAGCCCCATTGAGGTCTCAGGTTAAAATAGCAAAGCAGGCCCTGTTTACATCATCAGAGCTTGATCTACATATGTAAAGAGGGTAGGGTGCCCTTGCCATCTGCAAGTTAAAATCAAGGCCAATGTTTCATAATGATATTCTAACAATATTGTGACAAGGAAGACTATACAACCCTGACAAATCTAACTTTTTCCAGTTCTGGTGAAAAGTCATTGATCTGAAACATTAACTCTGTTTCTTTCCACCAATGCTGCCTGAGCTACTGAGCATTTCCAGCATTTTCTGTTTTTATTTAATAAATCGCCAGTTGGGATATACAAAGGGAACAACCCATGGATTTTTAACCAGAACAAATTGCAAATAAATTATTTCTAAACTCTTAGAATTTTCAAAAATATACTAGTAAAAACTCTATTAAGGGAATACGGAGTTGCTCTGAGAAATTCAGCACTTCTAGATAATTTTCACATCTCCAATGTATAGTGCTACAGGACAATGTCCCCAACATCCAAGTGTGTTGAAATGGAGTCAACATTAGCTCAAAGGGATAAAATTTTCATAATGAAGTGTGGAGGTCTTCAGAAAAAAGAATAATGGAATTTGTATATTTAAATCACTTAAACATATGAATACCACCTGTGCAATATTAAGGGGAGAATATCCCCCCTGGGCGTGCGCGGACCTGATCGGCGCTCCTGATCGGGTCCGTGCCGCCATTTTACATGGGCGGGCCAATTAAGGCCTGCCCAGCGTGATGTGCACCCGGAAATGCTGAGTGGTCCCTGTGTGGGCCGGGGGGGGTGGTTTCCCTGAGGCGGGGCCTGAAAAATTGCCCTGAGGCACAGAGCTGACTCAGGGAGATTAGTTTAAGTTCCCTAAATTTTAATAAAGAAAAGAAACAATTTTAAGACATGTCCCCTCATGTCACATGAGCTGGGACATGTCAATGAACATTAATGAAAAGTTTTATTTAATTTATAAACCCTCCATGAAACCTCATCCCGACTGTGGATGAGGTTCCATGAAAAATGCGAAGGCCGCCTGGGCTCTTTGCCTGCCCGCCAACCTTAAGGTTGGATGGACAGCTCAGTTTATTAGTTTAATTGATATTTAAATGGCCTTAATAGGCCTTTAACAGTTTGGCGGGCGCGCAGCTGACTCGGCTGCGCACCCGCCGAACTGTAAATCTAAATGACACATGGTGATGTTGGGACACCCACCTGATGTCACCGCGTGTCATTTTGCACATCAGCAAGCGGGCCCTGCCCCCCCGCTTGCCGAGCCGAAGATTCAGGCCTCAGAGTTCAAAAGAACTGAAACTTTCATGATGAAGGTTTAGTACTTAAATGTGGAAGAAGATAAAATAGGAATATTGGGCATGGCCAACCTTTCATATATTACAGGTATCAAGATCATTAGCTAGTCAGAACTAAGGTTCTAAGCCTGCTGAAACAATTTAACCAACTTTAACCAGTTCATATTCAGTTTATTTTCTGGTAGGCTAATTATTTATAATCTAAGTCTGAAGAAGTTACTCATTTCATTAACTTTGACTTGTGGGTTCATTAAGTTTATAAATATATTCTTTACAATTGTTGACTTGTGCAAAACACTGCTTTGTTGAAGAATTTAAAGGAAATTGAAACAATTCCAAATTTTGCAGCAACACGAGGGAAATGGACTTCAGAATGAAAATGATGCATAAGTGGTCTACTAAGGTTTTAAGTGATTGTCCAGATAACAGAATAAACATAATGTGGCCAAATGGCTTTTGGTCATTCCAAATGCTGGGGCTAAAAATCTTTGATCTTTCCAGTGGACCATTGCTGTAACTCTAGTGGGAGGGTGGGAGTGCAGCAGAAGGTCCAGAAAATAAGCTTGGATCGGGATACACTATGGTGTCAGTCTACTGTCTTGTATCCCACTTGACCTTGTAAGAGACTGAATCTCTGCCTGCCTCTCACAGGCCAGTGAAGTGTGGAAGGTCAGAGATTGCGGCTGGGGCTGGGGCTGAGGCTTCCATACGTTGGAAGCTCCTGCAATCTTAGCCTTACAAGAAGGCCAGTATTTGCAATTAGAAGAATTGTTCAGGACTCCTCCTTGGTGTATATGAGACCATCTTGGGGATTTATGCCAGAAGGAGGCATAGATCCCTGAAGATTAAAATCATTTTTAGTTTAAACTTACATGCACCCACTTACAAAGGGAGCTGAGGGGATGCTGCTTACTGCTTTCCTAGTGGGTTGGAGGTGGAAACAACACCATCCCCATATGTTACAACATCCTGGGTCAGGTGGACACCTGAAATCCACCCCTGGTAGAGAAAGGGTGCCTGGCACCTGTATGCAGATTAGGTGACCATCCATTGATTCCGCATATTTGACTGGGATCAGGAGCAGTTTCATCGATTAGTGACATGCTGCCATAATTTAGCGAGTGTTAAGTCAGCTTGCTTTGCCTTTAATTTTGCACAAAGATCTTGTCGCGTTGATTTTCCTACATTATAACAGTGACTTATCTTCAAAATTACTTGATTGGCTGTGAAGTACTTTGAGACATATTGAGATTGTGAAAGGCGCTATATAAATGCAAGTTCTTTTTTAGATCCTACTGATTCATCTCAGTTTTCAAACCCGACCATCCCCTCCGTAGGAGTGCCTGGGTTGTGCTGGTGAGACAAGGGACATGGTAATTAAAAGACCACTGTACAATCCAGCAAAAGTACTACCAGTGGAGAATTCTGTACAGTTGGTTTTGTCTGTTGTGGAACTTTTACTCAAATACACTATTTTAGTTCAAAAGTTAATGTAACATTATAAATTAGCTTAGTTGGTACTGCAGTGGCTTTCTCGTACTTGTAACTTCAGCCCCAAATCACCTGTACATGGGCTTGGTACCTTCACATGCATTAACTGCATTAGAACATGTCTCATATTCAAATGTGGCTCTCACTATATTTCAGCTTAAAATAAAAACCCTGCGCTAGTCCTGTGTGCCAAACGGTACTTGCTGCTGTTTTTTATTTTGTTGGTGTAATACTTAATTAAGTAAAACCACCTTTTAGTTTTTCTTATTTACAGTATAGTAACATTTACATCCTCTGCTAGAGAGAGTCCTGAGTCCCAAGTGGGTATATTGGCAACAGGGTGAACACGTGGGTCCTGTTGGGTAGGTAAGCCCTTACTAACATGTGAGTTGTAATCTTCCTTACAAGAAGCACAAGCAGATGTAGCTTCCAGAGACACTCCCTGCTGCTGCTGCTGTTGCTGTTGCTGTTGGAATGCATAACTCACATTCCCACAAGGAAAATTCTGCAACCGGAATAGAGGCACATCCAATGCATTGGCAACGAGGGAAGAAGGTTCTAGTACAAGAGCAGAGGCCTGAGGCCTGGATGTTGGGATGGTAATAGAAGAACCGCCACTGGCATGGAAACCAGAATCTTCCCTTTCTGGTGGTTTGTTGTCAGTCAAAGTATTGTTGTTTTGCATGACAGGCTTTTCTGTGAACCATGACCCATACGTAGGGTTCCAGAGGTTGGTGGGTTTTTTCCGGGAGCCCCTATCTTGTTGTAAAGCAGAAGAGTTGTTCATTTGTGAGTATGTCTTGTTGACATGAGACCCCTCCTCAGATGGCCCTCCAGTATGTACAATGGCAGAATCGTTAGGAACAAATCTGATCCGATGTTCACCAAGGCAGAGGCTGGTCGGACGCTGGGGTGGTGGGGAGGGGTCAGTGGAAGCACCTTCATTCTCTGCTTCTTGTGCTGGTGAAACTAAAAGAGGTGCTAATCCATCAGGGTCATCTGGCCGCATAGGAACATTTCCTTCTTCTTCTGCTGGAGGCCCGTATTCTACAGGCAAAGAAGTGTTTATTACATCAGGATCCTAGAGAAAAAGAGCAAACAATACATTGTTAATGACCAGATCACAGGCCATATGGCAAACCTGTGACTTAAATATACCTCCCCAAAGCACTAAGCACACTTAATGAAATAAATGGAGCTCTTGACATACAAATGGCTGAACCCTGCGAACCCAGATTAGGAAAAACTAGAGTTAGCTGCATGCACTAATGGTCGCTCTAGTGAGGCGTCAGAAGATTACAAGCAGAATTTTCTGCCTGCCGGGCGGGCAGGCCTGACCCAATCTCCAGCGGGCGGGGAGATGATTCCTGCCGGAGAAGCGGGCCCCCCCGCCAATTTACGTGGGCGGGCCAATTAAGGCCCATCCAGCATGACGTCTGGTGGGAAGTGCTATGCGTTTCCTGTGAGGGTGGGGGGGATTCCCCAAAAGCGAGAGTGCGATTTTCACGCATGTGCACAAAAGAGCGCCCATCTCCTGAGGCTAAGTGCTGCCTCAGGGAGATCGCTGACATGTGAAAGCATTAAAAATAGAAAAATAAAATTCCCTAACATGTCCCCCTCATGTGACAATATCACACGAGATGGGACATGTTCATAATTTACATTATAAGTTTATTAAACTTTTTAAATCCCTACATGAAACCTCATCCCGCTGGTGGATGACGCTTCATGTTTTCTCTATTTGACACTGGGGCTCCTGGCCTGCCCGCCAACCTTAAGGTTGGACGGACAGGTCCTTCAATTGTTTAAATGATCCTGTCAATGGCCTCAATTGGTCATTGACAGGTCGGCAGACGGACAGCTGATTTTGCTGTGCTCCCACCTTCCTGAAAATTTAAATGGGCCGGGGATGACGTTGGGGGTTCCCCCCGACATTATTCCGCGTCATTTTACACATCAGCGAGCAAGTCCCAAGCCCCGCTCGCCGACAGCAAAATTCTGCCCTACAAGTGCCCATGGGATGGTACCCCAATGCAAAACACCACCTTCAGAAAAGAAATTAAGTTCTAAAATACTAATCTTTATGTGTGTCTGCAATTTTCTTTCTGTTCACCAAACATCCTATTTTCTGCTTCCTAATTGATTACCTCAACAATTACAACTGACTGGACTACAGCTTGCTCTTTACTGAATATCAGTCCCCTCAAAAAAGATACCATCTCAGTGTTGCACTCTCTCACTGGGTGAATATTGGTTACCAGCAGGAACAGGGAAGAGATAAGGGCCTGATTCACACAAATCCATGTGCAATGTTACCAGATGTACAGAAGCAAGAATGACAGTGGACCATCCTGTTATTCAGGTCCATGCTCATACTTGATCAGACGCCTTTGATCTCTCTCCTGTTTAGGTGTCAGATCAACCCCCTAATATACTCCCTTTATTCCTCAAGTTATATTTAACTTGTAGTTTTATTGGTGTATAATCAGTTCTACATTTGCTCTCTTGATTCAAAGAAGGAACCTCTTTATGTCCACTCCCGCTATTTTTACCCACTGCCCCCTTCAAGAAAGTTGCAGTTGTCTACTGGTTATGGTACTGCATTAGCAAATCAAAGGCTATTAGTTTAAATTCCCATCAATGCAACTTGTGAATGTGAACTCACAAGCAAATCACAAATAACATTGCTGGGGTCCAATTAAAACCTATCACCTTCTACCTGGTTGGAGGCTTCTATGTCTCTCTAGACCCACATTGATGCCTCCAGGGCCACCTAAATGCTGGATAGGCACTTTTGTCCACACCTCAAGAACAAATTAAAAGTTACTCCACTTTATAATTTAAGAAAACACTTGAATCCTGTTCTATTGTATAATGGAAATAGAATTAACTCTCTTCACTTCTTTATGATTTAAGAGTTGTACTGATTTTGTTTGAGTCCTTTCTGTGCTTCTGTATTGTGATCTCAACAGGTTCAGTATCAATTTCTTGGAATTCTTCTCTATGAACTGGCGCTAATGCTATTGATAATTACTCTGTTTCCTTTTATCTAGCTAATTAATAATCCAATCTTTGACTTCATCTTCATCTCAAGAGCTTCCATTTTTGTCTCCCATAGGATCCTTAGTTAAACACTTTTGGAAGTCATGATTTATTAGATGCACCAGATTATCCTCAAAGAATGCAGATCATCATTTTCTTAGTGACACCATGATCTCTGTAATCCTAGATAAATGTAACCTCACTAGAGATTTATCAAATATATATGTAAAGGTTACCTGTGTACAATAATCAATTCGTTCCAATATTGTTGCAAAGTTAGGTCTGTCTTCTGGCTGATGCTGCCAACACTGAGTCATTATTCGATACCTGATATATTAAAAATTAAAGTAGGAAGAACATTTTATAGCTATGTGGCATTTATTTATATTTGCACAATTATCATTTAAATGTATTTTCCCTTCCCTTTTACTTTCTTTCAACTTTGGTGATGTCCTCCATTGTAGGGCTTGATTTTTCAACTATGTGTCTCAATAAACTACACATAACTACTGAAGTGAGCCTACTTAATCTGAAGTGTCAATAGCCTCATTCAAGCTCGCAGTGTGTGGCAACATTGTGCCCTTTTGGCAGCAGTGTTTATGGAAATAACTATTGCTGTTGCCCAGTTTATTTTTAAAAGACATTTTCTGTTGTGCACTCCAAGAAGTTGTAATTGATTACTGGGCATATGTTTGGGGCGGCGGGGGTGGGGGCGGGGGGAAGAGAATCACCCGTTACTGCATTTGTGGAAGCAACAGTCATTATGGTTCACCAGCAATAAATATCAGGCATGAAGCCACAAGCCCGCCCTCTGCCTTACCCCTATCCTGTCCTTGTCAAATTTTGGACTTAGGAAAAAGGTGACAGCCTGACATTAAACTGGCTTCAGCATGACTACAGACATGCTAAAGATGAGAGGACAATACTGTTGCTTCAAAGTTAGATCTATGGTCACAAACACAGCTACACTTTGACATGTTAATTATGCATTTCATTCTCAAACAGTTCCCAATATAACCACCACAGGAAAAAAATACATAAATCAGCTTGCAAATTCCCCTTAATTACACAGACATAGTTAAAGTAAAATTTGGTCTGTGCACCATTTGACCTGTCAATGCTTTGGGAGTCATCAAGATCCATGAACTGCTTATCAAGCTGCAGTTCAGAGCCTCTAATTACTCCCTCATTCTCATGTGACAACTCCAGGTAAAAGTAAAATATTCCAAGGCCAGGGTTTTACGGCCCTGCTGCGGCTTGTCTCTCCTCCCCTGAGGTGTGTCTACCCCACCCCCCATTCAGTTCGGTGGGACTGTAATATCCCGCAGGGAGGGAGGGGCCATAAAATCCTGACCCAGGATTACTTAATCTCAGTAGTTAAAGCAAAAGTAATTTCATTTTTCTCATGTGTTTGTTTATTTTGAAATGTGCTTCAGAAATTCAAATATTGCATGTAAATTTATGCCGGATGAAAATACAGTAATTCTTACAGTCAGTCCTATTAAACATGATTATATGCCACGTCTTAATATCTTTCTTGTCCTACATATCTAATCCACAGTTTAAATCAGGATAGATACTTATAAAAAATCAGTGTTTAATTCCTTTTAATTACTGAGGCAAGAGACAGAAATTTCCCCTCAGGCTTAGGGATCAGGGCCCAATGGGGGTTCAGAACCCTGCGCTGTGGGAAACAGTCACCCAGCAGTGATTTTCGCCGAAGTGACCAATTAGTGGCCAGAAGGTGAGCTCATCATCTACTTAAGGATAGCGAGCAGGCTGTTAAAGTTGGAGGGCCAACTGGAGGCCTTGCAGCATTGAAGAAGCAGAAGCGTGTCTTCCCAGATAAGAGAGAGAAAGAGGGCACCTCAAGATAGAAGTGCCATTTGTCCAACTTTTTAATCTTGTAAAATAAAAAAATCCCCTCAGCAGTTACGCCACTGTTGTGTGGGGAGAGCCTCTCCACAGGGTGGTCTGCAGCCGCAGCTGTGGCCAGGCAGGCAGGGAAGGCCTCAAAGACTGCCTGGAGTGGCCTATAGGTTTGACACTGGTAGGCCACCTCCAGGCAGATAGCTTGTTCCCTGCTTCAGCGGCTTTGGAGGCTGACGGGAAAATTCTAGTCGGCCTCTGACAATAGACCGTCGTTGACCTTCACCTATCGTTGAACCCTTGTGGGTGGATAGTCTCCAATCCCATCTTGAGATTGACTAATAGCCCTAGAGCAGGATGGGGATGGCAAACCAGCAAGTTGACTGGAAGCTTGAATTTTAATGCCTGCTCACCTCCATGTTTGCCTGCAACGAGGAGCTATCCTGTCCTAGGCGATTAAAACTATTTTATATTTCAACATCACCCCTTTATAGTGATGTGCTCCTTTACATTGCACCTTCTCAGGATGCATGCAACACTGCTCCAATATAAATCAATTGTGAGGTGCTACATTATTAACAACTCAAACGAATTGTCATTTGGTAGTAGAGAGCTTGAATATTACTGAAAGAAGAGGCACGTTTTGTCAAAGCTTTTCATCTTGCACTCATCAGGACAATTCGCAAGGGAGCCAACATATTTATATTGAATGAGAAGAAAGTGCTGATTGGTTGGCAAATGGACTCTGATTGGTAGAGGTATTGCCATGGAGAATGCATCAGTTGATGCTGACTGACAGTTAACTGCCTAGCAGTGATTGAAATTTAAACCAGGCAGCTAGACACTGATTGATCAAGACACTGCTCTGGGGAATGAACCAGCAAATAGCTGTCACTTATTTTGTTTAGCTGAAATAGGCGCAATGTGTGTACATGTTCTTCCTGTTTGCAAAGAACAGGGGCTGTGTATTAATATATGTAGCTTCCAGTACATGCAAATGCTCAACACCGTGAGCCTGACTGACAATGCTTGGCAGTTAACCATCAGTCACAATCAACTGGTGCATTGTCCATGGCAATGCCTCTGTCAGTGTCTACTTGCCAACCAATCAGGACTCTCTTCTCATACAGTATAAATATGTTGTTTCCCCTGACATTGGTATTTTCTTGTGAATTGTCCTGATGAGTGCAAGACAAAAGCTTCAACAAAAAATCTATTTTTTTCCAGCAATTACTCAAATAAACTAGATAATCTCAATCCCAGTTATTTTCCTACCAATTATACAAATGAAGCTACCTAACCATAAATCTCTATGCACCCAACCTGTCAGTATGTAGATTATTGCAATGACATGTCAGTAACACCGAGAGAAGAAGCAAAGGTCAAACTACTGTAGAGACTAAACAACAGGAAGCTATAATTCGTCTAAATAAAACCTCTAGTAGAACAGAAGCAAAACAGTTTGAGAAGGATTTACGTACACAGGACCAGGGCAGTTTTTGGGTGGGTCCATTCGGCCACCACTAGTGACAAACTCCAGCACCTCTTGGTTACTCTTACTGGGATATGGCATATACCCAAGTGAAAAGATTTCCCATAGTAACACTCCAAAGGACCTGCAAATAAACAGCAAAACACAGTCTGTTACACTGTTCAAGGTATGTCACCTTCTTAAATTCCTCCATTTTGATGCTGTATTACACTCTACTTTATTCCCTGTCTCCATTCTTCTTTTCATTGTCTAATCAGGCTATGCTCCATCAGCAGGTAAGAAGCCATGTCGTCAGGCAATTGACTTTCAAGCCTCTGCCAAGAGCATACAAGAGCAATCTAGCTTGGCCTAAATAGCCAAGTTGTTATGGTACTGGGCTTGTAACCCCAAGATCAAGAGTTCAAATCTCACCATGGCAAACTATGAAACAATGTAACTTCATCTGAATAGGAACAGATGGAAATGTGTTTGTACTCGAAAGAGTTACAAGAGCAATCTAATGCCATCAGTCTTTGATTTTCCCTCCCTCTCTGTCTTCACGCATTTGGCTTCTGACAGTTAAATAAGGTGTGCCTCTCACCATAATTCAAAACAGAATTAAAAAAGACATGATAACTAAGAAGAAGGGCAGATTGATTAAATTACTGATCTCACTGCTAATTTTAAAACACACACTCTGATACATAAAGTATTAAGTTCAATGTTCAGAAGCTACCAAATGAAAATCAAATATACTCTTATTATCAGTTATAGCTGTTTCCCCTTCATATGTTTGTGAAACTTGGTAAATGTTTTAGGTGAATTTTTGTGCTCATCAAGATGATGACTGTCAGTGCAGGGGAATGAGTTTCCCACTATCAGCATTAAGTAGTAAATCAACTGCACCAGTCTGATTTTATTTTTGCTACCCACACTAGGGCCTGAATTTTACCTTTGGCGGCATGCGATCAGTGGGCCTGAAAGTGGTCAGTAAATGGGCCCCCGACCGTGATTGGCCCTCGACACGATTTCACGCTGGCTGGCCAATTAATGGCCAGCTAACGTGAAACTCGCGCTGAAAATCTCAACACTGCCGGGGTGGGGTCAGGAAGAAGGTGGGCCATAATGTTCCCGCAGGTGCGGGTAAGCACTGCGGGAAAGCTCCCTGAAGGCAGGCAGCTGCCTCAGGGAGCTGCAGACCTGAAAATGCTAAACTAAAGGTTTAAAAAGCTGCAAAAAAAGGTGTCCATGCATTATAATAAATCACCTGAAATTATAGCTGATAAAAATGCTATCCACAGATATTTATTTTAATTTTATTTTATAATGAAAATTTCATCCTGCCCTTGGATGAGGTTTGATGAAAAATGCAAAGGCCGCCTGGCTGATTCACTCATCTGCCAACTGTAAGGTTGGATGGGCCATGAAAAATCAGAGATAATTGTGCCATTAATGGGCTTAATTGCCCTCTTAATTGTTGACGTGCAAGCTTCCGACTTTTGCGTGTGCCCGCTGAGTGAAATATCGCATGAGTGCGCGATGACATCGGGACGCTTACCCAACGCCTTCTTGCACGATTTTAAACCCGATCAGGTTGGGCATGCGCCCATAAAATTCAGCTCTAGCTATCCATTAGAGTTTTCTCAATCTTTATATTTGACTTTAAAGCTCTCCTGGCCCTAGCCCATCTTATCTCTGTAACCTACATGAGCCATACAAACTGTTCCCACAACTCTCTGTTATGCTGATTTCAGCCTCTTGTGCATTCCCATGCCTTTCACCTCACCATCAACAATCAAGGCTGCCTAGCTCCCACCGTCTGCTATCCTCTCCTTTAAAAACGTCTGTATATTTACCCCTTTTGGTCACCTTTCCTCCTTCAGCTCAGCAGCTGTTCTCTTCTTAGCTCTGTGAAGTGCATTGGGATATTTTTCTAAATTAAATGTACTATATAAATGAAAAAAAACTTTGAGGAGGTACCAAGCAGGATAGATAAAGGGGAACCAGGAGTAATATATTTGGATTTCCAAAAGGTGTTCAATAAGTACTGGACATAAGGCCACTTAATAAGGTAAGAGCCCATGGTTTTGGGGTAGTATATTAGCATGGTTAGAGGGTTGGCTAACTAATAGAAGGCAAAGAGTTGGGATAAAGGGGGCATTTTCAGGATGGTAACCTGTAACTAGTGGAGTGCCACAGGGGTCAGTGCTGGGGCCATAATTATTTACAATATATATTAATGACTTGGATGAGGGAAGTGAATGTACTATTGCCAAGTTTGTGGATGGCACAAAAATAGATGGGAAGGCAAATGGTGAGGATGACATAAAGAGTCTATAGAGGGATATAGACAGGTTAAGTGAGTGGGCAAAAACTTGGCAGATGGAATACAATGTGGGAAAATATTGTATTCCCACATATACAATATGTACTTTGCACTTTGGCAGGAAGAATAGAAGAGCTGAATGTTACTTAAATGGAGAAAGACTGCAGAAAGCTTCGGCACAGAGGGATTTGGGGGTCCTCGTGCATGAATCACAAAAAGCTAGCATACAAATTCAGCAAGTAATAGGGAAGGCAGATGGAATGTTGGCCTTTATTTCAAAGGGAATGGAGAATAAAATTAGGGAAGTTTTGCTAATACTATACAAAGCACTAATTAGACCACACCTAGAATACTGTGAACAGTTGTGATCCCCTTATCTAAGGAAAGATATACTGACATTGGAGCCAGTCCAAAGAAGGTTCACTAGGTTGACAACGGCTATGAAAGGATTTTCTTATGAGGAGAGATTGAGTAGGTTGGGCTTGTAATCATTGGAGTTTAGAAGAATGAGAGGTGAACTTATTGAAACATATAAGATTCTTAGGGGGCTTGACAGGGTCGATGCTGAGAGATTGTTTCCCCTGTTGGGAGAGTCTCGGACAAGAGGGCATAATCTCAGAATAAAGGGTTGCCCATTATAGGCAGAGAAGAGGTCGAATTTCTTCTCTGAGAGTAGTGAATCTATGGAATTCTTTACCAAAGAGGGCTGCAGAGGCTGAGATAGACATTTTTAATCAACAAGGGAATGAGGGGTTATGGGGAAAAGACAGGAAAGTGGAGTTGAGGACTATTAGATCAGCCATGATCTCATTAAATGGTGGAGCAGACTCGATGGGCTGAATGGCCTAATTCTGCTCCTATACCTTATGGTCTTATTGTTGATTGAGACTATCAATCTCAATTACCAAAAGCAGTTTATGTCCAAATGCAGCAAGACCTGGACAATATCCAGGCTTGGGCTGACAAGTGGCAAGTAACATTCATACCACACAAGTGTCAGACAATGACCATCTCCAACAAGAAAGAATCCAACCATCACCCCTTGATTTTCAATGGCATTACCATCACTGAATCCCCCACTATCAACATCATGGGGGTTACCATTAGCCAGAAACTGAACTGGAGTAGTCATATAAATACTATGGCTACAAGAGCAGGTCAGAGGCTAGGAATAGTACGATGAGTAACCCAAATCCTGACTCCCCAAAGCCTGTCCACCATCTACAAGGCACAGGTCAGGAGTGTGATGAAATACTCCCACTTGCCTAGATGAGTGTAGCTCCCACAACACTCAAGAAGCTTGACATTGTTCAAGACAAAGCAGCCCACTTGATTGGCACCACATCCACAAACATTCACTCACTCCACCACTGACGCACAGTAGCAGTGGTGTGTACCATCTACAAGATGCATTTCAGGAATTCACCAAGACTCCTTTGACAGCACCTTCCAAACCCACAATCACTACCATCTAGAAGGACAGGGCAGTGGATAGATGAGAACACCACCACCTAGAAGTTCCCCTCTAAGTCACTCACCATCCTGACTTGGGAATATATCGCCATTCCTTCACTGTTGCTGCATCAAAATCTTGAAACTCCCTTCCAAATATCTCTGTAGGTGTACCCACACCACATAGACTGCAGCGGTTCAAGAAGGCAGCTCACCACCACCTTCTCAAGGGCAACTAGGGATGGGTAATAAATGCTGGCCGAGCCAGCGAAGCCCACATCCCACGAATGAATAAAAAAAAAATTGAGACCCAAATTGGTGTGAGGTGCTGTGGAAATACTTTTTAGGAACTGGTTGAGACTGCTGAGAGGAGCAGATGGAATTTTAACCAAGATTCTGGAGGTGAAAGGACAGTGCTTAATTCACAATGAAACTCTACCTTATAGAAACTGTTGGGAGAATCTTTCTTTCTTTTGTTTGTTGTTCTGTGATTATGCTGTCAGTACAGCATATCTTGTCAAATTTGCAAACCTGACTTAAGTTATCTTAATGGTGACCTTAACCCTTTTACTTTTCTCTTTTTTAGGAAACACACACAAAAACACACATACCAGGTATCTGTTTTTGAAGTAAATATTCCTTCCATGAAGGCCTCTGGTGGCATCCATTTCACTGGGAGCATGGCACGACCACCCTTTCTGTAATAGCTAGCCCTGTGGAGTCAAACAGCAAACAGATATGACTTGATTGTCTGTCTGAGAGTTGTTAAAGGCAGTCACCTAATAATATACTAAAGTGGTAGTTCAGCAGACCAGCCAGCAGATGTAGTTATCGCTGCTATTTTCTCAGTCTTAAAAGTGGGTTAAAACAGCCAGATTCATGTATTTTTGTTGTCAGTTATATTTCTTTGCTTCTGATGATTATTTTGCAGGCAAATCTTACCATGTTCTGTACTTTATTGCATAGTGTGGCTCTTAAACAGGATTCATATTTAAGCCTCGGTTTACATGTAACATACGGGAAGTTTTCAGGTAACTTGTAAATTTAAAGAGACATCAATGCACTACTGCATTAAAATACATTACCGCATCATTTGTGTATGACACGGTCCTGATAACGCATTATATAGCTCCTCTCTCCCAGAACAAAAGTAGTTTTGTTAAATACTTCTTCCTTCTAGGCAGCATTGCTTTAATGTACACAGGACAGTTACTCTATTGGAAGCACAAAACACTCTGGTTTTGCCATTTCACTTTCAGATAATAGTGGAGGTGTTAACATAGTTATTTAAAATGGGTTAGTACCTTTGCTAGAGCAGCAGAGAGAGGAGCTTCAAATAAACATTAGCATTTGTGCACTGGAATCCCACATTATCATCTCAAAGCCTGTAGGTATAAGATGTCTGCTGCTGATAGTGAAATCAAATGGGTAAAGAACTCCTGTGTGCACTAGATATAACAAAACAGAAAATATTCTCCCCAAAGGAATGTAACGATTGGATGTTAGAGTGAAAATTTATTTTACAAAACCTTAAAAAATGAACTTATCAATTAAACAAAAAAATGAAGTGATGATAAATTATTTTGTTTTACATAATCAATTGCCCAAAGGCCATCAAAAATGATTGTGTTAAAATGAAGGATATTTTACTTCATTCACCAATGTTAATAAAAATATTAATTTGAATATAAAGTGGGAAAAGTTTCACTAATATTAGTAGATGGAAGAAAATATGCTCCACAGCTGCACAAGCAATTCCAGTGTCACTGCTTCTCTCATTTTTGGATTGTTTCGATGTGTTACTGGCATGCATCAATGCTTCCTGGGCATCAGGATCAGCACAACAGGATAGTGCATTTAGCTACTGATATATTAGTGTTCTTTTGATGCAAGTCAGTATCTGAATTAAAATAACGCTAAGCTTGGGGGCAGGGTTGTAAGGTTTGAAATAATTAAGAGCAGGTTAATCAGGAAAAGCTGAATAAATGGGAAGGTTTGGCCAATGGAATTCAATGTTGACATACACAAAGTGATGTAAGAAGAAAAGAAATATAAATTAGAGCCTAAATACATAGTATACCTAGGAGAAAGCAGATCATTGATACCACCTGTTTCAGTGTTATGTAAGACAAATAACATTTTTTTACTGTATAACATTTGGAATAGAAAACAGATCACAATATTATTACTAAGACTATACAGGCTATTAGTTCATCACTATCTCCATTATTGTATGTAGTTCTGGCTTATATTACTGCAAGGACAACATGGCATTGGAGAAGAATGATGCCTGAGCTATAAAGTGGAGACTACAGAAGTTGAGCTTCTTTATACTTATAATCTTCTTAAGAGGATCTTATTGAGATATTTAAGATGCTTAAGTGTATCGATATGTTGGACTCTGAAAAATTGTTTATCATGGCCCTGAGAACAACACAAGTAGGATGAAATGAAGCACAGAAAGTGAATAGGCCTTTCACACGGGGTGAATATGTGGAGTCAACTCATTAAGAAACCAATCAAGGTTGATAATATCAATAATTTTAAGTGAGATTTGGCTTGGAATTTAATGAGAAAATCAATTGATGCAAATAGTTAGTGTACTGTTTATTCTGCTTTGAAATTCTGAGGTCAGGCAAATACACTGTTACTACCAGTGTATAAAATGTCCAAAGTTTTGAAGGATAATGCACAAGGAAACAGGTAGAAGTGGGAGTGCAGATTTATCTCTTTGTAATCATTGAGACCATGGGGTAATGCATAAAGGTACCTCTTTAATTGTTAGGACCAGCGTGGTAATTATCAAAAAGGATTTACCACATGCACCTTGGGAAGTTTGGCTAACGGAATTCAATACTGACAAGGAACTAGGAGAGAAATTGAGTCAGTCGACACATGTCTATATTAAAAATCTTGTACCTGCACACATGTTCTGTCTATATAACCTAGGGTGGAACTTTGTTGCAGCAGTGAGTGTCCTGATGATGAGACTGGAAGTGAGTGGATCTTCTGCTCAGAGGTGGGACGGCTAGCCACACACAATCACATGGCGACCAATCAAATGGCTGTGCAGAGTTGTGGGTCCCGGCCAATTGTACAGCAGAAAGTCGCTGACCCCAGCATTTCCTCATGGTGCCAAGGTCCAGGTGCCATACTTAAGTGGCACACGACAGCAGACATCCACTCCCTGCAAGACAGCGGTATCGTTCTGCCTCTCTGAGAGGCAGATTTCAACTTTGAACTGCTGCCATCCCCTGCCCACCTGTGGATCCCAGTCACCCATTCAAAAGCAGATATATATCTCATTGCAGAGATCAAGTGGCCCCACCATTTGGCAAGGCATCCCTACAGGTTCTCTTTCAGGCTGTCTGGGAACGGCAGGAGGTCCTGTTTCCCAGCAATGGCAGCAGGAGTCCTTCCTGCCTGACCAAAGCAGCCTGAATGGAGATTTCAGTAGAGGTTAGCAGCTGTGGGTTCCACAAGTGAAACTGGGTTCAACGCCACAAAAGGATCAACAACTTCCTGTGCTCCACAAGGTTAAGTGTCACGGTGTGGTCACTGCAAAGTGCCACTTATGATGGCATCAAACAATGTAAATATGCGAGTGGAGAAGTATGTCAGGCAGGAGTTTGGGTTCTAGACTTCAGCACCAGATGGAACATGTGAACTGAAGACATGGGAGCGGGTTCATGCTGTGAAAGTTGTACCAGTTGCAGGAGTGTGTGTATATGGAACATTCACAAGGCAGGTAATATTAGTTGTCATTGGCCTTTATGCTCTTAAAGAGGTTTGCTGTCCATTGAGATGATACTCAATCCTTCTATCTGCCTGCAGAATAAAAGAGTGCACAAAGTCAGGGAGCGCTCAAAGACTGGTGGTGGGGTGGGGTGGCTGGTAGTGGGGGGAGGGGGGGCATGGAGGGTAATCCCTGATATGCACATATTGCCCCTGCAATGAAGGACATGGTCAAATTGGCTAGGGGAGCAGGGCGGATATTCAGTTGTGGATGGCGAGGCTGGAGTGTCAACACAATAGAGTGAGGAAGTCTCTAACCTGGTGTCAAAAACTGGGCATACAGGAGACACTGCACTGGGAAAAGGGATTGTGCATAACCTCAGGCTAATTCTGTGTGTTCTCTACTAGAGGTTCTCACAGTCAGGAGACACATCACACACAGTCTGCAGCAAACCAGAACTCCACATCTGAGGATGAACACAGAACACTCAGAAGATACAATGTTAGATCTATCCCCCGTTCCTGCCACCAGTGGGAAGGTGTTCGCAATTAGGCTCGGAGGCCACAGACATGTTGCAGCAGCTGATGGAGCATGTGACAGATAAGATCCTTGACAGTCTGAGGACTGCTGGAGACCAGGCCCATGCTCAGCCCCATGCTAATGACGGGCCTCTGGGGATGGCCACAAGAAACTTGCTGGAGATGTAGAGACAGGCAGGGGAACATCCAGCAAAAATGACAGCTATATGCAGCCTTGTACAAACATTGGAGGAGTCCATCCAAGCCATGAGTTCTGTCATGGCTGTGGCACGTCAGTGCATGTCTTCCTCCACAGAGAGGTTGGCGACTGCCAAGATCCAACAGAACACTCAGTGGCTGCTGGATATGTGCTTGGACCTGCATTCCATTGCACTGGCCATGGGCTCCATACACCATTGGCTAGTTGAGAGGGGGAATGAGGCACCTCAACCTCCCTTCAGGTGCCCCTTCTCCTCCTGGAGTCAGAGTGGAGCCATCACGTACCGACACAGGAGGAGCACTAGAAATCCAGCTTGGGGCTGTCATCTCAAGGCGCTCCAAGGGTGAGTTGACACTCCTTCTCCCCTCTGCCAGTGATGCCAGTGCCTCCAGTAGGTGAATCTGAAAGGGTGTACCTGCATCTATGCAGGAGACCCTCAGAAGGCTGGAACTCTCTAGGCCTCAGACCAGCAGAGGATGGCCAAAATCATCTTAGGCAATGGGGTATAGCATTCAGCAGGCTGTCTCCACCTCAGTTGTGGACATCGGGGTCACATACTTAGTGGAAGAAAACATAAGTGAAAAACTTTCTAATGGCACAAAGGATGGCATGGGTGCCTAATCATACTATGACATTGTCAGTTTGAGCACTTCATTCATGTGTGTTGAATGGTCATGTTGCTGGGACTTTTGAAACCAGATGGGGGCTTTTAAGGACTTGACATTTCATTGAAACTCAACGATGGCTGATGTGGAGGTTATAGATACATCATTTATTGTGAGTGGCATATCTGAGCTTCTTGGCAACATGGTGCTTTTTATGTTTGTCAACCTTTGTTAGTTGGGGGAATTTGAACCTTGTTGACAAGCCAGCAATTGCTCACCCACTTATCACCCCTCAGAAACTGTTGTCTCAGTGGCACCTGCAGCCAAGGCTTTCCGTATTTTGCAGGTGAATACATAGAGTTCTTAGCGAAAGCCTTGCCAGGATTGGAGCACAGATGACTGAGTCACGTGTGCCTTCCTTCCAAGTCAGAAGTGTGTGGCCTTGACGGGACCAAGCTTATGGGCTTCTTCATGCAAAGGGCCTGAATCCTTTTCCCTTCCAGGTGCCAGAGACTGTGTCTGGTTTGGTGGGCGTGTGCTGCCTGTGGTGCATTCCATCATCGTCCTGGCATTTACAGCTGGAGCTGCACCATGCATCACTTCGGGGTCTTCTGATTCTTCCCCTTCATCCTCCTATGCGGATGAATCCAGCTCCTCCATCTTATCAGCTGGGAATTCCTCATCTCTTTGCTGTGCTATGTTATATAGTGTTATGATCCCAGCTGATGTTATTACCGGACAACTCTGATCCCAGGGTGGAATCCAGCTTGATAGATCCTAACTTTTATTTTTTGTTTAGAAACATGGAGGGTGGCTACTGAACAGAGTCACAGGAGTCAGCTGATGAACTTGTAACAAAAGAATAAAACATGGATTAAAAAAAACAGAATTACCTGAAAAAACTCAGCAGGTCTGGCAGCACTGGCGGAGAAGAAAAGAATTGACGTTTCGAGTCCCCATCACCCTTCCACAGAACTGAGTGAATATAAGGAGAGGGGTGAAATATATGCTGGTTTAAGGTGGTGGGGGGGGGGGGGGTAGAAGTGGTGGGGGGTGGTTGTAGGGACAAGCAAGCAGTGATAGGAGATGATAATCAAAAATTGTCACAGACAAAAGAACAAAGGAGAACACAGAGGTGTTGAAGGTGATGATATTATCCAAACGAATGTGCTAATTAAGAATGGATGGCAGGGCACTCAAGGTACAGCTCTAGTGGCAGCTTGGCCTAAATAGCCAAGTGGTTATGGTACTGGGTTTGTAACCCCAAGATCAAGAGTTCAAATCTCACAATGGCAAACTATGAAACAATGTAACTTTATCTAAAGCAGATGGAAACGGGTTTGTACTCGAAAGAGTTACAGCTCTAGTGGGGGTGGGGTGGAAAGACTAGCTGGGCATAAAAGATTTAAAATTAATGGAAATAGGTGGGAAAAGAAAAATCTATATAAATTATTGGGAAAAAACAAAAGGAAGGGGGAAGAAACAGAAAGGGGTGGGGATGGAGGAGGGAATTCAAGATCTAAAGTTGTTGAATTCAATATTCAGTCCGGAAGGCTGTAATGTGCCTAGTCGGAAGATGAGGTGCTGTTCCTCCAGTTTGCGTTGGGCTTCACTGGAACAATGCAGCAAGCCAAGGACAGACATGTGGGCAAGAGAGCAGGGTGGAGTGTTAAAATGGCAAGCGACAGGGAGGTTTGGGTCATTCTTGTGGACAGACCGCAGGTGTTCTGCAAAGCGGTCGCCCAGTTTACATTTGGTCTCTCCAATGTAGAGGAGACCGCATTGGGAGCAACGAATGCAGTGGACTAATTTGGGAGAAATGCAAGTGAAATGCTGCTTCACTTGAAAGGAGTGTTTGGGCCCTTGGACGGTGAGGAGAGAGGAAGTGAAGGGGCAGGTGTCGCATCTTTTGCGTGGGCATGGGGAGGTGCCATAGGTTGGGGTTGAGGAGTAGTGGGTGATGGAGGAGTGGACCAGGGTGTCCCGGAGGGAACGATCCCTACAGAATGCCGCCGGAGGGCTGAAGGGAAGATGTGTTTGGTGGTGGCATCGTGCTGGAGTTGGCGGAAATGGCAGAGGATGATCCTTTGAATGCGGAGGCAGGTGGGGTGATAAGTGAGGACAAGGGGGACCCTATCATGTTTCTGGGAGGGAGGAGATGGCGTGAGGGCGGATGCGCGGGAGATGGGCCGGATACGGTTCAGGGCCCTGTCAACGACCGTGGGTGGAAAACCTCGGTTAAGGAAGAAGGAGGACATGTCAGAGGAACTGCTTTTGAAGGTAGCATCATTGGAACAGATGCAATGGAGGCGACGGAACTGAGAGAATAAGATGGAGTCCTTACAGGAAGCAGGGTGTGAGGAGCTGTAGTCGAGGTAGCTGTGGGAGTCGGTAGGCTTGTAATGGATATTGGTGGACAGTCTATCACCAGGGATTGAGACAGAGAGGTCAAGGAAGGGAAGGGAAGTGTCAGATATGGAGCATGTGAAAATGATGGAGGGGTGGAGGTTGGACGCAAAATTAATAAATTTTTCCAAGTCCCGACAAGAGCGTGAAGCAGCACCAAAGTAATCATCGATGTACCGGAGAAAGAGTTGTGGAAGGGGGCCGGAGTAGGACTGGAACAAGGAATGTTCCACATACCCCATAAAGAGACAGGCATAGCTGGGGCCCATGCGGGTACCCATAGCCACACCTTTTATTTGGAGGAAGTGAGAGGAGTTAAAGGAGAAATTGTTCAGTGTGAGAACGAGTTCAGCCAGACGGAGGAGAGCAGTGGTGGATGGGGATTGTTCGGGCCTCTGTTGGAGGAAGAAGCTAAGGGCCCTCAGACCATCCTGGTGGGGGATGGAGGTGTAGAGGGATTGGACGTCCATGGTGAAGAGGAAGCGGTTAGGGCCAGGGAACTGGAAATTGTTAATGTGACGTAAGGTGTCAGAGGAATCACGGATGTAGGTGGGAAGGGACTGGACAAGGGGAGAGAGAAGGGAGTCAAGATAACGAGAAATGAGTTCTGTGGGGCAGGAGCAGGCTGACACGATCAGTCTACCGGGACAGTTCTGTTTGTGGATTTTGGGTAGGAGGTAGAAGCGGGCCGTCCGAGGGTGGGTGACTATCAGGTTCGAAGCTGTGGGAGGAAGATCTCCAGAGGAGATGAGGTCAGTGACAGTCCTGGAAACAATGGCTTGAAGTTCAGTGGTGCGGTCATGGTCCAGGGAGAGGTAGGAGGAAGTGTCTGCGAGTTAATGCTCAGCCTCCGCAAGGTAGAGGTCAGTGCGCCAGTGTTGCCATTTTAACACTCCACCCTCAACAGGGCCCTCAACCGTGTCCGGCCCATCTCCCGCGCATCCACCCTCACGCCTTCTCCTCCCTCCCAGAAACGTGATAGGGTCCCCCTTGTCCTCACTTATCACCCCACCTGCCTCCATATTCAAAGGATCATCCTCCGCCATTTCCGCCAACTCCAGCATGATGTCACCACCAAACACATCTTCCCTTCAACCCCCCTGGTGGCATTCCGTAGGGATCGTTCCCTGATCTACTCCTTCATCACCCACTACTCCTCAACCCCCACCTATGGCACCTCCCCATGCTCACACAAAAGATGCAACACCTGCTCCTTCACTTCCTCTCTCCTCACTGTCCAAGGGCCCAAACACTCCTTTCAAGTGAAGCAGCATTTCACTTGCATTTCTCCCAACTTAGTCTACTGCATTCGTTGTTCCCAATGCGGTCTCCTCTACATTGGAGAGACCAAACGTAAACTGGGCGACGGCTTTGCAGAACACCTGTGGTCTGTCCGCAAGAATGACCCAAACCTCCCTGTCGCTTGCCATTTTAACACTCCACTCTGCTCTCTTGCCCACATGTCTGTCCTTGGCTTGCTGCATTGTTCCAGTGAAGCCCAACGCAAACTGGAGGAACAGCACCTCATCTTCCGACTAGGCACTTTACAGCCTTCCGGACTGAATATTGAATGCAACAACTTTAGATCTTGAATTCCCTCCTCCATCCCCACCCCCTTTCTGTTTCTTCCCCTTCCTTTTGTTTTTTCCAATAATTTATATAGATTTTTCTTTTCCCACCTATTTCCATTAATTTTAAATCTTTTATGCCCTGCTAGTCTTTCCACCCCACCCCCACTAGAGCTGTACCTTGAGTGCCCTACCATCCATTCTTAATTAGCACATTCGTTTAGATAATATCACCACCTTCAACACCTCTGTGTTCCTTTGTTCTTTTGTCTGTGACATCTTTTGATTATCTTCCCCTATCACTGCTTTCTTGTCCCTACAACCACCCCACCCACCACCCCCCCCTCCCCCGACTTCCCCCCCACCTTAAACCAGCTTATATTTCACCCCTCTCCTTATATTCACTCATTTCTGTGGAAGGGTCATGAGGACTTGAAACGTCGACACTATTCTTCTCCGCCGATGCTGCCAGACCTGCTGAGTTTTTTCAGGTAATTCTGTTTTTATTTTGGATTTCCAGCATCCGCAGTTTTTTGTTTTTAAAACATTTACTAAACAAGACTTGAACTATATTACAATGCTGCTTCACCCACAACCATAATTTTACGGATATATACAGATTTGTAAGGATTACACAAGTTACAAAATCTATCTTAAACTCCTAAGGTTCACAGTAAATATACAGTCCATGTAAACCAATTGGCCAAACACACCACATTCTGAAACCGAGTGACCAACCAACCAAGCAGATGCTATGGATCTCTCATCAACTACCCCAGATGCATGCCAGGCCATTAGCCAACTGGACTCGCTGACCCTCATACGAGGGTTTCCAATCTTACCACTTGAAGTACACGCAAATTATGCTTTCACTTGGACATCTCAACAAGGTTCTATCTCCAGTATTTCAACCTCTCCTTCTGATGTTCCTTTCCTCTGAATCTCTACGTGCACTTAACCTTTCATGCACCCTCTCAGATACTCAGCCATGCCAACAGAACACCACTGCTTCACAGGCCTGCATTAAGGAGTCATGTGTGCCCTCCTTCCAAGTCAGAAGTGCTTGGCTGTCTCCTTGGATCTCTGGCTTCTTGCAAGCCTATAATGCTTTACAACTGTCTCCTGCAGCTTTGCCTTTTAACTTGGAGCCCTTTTCCTCTGCTCCTCACTCTTAACTTTACTCAACAGGACCTTTTCCAGATTGCTGTTCTTTTCTTTTGACTTGAAGGTCTTCTTGGGACTCCTCCTTTCTGTCCCACTTGTTTGCTTTAGAACGTTTTGGTTCTTTTGGGAAATCTGCTCTCTGCAGTTCCCTATTCTGTGTCCAACTTCTCCTGGCTCCTGGTGTCAACTGAATTGAAAGTACTTTTCTGTTTTTCTCTGTCTCTGTGGGCCTCCTGTTGCTCAGCAACAGCCCAATTTTTCTACTTTGTTTTAACTTCCCTAAACCACTTCAAGTGTTGTAAAATCTCATGAAAATGCAATACACAAACAAAGCCTTCAGACTTGCAGAAAAACGAAGCTAAAACTCAAGTTCCCCTTTTCTTAACACACAAATACAGAAGCACAAAGTAAATTTAAACTTAAAGCTATAAGACATTCCTAACACCTACAAATACAAATATAACTTACTTAAACTATCTCTAGTTCCTAACAACAGGGCGCAACAGACCACAATGATCCGTGAGACACTCTGTGGCGTGTACTGCAGTGCTCCACCTGAGTGGTTCAGGCAATGCAACCTCATCTTCAGCACTCCAATGGTCTGTTCTATTGTTGTCCTTGTTGAAGCATTGGTGGCATTGTACCTCTCCTCTGCTGGGCTTTCTGGGTTCCGCACAAGTGTCAAATCCAGGTCTTCTGAGGGAGCTTACAGCTCCAGTGTCCAGAGTGGGAGTGCTCAGGAACAGAGCTGCGACAGCAGGAAGGGGTGGCCTGAAATCAGGTTGAGGAGGCAGTTGGTGGTGTTGGATGGAGACCAGGGTGTAGTTGATGCATAGCAGTCGTGCTCCCCATTGGTCCACAGTCATCAAGTCAAGAAGGAGAGCCAAATAGACGGTGCTGACCAGATCTTTACCAGGCTTCTGTACACTGATCACTTCAGACTGACAGGATGGGTCTTTTGCGTTGTGTTTTTTGATGCTGTGGTGGAAGAGGCGAGGAATTGGTAGTGGATGATCCATGGCCAGGTGCAGCTACAGCCAAAAGGACAACAAGGCTAAAGAAGCAGAGGCAGCTCAGGATGCTGGCAACCAGGGACCAGTGTGATGCCAAGCAATGAGTGGTAACTGAATACGCTGCATACATAATAACTATCAGCAAATGTCAGAGAGGCAATGTCAAAGATGGCTGAGAATGTCACGCACTGTCACTGACCTATGTCAGCTCCTGCAGGAAGACCTATAGCTTTGTGGAATGGGAGGTTTTCCTATGCCAGTAGTCTTAAAACTCACCATGCCCTTGAATATCTATGCTCCTGGGTTGTTCCAGGGGTCCACGGGGGACATGTCTGGCATCTCCCAGTCAGCCATACACAGACACATAAAGAGAGTTCACCAATGCCATGTTCAAAAGAGCTGATGATTTTATTCCATTCACCATAGACCCTGAGAGCCAGGCAACCAGAGCTGTGACCTTTCCTCAATCACCCTTGCTCTCCCCTCTTTCATGTTTGAGACTTTCTCTGTGTCAAACAGCTCCCTTTGTCTGTCCCCCACAATCCTTCTTAGACCCTGCCATGACTTGACCTTCCCCCCTCGGACAGCCAAGCTACCTATTTAATTTAGATTAACAAAATACGAGCACCAGGCTTGTAAATTTAATAAGTAAATAGCTGTTTATTGAACAAATTGTCTTTAACTAGTGGCAAAAGAAAGAAATATAAACTGCTAACTTCTAACTCAATAACTTAAACCCTATCCCTTCTTAAACCCCAATACATACATGCACACACACGCGTGCGCGCACACACACACACACACACACACACACACAATGCTTTCAGTCTGTGGTTCACCGGTTGAAAAACTTGATTTGTAATGTCTCTTCTGGTGATTTTACCCCTTTTCTTTCTGACAGGGGTTTTCAGAGAAAGCAGGTCACAGAGATGTGAGGGATAGCCAGCTAGCTATTATGGCAGAATTGCTGGAATCTTATAAACACAGGAGAGAGAGGTTTCAGGACTTCCCTCTTTTCAGGCTAGGAGCTGTTCTGCCTGCACTGTTACCACACAAAACCCTGGTCACCTGGTCAGGAGCCATTTAAAATGCTGTCGTTAGGCAGTTCCCCTTAGTCCAGAACCCCTTTCTGGCACCATCCTGTTCTCTTATGGCACCTATGTTCCAGGATAGCAACATTGTAGATATTCCTCATCCTGCTCCAGTGAACAGGTCTTTCAACTGTAGCCAAAAAACTGTAGTTTTTTAAAGTCACAGTCCAATTTTAAAGCCATAGTCCAAGAAAAATAAAAAATAGGTTCTTTACAATGTCAAAATATAGAATGGAAATTTCCTGTACAAACTTGTTATGCTGTAATTAGACTCTCCTGCTAGTGGCAGTATTGTCATGTGGTAGTTTTATGTCTCCAGCTTCTTAACTTGTATTGTAGTGAAAACCCTATGCTGCAACCGACTATTTCCATGGGTAGAATCATCCAGAATTGCACTAAGTGTGGTAGTGGCCAGGAAAAACTATATTTTACCCACTGGCCGCAATGGCAGCTTCTCACGCTGCATCATCCCAATCCCACCACATTAATTATGCATTCCTGGGAAACATGCCAATTCGGTGGTGGGCAGGCACACCACACCGTCTCTTCGCCCCTTTATCATGCTGGGCGCCACATTTAAAGTGCAGCTGTGCGCACACCTCTCAGTGCTTCCAGCCCAGGACTGCTGCAAAGAGGACATGGCTCTGAAAGGCAAGAAGACTGCAGCACCCAGGTTTAGTGACGTGTCCCTCAAGCGCCTTTTAGATGCAGTGGAGACCCACTGTGATGTCCTCTACCCTCCCCATCTGGCTGCAGGAGGGGCAGCATCATTACCACTCTGGCTTGCTAGGCAATGGCAGTTGTGATCAGTGCCAATGTTGCACAGAGGAGGTTGGCCATCCAATGCAGTTCAAGGATGAATGATCTTATCTGTGCCGCCAGGGTAAGGCAACCATCTCATCCTTCTAAACTCACACACTCAAGCCCATCACACATTCACTGGCATCTCACTCACTGCCAGCTGAGGGGTCATCGCCATCCATTGTGTCACTCACACCCTTACATATCCATCTGGCCTCATCTCCTCTGAAGACTGCCTCCTCAGCCCTCACCATATTGAGGCCACTTGCATGTGCCCCCACACAAACCCTGGGATACCCCACTTCCCCAGAACAGCCCTCGCCCTGCAGCCTCTTCTCTTGCCTGAGGCCACTTCTCCCCCTCCCCCAAGCAAGCCCTTGCCCTGCAGCCATTGAAAAGACATCCACGCCTTACAGCTGGTCGGGTAGGTAGAGACCTACCCATGAGTCCCCCTAAAAGTGGTCTGTGAAGCCTGGCGCTAATGACTGCAAGTGCTGCCCGAAACAAGGTAGGCAAACAAACCTCGAAGTCCCAAGCAAGTGCAGCCCGCCATGTGCATTCCTTATATATGCTGTTGTGAAACTTGTTCTGTAGTGAAAATCCTATGCTGCAACCGACTCTTATTTCCATGGGTGGAATCATCCCAGAATTAAGCGCAAATGATGTTTTACCCGCCAGCCACAATGGCGCCGATGTGCTCAGACGATCCAGTGTGCGGGGGATAATTCCGGCAAGCTGGGCTTATAATAATATGCAGATGTATTACAATGAGGTTCCCGAAGTCCGACGGCGGGAAACGCAGTCTGCCACTGATGGGCAAAGCGGATGATTGCAAACTGGTTTCACAACGTGTTGAAAATATTTTTTGGCCTTCTTGTCATTATGTCCACTCATGCCCGAACATGGTCAATGCCAGTGGGCACAGAAAATTCCACCCTATGTTTCCTAAATGATCATGTTTTGCTATTTGTAACTAAAATATAAATTAAAATATCTAAGAATAAGGACATAATGTATAATTTTAAAATTGGGAATGTATTATATATGTGCATCATGGTCCAATTATCCTATACTTTGCAACACAGCTTTATCTGGAAGTTATAATCCATGCGCAATTCCACAGGAAATTGACTACAATAAACTGTATAACATCCAGGTTACAGTGTTACTCTCTTTTAAGTAATGCACATCTTAAATTGCCTGGTACTTTATTTAAGATTGATAAAGCCCCAGTATAGTTGGAGCACATTTTCTATTATATTCAGATAGACAGGCTGACAAATATTCTGTTAGTGGAATAAGAAAAAGTAGATTGAACTGTTAAAATAGGTTCAATATGCAAGGTTATCAGTGTACAGCCAAATTCTTCATTTGAACAGTGTTTTTAATTCTAAGTACTGATTACTAAATATTGCAAATTACAGTATTTTCTTTATTTACCTGTATATATCACGAGCCATTCCAAAATCTCCAATCTTAGCCACTCTTCCTGTACCTTTGAAAGTAAGCAGGCAATTTCTTGCAGCTATATCCCTATTAACAAATAGAAAATGAAAAAGGTAAACTTTCCCCCTCATCTTCTCTCATTTCTTCATCTATTTTCCAGCAGGAGTTGACACATACTGGAATAGGGTTCCATTGTCCCAGCGACTGTCTGTCACTGCTAACATGCTTCATGCATGATCCTTCATAGTGAGTGTTGCTAAGTGATTTGACTTAGGGAACAACACTGAAAAAGTTGAAAACAAAAACAGAATTACCTGGAAAAACTCAGCAGATCTGGCAGCATCGGCGGAGAAGAAAAGAATTGACGTTTCAAGTCCTCATGACCCTTCAACAGAACTTGAGTGAGTCCAAGAAAGGGGTGAAATATAAGCTGGTTTAAGGTGTGTGTGGGGGGGTGGCGGTTTGGGTGGGGGGATAGAGAGAGAAGTGGAGGGGCTTGGTGTGGTTGTAGGGACAAACAAGCAGTAATAGAAGCAGATCATCAAAAGATGTCACAAACAACAGAACAAAAGAACACATAGGTGTTAAAGTTGGTGATATTATCTAAACGAATGTGCTAATTAAGAATGGATGGTAGGGCACTCAAGGTATAGCTCTAGTGGGGGTGGGGGGAGCATAAATGATTTAAAAATATTTAAAAATAATGGAAATAGGTGGGAAAAGAAAAAGCTATATTATTTATTGGAAAAAACAAAAGGAAGGGGGAAACAGAAAGGGGGTGGGGATGGAGGAGGGAGCTCAAGACCTAAAGTTGTTGAATTCAATATTCAGTCCGGAAGGCTGTAAAGTGCCTAGTCGGAAGATGAGGTGTTGTTCTTCCAGTTTGCGTTGGGCTTCACTGGAACAATGCAGCAAGCCAAGGACAGACATGTGGGCAAGCGAGCAGGGTGGAGTGTTAAAATGGCAAGCGACAGGGAGGTTTGGGTCATTCTTGCGGACAGACCGCAGGTGTTCTGCAAAGCGGTCGCCCAGTTTACGTTTGGTCTCTCCAATGTAGAGGAGACCGCATTGGGAGCAACGAATGCAGTAGACTAAGTTGGGGGAAATGCAAGTGAAATGCTGCTTCACTTGAAAGGAGTGTTTGGGCCTTGGACGGTGAGGAGAGAGGAAGTGAAGGGGCAGGTGTTGCATCTTTTGCGTGGGCATGGGGTGGTACCATAGGAGGGGGTTGAGGAGTAGGGGGTGATGGAGGAGTGGACCAGGGTGTCCCGGAGGGAATGATCCCTACGGAATGCCGATAGGGGGGGGTGAAGAGAAGATGTGTTTGGTGGTGGCATCGTGCTGGAGTTGGCGGAAATGGCAGAGGATGATCCTTTGAATGCGGAGGCAGGTGGGGTGATAAGTGAGGACAAGGGGGACCCTATCATGTTTCTGGGATGGAGGAGAAGGTGTGAGGGCGGATGCGCGGGAGATGGGCCGGACACGGTTCAGGGCCCTGTCAACGACCGTGGGTGGAAAACCTCGGTTAAGGAAGAAGGAGGACATGTCAGAAGAACTGTGTTTGAAGGTAGCATCATCGGAACAGATGCAATGGAGGCGACGGAACTGAGAGAATGAGATGGAGTCCTTACAGGAAGCGGGGTGTGAGGAGCTGTAGTCGAGATAGCTGTGGGAGTCGATAGGCTTGTAATGGATATTGGTGGACAGTCTATCACCAGGGATTGAGACAGAGAGGTCAAGGAAGGGAAGGGAAGTGTTAGAGATGGACCATGTGAAAATGATGGAGGGGTGGAGGTTGGAAGCAAAATTAATAAATTTTTCCAAGTCCCGACAAGAGCATGAAGCAGCACCGAAATAATCATCAATGTACCGGAGAAAGAGTTGTGGAAGGGGGCCGGAGTAGGACTGGAACAAGGAATGTTCCACATACCCCATAAAGAGACAGGCATAGCTGGGGCCCATGCGGGTACCCATAGCGACACCTTTTACTTGGAGGAAGTGAGAGGTGTTGAAGGAGAAATTGTTCAGTGTGAGAACAAGTTCAGCCAGACGGAGGACAGTAGTGGTGGATGGGGATTGTTTGGGCTTCTGTTGGAGGAAGAAGCTAAGGGCCCTCAGACCATCCTGGTGGGGGATGGAGGTGTAGAGGGAATGGACACACACCTTAAACCAGCTTATATTTCACCCCTTTCTTGGACTGACTCAAGTTCTGTCGAAGGGTCATGAGGACTCGAAACGTCAACTCTTTTCTTCTCCGCCTATGCTGCCAGACCTGCTGAGTTTTTCCAGGTAATTGTGTTTTTGTTTTGGATTTCCAACATCCACAGTTTTTTTGTTTTTATCACTGAAAAAGTTGATCCTGTCCTCACCTGACACCCACACACAAACACTTTCAGTAGGGACCAGTGGATACTAATTTGTTGCCGGAGTCCTGGCTGATTTTTTGTCTCTTTGCCCAGGGGTGCCAAGATCATTGGCCAAACTGTCATCTTGCCTGAAATCCTCTAGATTAGTAGATCATTAAAAATGAGACTTTCTAATTTGTATGTTTAATAATACAGCAGTCAGTGCCTTCACTATAGTGTCATTATGAGTGTGAAAATATAAATTTAATCTACACACAGCTGATGCTAAGTAACAAAGTTAGATTATTAGTAATTGCCAACATAAAGGCTGAGGGTGAGGAGAGGGGGGGTTTAAATCTTAGAATTTGTACTTGTAGGTGAATATAAAAGTATGTCTGTTACAGATTGCTCAGTCATGTCTGGGTGAAAGCTGGCAGAGTGGAGTAAATGCAAAGTATTTATTATATATGTATAAATGAGTATATATAATGTATGTATAGGTACAAATGACGCCAGGAGTGTGCTAAGTCTGTCCTATTATTGTCTAACTGGGCATAACATTAAACTAAGATTGACACATCTGACCTTTGGTCTTGTCTTCTCTTTGAACTTCAGATGAATATCTTTAGAGGGTAGTGGTTAGTTGTACATGGATACTTCTCAGCATTTACAGTCCTGTGAATATCTCATTTTTCACAGCTCTTTACATTACACAGCAAGTACATCTTGTGTACTCAATCATTGAAAACTGCCTGGAGAAAACGCTTTGAACCAATAAAGTAAGCCAAAGTCAAGAACAATTGGTTTGAGATATAATCCTTAAAATATCAGTATTCTTATCGACTTAGGCAGATGGCTGCACTGTAATTAAACATTTGCATGCTTTCACCTTAGGTAGAAAATCAACTATTGCAATCAGAACTTGTGCTGTAACAGCTGACTTGGAATCTTGCCAAGTTCTTTCAGCATGCCTGAATTAGCAGAATTCTCATCTGAGTCAACATTTTAAGCTCCAGTCCAGAATTTTAGCATATGATCTATGCTGACCCTCCAAGGATGTGTTATTGGAACTGCGATAACGTGAATGAGGTCTTTAACTGAGGTACCACTGCGATATTTCATTTTTTTTTTTACATACATGAAGCATTTGGGGGACTCGAGAATTAAAGGTGTATCAAGCACTACACTAGGGACTAACTCAGGAAGAACACATAGCATCAGGAATAAAAACAAAAAAACTGCGGATGCTGGAAATCCAAAACAAAAACAGAATTACCTGGAAAAACTCAGCAAGTCTGGCAGCATCGGCGGAGAAGAAAAGAGTTGACGTTTCGAGTCCTCATGACCCTTCGACAGAACTGATTCAGTTCTGTCGAAGGGTCATGAGGACTCGAAACGTCAACTCTTTTCTTCTCCGCCGATGCTGCCAGACATAGCATCAGGAACTCACCTGGAGAGAGCAGCAATATTTAGGACTGACTCAGGGAGAGGAGCAGTTCCAGACACTCACTCAAGGAAAAGAATAACTTGGAGAACTGACTCAGTGAAAAGAGTGGCAAGAGGGAGTCACTTGATGAGGGGAATAGCTTCAAGGACTCACCTGTAAGGAGGGGCAGCACTTGGGACTCATTTGGGAAGAAAATCTGCACAGGTGCTCCTTTGAGGAGAGGAGCAGCACCTGAGACGCACCTGTGACTTACTTGGGGAGAGGTGTGGTATTATAGACTGTAATATTAGGGACTAATGCAGGGAGAAGATCAGGTTTGAGGAATCACTCAGTAAGAGGAGTAGAATCAGAACTTGCCTAGTGAATGATGAACCAACAAGGACTCATTGAGGAAGAGATGCACCACTGGGGACCTTATATTAAAAAGTAATATAGGCAATGCCATGTAAAATTAATAATTCAATGTGATGAATATTTACCGTACAGGTTGGTTTTGCATCTTTATATATTTCTTTTTCTGCCTTTACAATCTGTCAACCTCAGGTCTGAAAACATTTTTTTTCTTGCTTTCTCTCATCAAAGGGACAAAAATTACAAACAAAAAAATGTAGCATGACTGAGGAAACTACATTCCAATGGCAATTATATGTTCCCATCCATGTAAGGGGGGGTGCATGCATGGGAATTTTGAAGTATTACAATAACATATTTGGGTTGCAAACATAAATTTATTTGAAAAATTACCTACAGCACTTAAATCTTAATAAATTTTTTGTGAAGAAATGCGTGTGAAGTGCAGGTCTATGTAACTAATTGCAAAAATTAGCTACTCAGAAATAAATGATTAGAACTGCATATCTACGTGTTGATCCCCACATGAGAAAGATCCAGGATCTCTATTATTGGTTTTACGCTGCTGTTATTACATTGGTCAAACAGTAAAACATAAAATTTTAAATTTCTGTGACTATCTGATTTGATTTGAGATCACAAAATAGGGGGCCTGATTTAAGTTTATCTGCACCAGGAACTTTCAAAAAGCCACTTGGGTTCCATGACCAGTTGATATTCATAACTGATAACAATCTTGCAGTGGTTGCTGGAGGCTGGACAAATGCTATCTGGGAGCTGGACTTTTGCTTTTTAGAGCCACTTACTTGTCAAATTGAGGTAATTTCCATTAATTAAAAATTAACCTATCTAATCCATGTTTGCTACAACTGACTTTAGCCATAGCCAAATCATTTCAAAAAGAAACATGCAATAATGGGAGATAGCACAATAACATCCATTACTATATCAATTAAAGAGAAGATTTCCGTCCCGATAGTCCTTGACTGATTTTATCCCAGTACAGAGGTGAAACTGGTGTATGCTAAATCCTTTTCATTTCTTGGAGAGCATTTACACCAGTAAATATCAACAACACCAGGTCTAGTTTAAAAAAAAGATCCACAATAAAGATCATTAAAAAGGATGTGCCATTTGATACCTGCCAGCCATGCCACTTGCAAAGCTTGTGACCACTTACCGATGGATAAAGTGATTTTCCTCCAGATACTGACAACCACGAGCAATGTCACGAGCCACATTCAGTAAGTCCAGCATGCTGAGAGTTGATGGTTGTCCCTGAAATATCACAAAACATTAATGAACAGTAGCAATTAAGAAATGTGAACGTCAGAAATTCTGCTGCTGATGAAATGTTTAGATAAAAAGGGAGCTCAAATAAATTACAGTTATTTTCTTGTCCCACCCCAATCCTCTCTTATGTTGCTGGCCTTGTAAGGAATTGACGGAGGAATTTCCCATCACAAAGTCTACAGAAAGTCTAATGTTAAGGCCAATACTTGTAGGCCCAGACTAATTTCCAGCCTTTTCAAGTCTCTCTGATAGAATTGTGATGGGAGTGTGCCAGAAAGGCTGAGATTTTTGTCCCAATATATCCAATAAACTTTTACAGTGTTCAATTGCAGAGGATACTAGAAGTTCTGCTCACATCATTCCAACCGCAGTAAAAAACATGTTACTCATCTCACTGTTAGCTGAATCCTTGGTTTCCTGGGGTGAGGGACTAACTGCATTGGAAATGCCTTCCAAATCAAGCAGTTGCTTCATTCAGATGTTAATTGATGGCAGGGACATTCTCCATGCTTTCTCTCAATGTTCTAGCTTTCAGAACATCAGATGTCAAACAAGCCCCTCATGGATATAATGGTTCTGCGGCAATTGGGGGCATATGGAAAGCCATGAAAAGAATATAGTAATTTCAGCCATTTTATTTTTTCTCACTAACTGTTTGGTCCTCATGAGCCTTTGTACCATTTGGTAAATTATATATCATTCCCCGCACTCCCCCCATCACCATTAATGGCACCAAAGGGTTTTCCAATTGGCATCTTCTTCTCCAGGGCATTTGGAAGAGGAGGATCAACAAAGAGTGCTAGGCAGAGTAAGTTGTGTAAGGAGTTCTCTGTGCACACCTGCATCTGCAGACAGATCTTAACACATTTTGCATTGGGGTGGCTCCACTTCCCGAAGGAAGTTTAAGTGGCTGGCTATCTGTCATGAATAACAGATGTGAATTCCTGATTAATCATAAAATTGATGCTTTTCAATAAATAACTAAATCACAGTATGTTGCACTTTCAATGCTACTTCATGAAAGAAGGCATACCAGAGTGATCACCGTCTGCTAAACGTTGACTGGCTGCACCTGTCAAGAAGCCATGAACCAGATCTGCAGGCCCTGGCACCCCAAGCTGACAATGATCACAAGATGTTTCAGGTCATTAGAGAGCCAAATATAGTATTGTGCCATATGCTGTAAGGACACAGAGTAAGTAAACAGCATAAGCACAGCACATCATCTGCATCATCAAGGATTTGAACTTATATAGCCTTTTTAATGCAGAAAATTTTCTCAAAGAAATATGAAATGGTGTAATCAAAAACAAGTTGCAAAGCCAAAGAAGGAGAGCAAAGCCAAAGTTTGGACAAAGAGGTGGATTTCAAAGGCTTTCTTAAAGGAATAGTGAGAAGTGGAGAACCAGGAGAGTTTAGGGAGGGAATTCCAGACTGAGGAGCCTAGACACAGGTTTGAAGACACAGCAACCTGTTGTGGGGCATAAGGAGGGAGGGATGCACAAGAGTGCAGAGTCAGAGGTTTGAAATCTAACCTCACCTTCTTTCGGGTGTGCTGCATTAATGACATATTGAGATGCTGCAGTGATGTAGCTCAGAAGGCCACCTCTATCATTTCATGAACCATCAAACAGGTAATCAACCATATACTGGGCTGCCCCCGCTTGCCTTTAGACTTGTGCATGCACATACTGAGCTTTTCAGAAGGCTTTTGGAATTTTTGCCCTGCCATTATCCCTGCCCTTAAATTTCACTTACATGCAACTTTTCATTCCAACTTTTAATGTGCACACTGCAGCTGTCCAAATCTAATTTCAGAAAATTGAGTGCAAACAGCATATTTCAATTTGAGGCTGTCTAAAACCCATCATTAACCATTTGGCATTAAACCATACTTGCAGCTGCAAATCTAAGCCAAAATGTCTACACATGAAGAACCATTTTTTCCTCTTTTCAGATGCTGCCAGACCTACTAAAATTCTTTAGTTAGCCAAGCAGATTAGCCTTTATCAAGGCTGTACGAAAACCCTGAAGAAGAACATGTTATCTTGCCTAAATTCTGTTAATACTTCTGTGCATCAAAGCAAAATTCTGAGCTGAGTACAGAAAAAAATCTATTAGTGCTTTCTAATTATTTTGCTAAAGAATGAAAAGAATTTCCACTTGCATGTCCTTGGGACATCCCAAAGTGCTTCACACCCAATGGCCTACATATTAACTTCTCATTGCTCTGAGAGGAAATTGGAGATAAGTTTCCATTATGATTCTCTCGCTCGTTACTTCAGCAAAACGGCCACTAAACTCTGTAAAATGTATGAATGCCATTTTCCTGGGATGTCTACAGCTGATTTACAGGAAGAAATAGGAGAACATCAATGAAAATTCATCTTTGTAACTTTTTATGACATTAGCGGACATTTTTGTTGAACCGTTACATCTTGAATAGCGAAGTGGACACACATGGAACTGCATTTGTTAGTGAGAAAATTTAGTTATCTTTACTTCTTTCTCATCTTCTTGAAGATGACTTTCGCTGAGATTTGGTTGCGCAGGTGCTTCAGGTTTCTTGCCCAACTGATTATTCTCAAGTCCTTTGATAATAGGGATCATCAGCCTCAGTTTTCCCTTATGCTTTGGTGACACAAGTTGAGGACAAGGGGCCTGAAATTCCCTGAGGATTCTTCCAGACCTCATTGTAAATCTGCTGGATCTCCAGTGAAATGACGTAAGTGGCAATTTTTAGCCAATGATGGGTTCCCTTGAGGTTCCCCCCAGTCTTCTGGTGGATGCATGGTAGGGGACACAGAGCCCTCACTAAATTTCACAGCCAAAGTTTGAGTTGACCAGGGCATTGTACAGCTTCAATGTGGTTTCTTCTGGTTTATGCCCAAAGAATCTAGCAATGTAATGAAGCATCCTATTTGCTTTGTCTATTGCCGCTCAACACCGATTGACATGCTAAGTGTGAAATCTATCATCACTCCCAGATTGTCTTCTGCTTCACCTTTAACAATTTCTATGTCTTCCAGAGTGAACATAGGATATTCATCTTTGCTGCCAATTTCTAGCATCTTGCCTTTACTTAGTTGAACTGCCACAGAATTGCCCAATTCCAGATATCTTACTCTCTTTGTTGCTCCCCTGGCTTCTGTGTTCATCTTGACAGCTGCCACTCCCCTCATTTTAGTATAGTTCACAAGCTATACCATTTCGCCCTCAGTTTCTGCATCTTAAGTCACTCACATAGATTATCAACAGTAAGGCCTCCAGCAGTAAACTCTGTGGAACTCCACTCAATACTTCTGCACCTTAACACTCAGCTACCAAATAGGCAATCCTTTCTTTTAGTCACTTTTGTATTCAAAATTTGACTTTAGTTTGAATTCCCACTGTTTGGGGTCATCGACAATGGGCTGGGAGACTGGAGGTTTGGCAATGTGGGGGGGCAGATGTTGGGAGGGGAATCCGACATTTACCCGCTGCTATGGCATATTGCGAATTAAGAGTTGTTGCCCGTTGCTCTTCTCTGGTATCTTGCCCATGTTGGGAAGGCCCGCTGCCACATTGGAAAGCCCTGGTGACCTCTAACTGGGTGCCACGGAGGGCCCTCCTTGATGGCTGCCAGACAACAATGGCACTGCTGGCACATCCCTTCCCTCCACTCTCCCTCCCCCAACTCCCTCTCCTCCCATCCCCCACCTCTTCCACCCCAACCCCTCCCCAAACTCCTCCTCTCCTCTCACCTGCTCCTTCTCCCCTCTCCCCATCTCCTCTCCACCTTCCTCCCCCCACCTCTCTTAACTGGCCAGCAGTGGGACTTCAAAATCCTCTGAAAAATTCAGCCCTTAGTTTCAGTAACAGCTTTTGATGCAGGTGGTTATTAAAGCTTTTCTGGAAATACAGGTATATTGCGTCATTATGGGGCTGAATTTTCCTAGCCCCGGAGCAGCAGGCTTGAAGATGAGGGGAATTGGGAAAATAGCAGGAAGCCTTGTCGCAATGGCTTCACTGCGCGGTCTTATCTCTGGGGATGTTTCCCATGGGCAGCCGAGACCCCATTTTGGGGCAATTTAGAGGGGCCACTGGCATTCTGACGGCGGTGGAGCGGTTCCCCTTCCATGTGCGGAGGCCGCTAGCCCCATGGAGGCGGCCCCTGCATGTGTCAGGCCAGGGATACAACAAAGCCAGTGGATCCATGCCCAAAGCATGGGCCACTGGCAGCAAAGTCCACACTCACAGCCCAAACACTGCCACCAAGGGATTTTCCCCTCCGATTGCAGGGACATGCCTGCCTGGCTGCTTTGATCTTTTACTTTAAATTTATGCCTACTTTCTCAGGCCTGCCTCAGCAGTGCCCACCTCTTCTGGTGATGCTGCCAAGGCTCTCAAGCTGCCAACTCTGTCATTGGGCAAGCAGCATTGAGGGCTTGCTCGCTGACCCAAACAGGACAGCGAACACATAGGTAACCAATTAGAAGGCCCCCTCTGGGAAAGGGGCACCCTGGTCTGGCTCCCAGCAAGTGTGGGCTTGGGACCCTCATTTGGTTATGATGCTGGGGGTCTCAAAGCCTGTGGGAAAATCCTGACTGCTATGTCCTTGGTATGATATTTCCTCAAAACAGTCAAGGAAAATGATCAAGTAGGATCTTCCCCTTCTAAATTCATAATGGCTTGTAGCTATCAGATTATTCCTATACAGATATTCCTCAAATTCACTCCTCTTGATGGACTGCATCATTTTATCAGGTATTGATATTGGACATGTTGGCTCTGTTGTTACTTGGATCAGATTGGCCCCTTTCTTTAATTGGGTACTATGTTAGCTTGGGTTATGAGGTAGGGCTGAAAAGAGGGACATTCTCAGGTTCCATGGATAGAGACCAACTACAGACATCTTAGCACTGCCCTAGGTTAACCAAGTCAATGCAGACCAGGGAGTGAACTTCTACATTTTTAACTAGCATTAAATTTCTTAGATCAGCTTGTCTAATGTGAGGCCTGTCTTATATGAGACACAGCTTTTCCAAATTGGAATACATGAAAAAGAGCCTCAGTAATATTTTCAGAATATTTGAGAGCCTTGACTGGGTGCATTACTATATAATGAGATCTCCAATTTGCCTACACCAAATCAGCATTCATAACTGATTCTTTCTTTTTGTCTGTACTTTTCAAATATTCTGCATCTTTTCATGATGGCTCATTACTGCACATTTTTCTAAGGACAGTGTTTTTAAATGACATGTAAATGTAACTGATGAAAGAGAACCTGTTACTAAGTGTGTCACTGTTGAATGAGATGTTTTGAGCCGTATGCTCGTGAAAACGAAAGACCTGCTTGGGAATGACATTATCTCCCAATGGAAGATAAAAGAAATACACAATCCTCTGCCTTTGTTTTCTGTGCCTCTATTATGTCTCTGTTTTTTCAATCTGTAACAATGGACAGAATTTAATGCCCACCCCCGTGGTGAGTTTGATGGTGGGGGGACCAATTAATCGGGTGGGAGGGTGCCACCACCTTCCCACCTCTACCCTGGCTAAGTCCAGGACAGGAAGGCCAGTGAACAACCTTGCTGCCCCGCTGCCAATTGGGGCCTTAAGTGGGCAATTAAAGCATCACCATCAATGGTATTGACTCAACAGCAGGTGGGGGACTTGCCATGCAGGAAGCAGGAAAAGCAAACACCGTTGGGCTGCTTGCGGGCTCCCAGGAGAGGTCTCTTGTCTTGGGCACTCAGTATCTGACTGAGGGACCTGGCATTGCAAAGGGTGGGGGTCAGGTTCCAAAAGCCAACCGTGTCCTTGCTACCAAGCCCCATCCTCCCATCCCCCACGACCCTCCCTCCTGCCATCATTCATCTGTGTCCAATTACCTCGGCAATCCTGGGCCTTGGGTGGGGGTAGTGATGACAGCAGCCACCACCTTCCTGGTGGCACTGCTGAGCAATGAAGAGCTGCTGATCTCTGACTGGCCAGCAGCCCTCAGTCTGCCCTCCAGGGTCCTCAATCCCAGGGAAGGCCCACTGCTGTCCAGTAGACCTTCCCAAAAAGAGGCGATGTGGGGCTCTCGTCAGTTCTCCAGCTGGCAGGCGAGACCCTTGTCACCTCCATTAAATACTACCAATGATTCAATAACTCACATTTAATATAGTAAAACATCCCAAGGTGCTTCACAGGAGAACTTTCAAACAAAATTTGACACCGAGTCACTTAAAGAGATATTAGGACAGATGACCACCAATGGTGGAGTGACTAAAATTGGTGTTGCGCAAGGGGCCAGAATTGGAAGGATGCAAAGATCTCAGAGCTTTTTAGGCCTGGAAGAATTTAAAGAGACAGGGAGAGGTGAGGCCATGCATTTTATACAGTGCATTTCACAACCACTGGATACCTCAAAGTGCTTTACAGCAAATGAAGCACATCTGAAGTGTAGTCACTATTGTAATACAGGAACAAGAACAATGAGAATTTTAAAGTCGAGGCATTGCCCAACCCGGAGCCAATGTAAGTCAGCAAGCATAGGGGTAATGGTGATAGGATTTGGCACAAATTAAGATATTGGCAGCAGAGCTTTGGATGAGCTCAAGTTTACAGAGAGTAGTAAATGGGAGTTTGGTCAGGAAAGCACTGGAATAGTCAAATCTGGAAGGTAACAAAGTATGGATGAGTATTTTGGCAGGAGATGGGCTGAGGTGGGACAGAAGAGGTAGTAGGCAGTCCCTTATCTGATATGTGATCAGGACCTCATCTTAGAATCAAATAAGACATCAAGCTGGCAAAGAGTCTGGTTCAGTCTTGGACAGCGTCCAGGAAAGGCACGGAATCAGTAGGGAACCAGTTTGTGGAAGATAACAAAGATAATGGCTTCATTCTTTCCAGTATTTAAGAAAAAGGAAGTTTCGGTTCACGCAATATCGGACATTGGAAAAGCATTGTGAGAAATCAGAGGCTGTGCAGGGGTCAGGAAGTGGTGATAAGATAAAGCTGGGTGTTGTCAGTGTACATGTGGAAACTGACATTGTGCTTTGGGATGAGGAGCAGCATGTAAATGAGAAGTAGAGGGTGGCCAAGGTCAGATCCTTAGGGATTCCAGACATATAGTGCAGGTGTGGGACTGGAAGCCATTGCAAATGTATTTGCAATGAGCTGACACAAAGCACAAAGTCAATTTATGTCACATTTACTGCCACGAAACAAATGTTTGTGTGAGTGCTTGCTCAGTTCCACAAACATAAAATTCTAAGTTATGATAGATGACTGCTCTGCTCCGGAAGTCTACAGGTCAGTTACAGTCATACTGTCCTATTCATTCTTACAACTATTTCCAACTTCAGTTTTCTTACAATCATTTCCACAAATGTTACTTTCTTTAGTAAAGCAAAGGGCATTTCAACATGATATATGGTACACTGAAATTTATCCAATTTAACTCAATGTTCCCTGAGGAAATGGGACTCAAAGTGCCATAGTATAAACCTTTTGGAAATAACAAAGAGGATTCAACGTCTTTTTTCATGCTTAATTTGGTGTTTTTAATAGCAGCCATTTCTCTTGTCTGTGCCACCTAATGGGCCCTTGAACAATGGAGCTTGATGTTCCAATCTCACTTTGATAAAAGTCTGTCTGGCATCACATAGAGCAGAACAAAGTTTGGTAATGATTCTGCCTTTCTGAATAGAGCTGCTTATATGTATTGTTCTATTGTCACATTTTCTTCTGACAAAATTTAACTGTGAAATTAATATGTTCCCATTTGCTGAAAGTACAAGGACTATAGGAGACATAACTTTACAGTTTTGGACAAGAAATGCAGGAAGGATGTGAGGAAGAACTTTTTTTTTGCACAACTAGTGGTAATGACCAGGAACTCGCTGCTCATGAGGGTGGTGGAAGCAGAGATGAATAGTGATTTCAAAAGGAAATTCGATAAGCCCTTGATGGATCTAAACTTGCAGGGCTATAGAGGAAAAGGGACTGACTGGATTGCTCCACAGAGAGCTGGGCCAAATGGCTGCCTCCTGTGTCGTAATGATTCTATGGTTGGAATCTTGGCAGGCGACAGAGGCTACAGAGCCAGCGAAGACACCCAAATCACCTCTTTTCGAAGAGGCTCCGCTACCTCTTGTGCCATTAGGGCACTTAACAGTCGAGCAGCAGGCCTTCCCCTAGGATCAAGGACCCCGGGGGCAGAAGTCATGCGTGCTGACAGCTGATGTCCTATCAGAGGCCCGCAGTTCCTCTGTACTCAGCAGCGTCCCCAGGTGGTTTTCAGCAGCCCAGAGACCTCAATCAGGCACCAAGTACCTTTGAACAATGGATCCCCCCCCCACAGAGCTCGTGCTTGCTTGTCGTGCTTTCTGCATGGCGAGTCGCCCGCTTGCTGCTGGGTTACTACCAGCAGTGATGGGATGTGGCCGTTATGTGGGCATTAATTGCTTACTTAAGGGCCTCAATTGGCAGTGGGGCAGGAAGGTGATGGGGTCCCCATCTGCTACCCTACCAGAATCATAGAATCGCACAGTGCAGAAGTGGCCCTTTGGCCCATCGAGTCTGCACCGACACGTGAGAAACACGCCTGATCAAATGCTCCCCCGCTGGGGTGGGCACAAGATTTTATCCTATGACTCTATAAAACTTAAAACTGGCATCTCAAAATAGTGCATTGTGGAACAGACATACAAATTGATGGTGCACTATCACTGTCCCTGTGCTTACCTGTACTTCATATAAACTCTTCACATAGGCAAATATTTGTGGAATGTTCAAAACACACAGAAACAGTGGAGTTTTTCAAATTGGATGCTCATAAATATCAGGGAGCAAATGCTATAATAGATTTAAAAAAGAGCTGTATTGATTGCAAGGTTTGACAGGAAACCAATTTTACCTGGTACAATTGGCCATCTGAATTTAACTAAAAGGAATGAGGAATTCAATCATTGTCCAAAGCCCTTGCTAACTTTTTATACATTGGTAGATCTCACAGTCCCCTGCACATCCAACTTTATAGCAGAGCGCACACTAAGAGCTTTACACTTTTTTGATTCAGGAAGAAGACCACCAGCTTCTTAGGTCACCAGTAATCAAATCATTTTTAACTGTGACAAATCTAGTTTCAATTACAGCCCCCTGTTGCCCCTGTTTCTAACTTCATGTGCCTCTTACACTGTCCCTCTGGCCTCTCTGTGTGTTTCTCTCTCACTGCTGGGCATCTGACTCACACTGTAATGCAATTAGAATGCCGGACTGTGCAATGCTTTAAATAGCATTGGGTTGATCTCTCTTGATGGTGCAAATAAGGAATCAAGATTTGTTCATTTCTTGCAGGGTCAGGGGATACACTGATAACAATGGGGAAGAGGAAGAATTGCAGGAAGGGAAAGCAGGAAGCATAGGAGGAAAGTAGGGGAAGAGGAAGCTGGAGAAGAGGAAAGGGAGAGAATGGAGTAGGAAAGCGAAAGGATGACAGGAAGGAGGGAGGCAGGAGGGAAGAGATGAGGAAATGGGACATAAGGGCTAAAGAGAAACGGAATGGAATATTCAATGGACTGCATCTCTGTCTGGGAAATTGTTGTTACAGTAAAGCGGGTGGGGTGGGAAAATCCAGCCATGTTGGAAAGCAGGAAAGGTCAGTAAAATTCAGTCCATGGGGGGAAGGGGATGTAGAGGTAGAGGTACTGAAGGCCAACAGTGGGTCAGAGGAGTACCAAATAAAGGGAATTCAGATCTAATGCTCAGGGGTAATAAGACATGAGGCATCAGGCCAACAAGGATCCTGGAGGTGGGTAATGTCATTATGGGGGTGAGGAAGTGTTACTTTGTAAGGGAAAATCCAAGCTGGGGAAAGTAATCTATAAGAGGCAGCTAGTGGTGATAAGGTAGAAAGTGATTAACAGCCAGTGGGTTCCTTGGAATGTAATGGGAAAACAGGGGTGTTTGAGAATTTCTGATGGGACAGGGGCTGGGGGGGCGGTGGTGGTTTGTGTGTGTGGAGGTGGGGTGGGGTTGGGGTGTGCTGCCATGTAGGCTTTTATACTCAATTGGAGGCAGTTTTGATTTAGTCTGTGCAACCCATGACTTACAGCTCACTGGGTAATATTGGTAAATCTTACATAGGGTTGTTGGGATGGGGAATGGGGAGGAAATGGTCATTGATTCCTGCTTAGGAGGGTATTAATTTGCTGCTCATTTCGCTCAGATGAAAGTCCTACCACAGCTGATCCAGAGGTATACCCCTAAGATATCTGCCTGCTACTTTGACTTACTGTTTACCAATCAACCTTCCACTAGGTTTAGCGGTTAATCCTTTTCTGGTCTTTTTTGGGGAGGGGTGCTTTTCCAACTATTGATACCACTGGTGGAGATGTTGGGGGTGGTGCCTTGCTCAGCTGGAGTGGCGACAAGAGAACTTGCTCAGCAAACGGGGCAGACATTGGAACACCTGCTTACTGGGTGAAAATATTTATCAAGGGATGACAATTAAGGCTCACTGTTTCTCAATGCTCTTTCTACCATTACTGGGCAACAAATATGCATAACCTGGTTATGAATGAAGTTGGTTTTTTGGGGCTTTTTTTTGTGCTATTGAACAGTGATTAGCCTGATGACGCTGGTTCTGATGACTGAAGGCTGTTACATTTAGGCTGCATTGATCTTCATTACATATTATTATGTGAATGTTTCTTATCTCTCCTTTCGGGTGTCACATTTTCTTCTTCAGAATTTCAGTGACGTGCTTTCAAGGGGATCGGGTTATAGATAGATGGATATCTATGCTGGTTTAATTGAGCATCTGGCATGCCCTGGTGGTTTCTGTTCCTTACGGCAGTTCTGCTCTCTTATTTCTCTGCCGCTAAGATGCCATCATGAATTTGATCCTACTGGTAATATTTGGGTCTTTTTTTTAAATTCGTTTACAGTATGTGGGCATCGCTGGCTAGGCCAGCATTTATTGCCCATCCCTTATTGCCCTTGAGAAGGTGGTGGTGAGCTGCCTTATTGAACAACTGCAGTCCATGTGGTGTAGGTATATCCACAGTGCTGTTAGGGAGGGAGGTCCAGATTTTGTCCCAGCGAAAGTGAAGGAACAGTGATGTATTTCCAAATCAGATGGTGAGTGACTTGGAGAACTTGCAGGTGCTGGTGTCCCCATGTATCTGCTGCTCTTGTCCTTCTAGATGGTAGCGGTCGTGGATTTGGAAGGTTTTAACTAAGGACTGTTGGTGAGTTCCTGCAGTGCATCTTGTAGATGATACACACTGCTGCTACTGTGAGTTGGTGGTGGAAGGAGTGAATGTTTGTGGATGGGGTGCCAATCAAGCGGCTTTGTCCTGGATGATGTCAAACTTCTTGAGCGTTGTGGGAGCTGCACTCATCCAGGCAAGTTGGGAGTATTCCAAGACACTCCTGTCTTGTGCCATGTAGATAGTGGACAGTATTTGGGGAGTCAGGAGGTGAGTTACTTGCCACAGAATTCCTAGCCTCTAACCTGCTCTTGTAGCCACAGTATTTATGTGGCGAGTGCAATTCAGTTTCTGGTCAATGGTAGCCCCCAGGATGTTGATTGTGGGAGATTCAGTAATGGTAATGCCATTGAATGTCAAGGGGTGATGGTTAGATTCTCTCTTGTTGGAGATGGTCATTGTCTGGCACTTGTGCGGTGTGAATGTAACTTGCCACTTGTCAGCCCAAACCTGGATATTGTCCAGGTCTTGCTCATTTGGACATGGACTGCTTTGGTACCTGAGGAGTCACAAATGGTGCTGAAAATTGTGCAATCATCAGCAAACATCCCCACTCTGACCTGATGATGGAAGCAAGGTCATTGATGAAGCAGCTGAAGATGGCTGGGCCTACCCTGAGGAACTCCTGCAATGATGTCCTGGAACTGAGATAACTGACCTCCAACAACCACAACTATCCTCCTTTGTGCTAGGTATGACTCCAAACAGCGGAGAGCTTTCCCCCTGGTTCCCATTTGCCTACTCTATATATGCTTGTCTTGGAATCTAACCTATGCCAGCCCTTTCACCTTGTTTCCACCATGTTTGAACCTTCTTCCTGCAATTTACTCCTCATGCTAGCATCAAATATTTTTGCATTTGATACTTAATATATCAAAGTTGCGACTGATGCAGCTCACTTAAAGTACTTCATACTTCTAATTGTTCCTCTGATACTATGACTGCTGATTGCTTAGTGGGACAGTTCCCTGAGATTTTGAATAGTGTCTGTCACACAATGTAATTTATGATTGCAGTTTGTCACAATGTTATGTTGGAAGTGGCATCAATCCTTTGAATCTTCAGACCCCTCCCTGTTTTTAATTTTTAATAGATGACGGATGTGAAATATCAAATATTAAAAATAAAGCTAAGCATAAACCACATGGCCTAGAGAAACTTATGACTGCTCTTTATTTATCACATCCCTCTTTAAATTTAGTAGTATTCTTTCTGCAGTTCCACCTTATCACCATCTCTCTCGACTGCTCTACCATCTCTAAATTGTCAGACTGTCCAATATATACGAACATAAGAACCAGGATCAGGGGAAGGCCATTCAGCCCCTTGAGCCATTTAATAAGATCATGGCTGATTTGATTGTAACCTCAAATCTGCATCCCGCCTACCCCCGATAACCTATCACCCCCTTGTTTACTAAGGATCTACCCACCTCTGCCTTAAAAATATTCAAAGACTCTGCTTCCATTGCCTTTTCAGGAAGAGAGATCCAAAGACTCATGACCCTCTGAGAGAAAAAAATTCCCCTCATCTCTGTTTTAAATGGGCGACTCCTTATTTTTAAAGAGTGACCCTTAGTTTTAGATTCTCCCACAACAGGAAACATCTTCTTGACACCCACTCTGTCAAGTCCCTTCAGGATCTTATTTGTTTCAATCAAGTTGCCTCTTGCTCTACTAAACTCCAGCGGATACAAGCCTCGCCTGTCCAACCTTTCCTCATAAGACAACCCGCCCATAACAGGTATAAATCTGGTAAACCTTCTCTGAAATGGGTGAGCAGGAATTTTCACCAACTAAATATTGAAAAGATTGAGGATTGACCTCTCCCCAGATTCTGTTCCCTAGCAACTGACTCCATTCTTCTCCCAGATAACTGTCTTACGCTGAACCAGACTATTCACAACCTGTTATGAGAAAGCCTTTTGGTAAAGCTGAGTTATTTAAAAATCCCAGAGGGAAGCTTTAAACAACTATCAAAAACTAAAATTTAAACGGTGTGTTTGAGATGCAACTCTAAATTCAGGAATCAAGCACCAGTTCGAGAGGTTTTATATTAAACCAAATGAAACATTATATTAATTTACAGAAATTATATACATATACATGGCTACAAATTACTACTATCACAACTTTTAACAAATTCCTAAACTAATTTCCATTAAGGCAAAAGCAACTCATAGTCTTAACCAGACACCAGGCAAAGCATTTTCACCTTACGAATTCAAAATGAGGTTCCTTTCACTTTGGTTCCTGTGGAGACAGTTGTAGGCTTAGAGCTACTTTGATCTTACATTGCCTCTGCTGTGCACACATGAAAATTGCTGAAGTTATAACTAGCACAGCTCATTGAATGCAAAATCTTATTGTATCACTAGCCTCTTTTAACTTGCCTCTTCTAACAATAGAACCCCTTTCATAGCACCAATTTTATTAGTAATATAAACATATTGCTTGGTCTCTGCTAGCTAGATTTCACTCGCCTTCTTGAATGGTCTATTCAACAAATTCAAATGCACGCTACCTCTCTTACATCTCAAAACAAGCACACATCAAAGCACCCAGACTAGCTGACTTTAATCCAACTAAGACGCACCCACAGACTAAAGCTCTATTTTAAAAGAAAAATATTTTCCAATAATATTACATTCATTAATGGCTTCATGACACAACCTTGGTGTCATATTTGACCCTGAGATGAGCTTCTAAACACATATCTGTGCTATCACTAAGACTACCTATTTTCACCTCTGTAACAGCATCCAACATTGCCCCACCTCAGCTCATCTGCTGCTGAAATCCTTGTTGATGTCTTTGTTCTAGACTTGATATTCCAATGCATTCCTGGCTGGCCTCATACATTCTACCCTCCGTAAACTTGGCGTCATCTAAAACTTTGCTACCTGTGCCTTAACTCACACCAGGTTCTATTCATCCATCATCCTTCAGTGCTGCTGACCTACATTGGATCCCAGTTAAGCAACTGCTCAAGTTTAAAATTTTCATCCTTGTTTACAAATCCCTTCACCTGCCCCGCTTCTTTCTATCTCTGTAATCTCCCCTATTCTCACAGTCATCTGAGATATCTGTATTCCACTAACGCCAGACTTTTGAGCATTCCTGGTTTTAATTGTTTCACTATTGCCAGCTATGCTCTCCGTTGCCAAGGTCCTAAGCTCTGAAATTCCCTCCACAAATGTCTCTGTCTCTCTATCTCTCTTTCCTCCTTTGAGATGCTCCTTGAAGCCAGTTCCCCTTGACATTCAATGGCATTACTATCACTGAATCCCCCACTATAAACACAATAATGGAGTTACCCATTGACCAGAAACTGAACTGGACCAGCCATATAAATACTGTGACCACAAGAGCAGGTCAGAGGTTGGGAAATCTGAAGAGAGTAACTCATCTCCTGACTCCCCAAAGCCTGTCCACCATTTATAAGGTGCAAGTCAAGAGTGTGATGGACTAATGTCCGCTTGCCTGGGTGTGGCTCCAACAACACTCAACAAGTTTGACATCTTCCAGGACAAAGCGGCCCATTTGATTGGCACCCCATCCACCTGCTTCAACATTCACTCCCTCCACTACTGGTGCACAATGGCAGCAGTGTGTACCATCTACAAGACGCACTGCAGCAACTCACCAAGGTTTATTTGACAGCACCTTCCAAACCACCCAGAAGGGCAATGGCAGCAGATGCATGGGAACACAACCACCTGAAAGGTCCCCCCTAAGCTACTCACCATCCTGACTTGGAACCATATCCCTGTTCCTTCACTGTCGCTGGGTCAAAATCCTGAAACTCCCTCCCTAACAGCTCTGTGGGTGTACCTACACCTCATGGAATGCAAAGGTTTAAGAAGGCAGCTCGTGATCAACACCACCCTCTCAAGGGCAATTTGGGATGGGCAATAGATGCTGGCCTAGTCAGCGACATCAACATTCTATGAAAGAATAAATAAAAATAAACATCTTCCTGTGTTACTCACTGTGACCTTATTTGAGAATGGGACTGTAATAGGAGGATCTGGTACATACATGGTTAATTTGGGACTGAGTACAGTACCGCCCACATAGTGATGTAAGACACATGACCCAGAGCGAGGGTCAGTCTAGAGATGGACAAAGATGAGTGAAGACCTAGGGTGGAGTCAGCTCCATACCTGTATCTTCTACTGTGTATATCCACATAGTTATGAGTTGTTAATAAAGACATTCCACCTGCATCTCATGCCCACCCACCAACCCTACGCCCCCAACCCCCAAGAGGCACTAGTGAGCAGAGTGCCTCCACCTCATTCTTGTCCACAGAGGGAGCACCTCATAGGAGTATCTGTCAGCGGAGGCCACCACATCAGTAATGTCATTTGTGGGTCACTCGGGTGTTTATGATGTAAATAATAGTGAAATAATAAGCAATAAAATACCGGGAAAGTTGTTGCATTAAAGCTGACTTGCATCTTTTCATCTCACATTGGCAGAACTCCAGAGAATGGAAAATGAGGGTTGGCAGAACAATGGAATGCACTGGTGAAAATTGTACTAGGTTCACACTTTGGAGCCGTCCTGCCCCTCCTTCCTCACCCCTTCATCCCAGTTGCCTAGGTGTCTGCATCTGCTCTGGCAGATGTTGCTTCTCATCACTGGTTGGACCAAGCACAGGGAAAACCTGATGACATTTCCTGTTTTTCTCTTCCTTCATTGACACTGTAGAGTTTGCCTGAACCCCACCCAATCCCCTTACTCCCCAAAAAAACCCTGGTTGAGAGCACAGATATGAAGAATATTTCTTCTCACTAAGCACAACAGCTTGTCTGTGAATGAGGACCATCTCTCAGCCTTCTTTCTTCAATGCTGTCTCTTGCCCCTGTCCCGCTGTTTCAGATCGCTCCCTATGTCACCACCTCCTCCTCCTCCCTCTCTTGATCCTGACGGTAGCACACCCCTTAGAAAAAAAATCCAACTCTGGACCTTAAACAAGCTGACAACAAGCTCATTGATAAGTTTAATTGGCCAGTTACAGTGTGGAGCCCCATACTGCCTCTTCCAGCTCTTGTCGGCACCATTCAACATCTGAGCATGCTGGTTTCTTGTTGGTGGGGTTTAAGCGACTGCTCGTACCCATTCTCGGTCTCTCTGATGAATTGACATTCTGCCCAAGGTCAACACATATCTAACATTCTCATATCTCATCCTTTCTCTGGTTGTGTAAAGTGGTCCTCTTTCAGATCAGCAATTTGATGGTTTGAGTCTCACTTTATTGTACCGGCAACACTCAGCTTTTCCTTCTGTTCCAACCAAAGCTCACACAGTATGTAGGCTAATTGTTTGGCCCAATGAATTGCCTGCAAACTGATGGGCATGGGCCAACTGATTCCCACCTGCTCCTCAATTCCCTGTGCTTGTGAAACTCCAAAATGACCATTTGGATTTGCCGTTGATGTGCCTTTTTCCACCAGTTCAATATATGCCATTGCTGCTTTTCATTTTCGCTGTGCCTAGAATTTGTATAGTGCTGCTAGGTGCTAGCATTGATGTTCCCTTTTCTCCTCTTTTTGTTTGTAGTATTCTCTTTCTTCCTGGAGCTTGTGATGCTCCTCTGCAGCCTTCTATTAAAGCACTTCTAAGATGTAAGCTTGTTCCTTGTCCTTTGCTGCTGCAGTCAGATGTGCTAATTCCAAGATAAAAGCAAAGTACTGCAGATGCTGGAAATCTGAAATAAAAATAGAAAGTGCTGGAAATACTCAGCAGGTTTGGTGGAGAGAGAAACAGAGTTAACATTTTGGGTCAAATGTGACTCATCTTTGAAGATCTATTGAGTATTTCCAGCTCTTTGTTTTTATTTTGCTAATTCTAACTCATGATATAATGTCACTGCTTGCTTCCAGCAATTTACTTAGACTTAAAAGTTGAACACTCTTCAGATGAGATTTGATTCCACTTAAGCTGCTATCAATTGTTTCAACTTGGCTGTTCTCCAAATTTTTTCTTGTGCCCCGTGTGAAGAGCTGCATTGACAACAAGGCCACAGTTCCAATGAACTGAAATATCTTGTGTGTAGTAACATGGAGGCAGTGTGCCCAAGTGAATAATAAACTGTTTACTGTAGATAAGTGCACTGGAAACAGGGGCCATGAAATTCTTTGGGACCTGATCCCAGTGGGATGACAGCCATCAATGATCTCCAGTGCTGACTGGCAGGTGCAAGTGCTGCTATAGGTTCTTGTCCACTTCTTGCATGCCTCATGCGTCCTGAAATCACAGCACTTGCCAGCCTTTAAGGGAGAAGAATTGCTCACTGCCTCCCTGTCCTATCCAAACCTTTGCCAGGTTTCTTTGGTCCCATGGGTAAGAAGGCCGATCAGGAAAAAGACAGCCTTGTCCGGGCATTTCGGCTCAAATAAGGTATTGACAGAGTGGATACAGAGAGAATGTTTCCTCTTGTGGGGAAGAGCATGACTAGAGGCCATCAATACAAGATAGTAGCCAAAAAATCCAATAGGGAATTCAGATGAAACTTGACCCAGAAAGTGGTAACAATGTGGAACTCACTCCATAGGAACCGATTAAACAGAGAATAGATGCATTTAAGGGGAATCTAGGCAAGCATCTGAGGGGGGAGGGTTACAATCGTAGCTCTAGATGAGAAAAGATGGGACAGGCTCGAGTGAAGCATAGCCACTGGCATTGATGGGTTGGGCTGAATGGCCTGTAAATTAGTCAACATATCTGTGAATGGAAATGATTCAGGCTAGCAAGGCCTGTCAGTGTAGGGGTCCTTACTCCTGGCTCTGCCTGATGAGATTTAGCTAATAACAGGCAGGCAGAGGTTTGGCTTCTTAGAAGCCATGAAAGAAATGGTGGTGACCTGTTGGAACCTGGGTCTGTATCATTTTCCAGGGTGGGTTACTCTGGGTATGGCTGACCAGTGATCCCTTGCCATTTTCTGGTTCAGTTACTCTTGCTCTCTCTGACTGATGGACAAATAATATTTACAGGCAATGTGGGCAGAATCCTCCCAGGGTTGCACTAAGGGCAGGAGCAGGCGGGTAAAACAATCTCTTACCTGCCGATCGCAATGGCAACTTTTCATGCTGTATCGTCCCAAACCCGCCACATTAATTATGCCTTCCCGGGAAACACGCTGTTTCCATGGCGGGTGGGCTCTCGTTCAACCGGCACGCCATCACCCTGTCATTTCATCATATCAGGCACCTTATTTAAAGTCCAGCCACATGCACACCTCTCAGTGCTTCCAGCCCATGACTGCTGCCCGGAAGATATGGCCCTAAAAGGCAAAAAGACTGCAGCCCCCAGGTTTAGTGATGCGTCCCTCGAGTACCTTTTGGGCACCGTGGGGGCCAGCTGTGATGTCCTCTACCCCTGCTCTGGCCGCAGGAGGCCCAGCGGCATCACTAATCCAGCATGGGAGGTGGTGGCAGCAGTGGTCAGTGCCAATGTTCCGCAAAAGAGAACAGCCACCCAGTGCTGGTACAAGAGAAATGGTCTCATCCATTACGCCAGGGTAAGTCACTCTTCTACAACAAAAACAGAATTACCTGGAAAAACTCAGCAGGTCTGGCAGCATCGGCGGAGAAGAAAAGAGTTGACGTTTCGAGTCCTCATGACCCTTCGACAGAACTGAAGTTCTGTCGAAGGGTCATGAGGACTCGAAACGTCAACTCTTTTCTTCTCCGCCGATGCTGCCAGACCTGCTGAGTTTTTCCAGGTAATTCTGTTTTTGTTTTGGATTTCCAGCATCCGCAGTTTTTTTGTTTTTAAGTCACTCTTCTCATCGCTCTCAACTCACACACTCACAAACCCATTACACATCCACAGGGATCCCACACCTCAAGAAACAACACCACTAACCCTCTCTCACACCCTCACATCTCCATCAGGCTCATATCTTTTGGAGCTCACGTCGTTATTCTGTCCATGGCTCCGCTCACCACACAAGCATTCTATGTAGTGCCATGCGTCCTGCTCACATTCTCTCCATCTGTTTTCATGCAGGAGAAGCCTGCATCAGCAGGGAGAGGTCCCAGGCTGGGGTTCGAGTGGCCCACATTAGGCCACTCACTCATTTTGAGGAGTGTGTCATTGTGCTGACTGGTGAGGACATGGACCATGCCTGTGGTGACAGTGAGGTCAGCGGCGAACACCCACCTGAGGATCCTGCACCACGTCATCCATCCCTCAATGCAACTGCGCTCTCTCTCCTGCTTTTGACTATGCTGCCACACAGTAATTATCTCTATTTTGGTTCACAGGGAGATCTGCCAAGTGACCGACACCCTCAGCCAGCCAGTCCCTCAGCTCCACTCACTTCCTCACCTCAAGCCAAGAGGACACCTTCTCCATTGAAGAGCTGGAAATAATCAGCCTGGAAGACCCATCACAGTGCTTAACCACACCCTCCACCAGCGCAGACACACATCTCGGTGGGACCTAGATCTAGAGCAGGCTCGGGGTCACTGCATGGACACGAGTCTGCAGAGGGAGGCAGATTCAGCCGAGCTCCCTGGCACTCGGAGGACTGCTGGGGAAGAGGCATCTGAGAGGTCCGAGTCAGATGACAAACCTCTGAATTCGGCCTTCCAACTTATCCTGGAGAGTCAGCAGAAGGTGTGGGAACATCACGCAGAGCTGCTGGAAACCCTCAAAAGAGTGGCTCACAAGTTGGATAAGTGCATCCACCAGCTCTCTGATGAAGTGGTGCCCACATGTGTGCGTATGGAGGTCTCATGGGGAGGATGGTGAATGTCATGGAGACCCTGGTCCAGCTGAGGTAGAGAGGCACACAGATCTGCACTCCATCGTGGGACCCTGCAGTGGCAACACGAGGGGGAAGTGGGGCACCTCAACGTCCCTCCAGGTGCTCTTTCCCCTCAACAAGTCAGGCTGGGGCCCTCAGTTACCTGAAGGGAGGAGGAACGGCAGCTGGACACCCCTGGGTTATCCACTCAGGAATCTCAGAGGCTGTGCTCTCTCTTTTGAGTCCTCTTTTGCCTGTGAGCCCCTGAATGTCATCCTCTGTTCTGGAGGAAGAAGTGTGTGTGAGGCTGGGCTTTTTGGAGTCTCATGCAGGCATTCTCCCACGCATGCAGATCCTTCCCGTAACACACTCATCTGAATGTCCTGAGCATTTTCAGTGCTGCCTGCTGGGTTTCGCCTTCAATTGTCCATCTGAGCTGACCTGCATCTCCATCCACCCAATGATCAAACTACCATGCCGCACATGATCTTGCCCACCATGACTGTAGTTTCACTTTCGGTTGAACACCATGGTGCTAATTCTGTTTTACTTCCGCTCCCCCATCTCTGATCCTCCTCCAGTCACCCATTTCTTTTCCCCCATCACAGTCGACCTCCCTGGCATCACCTTCCATCTCCCTTCCATGACCTACCAGCCACAACCCTTTTCCTTCGGGGATGTCCTGGTGAACGTGCACGTTCCCTTCCTTCCCGAAAATCCCATCCCCATCCATATCCCCGACCTCCTTTTTCCCACTCCCAGGGTCCATGTCTGCCTCCAAATCACGACCAACCACCCTCGCCGTCCCTTCTGTCGCTACCGTCGAACCCTCACCTTCCACCCTATCACCTCACTCTGCCCTCGGTCATTCTCGTCCTTCCCTCATACCACTCCCATCCTCAGTCCACTCCCCAGGAGGCAGTCATGGACCCTTCAGACCCCTCCCTTGCACACTCACTTGGACAGCCTTTCCCCTCTGGATTCCTTCCCCCACAGGACCGCTTCCCCCAGAGCCCCTTTCCCCCTCTGGATCTCTTTCTCACTGGAACGCCTTCCCCCCTCCCGAACCCCTTTGCCCTTGGAACCCCTGTCCCCGACTTAGTCCTCTCACCCTCCTGGACTCCCCCTCCCTGCCCGTTTATTCCCTCTCTCTTCCTGACTTCTTCAAAAACCCTTACTTCTTCCACCACCCTTAGTTCTTCTCCCTTCTTGACTCCTTCCTGCAGTTTACCTCTTCCTCCAGCCTTACTTCTGTCCCCTTCCTGACTCCTTCCTCCACCCTTACTTCTTTCTTCACCCTTACTCCCTCCACTCTCTGCAATCCCTTCACCCTGGTCCCCTCCCCTCTCTGCACTCCTTTCTTCCCCAGGCTCCCTTTACTCTCCGCACTCCTTCCTCCACCCTTAATCCCTCTCTGTGCTCTTTCCCCCCTCCGAACTCCTTCCCTTATACCGTCCATTCCCCCCTTACACCTACCTCCCCAGTTACCATCTTCTCCCCCATTACCCCCTCCTCCCCCGTACTCCCTCCCCCTTCCAAACTCACCCCCCCGACACCTTCATTTCACCCCGCCCCCCCCCCAACCTCACACCCCCGACACCTCTTCCCCTCCCAGTTGATCCAAGACCTTCCTTTCCCACCCCTTCAACCATCATCCATTGTGAGCATCAACATGACTTCCCAACTTCCATGAGCTGTTTCGTAGCAGAGCCATGTCCATGAGAATCCACCCAGCATGCCATGGACGTTCCTCCAGTGTGATGTTGCTGTCGTGGTCCAGCATCTTCAGCTCCTCGGATGTCCGCAATACGAGCAAGGCCCTGGTGGTAAGTCCCAACTTCTGCACGTCACACTTGTCAAGCCGTGTTCTGCACCCGCATGTTTTCCCGCCAATCTGGGCGGGCGATCTAGCATGGGGGTGGATGAATCCGGCAGGCTGACCTTATAATGATATGATGGTGTATTACAATGAGGTTCCCAATGTCCCATGGCAGGGAACACGGCCTGCTATCGATGGGCTGAGCGGACGATCGCAAACTGGTTTCATGACCACGTGCCAATTTTTGGCCTTCTTGCCATATTGCCCGCTCACGCCACCAAACACAACCTGGCGGGCATGAAAAATCCCGCACTTGATTTCAGGCTCATTACAGATCAGGTTTATTAAGAAATAACATATAAGTAAAAGTAAAAACAGCAGCAGCTAGGTAAATGATAATTAACTTCAATCGGGAGAAATATGAAAAGGACTATTTCACACCATTGCACAGATTCAAGATCTCCCCCAATATAACTTGAGGATATACATCGTAAACTCAATACACCTACAAATTTAATCAAATTAAGAAAAATTCAGGATTTACGCTACAAAATCCATGTTCTTCTCATCACAAAATCAATATTCCTCCGTGTCAAACACTATTTGACTTGGCATATGCCATCTCTGAATGGCAATGATGGTGTAAATGTGTCACCTTGTCAGTAATAAAAGGAAGGGAGAATAAAACTCACAGCCTTAATCCCAGCATTTACCTCAGGGCCTTTCACCATAGTGAGCATTTATCGGGATCAATTTTGTCACTTTCCTTCATAAACGTGAGTCACATTTTTTAAAATGCAAGTTCAAAACTGTAAGTCATTATTTACTGATTACATGGACCTGAATTATGATTTAATGCAGAACAATACTTAACCATGTATGAATAAACTTCAGAATTAAGCACTGTGACTTCAACTTCTGCAGTCAGATTATTGAAGAATTGTACTTTCCCATTCATTATAATCCGTAAGGTCCTTCTTCAAGCTCAAAAGGACTGGTAGACTATGGTAACTCAAGCTGCTAAAATACTTCATTCAGTGCATTAAGCCAGAAAAATGATCCAGCAATAACTTCCTCTCGAAAGTTATAGGCTGAAATTTTCCAGCCCTTCACGTCAGCAGGATCTTCTTGTCTTGCTGATATGAACGGAGATTTCACTGGCTCACCGGCCCCATCGTAGAGGAAGCCGCTACAGGACCGGGGGAGGGGAGGTGCGAGGAGGCTGGAAAATTCTGGCCATACAATCCTAGGAACTTGCAGCTCAGTAGGAGGACATTTGGCCCATCAGGCCTGTGTTGTTCTTTGAAAGGAAGTCACACACTCGTGCTTTTGTCTTTAACCTTGTAAGTTCTTCATCCTCAAGTATCTGTCCAACTCCCTTTTAAAATTAATTACGGAATCCACCGATTTTACAGATTGAATGTTCCATCCTGACCACGCTGAGTTAAGAGAAATTCTCCTCACCTCCTCTCCAGGTCTTTTCCCAATGATTTGGAATGCATGACCTTTAGATACCGACCCACTCATCAGTGGGAAGATTTTTTTCCAATTTTCTCTATCAAAACCTCCTTAAAAACGTCCATGAGGTCACTGTTTACCCTTGGCTGCTCTGAGGAAAACAGTCCCAGCTTTTCTTACCTCTCCTTATAATTCACAGTATCATTACAGTGCAGGAGGCAGCAATTCGGTCCATCAAGTCTGCACTGGCTCTCTGAGAGTGCATTCCACTTAGACCCACTCCGCTGCCTTATCTCTGTAATCTTGCACGTTCTCTCTTTTCAGGTAGCAATCCAATTCCCTGTTGAATACCTCAATCAAACCTGCCTCCACCACCTTCTCAGGAAGTTTGTTACAGACTCCAACCAATCTCTGGGTGAAAAAAAATTTCCTCACATCACATTTACTCCTTTTGCCAATTATTTTGAAACTGTGTCCTCTAGTTCTTGATGCTCTATTGAGTGGGAACAGTTTTTCACTATTTACTCTGCCCACACCCCTCAGGATCTTGAATCTCTATCAATTCTCCTCTCAGCCTTCTTTTTTCCAAGGAAAACAATCCCAACCTCTCCAATCTATCCTCATAGCAATAGTTCTTCATCCTGGGAATCATTCTTGTGAACCTCCTCTGCACTCTCTCCAATGCCTTCACATCCTTCCTCAAGGATGGTACCCAGAACTGGATGGAGTACTCCAGATGAGGCCTAACCAGTGTCTCATACAAGTTCAACATGACCTCCTTACTCTTGTACTCAATTCCCCTTATTAATAAAGCCTAAGATACTAAATGCTTTATTAACCGCTCTCTCAACATGCCCTGCCATCTTCAAAGACCTATGCATGTATACACCCAGATCCCTTGTTTTTATACTGTCTGACCATATCTTCCCTGCCAGAATGAATCACCTCACACTTCTCTGCATTGAACTTCATCTGCCACTTGTCTGCCCAATCCACCAACATGTTTATGTATTTTTGGAGTTCAAGGCTATCCCCATCACAGTTGACAACACTTCCAATCTTTGTATCATCTGCAAATTTTGAAATCATGCCTTGCACACCACAGTCTAGGTCATTAATATATATCAGGAAGAGCAAGGATCCCAACACTGACCCCTGAGGAACTTCATTACAAACCTTCCTCCAATCTGAAAAACAACCATTTATCACTACTCTCTGTTTCCTGTCACTCAGCCAATTTCTTATCCAAGTGCCAACTTTCCCTTTTATTTCATGACCTAGAATTTTGCTTGCAAGTCTCTTGTGTGGCACTGTACCAATTGCCTTTTGAAAATCCATACATGCCACATCAACAGTGTTTCCCTTATCAACTTTCTCTGTTACCTCCTCAAAAAACTCCAGCAAGTTAATTAAACATGATTTGCTCTCAATTAATCCATGCTGGCATTCCCTAATTATCCTGCATTTGACTAAGTGATCATTGATTTTATCCTGTACTATAGTTTCCTTAAATTTCCCTACCATTGAGGTCAAACTGATTGGCCTGTAGTTGCCAACTTTATCGTTGCACCCCTTTTTGAACAAGGGTGTAACATTCACAGTTCTCCAGTCCTCTGGCACCTCCCCTGTGTCTAAGGAAGACTGGAAGATTATCACTAGTGCCTCTGCAATTTCCACTCTCACTTCCCTTGGGTACATCTCATCCAGTCCTGGTACCTTACCTATTTTAATTAAAGATAGCCTTTTCAACATCTCCTCCCTCTCGATTGTAAGTTCTTCTAGTGTACCAGTTAACTCCTCTCTCACCTCAGCCTGGGTAGCAGACAGTCCCTCATCCCTTTTAACATCCTGGTAAACCTCCACTTTATCTTTTCTAAGACCTTTACACCTTTCCTGAAGTATGGAGTCAAGAATTGTGCAACACTTCAACCGAGGCTTAACCAGTAATTTGGAAAGTTCTAATATGATCATTCTCCTTTTATACTTTACATCTTTATCTATAAATGCAAGTAAACCAAATTATTTTCAACCACCTTATTAACTTGGTCTGCTTCCTTTAGGAATTATGTACATGGATACCAAGACCTCTCTGTTCATTTACACTATTTAAAATCATCCCTTTATACTATCTTTCCACTTCAATCATTCCAAAGTGCATCATTTTACATTTTCCCACCTTGAACTCCATCTGCTATGTATCTGTCCATTTCTCCATCTTGCCTAGGTCATCTTGAAGCTTATAACTTTCTGCATCACTAGCTACTACTCTGCTAAGTTTAATTTTGTCTGCAAATTTACAATTTGACACCTGAGTCGAGGTCATTTATAAAAATTGAAAAGAATAATGGACCCAAAACTGTCCCTTGGGGAACACCACTGCAAGCTACATCCCAATCCAAAAAAAATCCATCCCCCACCACCCATTGCTTCCTGCCACTGAGTCACGATCCCATATAGCAATTTGCACCTGCAACTCACCAATCATACTACAGACACTGACGTACACACAATGTATTGTGTCCTTCATTACTTTTGCTAATTTCTTTAATTTGTTTGCTGCAATTTTTGGGATATTTCCAATTTTATTGCTGTTAATATCTCTGTTTTTTGATGTAATTTATGCGCCTGTCTGCTGTTTTCTGGTTCCCTTCTCTCTACCATATTAGTTTAAACCCTCCCCAACAGTACTAGCTAACCTCTCAGTAAGAAAATCTGTCCTGGCTATATTCAGCTGCAACCGATTCATCTTGTACAGGTGACCCTTCCCTCTTGAACTGGTTGTAAGAATGTTGTAAGAATTTGAAACCATTCCTTCTACATCACTTCTCCATCCACACATTCACCTGCACTATCCTCCTTTTTCTATACTCATTGGAAATAGTACTGAGCGGTACTGAGAGTAATTCTGAGATTCCTATCATTTATTTTTAAATCATTTTCCTAGCTTCTAAAACTCTTCCTGAAGGACCTCATCACTTTTTCTACCAATGTCATAGGTTCCAACATGAATCACGACTTCCGGTTGTTCCCATTCTCCTCACAGAATATTCTGTTCCAGTTTGATGATACCCTTCATCTTGGCACCAAGGCAGCAATGTTCCATTCATGAATCATGGGGCAGGATATTGAGTTCGGCGAGTGGAGGGGTGGAACTCCCGAAATCACCCCGCTTCATTTCAATTTTCAGGTCGGCGGGGGCGCAGCTGAATCAGCTGTGCGCCTGCTGACCTGTCAATGGCCAATTGAGGCCATTTAAAAACTAATTGAAGTAGTTAAAGGGCCTAGCCATCCAACCTTAAGGTTGGTGGGCAGGCCGGGAGCCCTGGCGGGCTTCAGAAAAAGCATGAAACCTCATCCACGGGTGGGATGAAGTTTCATGTAGGTTTTTAAAAACTTAATAAAAGTTTAATTGAAAGTGATGGACATGTCCCAACTCATGTGGCAGTGTCACATGAGGGGACATGTCATGGAAATTTTATTTTTCTATATTTCACATTTTTGAATTTGGCACCGCTCTCCCTGAGGCAACACTTAGCTTTAGGGAGATGAGTGCATTCTTTTGCGTGCACACGCGAAAGAGCGCACTCTCAGCTTAGGGAATCCCCCCCGCCCACACAGGGCATGCACAGCGCTTCCTGGCAGACGTCATGCTGGGCGGGTCTTAATCGGCTCCTGAACTTCCCCCTCAATGGGGGGAGAATTCTTCCCATGGTGGGTATGGTCAAATCCCTCCTACTGCCGGGCGTTTGATTCTTCCTGGGTTCCTTCAAGGTGCTGTCATCCTTCCTAGTATTCAAAACTGAAACTGGTTAGCGAGTGTCATTGACTTGGCCGATTCCTGTGCTACCTGTTTCTTCCGGCTAGCCAGTCTGTTGTACCTCTATTCCTTCATTCCTGCAACATCTTTAAGTGTGCATATCCTGGAATGTACATTTGAGGAAATATCGAACTCCCAGATGCACTGCAGTGACTCCAGTCACTCCTCAAGCTCAGAAATTTGAGTTTGTGCAACTGGTGGTACTTCCTGCACACATGGTTATCTAGGACGCAAGGTGTCTTTTAGAGTTCCCACATGGAACAGGATGCATTCTATAACCACTATACCAACTACCGGGGTGAAATCCATCTTTGGCAGGAATACAAGTCCGGTGGTATTGAATTGCTGCCTGATAGTAGCCACACCTGAATTTCCTTTCTATTGATCTCAGTTGGCCTCCACTGCCATATTATGCTGGGCAGTGGAAGGTGGTTGAGAGCGAGAAGGCTGGTTTTTCACCCAAGTTGGTGAAAACGTGGGAAGGGGGAGATACGCCCTCTGGGGGGGGGGCACACTGTGCACCTCACCTAAGATCATACCCCACTTTGTGCCTCCCAGCCTGGCCTTGAAAACCTGCCCCCACCCACTTTGTGCGCCTCCCCCACTCCGCACCCCCCTCTCCCCCCCAGAGCGTCTGATCCCTTCCCGCCCAAAAAAATTCTGGAACTTACCTGGGTCTGCTCACCATGATCTTTCTCGTGGGACTGCCGCTGCACCCACAACTGAGTTCTGGGACTGCGAGAGCTGTTGGCCAACAGATTGGTTGGGATCGCTTGAGGGCAGGACTTCCTTTCACTGAGGGGCAGAAGTCTGACCCATCAGTTTGTTTAAGACCCTGGCAGCATGTTACTGCTGCGGGGGAAGGCTTTGAAAAATCAGTCGGTTTCCGAGAGACTTTTTTTTCCCCAGCTCACCCCCCGCAACATTAAATGCAACCTTTAGAGTTCGATGGGGCTCGGAAGAGAGGGGAAGATAAGAGATGTGTAGGAAGGAGTAGGAGTTTCAATTAAAAAGGATCAGCCATCATCATTGGTTCATCTTTCAGCTTTGATTATCACTAGTCATCGAATGAGTTCAGTGAAAGAAGGCAAGTTCTAATTATATAAGCAGTCGCTTGATAGCTTTGTCAAATACCTTTTCCAGTCAGTGACAGAATGAATGTGAAAACTAAACTTTGCAATTAGGTGATTTTTCTCACTTAGGCAGACAATAATGATACAAGCCTAATCATAAATGAAACATTTCATTATTTTGCCGCTTAGTATTTTGAATGTCAGGGTATTAATAAAATGTGGTACATCTTCCGTTCTTCCACTTTGTTATCCAGTTTCAATCAGCGTTACAAAAACTGACAACCAATACATTGCAACAAGTATTAGTTATATTTCAAATGTCAGTGTTTGCATTCGCACATTAATTCTTCAATCAAAGATATAAATCTACGGATTTCATTTCAAAGCACCGAGAGTTTATCCTCAATCAGAACTATAGTAATTCAGAAAATGGTCACATTTGACATTTTGTTAGCACTGTCTAAATAAAACATCAGGTTAAATGCTGACATTTAATCTGTGTCATCTGGCAAAGGGTCAGCATAATGTGAGCCTAAAAAGGGATCGCTTGTGCATCTATGAATGGACATCTCATAAAATGGTCACTCAGACGGGGACTATACATTGAATGTTGGCAGTCTATTTTGAGCATGATGAGGTGGGGAGTTGGATCACTGCAGCCAATAACAAGCCTAGCCTCATCTAGCATTAACATGAGACCAGCAGCAAGCCCAATTAAAAGCCAGGAGTTTAGAACATTAAGATTGGTCAATTTTTCAAATGCTATGGGAAATTCTCACTCTAAGGTGAATCAGACTAAACAAACCTGTGAGGCGTATATGTTAGCATGCAAACATTGCTATTAAAGAATGGTCACTTCTTACCGGTTTAGGTCGATATTCTCGAAGGAAGGATTTCATGTCTCCTCCTGCCATCAGCTCCAGTAGAATGAAGCGAGGAAGAGCCTGCAGGCTGACTCCTATACATCGCACTATGTTCTGGTGGCAGAATTTACTGGAATAGTTGGAGAAAAGGACACATTTACCATTTCTAAGAAAACCATTAATTGTTTCATCATGTGACAATATACAAGATGATCCATGAGGACCAATATCAGAAGGCCCTGGAGAGATTTGGGGGTGGGGGGGGGGGGGGGGGGTTGGGGGGGGGGTGGTGGGCAACTAAGTTGATTGAGTCTCATTCCTGTTAAAATGTATTTTTATTGCAATTGTAGAGATTCCCAGATTTCCAGGTCAAGCAAGATTTAATGAGGGAAGAAGTTGGCAAAACGTCAATGGAAAGAGGAAACAAATATTCTAGTGATTTGGGGGAGGATTTTCCTCTTGTTGGGCAGGTGCAGCAGGTGGGCCTGGGAGCAGCCCTGCAACGGTCCACCACCCGTGATCGGGCTCCGATTGCGATTTCACACTGGCTGACCAATTGGCGTCCAGCCAGTGTGAAAAACACGCTGATTCCCCAGCAGCGCTGCGGGGTAAAGACAGGAGGAGAGTGAGCACTGAAGTGTGCGCGTGCGCGGGGAAGCGCTCAGTGAAGGCTCCCTGAAAGCTCAGGGCTGCTTCAGGGAGCTGAAGATTTTTAACCTTAAAAATTAGGTTTTTTTAAAAATTAGGGAAACATGACTCTGGGACATGTGAAAATGAGTTTAAAAATGTTTTATTGTTTTTTCTCAATCACTGTTCGAAACCGTATCCCGCCCGTGGATGAGGTTTCACAAAAAATGCAAAGGCTGCTTTGCCTATTTGCCTGCCCGCCAACCGTAAGGTTGGTTGGGCAGGGAAAAATTCACTTTAATTAATTGATTAATGGGTTTAACAGCCCTCTTAATTGTCAGTGGGTGCGCTGCCGACTGTCGCACTCATCCGCCAACCAAAATATCACGTGAGGGCGTGATGACGTCGGGATGCTTGCCCAACATCATCATGCGCTATTTCATGCTCGTCATGCCAGGCACACGTCTGCACGCCTAACTGAAGGTCCTGCCCCTAGAATATCATTGTTTTTCTAGGAATTAGAAAATCATATGGGATAAAGGATACTTGCCTTTATTAGCCGAGGCATAGAATATAAGTGCACGAGGGTTATGCTGGAACTGTATAAAATGCTGATTAGGCCACAGCTAGAGTATTGTGTGCAGTATTGTGTGCAGTTCTGGAATCTGCATTGTGGGAAGGATGTGATTGCACTAGAGAGAGTGCAGAGGAGATTTACCAGGATGTTGCGTGGGCTGGAGAATTTTAGTTAAGAGAGATTGGATAGACTGGGGTTATTTTCCCTGGAGCAGAGTGGGGACATGATTGAGGTGTACAAAATTATGAGGGGCATAGATAGGGTAGACAGGAACAAACTTTTCCCCTTGGTGGAGGGATCAATAACCAGAGGGCATAGATTTAAGGTAAGGGGAAGGAGGTTTAGAGGGGATGTGAGGAAGAATTTTTTCACCCAGAAGGTGCTGGGAATCTGGAACTCACTGCCTGAAAGGGTGGTAGAGGCAGAAACCCTCATAACATTCAAGAAGTATTTGGATGTGCACTTGCGATGCCATGGCATACAAGGTTATAGGCCTAGTGCTGGAAAATGGGATTAGAATAGTTAGGTGCTTGTTGGGCCGATGGGCCTTTTTCTGTGCTGTAGACCTCTATGACTATGACTCCATGGCCCTGCAAACCCACAAGGCTGTTTATACGGTATTGCACCTATCAGTTATCACTTCTACTTGCCAGTCATCTCCAGTGCTGACCACACCATATATTGTATTGGTTTCAGAAGTGCAATTTTTATGCAGCCTGGAAGTAAAGTATTGGAAAAGGACGAAAGTTCATGGCTTAATGAGTCAGGTAGATGTAGCGTCCTAAAGTGGATCTCTGATTCTGCACAATTTTTTGTTTATTCATTCGTGGAATGTGGGCATCACTGGCAAGGCCAGCATTTGTTGCCCATCCCTAATTTCCCTTGAGCAAGTGATGGTATGCTGCCTTCTTGCAGTCTGTCTGGTGTAGGTACACCCACAGTGTTGTTAAGAAGGGAGCTCCAGGATTTTGATCCGGTGACAGTGATGGAATTGTGATATAGTTCCAAATCAGGATGGCGTGTGGCTTGGAGGGGAACTTGCAGGTTGGGGTGTTGCTATCTGTCTGCTGTCCTTGTCTTTCTAGGTGGTAGAGATCATGGTCTTGACGGGTGCTCTTGGAGGAGCCTTGATGAGTTGCCCCAGTGCATCTTGTTTGTAGTGTACACTGCTGCCACTGTGCATAGGTAGTGGAGGGAGTGAATGTTTAAGTTGGTGGATGGGACCTGTGATTTCAAAGCTTGTATTTTTCGAGACAGACTCCAGTGAAAATGCAAACTGGAAAGGGGACTTGAGAAAGGAAACTGGCCTATTGAGTTCCTAAGAAAACTATGGCTGAAACTAAGATTGGAAACCAAATCTTCTGGAGAGACTGAAACTGGTTGAAATCATATAAAAGGACACAGAGCCATCGGACTCTAATAATGATTGCAGTGGTGCAGTATAGGCAGGCTGAAGAAAAAAGGCTAGATCCAGAAGCTGAGAATAGGCAAATATACAGTTGCTGCAGCTGTTTCTGTTACTTGAACTTAACATTGATGTAAGCAGAGCTGAGGATGTCCTGTAGATGTGAGACATTTTTGATTAAGACCGTTCCCTTGGGTCTTGAGTTGGTGGTCCACTGCTGTTGGCTGGGGATCAGGCTAAATTCTGGAAGAAGAGGAACTGAAATTTTTTGTGAGGAAGACAAGAGCTTTAAAAAACTTTGTAACTGAGATTGATGACATATATGCTGCGTGGACTGCTGAGCCAATTTGTAAGATCTGTCTTAGTTGTATCTGTCATTTAATGTGTAATTTATAGTTTATAATTGAACACAGTTTGCCTGTTAAGTAATGTTCAACTTATGTTGATTCTGCATTTTAGAGCATATGTGGTTACCCAAGTTAGTACTTAGTATTTGCTTTGTTTGACACTTGCATAGTTAAAAATTATTTTGTTTCAAACCCTGGAATCTTTGTGGCTTCATTCTTTCAGCAAACAACTGGGATTTCAGATTTCTTCCTTTTTCAAAGTAAGTTACAGGTCTCAACTGAGATCAAAGTAAGTGTTGTAGAAGCCACTGTTACAATCCATGTAGAGACTGTTAACTTTTAAAGAGAAATTCAAAATTCCTGTTATTTACTGAAAGAATGAAGCCACAAGATTCTATGGTTTAAATAAATGATTTTACTATTACAAGAGTCAAACAAAGCAAACACTACTGATTAAACACTATCTTAGGTTATCAGTAATGTTTTACCATAATAAAAACAATTAACACGATTACTTAAACTTTAAAACAGAAATCCTCAAGTGAACCTTTCTCTTTCCACTTTGACTTCACCCCAGAAATCCTTTGGCTACTTGTCAAGCTCTTAAAGGTTCCTTCAGTTCCTTGGACTAAACCAAAGTGCCTCAACTCTCAGGAATTCACTTCCTCAACGTTCCTGCTATCTTCTGAAGTATGAGTTTTCTTGGGGTCCTTCCATAGCATCCAGCTAAGCGACCTATCACTAGGTTGACACCTCATTTTTAGGTATGCCTGGTGCTGCTCCTGGCATGCTCTCCTACACTCTTCATTGAACCAAGGCTGATCCCCCGGCTTGATGATGATGGTAAAGTGAGGAATATGCCAGGCCATGAGGTTACAGATTGTGGTTGTATACAGTTCTGCTGCTGCTGATGGCCCTCAGCACCTCATGGATGACCAGTTTTGAGATTCACTGCGGTGGCTTAACAGGAGCCAATGGTCTAAATGTCAGTGCGAATGACAATTTTGCAGCCACATGTAGAGCTGCCTGAGCAGATAATCCTGGCTGGAGATCATCAGGTAGTAGCTAATCACCAGTTAAGTGTACACTAGTGAAGTGGTGAAGGTCGAAGTTATGAGGTCTTTGTAGGACCTGCATGCCCTGTAAATTTGTTGCGACAATAGAGTGAAATTTTGTCAAATAGCGCTATTCTCTTCTTTTGTGCACTTGTCCTTGTCCTCCTCCTTTAAAATTACAATAAGGATTTAAAATGCAATAAGGAATTCTGTACCTGCTATTCAGATCCTGTCACTACGAATGGGGCCAAAGATTTCCCATGGGTCTCAGATTGTCAAAGGCAAGCCAAACCTAATCCAGTTGCAAGACAAAAATAATGCCTTAAAAGCTTAGCTGTAATACCAGCAATCTCTCTTGAAAGTTTGTTCAGGCTGAATGCTCCAAAGTAAACCACTTCCACCAGTATTAACTGCAGGTCGCTTGTACACCTCATGTATTTTATTGTAATTTACTTGTGCTGCAATGGAAGCACAGCCCAGAGGCTTTGGGGTTTCTAATGTCATTCTTCTGTATCAAATTTTATATTAATGGATCTTTGTGGAAGCACAAAGGAAGGGCCCAGATCACATTGCAAGCTACAGTGCAACCATTACAGGACAAACTCAGCAGAAATGGGGTCTGTTGTATTATGCCTTTAAGGGCTATCAGTATGACATCACTAGGAGGGAAATGTGTCATGTGAACCGGCCTTAATTTCACTTTTGCTTTGAGAAGAGCACATACACAGCTCTGATGCCTTCTACCTATGTTCTCATGTACCTAGTCTTAATAAATGAACCCACAAAACATTTACCCAATCCCCTATGAGCAACAAGTGCCTTGTGTCTTGTACAGTAAATAAGCCCAAGGTAATACATCATTGTAATACCACAACATAGTGATCAGTGCTGGTAAGGCAGGGGGCAGCACGATTAAGTATAGGTATGGCGTGGTGAACAGCCTTGAATCATACTACGTGGCATGAGAAGATCCTCGAGTTTTGGTCAGACCGTAATTAAGTCGTAGCATCGAAGAGGGTTGAAAACACAGTGTGGTGATTCTGAAGAAAAGCTTTGGAGACACAGCATCGAGCTAGTGCTCATGAAAAGAGATGGTGAGCAGACGGATCCCTCGTGGTGGGATTGCAGTATGCAGCCTGTCAGTTCCATGAGTGGGACAGTCCGTCCAGAGGACCAGCACTGGGTTAGCTCAGTCAGAAAATACGAGAGACCAGGGTGTGGGCCAGAGCAATAGCTAGCAAGGAGAGCTACACCGACACTTATCCCAGCTACTACAGAAGAAAGAAAGTTAAAGGAGTGTTGTCAGAATGTCCACAAAATCCCCAGTTTGAACTGATTTGCAGCTGAACCAGTGGTGGGTTTACTATGAAACAAAAGGTTCAGTGGCATGGGGCCCCCAAACAACAGGGGGACTCAAAATTCAGGACAAATCGGACAAAAGAATTACAACCGGCCAAAGGAAAAGCCAAATCGCCTTTGTCTGCTGCATAATGTGTGCACAAGGGAGTGGTGGTCTAAATCAAACGACATTTACTGGTTTCCTTTGCAAAGATAGACAGCAGAATGTGAGTTGGGATGGTCTAAGATTGCTGCTGTTTGTGTTGCAAAATGTTTCTAGGTGAGTGTTTGTGCGCACATGCGGGTCAGATCCTCATGGGTGCAGCACGTGGTCCAGGGGTGGGGTGGAGGGGGGAGTGAGGGCATGGGGTGAGAAGGGGCATGAGCACCGCAGATGTGGACAGTCGTCGAGCGTGAGCGGGAAATGGTTGCTATCTGCTCCTCTCAGCTCCGTAACAACACTTTGCCACACTCAGTGCTGTACCCCCTCCCCTCCCAAAGCCCGGGGACTCCCCTTCTCCCCACTAAGGCCCCGTGAACACCCTCCCCACCCTCAAGGCCCTTGGACCCCCCTCACCCCAATAAGGGCCTGGGACCCTCTTCCCTCCTCCTCAAGGCCCTGGGAGCATCTCACTCCCCCTCAAGCCTCTGAGACCCCCCTCACCCCAATAAGGGCCTGGGACCCTCTTCCCTCCTCTTCAAGGCCCTGGGAGCTCCTCACTCCCCCTCAAGCCTCTGGGACACCCCCACCACCCCCGGATCCCCCTCCCCACTGACAAGATGTAATCCGGATGCCAAACTCCAAAGCGACCAACACACTGAGCAGCCAATCAGCTGAAGTAGAAAAGGAGGAAGGTGCTTCTTGACAGGTTAGTTGGAATTAAACCTTAAATCCGCTAGCAACTCCTCTTAAAACATTTTTCTGGTGGTTGTTACTTCCCCAACATTTAAATTCCCATGCTCAGGCTTATTTTTAATGAACAGGCCAGAGCAAGAGCCCCAGATATTATCTGCTTATGGGGTGGTCATGGAGCACTGGAGGAGGCCATTCGGCCTGTCTGGCAAGTGCTGTTCTCTGAAAGGATAATTGAGTCGCCAGGACTCACACCACCTCTTCCACATGTAGCATTCATCTGCATTTTACAAAAGACACTTTTAATAATCACACATCATGGGCAGAATTTTTGGCTTGTTGGGCAGGCATGCGCCCGACCTGAATGAGTGTAAAATGACGTGCGATGATGTAGGGCGAGCGTCCTGATGTCGTCACACACTTGCCTGATATTTCGGTCGGCGAGCGCACACGGGATCAGCAGCACTCCCGCTGGCAATTAAGTGGCCTATTAAGGCCCTTAATGAACTAATTATTTGAAATTTTTTTGCTGCCCATCCAACCGTTCAGTCAGCGGGCGGGCTAAAAAGCCGAACGGCCTTTGAGTTTTTGGCGAAACCTCAGCCGCGGGCGGTTTGAGGTTTCGACCAGTGATTTAAAAATTTTTTAAAAACTTTTCAAACTCATCTCTAACATGTCCCTGCTCATTTTACCATTTCTAATTTCTTAACTTTTTTATTTTAAAAATCTTCAGCTCCCTGGGGCAGTTCTGTGCTCATGGAGCTTTTACTGTGCGTGCATGCTCCAACTTCTGCGTTCGCCCTCCTCCACCCCACCCCCACCCCCCCCACGCGGGCAGCACTGAGCACTGCAACGCGCGGGCTGGCCGTTAATTAGCCGGGCGGCAGTCCATTTTGTGGCCACCCCTGACGAGCCCTTCCGAAAACCAGAAACTCCTGGACCACGCGTGTGTTGGACTTATTTTGTTGAATTCTGATTATCCTGTATTTGCCGACAATTTGATTTGGTTTATTGGGGAGTAGGAAATCCACAATGAAACTGTTACCTTGTGGTGAAAGTTAAGCTTTTTCTTTCTGAATGCCAAGTTATCAAGATAAACGCACTGTAACATTCGCAAAGAATGAAAAATATCAGGCGGTGGGGGGAGATAAGCGAGAATGTTCTTTTTCTTGGCTGGGTCCTGAGGGGGGGGGTTGGAATTCCTGAAAATGCGCACAGGGCTCCACTGACTCTAAATCTGCCACTGAGCTGACCTACTACCCAAATTCAGAATGTTTAAACAGCGCAGAGCTAAGGTTCCTTGATTCAGGTGTGTCAGAACCAGAGAAGCAAGCCATAAGAATTCACCTAGCAATTAGGAATCAAGGTCTACACAGGCTGAACACACCAGGATTATTAACAGCAGGAGAGCTAAAAGATCCCCAAAATATATAGGCCAGAATCTTGGGGTCAGCGTGCAGGGATGGGCCCCGCTCGCTGACACGCAAAATGACGTGCAGTGACGTTGGGCGTGCGTCATTCCGATTTTCAGTTCGGTGGATAACAATCAACGGAGCTGACCATTCAACCTTAAGGTTGGCGGGCAGGTGAAGAGCCCAGGCGGCCTTCGCATTTATCATGAAACCTCATCCATGGGTGGGATGAGGTTTCACGAAGGATTTATAAATCCAATAAATTTTTTACATTAAAATTCATTGATATGTCCCAGTTCATGTGATACTGTCACATGAGGTGACATGCCTCAATTTTTTTTTTTCTTTACATAAATTTTGAAAAGTGAAATTCAACTCCCTGAGGTAGCTCTGTGCCTCAGAGATTTCTGCGCTTTTTCACGCACATGCACGAAAGAGAGCAGGCCACGGCTCAACTTACTTCCCCCCTTAATTGTCGCCCATGTAAAATGACAGCACGTAGCCGTTTGTGGGCAGTGATCGGCTGTGTGCCCGCCCTTGCCCACTCCCGCTCAGCTCCCCCAACGGGGAGAAGACTCTCCCCATAGGTTACATTAGAAGGCCATTTCAGAATCAGGTTAAATTTCCATATTTATCAACTTTTGTTCATGTCATTTCGACAACAGCCTACAGGATCCATAGGCCATTTCATCAGCAGATGCAGAAAAAAGGGTACGTACTGTAATTTTTCAAATGCCGCACTAGCAGACAGAATTGTTGAGTTGGCGATTGTATCCAGTCCCATTGAAGCATTCCGGAAAGGTCTGCTAGTCAAGCCTAAATGTATAGCATCGAAGAGCTACTCAAGGATGGACGTAAGTATGAAGTGATTTTCACAGGTTGACAAAGTTTACAGGTCCTAAGTACAACCCCAGTTGTTGAGGCATTCACTAAAACGTCCAAATCTGGCAAGACATGTGGAAGGTGTGGCCTTTTCCATGCACCAAGGAAATGCCCAGCTTTCCAGCAAATCTGCAAGGTATGTGGCAGAAAGGGCCATTGGCAGTGGCAGTGCACTAGAGCATAGGCTGATGCAGCCACAAACAGCTGTGTACTGATCCAAACAGCCCATACACAACGGGTACCTTCAAGCAATAAGAATGACCGTCCAGTATCCCGTCAGAAATATATACATACACACAGGTATACAGGTGATTAATAAAATGGACAATGACGATGATGCGTATGATGGGATGTCAATCTCGTGGAAAACATAGATGCCACCACACTGTCCAAAATGTTTGCCTAGATTCGAATTATCTAAGAAAGTTGGTAATCGTTCATTTTGGCCAAGGTTGAGACAGGGGAAGTGCCAACGTACTACCTTTGCGAATTCTAAAAGACATGAATCCACAGATATGGAAGGCTATGGTGAAACCTACTGCTGTAAAACTTCCAGCGTACAACAGTTCACTAACTCCATGTGCAGGGTACGTAGTCCTGAAGTGCAAATACAAATCAAATCTTCCTGCATGTCACAGATGTTGTGCAACAAGGAAGCTAAAGGCTTCGACCTTTAGGTTTCGACCAGTGATTTAAAAAAAATAAAAACTTTTAAGTTCTTTCTTGTTTATTTGGAAAATCTTCAGCTCCCTGAGGCAGCTCTGTGCCTCGGGGAGCTTTTACTGCGCCCACTCACGTCATGCTTGAACTTCCGTGCTTGTCCTCCTCAGCCCCCCAACCCTCACCTGGCACAGGCAGTGCTGAGTGCTGCAGCACGCAAATTTTAAGGATTAATGGTGGATTATGATACCATTCTCAGTTCAATACCCGAGAAGGATTTGACACTTTGTACTACTGCCTAGTTTTTGGTGGCCAGGTTACTATAGCCCTCGATCCGTTAGAGCCTCAAATGGACGTCCAGGGTCGTAGGCATTTCTTGGCTTGAGATTATCTACCTTGATTCAGCTACCTACAAGGAGGAATTTCTTCGCAGACTATTTAAATTGGGCTAACTAAGAAGCAGCAATCTCCTGGAGCAATCTACTCCACGGATCATCATGCTCACTAACTGAAAAAAAAAATGCTTGAACAGTGATGGCCATCTTTTTGGAGTGGGATTGGAACATAGAAACATAGGACTTAGGAGAAGGAGTAGGCCATTCAGCCCTTCGAGTTTGCTGTGCCACTTGATAAGGTCATGGCTAATCTGGTTGTGGTCTCAGCTGAACCTTCTTCTCTGCCCCCATGACCCTTGACTCCTTTGTCTATTAAAAATCTATCCTGCCCTGAATAAATTCAAAGATGCAGTCTCCACTGCTTTATGGGGAAGAGAATTCCAAAGACTAATGAGAGAAAACATTCTTCCTCATCCCCGTCCTAAAAAGGAGAACTCTTATTAAACTGTGTCCCCTCATTCTAGTGTTGCCTAGAAGAGGAAACATCCCCCCAGCATCTACCCTATTAAACCCCCTCAGGGTCTTATATGTTTCAATAAGATCACATCTCATTCTTCTAAACTCCAGTGGGTGTAGGCCCAACCTGTCCAACTTTTCCTTATAGATAAACTCTTCATTCCAGGAATGAGATGGGATGAGAAGAAGATTGGAATGAGAACAAAGGGGAAAAAAAAAGAAAATAGGGGAAGGTGAAGTGAAGTTGTGGCTTCTAATGCTGTTTGGCAAGGAACCTTACTGTTTCCTTTGACAATTTGTTAAGACAGTCTTACCTAATTATCAAGGCCTCCATCAGGAAATCCAGCTCATCCTGTTCAGAACATACCTCTGGCAATGTCTAAAGAGAACAGAAAATCAAAAGAAGTTACTTTTACCAAGGCCAGAATTTTTCGCTTGTCAGCTGGGCATGCATCCAACCCGAACGAGTGTAAAATGATACATTGGGGAGCGTCCTGATGTCATCGCGCAATATTCCAGTTGAGGCGCGTGCGGGAGTCGGCAGTGCACCCGCCAACAATGAACAGGTCTATTAAGTCCATTAAAGTCCCAATGGAATTAAATTTTTCGCTGCCTGTCCAACCTTACGGTTGGCGGGCAGGCAAAAAGGCCAAGCAGCCTTTGGGTTTTTTAGGAAACCTCATCCACGGGCGGGGCGAGGTTTCCAACGGCAATTAAAAATTAAATAAAAGTTTTAACACTTTATTAATAACATAATAACAGACTCACATGGTGGGGGGGACATGCTTCATAACATTTTAAAATTCCTTATCTTTATTCCTGAGCTCTGTGCCTCAGGAAGCTTTTCCTGTGCGCAGTTGTACGCATGTGCAAAGTTCCCCACTCCCCCTCCTCCCCCTCTACACAGGCAGCGCTGAGCGCTGCAACGCACGTTTCACGCTGGGCGGGCCTTAATTGGCCCGCCATCATGAAATCGCGATCGTGGCCCGATCGCGGGCGGTAGTCTGCTTCCCGACTGCTCCCACTCGCCCCTACAAGCCCGCCCGACAAGGGCAAAGTCCTGGCCCAAACGTATTTACCATGCATCTCTCAAGAGGGCTGTGGTGTGAGATCCCTTATAGAAGAGCAAAATATTGCAGATGCTGCAAATTTGAAATAAAAACAGAAAATACTAGAAATATTCAGCAGGTCAGGCATCACGTGTAGAGAGAAACACCAGTTTACATTTCAGGTCGATGACCCTTCATAAGGCCTGTTGTCAACTGAGCATTTCCAGCATTCCTTGTTTCTTTAAGATCGCTTGTTGGGCTGTAATGGAAAATGAGTGACTAAAGTGAAATGCACTCCTGTCTGAGCTGCTGGGAAGCAGAATTAGCTGCCATTTGCACATGTCTTTCACCCCTGACAGCCTCTGGTGTTAAAAGCTGTTAGAATTACTGCCTCAGGGACATTGGCACATTGACACTTAACAGCATCTTTTAAACCTTGTTAATTTTAACATAATGCCAACTTGTTACAACTGAAATAGTTGACAGTGGAACAGCATTGTTTGCTTGCTTTACGTTGGACTGAATCTGCTGAGGATTGCCACTCTGCTCCTGTTTTTTAACTCAGCGCTGGAGCTCCACATTCCTGACCCAGAACTCTGAACTGGGCCTATGCAGAAATGCGGAATGTACCTGTTCTCATAGTCGTTCCTCATACAGCAGCATTGATGAGGGAAACCAAGCCATGCCCTCCTTTACAGCACTAGCTGCCGCAGTTTAGTAATTTGGTAATTTAGTAATGGTTCATTCACTAGCGCAGAGAAGCTTTGGGACATTTAAATAGCTTTACCCTGTGTTAGTGAATGAGTGTGAGTGAGGTAAATGGGTAGCATGGTAGGGTGCTAGTTGGATGGTAGGTAGCAGGGTGGTGGGTGGGTAGGCTGGCAGGATGGTGGAGTGATAGGGTGGTGAGGTCGTGTCAGATTGGGTGGGAGGGAGAGTTGGAAGGTCAGGGCAGGGGGTCAGAGGGTTGGGAGTATCCGGACATTTCTGGGTAACTATTCAGTTAAGTAAGTCAGAACCTTCTGAAGTTTCTGACTGCAACTTGGAGTTGGAGGCTTTTTCGGAGGGTTACAGGCACAGGGTAATTGCCCATCAGAAGTTGAAACTTTCCAGGCAATTCCTGCGGAGTCCTTGTGTTGGGACCTCTGAAGGGTCCCCCAGCACATCTTCCAGGGTACCTCCGAGGTCTGACCATCCAGAGACCGGGTTCTGAGCCATCATATTGTGGCTGCCAGTGAAACAAGTGGATTTATTTACTGGCATGTTCTTCTGAATGGACAGTCACAATATCATCTGTAACCCTTTCCTGATGTTAAGAATAACCCATGCAAGTATTCCATGTTGGTTTTCATATTACTGACTTAGACAGACGGGTGTTGGTGACATTTATGTGGTGGAAAGAAACAAAAATCATCCCACAAGGTGGCGCTCTTTGCCTATGTAGGAATGCATAGCGCCTGAATGATGCAGCAAACTGGTGTCATTACTATGAACCTGGATTTTTTTTAGTTTTGCATAATCCAGGCATATCTTTGGCGGAACTGAACTTTCACTCCTTTTACCCTTGACCCCAGCTGAATCTTTGGGTCACTTAAATAACTTTGGAAGATTGCTCAGCCTCGATGAGAGAGAGTCCACTTGCGAGAGGGGGAGGGGGGATGGTTTTGGTTTTGGTGGGTGCAGATCACGTGTGGCAGACCACAGAAGGTTGAATACACAAGGTCTTTAGATTTAAACACCCACCTGTGCTGGGTTGCGGGGGAGTCGGAGGGTTGGGGGGGGGATTCAGGGTGGTGCCAATTGTATACTTATCCAGGAGTTAGACCTATCTTTTTCAGTCTAACATTTTCTGGGTAACTATCCAGTTAAGTAAGTCAGAACCCTCTGAAGTTTCTGACTTTAACTTGGAGTTGGAGGCTTTTTTGAAGGGTTGCAGACACAGGGTAATTGCCCTCACCCCTCAAAGCAATTCTGGAGGGCGGGGGAAATCAGGAGATTCTTGCACCCAACACTGCTATGATGTAAGTTAAAGTTACTATCATTTAAACATCATTACAGTATGCCCACTCAAATGTTGGCAGGGACCATCCTTCAAATTCAGAGTTAGAAAAATGAATGGGACACAGAATAGGAGCGCATCTCAATTACTACATAGCTGCCCAGTTTTGCTTTAAAATCATAATATTTTGCCTAAAAACCATAATAGGATATTAACATAACACATGTTGCACATTAACTATGTAATCTGTTCTTAACACCAAATCAGAGTACTAAAATAAAAAATGGGGGAAAAAATAACTCACTCTGCACCTGTTTGTTGGGCATTTAATGACACAATGCCTGTTTTATCACCCTGACCTCAAGCTCAGCTTCAGCTGCTCACCAGTGATCTTCCCTCCATCATAAGGTCAGAAGTGGGGATGTTCGCTGATGAAACACATAATGTTCAGCATCATTCGCGATTCCTGATACTGAAGCAATTCATGCCCATATGCAGCAAGAACTGAACAACATTCAGGCTTGGGCTGATACGTGGCAAGTGACTTCGTGCCACAAAAGTGCCAGGTAATGATCATCTCCAACAAGAAAAAATCTAACCAACTCCCCTTGATATTCAACACCGCTGAATCCCCCAAACTTAACTGGAATAGCCACGTAAACATAGTGGCTACAAGAGCAGGTGTGGGGCTGGGGACTTTGCAGTGAATAACTCAACTCCTGATTTCCCAAAGCCAGTTCATCAACTACAAGTTGCCAGTCAGGAGTGTGTTGGATTACTTTCCACTTGCCTGGATGAGTACGGCTCCAGCAACACTCAGGAAGCTTGAAACAATCCAGGACAAAGCAGCCCTCTGGATTGTCACCCCATCCACCACCTTCGACATTCGCTCCCTAAACCGCTGATACACAGTGGTAGCAGTGTGTACCCTCTACAAGATGCATTGCAGCAACTCATCAAGCCTCCTTCAGCAGCACCTTTCCAAACCTGTGACCTCCACCACCTAGAAAGGTAAGGACAGCAGACACATGGGACCACCACCATCTGCAAGTTCCTCTCTCACACCCTCCTGACTTTGAACTATATCACTGTTCCTTCGGTGTTGTTTGGAAGGGAATTCCAGCATTTTGACCCAGTAGCAATGATGTGTACCTATTCCAGATAGGCTGCAGCCGTTCAAGGTGGAAGCTTACCACCACCTTCTCAAGGATAATTATGGATCAGCAACAAATGTCGGTCATGCCAACAACACTCATATCCCATGAAAAAATTTTTTAAAATGCATACATCGCTCAGTTTTTCTCTGGCTTAACCAATCGTCCTTTAAAAGACCATTGGAGACCACCAACAAAAAACCAAGTGAAGGATCCCATGTTTGGCAACCAATAGCATCTGTGTGAGGGGCCGGGCAGGTGAAGATGAGAGATATAGTGATAAAACCTCCAGTCAGTTCAGCAACAGCTGGCAACTCTAGTCTTCACTAATAAATTCCATTCATCACGTCAGCATTGAAGTTGGAGCTGAATGAAATGTCAATTGCTTTCACCTGTCAATTGTTTTCGATTCCAAACTAGCCTGACCATTTCAGTCATCTGTATCCCTTTCTGAGACATTGTCCATCCAGCACTTCCTTGGTCTTCTTATTCCCTGTGGGCCATGGGTATTTTAGTTGTTTCCACTCTTGAAGTCTGCCAACACCATCTCTGGGCAAGAGTTGTTTCTTGTCCGAGCCAAGCTCGTACTATGTCATTCAAGATTCTTCTCATCCTATGTTACTCTCAATCAACTTATCTTTGCTGTCAATACCCTTCACTGTACATTGGGATGAGTTGAATGAGTGACAACATATTTCCATGTACAATAATTTTGGCACTAGATTAGCAAAGTGCCAAGGCAATAGGAGAAGGTTTAGGAAATGGGATGCACATTACTGTTGTTGCAGCAGCAGCGAATAGGAATTCAGATTGAATGATACAGTAGGAAAAATGCGGGAAACTCAAGTTAATTAAAAAATAGTAACGAAAGTAAAAAAAAACTTGTATTTATCTATTGTCTTCCACAATCTGAGTGTCCGAACATCCTTAATGGCCAATAGTGTGATTTGGAAGTGCAGTCAATGTAATGTAGGGAAGTGTGGAAATCAATAAACAGCAATGAAATAAGTGACCAGATCACCTATTTCTCTGATTTTATGATATTGGTTGAGGGATAACTGTTGGTCAGGATACCAAGCAGAACTTCCTGCTCTTCTTCAAATAGTACTATGAAATCTTTTACTTTTACTTGAGGGGGTTTGGGTTTACGTTTCATCTGAGAGGCGGTACTTCTGACAGTGCAACACTCGCTCAGTATTGCACTGAAGTGTCAGCCTAGATTACGTGCTCAAGTTTCTGAAAAGGGACTTGTACCCACGACCTTCTGAGCCATGAGTGCTGCCACTGAGCCGCAACTTAAAAATTATTAAACAAAAATGGGATAAGTAAATAGCGAAAGAGAACAGGGAAAAAATGGTGACGATAAAAACCCTATCTCCATAGCTCCCTTGCTGTTAAGGGACAGAAAGCAAAAGAAGGCCATGAATTAATGGCAGGTTGTATATACATGGGAAACTGTAACCCTGAGGCAGGAGATTATGAATTATCAAGGAAGATCCTGCTGAGTTTGGAAGAGCTGGGAGGCTGGCCTATGAAACATGTCCATACAATTTGCATCGTGAAGTATGCCATCAACACCTGGAACATTATTACAGAACAGATTGCAACTTTAGGTTATGAAGGAGAAACCCAAGCTGTTATGTTTTACAGCCACTGCTGTTTTCCATATCTTACCCAATATTAGTCATTTTCTAAACTCTTTATTGCAGGGAAACGAGGAAGCGCGTCCCTAAAAACCATGTACTTTCTGCCAAAACAAATGAATCTTGGATAATAACCACAATGTGATTTTGAAAGTCAATATCAGAATGGCCATTATCAAAATTGAGCAGCCCAGAGTCAACACTGTTTACAAATGCCTCAGTAAAATCCACCATTAAACTTCCACTCAAAATCTAATGGGAACAACTTTTATAGCCATCAAATAAAACAAATGAGCTTATAAAATAAAAGCAGTTTTGTTTCATTCTGCATCAGCAACGCAAACAAAAGCGCTGATAATCAGAAGCTTTTTTTTTGTTTTAATCAGCAGTTTATTTTAAACAGCACCTTTCTTAATGCTTTCTAGCAAAATTAGCTACTTTATGTAAATCCAATGAGCACATTTCCTAATACCTGTACCATTCGTGGATACTGATACTGACTGAATCTTTTCTTATCCCAATTTTCTCTGGTCGTCTCCTGAATATATAAGCCTGAAGCCTCTGAATGCGTCGGGAGAAATAAATGGGCGGAAACATTGCTGTTGTTTGATTTTTTTTTCTTTATTCTTTGTTGCCAGCTACTAAAATTCCTTGCTAAATTATGGTTCTAAAGGTTTCAATGGATCTCTGGTTCATTGTGCAAGTGACCGTTGCGCAAACATGGTGAAAAGCCTTTGCCTCCTGATCAGCTGCACCCGGGCCCTATACGAATTCATGGGTTCAAGTGTCTTTGCATAATTCAGGTGTATGCATAGGCTAGTATCAATGCTACTGAGATGCCTATTTGGCTAGGGAAGGGCTGAGAGGGCATGGATGAGGACAGCACAGCAATGAGAGGGGTTAGCGATGTAGGAAACTGCATTGTCATGTTGCTGTGTTGAATGGACAGTTGTATCAGCTAAAGTAGGCAAAATGGGTTTTAAATTATTGGCCTGAATTTCATGCTCCCCCGCTGGCAGGTTTGAAGGTGTGGTGGGTGGGGGCGGGGAAACTCTTAGCCATGTAAGGGCTGTTTCCCACTCAGCCTCAATTTTTAGGCTGGCAGGAGGATTTCTAGGATACAGGGGAAGCCTGAAAATGATCAACCTCGGTCGAGAAGGGTTGGGGGCCTCCATCAGAAGCCCCCTTCTGACTTTGACAGCAGGCCTCCACCCCCACCTCCCCAAGGTTCTCTCTCCCTTGACACCCCAATCGCCCATTATCCACCCCCACCAGGCCTCCTCTACCCTCCTTGCCCTGAGACCCCGAAAACTTACCTTTCCATCCAGTCCTGGACCTTAGGCTCTGATGTCTTCAGGAAGTTCCTCTCCTGTCCACTGCAGCTTCTGTTCCTGCAGGGACTAGAGGGCTGCCGGCCAATCAGATTGGACGGCAGCTTTCTAAGGTGGGATTTCCTCCCAGGTGAGGGGCAGAAGTCCTGCCTGTAGCCAACCGATGCTCATTCGAACATGAAATGGCTGCGGGGCAGGCAGAGTTGGCCGGGATGTGTTCCCCACCCACTCTTCGGATGGAGATGAGATGGGAGAACCCGCCATCCGAAACGCCCTGACCTTTGTTAATATAACCTCTGCCAGAATGAGGCCCTGGCAGTCATGTATGCATGTTTCAAACAGTGTGTGGGAGAGGTGCAAACTTGGACATGTTACATTATCCTGCTAGACTTTTTACAGAATGAGGCAGGTGCAAAAAAAGCTCTTTCACCCACTTCTACCAGAGAGGTCAAGGCTGAAAATGATGAATCATAACTGGGTCTTGCTCAAATTTCATCCTTGCCTACCTAACTAGCGCCCCTGGTGTGCTCAAAATCTTGCAAATTTTTGGGGCTTAGTAGTTTACTGCACAATGGTGAGCACAATCCTGGCTTCACCTGACAACAGTTCAAACAAAGAGTGAGAACGCTAATTCAGTTTTTGTCCTACTTTACTCAGGTACGCTGAAGGCACCCATATCACTGCACTGCTGACACTGGAAGCCTGTGGAGCAGATAAAATCAACAACCAAAAGAAAAAAAAATGCACAATAATTTCCTGGGGAGGGTTTTCCCTCATCGGGCGGGCGTGGTGAGCAGACCCGGGAATGGACACAAGGCTGACTGCCGCTCGCGATCAGGCCCCGGCCATGAATTCACACTGGTTGGCCAATTAATGGAAAATGCAAAGGCTGCCTGGCCTGTTTGCCCGCCCGCCAACCAAACAGTTGGACAGGCAGCGAAAAATTCTATTTGATTAATTGTTTAAGGGCCTTAATAGGCCTCTTGATTGTCGGCGGACACGCACGTGAGAGACTGAAAGATCACGAGAGAGCGTGATGACATCGGGACTCTCACCCAGCGTCATCGCGCACTATTTCACCACTGTTTGGGTTGGACGCGCGCCCTCCGGCGGGACCAAAAATTCTGCTCCCGGTTTCTGTTCAGGTCTGTTTCGTTTAGAATCAGCCACAATAAAATGAATTGAATTTGCCTTGGCAGCATCTTCAGACTGATATAAAAAGATAAAATAACAGATATCAAAGTGGTCACCAATTTGTTGCCCCCTCAAATTTTGTGCAGTAGGTGGAATTGGTGACGGGAGACTGAAAAACCCAGCTCGTATCTATATAGCTGGATCTGCATCACTCTTGCGGCAGAAGTCATTTTAAGATTGGCCTAGAAAAGCCATAGTTGCTTTTAAATACTATGGGCAGAATATTATGCTTGGCGGCGGGCACGTGCCCGACACTCCTGAGCGTAAAATGACGCGCGATGACGTTGGGCGAGCACCCCAACAATATTGCAGTCTCGCGATATTTAGTTCGGCGGGTGCGTGCCAGAATCAGCTGTGCGCCTGCCAACAATTAAAAGGCCTACTAAAGCCATTAAGTAGCTAAGCAAATTCAGCTTCCTGACCACCCCCGCCAAGCACGCCTGCCAAGGGTAAAATCCTGCCCTGTAATACACAGAAACAAAGCCTAGCTTAACTTTCTGCTTCGTTCACTCAGGATTGGGCTGACCACACGCTTTGACCATCTAGAGAGGGCTTCACAATCAATGGAGCTTAGAGGGTTTAAAGTTTTTATCCTTTTTCTTATTTTACAGGTTAACAACGTGTTGTAAGTATAGGCTTTTGTTATTAACTTTTATTGACATTTATATGGGAAAAAATGTTTTATTAAAAGGTTACAGATTTTTTTCCTTTCCCTTAACTGTATCTGATGTTTGTGTGGAACCTAAGGTACCAAACACTGGGCTGTCACTTTCCCTGACTGGTGAACAAGTGGCACCAGCTGGCTGTTACACGTGCACTTGCCCATAGGTTTTCTCTAGGCTTTGACACTTAACAGCCAAATATTCAAAAAGCACAGCATTCCCTATAGATCAGTGGTATTCATTAGAAAAATAGTGATGGCCAACTGGGATATGGGAAAATTTTAATCAGGCCACAAGTACAAGGTTTCTCAATACATAAATCAAAAACAAGATTATGAAAAATAAACACATTAGTAACTGTACACAATACACCAAGTGTACGCTTACTAAGGGCAGGATTTTCACAGAGTTTGGGGGGACTCCACAGACCTTTAAAAAAATGGCATGTTGGATCTGAATGCAAAAGATGCGTCCCCATTTCTGACAGATCCAATTTTGGCCGGCGAGGGGAAAGGGACAGGCCATGATTCACATAGGTGGGAAACCCAAGCTCAGCATAGCCATTTTATCTTAGTGCTGTGTTAATACAGGCCCCATTTTGCCTGTTCCAAGGCCCTTAACCCACAGTGTGGGAGACATGATTTGATGGAATAGGCATAAACACTCTTGAAGGGTGGATAGGTCTGTTTAAATGTCATGGTCTGAAGTTTTTTTCAAAATCACCTGATCTTTAAACTTAAAAGAAAACAGATTAAACTGTCAGCGAGAGTGAAAAAAGAGTCTGTTGGAGTGCTTTGACAGACGGGCCATCTTGTTTAGATTAGAAAAAGAAGACAATCTGTTCTGCAGTTTCAGTGAGGTTCTTTGTTGACATTTCCCAAGGGCTGTTATTATGCCACAATGAATGCTTGGCTGAGTTCCAAAACTACAATTATCTCAGCAGGTGTTTCTGAGTTCACAGTTTGATTGGAGAGGCTATTACATGATAAGCTGTCTTTACTGTGGTTATTAACTAGAAGCGTGTTTGTTTTTCTAACATATTAACCACTTGAGAGGATTTAAAAGCTTTGACTGGGTTTTGAGGATGGGAGTGTGCATGAGTGAGAACTGTATTAGATTGTTAGGAGTCTACTTTTTCATCTCCATATGATTCTTGAGGTCTGCCCAGGGTGAGCACTGGGAAAGTGGCTAAGGGATTGGCATGGGGAGTATGAAGGGACATGGAATGGATGGGGGTATGAGTTGGCTTGGAGGTGGCATGGGGATATGAGGGGCATGAGGATGTGAGAGGGTATAAAGGGTGAGGATTAGAGGGCCAATAGCCTCTAAAATAACTGTGATGAAGCCCCAGAGAATTATGATAGGTCTTCTAACCAGCTTACCTTGGCACTTGCCCACCTCCATGGCCGCCTACGATCTGCTTCCAGGGACCCTGTTCCCTGGAGTGAAAATTGGATCCAATGGGGCCCTTTAAACCAAGGCAGCTCTGCCAAGTCAGGAAATTTCCCAGCATGAGCTACCCACCTCACTAATGAAAATCCAGTCCTATAACTTATTAACTCCTAGTAACGTAACTCCTGCTTGCTGTCATTCCCATTGGCTGCCTTTCCCTTTCCCAGACCCTCCCACTCGCTACCTCTCCTGTTCACTGCTTCCCTCCCCAACCCTCTTGCTCGCTGTCTCTCTCCTGCTCACTGACTCTCCCACTTGTTGCTTCCTTCCCCAACTCTTCCCTCTGACTCACCGCTTCCCTCTCCCAAAGCTTTGCTGTGAGTGAGGGCTCATGCGAGGGTCGGCGAGAGGAAGGAAATGAGTGAGGCAGCATCAGAGACTGCAAGTGGGAGGTGTGGGGAGGGAAGCAGCGTGTAGGAGAAGCAGTGAGTAGGAGGGTCGGTGAACCTCTTGGTGAATACTGCTGCTGTGGAGCAGGCAACAATGTGTATCCTTAGACAGTAAGATCGAAGAATTGTTAATTTGCCACACAGTTTGAACAAGAATCTGTCAGTTACAATATTGAATTCAAGGGCAAATTAGGTATGAAAGTGAAATAAAGCGAAGTAAACAAAAATTGGATTAAGAGAGAGTAGGAGACAAAAAGAAAAGTAAAAACAATTTTTTTGTATTTCCAATAATAATTAAATTCTGAGGAATGAGACTCCATACTTGTGAAAGCTAATTTTCAGTGTTAAAGAAGTTGTTTGGCAATAATTAAGATTTCCCACATCATTAAAAGTGTACTCACATTGGAATGGATAATCTCTTCTTGTGAGTTTAGTTTGATCTGTAAGGTAAGTACAGCAACCTCATGCTGTTCAATCTAATTGAATGATTAGTCAGATGGTGGAATGCGATTTTTAGTAAGTTTTTGGAGGATCATCTCATCTGCACAACAATGTAAACTTTTCCTTTTTTAATTACTTATGTGCACTTGTCAGAAATTGTTGCTTGATTTCCACACAAATAGCCCTGATAACCACCTGACTTTTAGTTAAACAGCAAATTCGGGCCCTTTATCTACTAATTCAGCAGAAAGCTGTCTGCAATGGAAGCATTTGCAAGAGTTCAGCAAAATGGAAAGAGCTAAAAAAATTGAAAGAGAAGGACGTGAGTAAAGAACTATTACAACACAGACTTCCATGAAAAGAGATATCTAATTGATGAATCACCTTAGTTAAAATAATGATGAAAGTTTGTTTAGAAGCACTTATTTAGAAGTACAACATTTTAAAATTGCTGGCACAAAGTGAATGAAAGGGTGCCAGGCAGATCAACAGATACCAAAACTTGACTGTCTGCACCCTTTATACGCCACCCATTCATATGGTTATCTGGCATATTTACTTGGCAGTGATTGGGGAACTGAGCCACTTTAATCCAATTTCAGATCTATGCCATCTCATGTAAAGGCACCAACCATTATCTGAGTAGCATTGCCAGTGTAAGTTGGGGGTAATTACCTCCCTCAATATTTTGCCACTGACTCCTAGCATTAACTAATTTGCAGAATCAGCCAATGTGGTGTCCACACAAGAAAGAATAAACATTCATTTAGAATGTTTCTTCTGATGTCTTTGGGATCTCCCAAGGTACTTTAAAGTTAATGGATCACTTTCTTGAAGGGTAGTGTTACAATTGCAGAGAGACTGATAACTTTTAAAAGAAAGGAATTCCCATGAAGCCAATGGAAAGAAAACCAATGGACAACATTTCACTTTTTCAAATTTTTACTGTAACAAACCAACTAAGATCAACATAATTCATACACTAATTAATAAGTGAAGGATATTTCAAATGAAAAGATAAATTTCACTTTAATTCGTTGATACAACAAAAATAAGCCTCACATCACCTCCTGCACAAATGTGGGACCACGTGCAATCTCACAATCTTTCCAGCTCGGCACCCACTATGTAGGAACTTCCACTTCCCACTCAATCATTCCGACCCGAGTCACATTCACCAGCAGACGTATTCCATCCAAAGTACCCAGGCATAGCTAACACCAGCAAGGCTCACATCTATGAACCCTCTCTCACTCGGGTCCCAACAGCTCTGATAGCACAGAATTCCCAATGAGTCCCTTCTCCAACCCTCTATAGTTGCTCTGGTGAGCTCTGACAATATTGAAACATCAGCAATGGGTCTTGTCTGATCCACCTTCCTTGCCCTATCTGTCTTCAGTTCTATGCTCTTTCCAACTGCATAAAACACACAGCAACACAAGGTGGAATTTTCCATGAATTGCACCAAGCGCGGTGGCGGGCGTGAAAAACGATGCTTTTCTCTCTGGCCACAAGGGTGGATTTTGAGCTTCCTGGTGCGTCCCACCTCATTAATAATGCATGCATGGGAAACTCATTGGATCGCTGATGGCTGGGCTCAGGTATGCCCGCCACGCCATCACCTTATATTGAAAGCACACCAGAGCACAGCCTACTTCATGTACACAGACGAGCACTGCTCCAGGTGACAGATGGCCCTGAAAGCCAAGATGACAGCAGCACCCAAATGTACTGACGCCTTACTGGAGCACCTTTTGGATGCACTTGAGGCTCACCATGATGTTGTCTACCTCCGCTCTGGCTGCAGGAAGTCCACCTGAGTCACCAATCTAGCCTAGAGGTGGTGGGAGCAGCGATCAGCACCAACGGAGCACAGAGGTTGTCAGCCATCCAGTGCAGGAAGAGGATGAATGCTCTCATCCGTTCCATCAGGGTAAGTCAACCACCTCATCACACTCAACACCCAAACCCATCACACACCCGCTGAGATTTCACACCTCAAGGGACAACACCACTAACTCTCACACACACCCTCACATCTCTGTCAGGCTCATATCCTCTTGATCTCACGTCCTCATCCTGTCCATGGCTTTGCCCACCACACAACCATTCCGTACAGTGTCATCTGTCCTGCTCACATTCTCTCCATCTGTTTTCATGCAGGAGAAGCTGGCTCACAACAGCAAAGAGAGGGCCCACACCAGGGGTGGAGTGACCACATTAGGCCCCTCACCCACTTTGAGGAGCATGACATCACGTTGGTTGATGAGGGTGTGGACGTTTCTATGGCAATGGGGAGGTTGGCAGCGAACAGCTATGTGAGGATCCTGCACCAGGTCATCCCTCTCTCAACACAACTATGAGTGCTCTCTCCTGTTTTTGACTCTGCTGCATGCACTAACTATCTCTACTTTGGTTCACATGGAGCTCTGCGAAATGACCAGCGCCCTCAGCCAATCCCTGAGCTCCATCCAGGTCCTCATCCATTGAAGAGCTGGAAATAAGCAGGCCAGAAGATCCGTCACAGCCCCTACCCACACCCTTCACCAGTGCAGAGGCATACACCTTGGTGGCACCTAGATGTAGAGCAGGCTCGGGTTCACAATCTGGTGGTCACTACATGGATATGTGTCCGCAGCAGGAGAAGGCAAGTTCAGCCGAGCTCCCCGGCATTCAGAGGACTGCTGGGGAAGAGGCATCTGTGAGGTCTGAGTTAGATGATGAGCCTCTGGATTCAGTCTTCCAACTTATCCTGGGGAGTCAGCAGAAGGTGGGGGAACATCATGCAGCACTGTTGGAACTCAACAGAGTGGCACATGAGTTGGAGGAGTGCATTCACCTGCTCTCTGATGAGTTGGTGCCCACATGTGCATGCATGGAGGTCTCCATGGGGAGGATAGTGGATGCCATGGACCTTGGTCCAGCAGAATGTGGAGATGCACGCAGACCTGCACTCCATTGTGGTAGCCATGGGTAAGTTCCTGCTGTGGCAACACGAGAGGGAAATGGGGCACCTCGACGTGCTCTAAGTGTTCCTTTCCCTCAAGGAGTCAGGCTGGGGCCCATGGGCACTCAAATGGAGAAGGAGCGGCAGTTGGACACCCTAGGGTCATCCACTCTGGAACCTCGGAGGCTGTCCGCTGCCTCTGAGTCCCTTTTGGCTGTGACCCTCTCAACCTCATCCTCTGTCACCACTGAGGGACAGGGGAATAGCCAAAGCAAGCTGGGATCCTCCAGGCTCGCTAGAAGACACAGGTCTAAGTTGTCAGAGGCAACAGAACCAACCATTGCACAGGCTGTTTCCACCCCTGCTGTGGATGTCAGGGCAGCACCTAGAAGTGGTAGGCCTAGAAAAGTTAAGAAATTCTGATCACAAGTGGTTGCACGGCTGAACACATTTTGCCACTTTATAATCTGAAAATATATTCACTTTCATTGAATAATGTTGTCTTTTAGGTTCATTCACGAGTCTTCCCCCTGCATCCCCCCACACTAGCAGAAGTGAATCTGGGGGGAGAAGTGTGTGAGTGGCAGGGCCTTTCGGAACCTTGTGTAAACACTCTCCCACGCATCCGGAGCCTTCATCCTGCACGCTCATCTCACTGTCCTGAGCATTTTCAATGCTGCCTGCTGGATTCTCTTTCAGTTGTCCATCTGAGCTGACCTGCATTTCTGCCCACCCATTGATTTCATTCCCAAGCAGCACCTGTGTCAATCCAACATGAGGCTCTGCTCACTTTCGATTTGTGTGATATGGTGATCGTTAAGTTTCTGGTAAGCACCCCCATCCTTCCCCTCCCCCAGTCACCCATGTCCTTTCCCCCATCACAGTGGATCCCCCGGCATCAGCTTCCACCCCTCCACTATTACACTATAGACCAAAACCTTCTCTTTCAGGGGTGTCCAGGTGAATGTTCATGTTCCCTACCTTCATGTGAATCCCACTCCCATCCACATTGACCTCCCTGACTTCCTCCTCCCACCCAGAGGGTCCGTGTTTGCCTCCATGTCTCCACTGACCACCCTCGCTGCTCCTTCCACCGGTACCGATATACCCTCACTCTCCCACACTATTGGCTCCCTCAGCCCCTCCCACATACTCACCATTCTGCCCCCATCCCAGCATGCCCAACCTGAGTTTGCTCCCCAGGAGGCTCACATTGATTCCACAGACACTTCACTTGCACGTTCACCTGGACATTCCACCCCCTCCTTACACCTTATCCCCTCCGTACACCTACCTCCTCACTTATACCTTTCCCCCTTCAACTTCACTCCCCAACATCTTCACACGCCCCCCCCCCACCTAATTTACCCCCCCAACACCATCGCCCAACTTTACCCCCACCCCAGCCCCCGCAAACGCTCGGCACATCTCCCTCTCCCCCCACCCCCTTTGCTGCTCATCCATACCTGTTCATGTCAAAGTCCCTGAAGGATGGTACAAGCCCAGGGTGAAGTCCCTGAAGTTCCGAAACAGGTCCGAAGCCTCAGTTAAGTCAAAGCTTCTGTGTGGAAACTTCCCAACTTCTGAGAGCTATTTTGCGGCGGAGTCATACGCGTGAGGATTCACCCAGCATGCAATGCACGTGTTTCTCCAGGGTCCAGTATGTGTAGGCCTCCAGCATCCTCTTCTCCTTGGATGTGTGAGATCTGAACAAGGCCCTAAAGGGAATTTTGCTTGTCATGCTGGTCCAGGTGTGTTCTGGACCGGCATGTTTTCCCAGCGTCATAATGGTAAATCAGGTGTGAGGGGGATGATTCCAGTCGGGTCTTACTTTGCAACCTATTAATGGGATCCAAATCGGTTTCACACTGGCCTCCAGTGGAATTCACGATCCACCATGGCAGAAATCATCGGATGATCCTGCTGTGATTTCACGCCAAAGTGTAACTGATTTCTGTCTCTCCCTTGAATTTTCCCCCTCTGCCCCGCCATGATGCCCTCCACAAACGGGAGTGGAAAATCCCGGCCACAGTTTCTGCTTTATTCTCAGAGACCTGTTTCAATACCAGGATCTGTTTAAGGATCTTGCTATTTCCTCTTTACACAAGTTCTCAGTGTGTTATGAGCCACCAAACAGAAAACTGCTCCATTCAGAGAGAACATGGTTTGTTTCCTCTCACCCGAGTTCTGTGTATTCTGAACTGCCAGACAGAAAACAATGGTGGTTGAATCCAACTGCAATATCTTTATATTTGCCATTTGTGTCTTAGCAGTTAATCCCCATGGCAATCCCAGGTCACATGGACATTTCTTAGGACCTAATGATGTAATAATCAGGAAAGTAATTAGCCCTCTTTCAGACTACTCACTAGCCCATTTTGGTCTTAAAGGGACATTGCACAAAAAGAAAATTTTCTAAAGCACTTGGGTCCTCACAGCAGTCACTGATTTATGTCATAACCAATTTGTGCACATTAATGTCCCACAAACAGCAAATGAAATAAAATTTATCTTTCTCAGCTGGTATTAAGTGTGGGATGAATGATGGCCAGGATATTAGGAGAGTACTTTGCTAATTTGCGAACCATATTTTGGGCTCATTTATGTCAACCTAAACAGTGGAGGTCCTGTTTTAATATCTCATTGAAAATACAGCATCTCCCACAGCACAGCTCAGAAGAGTCATCCTAATTTACATACTTAAGTCCCAGCCTGGTGCTTAAGCTTGTAACCTTCTGACTCAGAGGGGAGTCTGTCAGCTATTGAATCAAATTAGCATAAATATAGGATAGATAACTGATGACTAGTACTTTTATCTTCTTTCCAACTGATCTGTTCCAGCTCCCAATGTCATTGCGCTGCTACATTTCTTATCGTAGACAGTCATTGATGACCATCATGTGGCCATTCTATAGCCCACTATGTGTCAGTAAAAGGAAGTAATTAGCCATAGTAATTGGTTATATCAACTAATAGAGCTGGTGCAAGGATTAAACCCACGTCATTGACGTCATTTTGCATCACACATGAGACATCTAACCAACTGAAATAAGCAAGTGAGCCAGCATCATACAAATTAGTTGTGTTATAGTGATTTTAGGTGTGAAGCTCTCTTAAAATGTAGGCATGCCAAGAGGATCAGTTCAAAGCTGTCACCTGCCTGAGTAGAGGCGTGCATGATAAGGAAAGAAAAAATTGTAACATGGGGTGGAATTTTCCACTTGGAGACTAAGTGTTGTGGCGGGCGGAAGAGTCGGCACTGCTCCCACTGGCCAGCACGTGGGGGGCAGAGGCGAGTTGCTGTGCGAGATAGTCTGCTTTTCATCTCATCGCATATGCAGAAACAAGCAGCAAGTCATATCTCATGGCAGGCCAGGCTGAGATTCATCCACCCTGCCATTACTCATTGGGCTGCATTGTTTCGGGCACCTGATTTGGATGGCACCCGCACACATTTTCACTCTTTGCAGCCTGAGAATTTGTTGTGGCGAGTGATGGCACCCAGAAGAGATAAGTTTTGTGCCCCAAAGTTCAGTGACAAGGGCCTGGAGAGACTTCTTCAGGCAGTGGAGGCCTGGTGAGAGGCCGGATGTTCAGCAGCCTCCCCTCCAAGGTTTGGAGTCGCCAATGTGGTCAGTGCCTGCCGGATTCAGAAGGGGAACTACTCTCCTGTGCAGGAAGAGGATGAACGATCTTATCCACTCTGCCAGGGTATGTCAACTTTCTCCTCAACCTCAACTCACACTCTCAGAAGGCCATCAGGCATGTGCAGGGTTACAGTCCATAGGGATCTCAGATACTATCAAATACTACATCATCACTGATTCTCTCGTATACACTTCGACATCTTCATCTCTTGTCACCTCCTGCACAAATCATGTCTTCAGCCATTACATAGGTCCACTCAGCACACACCGAAAGCATACATGTTTATCATCTGCTTTGGCATCGTCCTGCTCACAGTCTTTATGCAGGACAAGATCACCCATTACGCCAGGGAGAGATCCCAGAAAGGAAGGGTGATGCCAGAGCTCAGGCCACTTTGAAAAGCAGGCAGCAGAGCTGGCTGGCGTTGACAGGGGCCATTCCTGCGTCGAAGGAGAGATCGGTGTCTCCCAACGATCCAGTGAGGCCTCACCCACTAGTCTTCGCCGACCTGCCAAAACTATGAGTGCTCCTCAATGTAGGTGACTATCCAGCCAATCGCTAATTATCTCTTCTCTCTATTACAGGCATCAGCTAAAAAAGGAGGCACACCATCAGCCAGCACACCAGCCTCCAGACCACCTTGGATGAGGATCCTGAGACCCACAAGATGTCGAGCCGTCACTGCATTCACCTGCACCCTCCACCAGCGCAGACACGCACCTCGGTGGGACCCAGCTTTAGAGCTGGCTCAGGGTCACTATCTGGTAAGCACAGTACAGATTCAGGTCCACAGCAGGCAGAAGCAACGACAGTCAAGGTCACTGACACTCGGAGGACTGCTGGAGGTCAGGTTCCTGCTGAGTCTGAGTCCGATGACGAGCCTCTGGAAGCGGCCCTCAGAGAGATGCTGGAGCTCCAAATACAGGCAGGGGTTTAGCGGGCAGGGTTGTCAGGGGCCATCAGCAGATTAGAATGGAGGATGGAGGAGTCTGTCCACGTCCTGTCTGATGATGTGGCTCTGACATGCCAGTGCATCGAGGTCACCATCGGAAAAGTGGCAATTGTTAAGGAGTCCCTTGTCTAGCAGAACGCTCAGTTTCTGTTAGATAAACACTCAGACCTGGACACCATTGCTATAGCCATGAGTGAGATCCATCAGTGGCTATGTGAGAGGGGAATGGACACTTCAATCTCCCCCCAGGAGTCCCTTCTCCTTAAGAAGTCGAGGAGGGGCCCTCGAGCACCCACAGGGAGGACACCCTGGGGCAATCCACCCAGGACTCTCCAGGGCTGTCCAGTCGGTCCAAATACCTTCTGTTTGTGACCCCATCAGGTCGAGGAGGGTGTACCTGCCCCACAACAGGAGACCCAAAATAGGCTAGGGCCCTCCAGAGGATGCCCGCCAAGGACATCACAGACTACAGGGCAAAGCAGTCAGCAGGCTGCTTCTACCTCTGCTGTGGCTGTCAGGGATATACCTAGACGTAGCAGTAGGGTAAGAAAAGTTAAGAAATACTGAGAGCACAATGGTGACATGGGTGTTCACTCACTGTATATATTTTTCACATCTGTAGATAAATTTTGCTTTTCTGAAAGTCTCATCTAGTGAATGGCTCTTCTACCTGATGTAATGCTCCGAGGTCAGCTATCGTGTCCCTCAGGTCTATATTGTTTCTCACAATCTCAGTATGGTGAGTCACCCTATGTCCATGGCAATGACATGAACAAAGCCAGCTGCCCTATCAACATGGTGGTTGGGCAAAGCATATCTTAGACTTGTGTTTAAGGATCAAATCATGTGGCCTCATGACTCTAGATTTTGCAGTTTTCTTTGTTCTCCTGATACTGTTGCACTGAACTCCGGTCTATGTGGATGTTATAGGTTTTAATGGTGATCCGCACCGGAGTCAATTTTTCAATGGCCTCAATGTAATGTCTTTCAGTCTTGGGCGTGGGTTACATTTCAAGTAATAGTTGGGGATCTTAGCTGTTCCTGGCAGCCTGTAGCATGGCCACGTTTATGGCAAGAGATCACCCCTAAAGTAGTTCCCACTTTCCACCTGCATGATGCAGAGCTATGTACCTAGCACTTGGTGACTCCTGAAATGTCTGCTAGACAACCACAACTATGAGATTGGAGGCCTGTGTCTTGCCTCATGATGCCGACCTATTAAAAGGCAAGATGCAGGTTTGCACCTGAAGGTCTGGCTAGCGTGGCTTGACAGGATCCCTGAGCTAGCTCCCTGAAGGGCAATCAACATGGTTATCTGATCATGACAATGCCACCAGTGTCGCAGGCTTCCTCGTGTATATCTTAAACTGCTGGATGAAAATGTGGAGGCCTCAAATGGGATCGCAGCAAAGCTCCACTACATCTGAAGTGCGCACGTTATTATCGATAAAGTTATTAAGTAATGCTTAACTGCTGTGTCGAGATTAACTGGGCTACCTCACACCCAGATACCAAGGCAATGCTGGACGTGTACTTGGGAAGCTCCAGATGAAGGCTGGGTCATGAGTGCTTATCAATGATCTGACGATGGTGCTGCTGAAGCTCTCCCTGTGCAAACAAAGGTCATCTGACTCGCAGGCTCACATCCATGACTGAGAGTGACAGATCACAGAGTCCTAAAGAACAATCTCATGCTGGGGACTCAATATGAGGATGCGGCCAGAACATTATTCTTGCATGAGGGATGGCCTGTGGAGAGATGCTGCAGCCTGGATTCAGAGCAGTACTCAGACGGTCAAGCGAGAATCAGTGATTGATGGTTGTCCTCCTTGAGGCACCTTACAACACTCCAGTCATACTACCACGAGTTCATTGAGGTTTGCAGTGCTGTTCCTGCCTCTTAAAGGCTGCCATCATCAGTGAAATGATGGCACGAGACTTGAGAAGACTGCATCATGTCTACTTGCTTCACAGTGAGCACTGGTGTAGTTCTTCAGAATGGCCAAATGCTCCGCAGGCTGCCTAGCCTTCCAAGAAAAGACCATTGTCACGCAAGATAGTGACTACTCATTTTGAGATTGATGTCGGTGTTAGTGTCAAGCCTGCATGGAGGGCAGAGGTGAAAGAGGCTCATATGAGCTAGTCTTCTTCATCTTCCTGGAACCTTGTGGCTAGAAGGATCTCATGGGCATGTCTTCCATGTCATGACTTATGGCCTCTTCCTGTGGGGCTTCCATATCCTTGTCCTCATTGAATTCATCAGTTTTGACATCCTTCTCATTGGAGGTGATGTGCAGCTCCTCCATCTCTCCAGGTGGCAACTCATCCCCTTTGGAGCACCAGATTGCATAGAGCACAGCAAATACAATGTTGCAGGACACCCTCTGGGTGCCTGACCAGTCCAGATGAAATTTATCTTCAACATGCCAATGGCCTGCTGAATCAGGAGCATGCTGCAGAACGATCTGCACCGTACCTCTCCTCTGAAGCACTCTGTGGCCACCGAATGGGTGTCATTAGCTATATCTTTTGGGGGAAGCTTTTATCACCAATGAGCCAACCCTGAATGTGCTAAGGGCCCTTAAAGATCTGTGGCATCTGCGAGTGACTCAAGATATAAAAGTCATGTGAGCTCCCCGGGTATCTAGCATGGACCTGCATAATCTGCTTTTGATAATCACAGATCAGCTGAACTTTGAGAGAGTGGAAGCCTTTTCTATTGATGAATTGTTGTGGCTGCTGCCAGGGAGTTCTTCATGCCATATGTGTGCAGTCAATGGCACCCTGCGCCTGTGGGAAGCTGAATATCACTGCAACTCCCACTGCTCTGGTAGCCTGGTTTGATTCATCCAGGGAGAACTGGAAGTAATTGTAAATAGGGCATCAGTGACCTCTCGTATGCATTTATGAGCAGAGGATTGTGATATTCCACAGAGGTCCCCACAGGAACCCTGGAACGAGCCACTCGCAAAAAAGTGGAGTGCAGTGGTCATTTTTAGAATCATTGGCAATGGATGGCCTACCAGTCCATGCGGCGTCAGATCCTCCTGAAGAATGTGGCATATGTGAGCCACCACATCCCTTGACAGGCGCATTGTCTCTCATTCATCTGCAAGTATGAGAGGTGTCTTCGGTACACCCTGGGTCGTGCCAAACACCTCCGTGGAATTGACGTCTCCTCCTCAACTTCTGGGTCTCCATGGGGCCCCCCTGGCTCATGGTCCGCAGGGCGAGGCTCTTCCCTTTGCCCTGCCTGGCAGCGATGGGCCCTTCTTCCCCTCCTCAATTACATGAGATCCACGAAAAAGGCAGCATTGCCTGCTGCCTCCATTCTGCACTCCTCCTGTCGTCTGTGGAAAAATTGATCAGAGAGGTGATCAAACCTGACCCTGCAATGATCACCTTCCAAACTACAGGGTCATTGTGAAGCCCTTGGCCAGGATTTTCCGGTGGTTGGGCGGGCTCGGTGGGCAGGCCGGGTCAGGAAACTGCCAGGCACAATCGGGAACCGACCGCGATTTCACACTGGTGGGCCAATTAAGGTCCAACCAACATGAAATGCACGCTGCAGTGCTCAACACTGCCTGTGTGTCTGTGTGTGTGTGTGTGTGTGAGTGTGTGTGTGTGAGTGTGGTGGTGGTGGTGGGGAGGAGGGCGAATGCGGGAGTTTGCTCATGCCTTTGAGTGCATGCAGGAAAAGCTCCCTGAGGCACAAAGCTGCCTCAGGGAGATGAAGATTTTTGAAAATAAAATAGAAACATTTTAAAAATGTTAATAAAATGTCCCCTCTCATTAGTTTGAAAAAATTTTAATGACTGATCGAAACCTCATCCATGAGGTTTCACAAAAATTCCAAAGGCCATTTGGCCTTTTTGCCTGCCTGCCAACCGTAAGTGAAAAGTTTCACTTAATTAGATCTTTAATAGGCCTGTTAATTGTTAGTGGATGCGCTGCCGACTCCTGTGCGCACCCACCGACCAAAACATCACGCGAGTGCATGATGGTGTCGGGACGCTCGCCTGACGTCATCGCGCATCTTTATGCGCTCGATTGGGTGGGGGCGCGTGCCCACCCGACGAGCACAATATTCTGAACCTCGAGCTGCCCTCATTCCAGGCATTTCATCCCAGATCCTCCCTTGCAGCTGTAGAACAGCTTTAAGGTTCACTGGAAGCTGAGTTTCCCCCACACCCCAGGCATGATAGTGCATTCACAAAGGGGGTTGGATCTGGACAAGTGCAGCAAGGCACCATCAGCCTCAGTCAGGCACTGTCAGGCCTCCGCTTTTGGAGCAGACTAGAGCCCAGTTTTGCATTAATGTAATGACTGTAAAGCCTGGATCTCTCAGTTGCAATATGTAGCGTCTTTGGACTATGTTAATTTGTAGTTTAGCCATGGCCCCTTTACAGTTTGACCCTTCTGACTTTGCACATTCTTATGAGAGGGACAATGGTCATTCATATCCATTCAACATTTGGCCACAAGCTGTAATTGACTCTCACAAGAATGCAGACCATGAGCCCTCCCCCTCCCTGGACTGGGACCAAGACACGTGTGCCAGGCAGAGCCTTGCAGCATGGCGTGCCCTGCCAGGGCTGTCTTTGCTTTCTGGCTCCAACTACATGGTATGCACTGCCACAGGATTGCCTCAGACTTTTTCCCTCTTTTCCTTTATCTCCCCCGAATCATGTGTCTCCATCTGCCCCTTCCCTCCCAGGCTCCAGTCACCCCACCAAAACCCCCAAAGTCAAGTGTGTACTTTCCAGCCCCTTCCCTTGCCTGTGTGTAGCCTCACCACCACACAAACTCCCCCCCCCCCCCACCGCAGTCAAGTGGTGCCTTCAGTCAGAGCAGTTGCGAGAGCAGTGCGGTGAAAGGCAGGCAAACGCAAACCTCAAGGTCACAAATGAAGTGCAGTTCGCCAGGTGCTGGTCTTGATTCACATCAGTCTAATTAGCTGCCGGCATGGCCATTGGATTTGGTGTGGGAGCGTGATTCTGGCGAGCTGGGTTTTCACTGAGCACTCATGAGATGCATAGGCATGCAAAGCTGGCCCCTGACCCATGGTGAAATCTGGGAGGGGAAAATTGCAATCTGTTTTTACACCGGTGGAAAACTGACTTTTGGCTGCACGCCGAATTTCCTGGTCCTGCCCACCATGATGCCTGCCGCTGACGGGACTGGAAAATCCCACCTATGGTGGAAGGGTGTTGGTCAGCAATGAAATTACAACAGTTCGACAAAGGCCACATTTTGCAGACCGTCTGTTGCAAGGCTCTATTGTGTACCTTGTCAGCTTCCTTAAAGATCTAACATCTTTTTGATCATAGTATCTGTAAGTCCCATGTACAGCATTGCCCTTGGTCACCAGGCACCAGGCTGCCAGGCATAGACTTATGGACAGGTATACTAGTAATCTAAGCAGGATAGTCCTCCTCACATTCACATAGCGGCACTTTATTTCAGATTTCCAGTATCCGCAATATTTTGCTTTTGTAGTAGTGTTTCTACTGCGCTGTTAATGGACTCGGCTTTTGGGCACTGCAATGGTTCAACACTTGCCCACACATTCCACTTCTCTGCCTCCAGATTTATTTTGTCAGTCTCTTTTTTCTTGTAAAGGCCGCAACAATTTTTGCCTCCATAAGGCATTATGACTTCTGGTTGACTGAATAACAGAACTAGGAAGTAGTGCTGCATTATGTTAACAACGATAGAACATCAGTGTAATTAGAACAACAAAGGGTATCTGAAATGATGCCACTTTGTACACTCTTTTAGCAAACTCATTAACCTACTCATTGTTACAAAATCACATGGCAATTACAGACGATGAAGGCCATTCAGCTTAATTCATCCATCCAGAGAGCTCCTAACATATTGTGACACCTAATTTCTCCTTAAATGGTCGTTTTTCTTCAATGATTAAACAACTTTATTTATAAAAGATGGGTTGAGAGCATGGCCTTTCCCTGTAATTTGTAGATTATGTAAGCACCTTTACTGCTGTCCGTAGTTTTTCTATAATAACTGTTCTGCCCCAGAAGGCTGTGGAGGCTCAGTATTTAGTATATTCAACACCAAGATTGATAGATTTCTAGATATTAAAAGTATCAAGCGATAGAAGGACAGTGCAAGAAAATGGCGTTGAAGTAGAAGATCAGCCATGATCTAGTTGAATAGTGGAGCAGGTTTGAGGGGCTGAATGGCCTACTCCTGCAGCTACCTCCCATGTATGGGCCATTGTTTACGTAGCTGATAATATTAAAAGATCACTGATCTTAGAAATTAATACCATATACCTAGTGAAATTTTTGGGTTGAACATAGTGAGTGATGTCAGTGGTGAGGAATGCAATATTTTTACTATTTCCGGCAGTCAGGGTCAAGCATTGTTAGGTTAATAGTCTGATTAGATGCAGACTAAGGCCCCCTTTAATCTGACTGGAACAATGTGCCTCTGTATAAACCTCATCACCCCCTCCTTCCCCACAGCACAAGGATGATATTCTTCCAATTGGTCTCAGTTAGATTCAAACTCAGGTTCCTGAGGTGAAAGAATGGCACAATAACTCATGTAATCCCATTATGAAGATAGAAAAAAAGCATGTTCAACCATTAAACATTGCTATGAGCAAGTCTGCAAATGTTGTTGAGTACATGACAGAAAACAAAAATCATCAACGCTGGCTGATGCCAATCTGTAATGTCATACAGAGTGAACAGAAGTCATCACATGCAATGTTAGAACAACTGCGGCATTCACCTCCTCATGATCAGTTTTCGAGAACACTTACTGTTTAACTGGTCATTTTCTCAGAAGGAGAATGGCAGACAGAATCAGGACAGGCAGTCTAACCCACTGCCTTCTCAGGAAGCTTATTACTTTCAAAGGCATCCTTTGATAGGAAAACGTGTCTGGCAAGTTCTTTCTGTTTATGTGGCGAGGGACAAGAGTCAAAAAAGCCAATGATATCATACACACAAATGAGATGAAGCACTGCATTAATACATAAGGGCTGGATTTAAAATAGCCCATTGCAGCCAGGCTCACTTAATTATGGGAAAAAGCCCAGCATTAGTCTCCCAATGGCGGAAAACTTCTCTCGATTAAGTGGGATAGAAGAAGGGGCTGCCACAGGATTCCCAGTCACCAGCGGAGGTGGTCAATTAGGCTCACTAATGAGCCAAATGAAACCCATTACCCCTGAGCCCACTGCAACTTAGTTGTGGCTCAGAGATTAAATGGGAGCTACATGGCTTTCTTGTACCCTCGGAAAGCTGCCCAGCAAACCCTGTTGGTCTTCCGTGATTGTCTCTCTATATCAGGCACTCTGTGGCTAATCGAGAGACCGGGCATCATGAAGGTGTTGAGGGGGAGCCACTCCCATGCCCTTGCCTCCAACCCCCTCCTTCCCCATGACCCCACCCCACCCTCACTCACCCATGGCGTAGAGTCTTACAATTATCCTGTGCCTCTGCTGGGCACAGTGCCACCAGAGCCAGAGCTGCCAGCCTCAGATTGGCTGGCAGCTCTTGGCCGACAGAACTTCGGCCACTGGGGACCTCGATCACAGAAAGGCCTGCCTGTGGCCACTTAAATGCCTGAAAGGCACTTGATTCCGCTGGGCCTCCCTCACAGAACTGACGGAGGATTCCCACTGGTTTTCCGACTGGTGGGCGAGAGCCCCATCGGCCTGACAAAAAAGTGTTTTAGAGGCAAAAATAGTGGAACAGAATTTTCACAAAGATGGCGGTGCCTCTTATCAAAAGAAAAACGGCACTACAAAATAGAATGTAGCCGCATAACACTTTAAAATTAACATGTGATTAAAGACACCAATGGAAATCACAAGGTTCCTACCTTCACTGCGACTTGCAAAGGGCTGGGTTCACCAGGGATACCAGTCACTTGACCTTCATACACCTCACCAAAGGCTCCATGGCCCAGGCCCCTATTAGGAAAATCATTCTGTCAACACTAGTCATTTCCAACTAATAAGCAGCCAATTACAGCATCTACAAGCTTTAAGAGAATCAATGTTTGCAATCCCACACTTCTATTAGAATAAAGATATCAATGGTGAGTAAATGTTGCGATTTGTGATCACAAGAATGAATCAGGTTATAAACTCTTTAAAATAAAGAAAGCTGTTTCTATTTTTAAAAGCATACTTGTACCAAAATATCACCAATTTTTAAGTAAAATGAATAAATGTCATTTTGAATGACAGTGCTTGACAGGTTTGATTAGACATGCCTAAATCCAGCATCAGCAGAGAGGTATTTATAGTCTACACCTGTGAATTCAGTCATTTAATTCAAATTATTTGATCATTCAATTTTTAGCTCTAAACTTCCAATTTGCTGTGTATTTCACATGGTCTAGTTCAGATTCCTGTCTAATTCATGCTGTTTAAATGAAAAAAAAAAAATGACTGAATAATTAGGAGTGGGTTGTACATGCCTCTGCAGTTAACAAGTTCTCCAAATAGGAAATTGCAATGATTAATTTTAACCCAATAACCTGTTCTTATTTATAAATAGCCACTCACTATTGAAGCTGACAAATAATTAGGATTTACTTACGTAGCAGAAATAAAAGCTGTTCGTGAAGTCAACCTTTTCATTACTGGACTCAGTTTTCTTTTTTCTTTTGTCTGGATATTTTTCAACTATTTCAACTCCGCTGGTCAGGCCATTGTATGCTCATTTACTTGGGTGTATTTCAGTTAAACAGTGAAGTTGTTAGTGGACTAGAGAGGCCTTTATACATAAACTATTTGTCCTCCATTACTGTAGTGCATCACTCCAGGATTACCAGAACAAAAAAAGTCCTCTGGAAATCAGTAATCTCTAGGGGACCTAAATGAATAAGCGCACAGGGTCTGACAAGGTTCAAGTTAATTAAATAAAGAGAACGACCCATCTAATTGGGATTCGCTTCTCAAAATCCAGTAGGACCACGCATATTATGATTAAATAATTAGAAGCCTAAGTCAAATAGGATGGTCACAAAAGTATGAATTTAACTGATTTTAGCTAATGATAATGGATTCTATCTTTTAAGTAGAAATATAAAAAAACTTACAGTACACAAAGTGGTCGCTCTACCTATCATCCCTCCTTTCAGGACCTCCCTGAATGTCTGCACTTCCACAGGGACCCCTCCTGCCCTGTCTTGTGCACCCCAGCCTTCACCCACCTGTCGAACCCCCTCCCACTCACTGGGGCCTCGTCTCCTGACCTCGCTGAAAACCTCTCCCTACTTATCTGTCATCTGGCTCCTTTCTCACCTTCATCAAGGACAGGATGCAGGCCTACCAGAGGCCACTGCTCCTGGTGGAGCCTCTTACTTCCCACTTACACATAAAAAGGGGATAATGTCTCAGTGCTGCTGGACTAGAGAGGACAAAAGTAAAAATCACCTCATGCTGTTCCAAAGCACTGACCTCTGCTGAGAGGGGATGCGTGTGAGACTGGCTTTGCTTTGATGTTCTCCTGCAGGAAATTGAGCTGCCAATGCCCTTGCGCATGAACATGCCTGAAGAATTATACCCAGTGCTATAGAATGTGTCTTAAGGGATGAGGAAATTTGAGGGAAAAATAATAACAAAAATAACTGTTTGGTTGTTTATGTTTGTTCCTTACCAACAAGTATCAAGAAAAACTGAGCAACTGCAAAACACCAAGGCCTGAGTTATTTCCTTGGCCTGGGCCCGGGAGCGGTTGGGAAACAGGCCCACGATCGCGATTTCACGCTGGCTGGCCAATTAAGGCCTGCCCAGCGTGAAACGCGTCTTCCCAACGGTCAGGAAGGGCCAGGTGGGGGCAGGAGTCTCCCCAATGTTGACCTGGCAGGCGGTTTAAAATTGGTAGAAGCAGCTTACTGAAGGCTGCCAGGGGAGAATCATTCTGTGGTCTGGAGACTGGAGCAATGGCCTCAACAGCGGCTGGGGGTCAGGCAGGAGGGCAGGTCGGGTGGGTACTCCGATACCAATGCAGATACCAGCACCTCAGTGAGCATTAGATCATTGGCTAGAATGTTGGTGCACAGCAGTGAGGACACTTCACACTCACTTGAGGAGCAGACTGAGGCAGAGAGTGCCCAGGGTGCCGGCATTTGGAGGACTGCTGGAGATCAGGACGATGCTGAGACGAAGGCAGGTGATGAGCCTCTGGATGCTGGATGTCCAGCGGAATGTGCGGGAGGATCTGGCATGCAGGAGATCCATGAGGGTATGCATGACTTGGTCTCTATCTTGGAGGAATCACTGAATGCACTGCCTCCTCCATTGAGAGAGTGGCAACTCTCATGGAGAGGCAGCTCCAGGGACAGAATGAGGGGTTCCTGGGGTTGCACCTGGACTTGCAAGCCCTCACACAGGCAATGACCTCAGGTGGTATCCCAGCTAGGTGCCCCTCTATCAATGGCAAGCAGGGAGGTCCAGAGCGACCTCATATTGGCGCATGACCTGTTTGTCATCTCTGCATACTCCTCAGGTCACTCTGGATGATGGCAGCAGCTCCTCTGCCCCTCTGCCAGTGACCGTGGCATCTGATGAGCTGCAATGACTGGGGTGACGCCAGCCGTGGCACTGGCTGCTCCCTCCCTGGTGGGGCCAGTACAGGCTCCACTGGCCAGAGGATGACTGCCAAGGTCATCATGGCCAACAAGACACCGGAGTCAACAAGCTGCCTCCAATGCCACTATCAGCGATAGGGGGGCACCAAGACCCAGCACTCACAAATGTAAGTTTACGGCACCATGAGAACAAGAGGGACGGGTCATGGGTGATCTTCTGTTCTGCCATGTTTTATTTATGTGTTTACTGGTATGGGCACTAACACCAAATACGGTAATGTTCATTTGTTTTGAGTGTAAAAATTATAGAAATTTTGCTTTTGTCTTAATGGGCTGAGTATGCTTCACCTTTTTATTTTCTTGGAGCAGGGTACGCCAGTATCTAATGCTGGACATGAGTGGCTCTAAACCTTTTGCACAGGTACTGAGTGGACTTTGGGTTCAATTGAAAGGGTCATTTCAGACATCCTGGATGGAGGCTGCAGCCCTGGCATGAGGTGGAAGCAGGTCTTTGGCAGCCTAGCTGAAGGAGCGTTAGATCAAGGCATCCTTGGTGACCCTGGCTCCCTGAAGGATGCAGAGGTCTGCCTCCACACCCTCAGCGTTCTCCTCACTGTGCTCCTCTTCTGACTCACTACCGGATTCATCCTCTGTGGCCTGCGGAGCTGCCTCAACATCCTCTTCCTCCAGGGACAGAGCGAGATTGTGGAGAGTGCAGTGTGCAACCACTATCAGTAACACCCGTTCTGGGGGCTATTGTAGTGCGTCCCCTGAACGGTCCAGGTATCAGAAGCACATCTTCAGGAGACCTATAGTCCTCTCTATCACCGCCCTTGTGATAATGCTGCTCTGCCTCTGTTCTTGTGTGGTGGAGAGGCGTCATAAATCACCTTTTCAACGGATAGCCCTTGTCACCCAGCAGCCATCCATCCAGTCGGGCTGGAAAACTGAATAACCTGGATGCGGGGGAGCCCAGCAATCGCTGAAAACCCTCCGGCTCGTTCAGCCTGGCTGGCCTCGTCCGTACGGAAAAGAGTAAATGTCATTACCTGCCTGAACAGAGCTTCTGTCACCAGCTTGATGCAACTGTGGACAGCTGACTGGAAGACTCCACAAAGATCCCCCGCTGACCCTTGGGAAGAGTCAGAGACATAGAAGTTGAGGGCCACTGTGACCTTCAGAGCCACTGGCAGTTGGAGGTGATCCCAGGCTCAATCATATGACAAATGGAGGTCACAGTCTCCATGGAAAGATGGAGCCTCCTTCGGCATTGCACCTCGGGCATATTGAGGTAGCTGCATCATTGCCTGTAAACCCGGGCAGCAGGATAATGGCGTCTTCTGTGGCTCTTTATGCCTTGGACTACCTGCTGGCTCTGCGCCCCTTGTGCCTGCGCCTCTCCTCCCACAGATCCATCCCTTAGAAGCTGCATTGGGACAGCTGGCCCCTCTCCCTTTTGCCCTCTCTTCCTCCTCAGACGAGGTGCCACCAGCAGAGACCACAATCCCCATTACCAGAGTTACAGAAGGCTGTCTGATACCTGGAAGGTTCTACACGGTCAAAATTCTCCAGGGGCCTTGGAGAAAACAATGGCCAGGAATTTCCCCTGGGCGATTTGGGGGCAGGGCCTGCTCGCCGAGGGGAAAATGACGCGGGATGATGTCGGGAGGAATCCCCGACATCATCCCGGTCCATTTAAATTTTTATGAAGGCGGGTGGATAGCGAGATCAGCTGACCTGTCAAGGGCCAATTGAGGCCATTAACAGGCTAATTAAAGTAAGTAAAGACCTGCCTGGCCAAGCTTAAGGCTGGCAGGCAGGCCAGGAGCCCCAGCGGGGTCCAGATTATTCATGAAACTTCATCCCCGTTTCATGTCCGTTTTGTACAAAATTAATAAAGTTTATGTGTTCTTTATTAACATGCGTAGGCCTTAATTGGCCAGCCCACTTAAAGTGGCGGCGGGGCCCACTTCAGTGGCGGGGGTCGGCTGGCCGCCCACCGCTGAGCCGGTGGGGCCCGCAAGCCATCCGAGGGCAAGATTCTGCCCAATGTGTCCTGAAATGAAGCCTATAAAAGGTAAGAATGAAGCTCAGAACCAAGGTGAAGCTGTCAAGTTCAAATAAGCTACCAGCAGCAAACCATCTCCTAAACTCCTCACTACTCACAACGGCAATGCTGCTGACCCTTTTTGTCTCGCCCTTGGATGAGGTTTTGCAAAACGTGGGCTGCCTGCCTGCCCATTTTGCCTGTGCGATGAGCTCGAAATCGTGTGGGCAACGTAAAATCGAGAACAATTGCCTTTTTATTGGTCTTAAGTGGCCTCTTAATTGGTGGCGGGCACGGCCCTGAAACCCATGAAATGGCCGACCTGAAGACTGCTTGCGTGGAAGACGATGTCGGGACGCTCGCCCAACGCCATTTCACGCCCGATCGGGTCAGGCACGCGCTCTCCTGCAAGGCGTAAAATTCTGCGGCAGGTAAAAGTAATGAAGCCATGGCCCCAAACGTTAACTTTCCTCTGACTCACCTGATGAGGATAATGTTTTTCCGGGAAACCTCTTTGAGATCGCTGATGGAGGTAGTTTTCCCAGCAAAGCAGTAGTTGGGATTGTAGTCAGTCATGATGGTGGAGGTTCGCAGCTTGCTGAGCTTGTAATCAGGACTCTGTAGCTCCATCTGCATGGCTTGCAGCTCTTGGTGCTTGAGGCGGTATACTACAATGAACATTATTTAAAAGGAATTATTTCACCAACACACAAAGAAAAAAGGCATCGACTAGTAATGAGGAAGTGTGGGTCTTACTTGAAATCTTAAAAAAAAAAATCACAAAATGTTGGAAATACTCAGCAGGTCAGGCAGCATCTGTGGAGAGAAAAACAGGGTTAACGTTTCAGGTCTGTGACCTTACATCAGCAGCTTTCTGATATCGTCACAGACCTGCAACTTTGGGCGGAGTCTTGTGCCGGTAATGGGGGTCTTGCAGAGCCAGCGAGACCCCCACACCGCCTCTTTCTGGGAAGGCCCACTGGTAGTGCGTGCCAATCAGGCAGTTGACAAGCAAGTGGCGGGCTTTTCCCCGGGATCAGGACCCAGGTCCCGCCTACCAAGAGTTTCCGGCCAATCAGAGGCTGGCAGCTCTTTTGAACGGCAGGACCACTGTGGCTGCTGCTGGAACGACACCCACCTGAGGCCTGGGATCCAGGCCACAGGTGAATGAAGGTGGGAGGGGGTTCACGGGGGAGTGGGACTTAGGGGAGTCGGCAACCAGGGCAGGAATGTTGCTCTCAGCAGGCCCCCCGATGTCGGGTCTCTCGATCAGGCACTGAGCGCCTTTGAATGAGGGGAAGCCCCGGGAACCGGCAAGCAAACACACCAGGCTGTGCTTGTTATGCATGCTGCACGATGAGCCCCCTGTTTGCTGCAAGGGCCTCAATTAGTGGCAGGGCAGGAAGGTGGTCCTCGGGCCTTCCCGCCACAGATTCTATCAGGTGGAGGCAGGAAGGTAGCAGGGTCCCCATCCTCTACCCTGATACAATATCTCCCCTGTCACCAAACTTGCCACGAGGGAGGGCACAAGATTCTGCCCTTTATCTTTGTTTCTCTCTCCACAAAGGCTGCTTGACCTGCTGAGTATTTCCAGCACCTTCTACTTTTATTTTAGATTTCCAACATCCGCAGCATTTTTGCTTTTACATTCTCACTCATCTTTTTTTTTGGTGCTCCCCAGGGTAAGACTCTGATAACACTTAAAGGCAGCTAGCGACTCTTAAACAGGAGGTGTACGGCAACTGCAGACAGCAGGGAACACTGACAAGTGAAAAATGGTTGTGAGAGATCTAAGGCACCAGTTTGCCAATAGAGCGTTTGGGGGCCTTGCTCCAGGTGTTCAGCAGGAGAAGCAACCCTCTGAAGGACACAAAGCCCTCCAGGAACACCTCTGCCGCCACTGCCTCCGAGGCCATTTCTTCAGGGCAAGTAGCTTTTACCGAAACTGGGACAGAGGGACCTAATTTGGCTTGTCAAAATATACTGGATGAGTAAAAGGGATCCGTGCACATTTCACCACAATGTTCCAAAGGGCTGAACTTACCGATCATGATTCCTGAGAAGGCAAGCAACAAGGCTGCCACCACCACTGACAACACCACTGAAAGCACTAGAGAGAGCGGCAGGTGACCCTCTGGGGGTGCTAGGAAAGAAGAAAGATTGTGAGAAAATTACCAGTAAAACAGCAAATAATTTAATTCCATTCCTTGTCTTCCCTGTTTCCATCCTATTCCTATTTCTGAACCCACACATTGGCCTTTGCCTGTCCATACTTGGCTGGGAGAGTTTTCAGAGGGCTCCAGGTTGCAGAACTCTTCACGACTATTAGCCATTCTTCACCTGTACTAAGACAACAGGCTTCAGTTTGATTGTGCGGCTTGACGCTCTATTCAGTGTTTCTTACCTAAGATATGTCAGTGTTCAGCAGTGATGTCACAGGATACAGCAAAATTTGTACAATACATCTATTCTTTCAGAAAATAAATTCAGCTTTTATTTTGGCAATGATGATGATTAAACTTGCATTATTTGGGATAAATCTGAAAGCGAGTGAAAAAATAACCATGTCAAAAATGATACTCACAAATGCAGGTAACACTGTCTGGAGCCAATATTTTTCCCGATTCACACAAGCAGATGAGTTCTTCTTTAATGTGGTCAAATACACAGTCATTATGTTCGCAGTGGCTGCAATTTAAGTGCAGCACAATTTCAACCTCCCCATGGCTTTCTGTCACTGTGTAGAGAGAGAAACAAATACAAAAAAGAAACAGTGTGAGAGATAATAGATTGATAGACTCATAGACATTTACAGTAAAGAAGGAGACATTCAGCCCATTGTGTCCACACCGGCCAACAAAGATCTGACTACACTAATCCCATTTTCCAGCACTTGACCCATAGCCCTGGAGGCTATGGCAACACAATTGAATATCTAAATACTTCTTTAATGTTAGAAGAGTTTCTGACTCAACCACCCTTTCAGGCAGTGAGTTCTAGACTCCCACCACCCTCTGGATGAAAAAGTTTCTCCTCAACTACCCTCTTAGCCTTCTACCTCTTACCTTAAATCTTTGTCCCCTGGTTATTGATCCCTCTACTAATGGAAAAAAGGCTTTCCTATCCACCATACCATGTCCCTCCTTTATTCTACCCACCAATGCTTTCTCATGCACTCTCTTAGCTTTCCTAATTTCCTTTTTAAGTTCCCCTCTGCGCTTTTTATACTCCTGTAGGGACTCAGCTGTATTGAGCCCTCAGTATCTGCCTTAAGCTTCTCTTTTTTCCTTTATCCTAACCTTTATGCCCCTTGACATCCAGGGTTCTACGGACTTGGTCCCCTCCTTTGTCTTTATGGGAACATATTTGCCCTGTCTTCTCGCTATTTCCTCCTTGAATGCCTCCCACTGGTCCGGCACAGTTTTATCTGCAAGTAGCTGCTCCCAGTCCACTTGAGCCAAATTGTATCTCATCTTAGTAAAATTGGCCTTTCCCCAGTTTAGAACTTTTATTCCTGGCCCAACCGTATCCTTTTCCACAACTATCCTAAATCTAACTGAATTATGGTCACTATCTTCAAGATGCTCCCCTACTGCATTTTTTACTTCTCCCCATATGGCTTCTTTTGATAATTCTTCCAAGATATCGTTCCTCCTCACTGCTATAAATGAGTCCTTGATCAATATTGTCACGCCCTCTCCTATCCCCCTCGCCATCTCGTCTGAATGTTGAGCTGCCAATCCTGTCCTTCTTTTAGCCAGGTCTCGGCCATAGCTATGATATCATACTCCCACATGCCTATCTGTGCCCTCAGCTTGTCTGTCTTATTCTCAGGCTCCTTGCATTAGAATATATTCCATTTAGCCTTGCTAAATTCAATTCTTTCTTATCTAGCCTATGTTCCCTCTGCCTTCCAGACTCACTGACTAGCATTTTAACTTCTAATTCTATATCAGCTTCTCTCCCCTCTGAATTGCTTTTCAGGATCCCACCCTCCTGCCAATTTAGTTTAAATCTGCCCCAGCAGCATTAGCAAACCTACCCCCGACGACGTTGGTCCCATTCCTGTTCAGATCCCGTCCAACTTGTACAGTTCCCGCCTCCCCCAGAAACAGTCCCAAAGCCCCAGGAATCTAAAGCCCTCCCCCCTGCACCATCTCTCCAGCCACGCATTCATCTGCTCTATCCTTCTGTTTCTATGCTCATGACTGCGTGGCAGCAGGAGTAGTCTGGAGATTACTACCTTTGAAGTCTTGCTTTTCAATTCCCTACCTAACTCCCTAAAAGCTGCTTGCTGGACCTAATTTCTCTTTCTTCCCATGTCATTGGTTTCAACATGGACCACGACCTCTGGCTGTTCACCCTCCCTCTTCAGAATGCCCTGCATCCGCTCCATGACATCCTTGACCCTGGCACCTGGGAGGCAAAATACTATCCTGGAGTCATGTCTATGGCCGCAGAAGTGCCTGCCTACTCCCCTCACTAACGAATCCCATACACTTACTGCCCTTCCACACTTCTTCCTCCCCCACCCTGAGCAGCTGGACCACCCACAGTGCCATGGCCTTTGCTCAGGTTGGCCTCCACAGAGGAACTGTCATTCTCACCCTTTTCCAAGGCCGAAAAATAGTTTGCAAGTGAGGTGCACCCAGGGGATTCCTTCATTACCTGCCTGGTCCCCTTCTTCTGTCTGGCAGTCACCCATTCCCTCTCTGCTCGCACTTCCTTAAGCTGCGGGGTGACCACATCCTGAAACGTGCTGTCCACGAACCTCTCAGCCTCATGAATGCACCGTAGCGCCCCCTGCTGCCACTCAAGCTCCAAATCCCGGAGCTCGAGTTGCTCCAGTCGGAGGCACCTCCTGCACACATGGCCATCCAGACCGCCAGGAGCATGTAGGATTTCCCACGTAGCGCAGGATAACCATAGAGACAAAGAGATAGTGAACAGACCAAGAAGGGAGGATGTGAACACATTCGAGAGAGTGCTGAACAGGTTTACAAAAATAGCTCCAGGGATGAGAAACTTGAGCTATGAAGATAGATTGCAGAGGTTGGGACCATTCTCCTTGGAGAGGAGAAAGCTAAGAGGAGATTTGATAGAGGTGTTCAAAATCATGAGGGCTGGACAGAGTAGGTAGGGAGAAACTGTTCCCACTCGTAAAAGGATCAAGAATGAGAGGGCACAGATTTAAAGTGATTTGCGAAAGAAGCAAATGCGATGTGAAAAAAAAAAACTTTTTCACTCGAGTGGTTTGGATCTGGAATGCACAGCCTGGAAATGTGGTGAAGCCAAGTTGAATCAAGGCATTCAAGAGGGCAATAGATGATTATTTAAATAGAAATGGTGTGCAAGGTTACAGGGAAAAGGCAGGAGAATGGTACTGAGTCATAATTCTCATTCGGAGAGCCAGTGCAGACACAATGGGCCGAATGGCCTCTTTCTGCATTGTAACAAATCTGCGACTCTGAGAAACAAAGAGACACAGAGAGGAATAGAAAGCTAAAGACCCAGAGGCAAAAATGAAGAAACAGAACCAGTGACTGAAGGAAGAGGAAAATTAAGAAACAGACAAATAGAGCAAGAGACAGTGTGCACTGAAGACAATGACATGAGCCTAGTGGTTTAAAAATGCCTGAATTACACTGGGGCACAGTTTGATCATCACCATTTGGGTAGTAATCTGGTTAAGATCACCTGCCCATTAACAAATGCACCCAATTTCCTTTATACTTTTCTTGATGCATCTTCAATCATTTGCGAGAAAAGTTCAATACACCAGGAATATCTGATGATGACCTAGGGGCTTTTGCCCAAGTTTCCAATCTCCAGTATTTTAACACTAGCATTACCTACACTCCAGAGTGGGGTATTGGCAGTGTTAAAATAATGTCCAGTGGAAAAGCTAGTCCGTTGTGTCTTGCAGGTAGTTAATGATAACATCCCATTACAATAATAGAACTGTCCACAGCTCTCACATACCTGCGAGTGGTGGGGTGTATATTTCACCCAGTGGACTAATATAAGAAACACCACAGCCACCATCTTTTTCAGGGTGATTATTCTCAGTTGCATTTCCCCCTGTAGTTAATCAGACATGATTCAATTCCCTTGTCATCCTTTCATTCATAAAACAATCACATGACACTGTTTTACTAATTAAAAAAACAGAATATAAAATCAAGATATAATTTTTCAGCAACATTACCTCTGCAAGACTTAAGTATGATTTTACAAAGTAACCACTTCAGCTTCTCAGATGGATCCTTAATGATAAATACCCCTTGTTTGGTTTGAAGCTATAAATATCAGGAGAATCTCACATTTGATTTCCAGCTTGAGCTGAGTTAGCTCTTCTCAACCAGGACAACAATAAATGATGTGATATCTGAAAAAAAAACTCTGCCATTCTTCCTGTTCTCAACTGCTATCTAGTGGGCCCTGATAGGAAGTGTCCATAGGACAGGGTCATGCAGAGTAGTAGCGTTCCCCATTGTTCAACAGCCTGCTGTCAAACAGGGGGCAAGAAATTCATGTGTGGCCAAAAACCAGTGCAAAATGTATACATCCATCACGTATGTGACATTATTGCATTGTGCAGTACACGACTGCCATCTATGCTGCTCTGCACTATTGGGAAACCTGGCATTTGGGAAATATCATATGTTATATTCAGCTGATAATACCTTTCCACATGGAAAGTGATCACCATTAATACAAAGCAAAATACTGCAGATGCTGGAAATCAATTCTAAAGAAAAGTCATCAGTCTGAAACGTTACCTCTGTTTCTCCCCTCAGATGCTGCCAGACCTCGGAGTATTCCCACATATTATTAAAATAATGAAGGGGTTGCATCTTTCAAACACTCATGATTTGTGGACAGCTGATTGGCCAAATTGGCATTTGTCACCAGGGAAGGATTAGGAGGATCCAGCGCCATAAAAATGTGCTGTATACAGATGGTATGACCCATTCCTGTAAGTTGTCTTGAGATCAGCCCACAACACATAGGGTGACTGCTCCCCTTGTGAACTGGATGTGGCAAAGAACAGTTCTCTTGTGATATGTGTAGGTCGTTGTGGTAAGGTGTGTAACAAGGAGGTCCTAGCGTAATGATGTATGTGGATATATTGGTCTCCTTGCACTTATATTTGTTGAGTATATTCAAGACTGAGATCAATGGCTCTAGAGATGCAAAGGGAATCAAGGGCAGGAAAGTGAAGCTGTGGTAGAAGAGGAGCTATAATTCATGTGGCCTACTCCTGTATCTTTCTTATTTTCTTACGTTTGCCCCTCATGAAATTGTATTCCTCATCCAGGTCATGCAACACATTAGAGCCTCCAAAGAAATTCTGAGCTTCATCACTTTAAATATTATTAAAATTGCAGCAGCGAACAAAAATAATGAAACAAATTAAAGGCAAAAGTAAACAAATTTTTAAAATGGCACATTTTCAGCAACAAATTCTTCAGGAATAATGCGAAGATGTAGCTGATAAAACAACCCACACTTTGCAAACAAATTCAGCAACAGCAGTCTCCCTTTACAAGCCCTCCTTGAGGAGGCTGGGTCACAGGATTAATGATGCGTCCATTTAACTTTGGTCAGCTAAGAGCCGGGGTTGGAGTCCACTCAAAAATACTTAAAACCCAGCAAGTTGACAACTTGGATAATTATCAGCCTTTGACTGGCCTCCAGCACAGCCTCTCCCTGTGCACAGCTTGATATTTCTTCTGAAAAATGTGGCATGGTGAAGGGACACCACGTCACAGCAAAAACTCATGCTGAGAAATAACATTTGCCCTTAAACGGCACACATGCCACTGTCCACTAGTGGTTGTATATTTCTTGCTCTCTGATTTTCTCTCTTACCTCAGCAAAAAGTACTTTGCTTTTATTCAGTGAATACTGAAATGGGATTCCCACGAGAATCCGTATCCCAATACCCTGCCATCGTGGCATTGCATGAGGCATTATGCCACACTGCAGCAAAATTAAAGGGGAGAGGCTACAAGGAGGCATGAGAGAAACCTACAGTCCAGACAGAAAAGCAAAATACTGCGGATGCTGGAAAACTCAGCAGGTCTGACAGCATCTGTAGAGAGGAAGACAGAGCCAACGCCTCGAGTCCGTACATGAGAATATTTGCAAACTTCGTATGGATCACTGACATTTCCTATCTCCATATATGGCTACTTAGCCTTAAATGGCCACATCCGTTTAAATTTACCCATCAGTCACAGTACTTCGTGTAAGTTTGCAAAGCTACGCTTAAAATAGACTGGGGCTTACCTATATTATGTGAGTAAAGGTAATGCTGCAATATGGGGTAGAGTCAGCCAGCCTCGTAACAATCAACCAAGTGCTAATAATAATACACCCCACAGCTAACATTCAGTTAGAAAATCTGTTCCGTCCAATCACTGTAAACCACATTCCTTTAGTGATAGCTAGTGTACATATACAGATAACAAACTATAACGAACCTATATACCCTCCACCTCCTCCTCCTGCTGTACAAGCTCCTCCTCCTCCTCCAAAGCCTCCGCTTGTTATCCAGCCCCATTTCTTGATGGCCTGTGGGCAGGATTGTCCACCTTCAGCACCTTCGGTCAGCGATTTGCCAGACCACAGCAGGACAGTGACATCACTCCAACCACCGCCGCCCCCTGTACAAAAACATAAAAGGGACATTAATTACAGGGAAGAAATGGAACCCAAATGGCCTCCATACACTTTGTTCATGCCACAGTCTAAAACAGTAAAATAAAAGCAAAATATCGCAGATGCCGGAAATTTGAAATAAAAACCAAAAGCGCTGGAAAAAAACTCAGCTGGTCTGGCAGCATCTGTAGAGAGAGAGAGACACAGAGTTAATGGGGAGAATTTTCTCCCCGTTGGGCGGGCGGGGGGGGGTGGGTTGTGCAGGAGTGGGCGCGGGTGTGCGCGGCTGGGCACTGCCATTTTACATGGGCAGGCCAATTAAGGCCCGCCCAGCATGACGCACACTCAGAAGCGCTGAGCGTTCCCTGTGTTGGCGGGGTGGGGTGGGGGCTGCCTGAATCAGGCAGTGCGCTCTTTTGCATGTATGCAAAAGAGTGCAGAAATCTCCCTGAGGCACAGAGCTGCCTCAGGGAGATAAGTTTAAGTTTAAAAAATTTTAATATAGGGAAAAAAAATTTTTTTAGGATATGTCCCCTTATGTGAAACTGTCTATGAATTTTATTAAAAATTTTTTCAAACCTTTTAAAACCTTCATGAAGACTGGTCCTGCCCGTGGATGAGGTTCCATGAAAAATGTGAAGGCCGCCTGGGCTCTTTGCCGCACGCCAACCTTAAGGTTGGACAGGCAGCTCAGTTTATTGCTTTAATTGATAGTTAACTGGCCTTAATAGACCTTTGACAGTTCGGCGGGCGCGTAGCCGACTCAGGTGCGTGCCCGCTGAACTGAAAATCTGAATGATGCGCGGTGATGTTGGGACGCACGCCCGATTTCACCGTGTGTCATTTTATGCCTCTTGGTGAGGGAGCCCCCCCCACCTTGCCGAACCGAAGATTCTGCCCAATGTTTCGAGTCTGATATGACTCTTCTTCGGAACAGTCTAAAACAGATTGCACCATTTCACATCTTTTAAATCTCATTTATTTTTAGTTCTTGTTTTCTGTGAAAATGTTCCCTGTTTTGTACATTACTATTAAGAATGATCTTGAGTTTGCTTGATGGCTCAGTTTTCACATGAACTGCTCACTGGTGGTACAAAGACCCATGGATTATATAGTCATTTACCTAATTTGTTATATGTGGAACCTTGCTGTGCGTAAACAGGTTGTCATGTTTGCCTACAACACAACTGACCAATTAATTAATTAATTAATTGCAAAATACCTTGTACATCTGGAGGCTGGAAAGATACTAGATAAATACATTTTTTTTTAACAGGCCTGTAAGGTTCCAGGTGTAAACCATGTTCTGTGCTAAATTAGCTGATTTATGTAGGATGGCAAAAAAAACACAATAACCAATCTATCATGGCCCACAAAGAAGTACAAGGGCAGCAACATGAGAACACCATCTCCTGCAAGTCGCTCTCCGAATCACACACCATCCTGATTTAGAACCATAGGACCATGAAAAATTACAGCATATCAAAGAGGCCATTCAGCCCATTGTGTCTGCACCAGCTGAAAAAAAATCTATCTGCCAGTTCTAATCTCACGTTCCAGCACCCAGTCCATAGCCTTGCAGGTTACAGCACTTCAGGTGCAGACTTGGAACTATATTATTGTTCCTTGCCTGTTGCTGTATCCAAATCCTGGAACCACCTGTGGGTGTGCCTACACCACATGGGCTACAGCGGTTCAGGAAGGTGACTCACCACCACCTTCAAGGGCAATTAGGGACAGGCCATAAACGCTGACCTTGCCAATGAGGATCACATCTCAAGAACACTATCCAGTAAGTTCAACGGAACTGCAATGATGAGTAGGAACTTTTAGGCTGAGAGTTGGATGAGGACAGGATCCTTTTTAATGTTTTCTACCATTGGTGAGCATCCACTTGTCACCGTTTATGCTTGTACACTATGAGGCATCAAGGGATATGGGGAGAGCGTGGAAGTACGGCATTGAGATAAAAGGTCAGCCATGATCATACTGAATGGCACAGCAGGCTCGAAGGTCCGAATGACCTACTCCCGCTCCTAATTTCTACCTTTCTGTGAAAGGCTAGTCAGCTAAGGTAGCAGAGGACAGCCAGTGTCAGTGTGCCTGCAACCCAAAGACACTTGTGTTCACTGGTGTGATGCTCTGTCTTATTTTGCCTCCCTTCCTCCCATCATCTGAATAAGGAACTGCCTGGCTTCTGCTCAATACTTTTTCACAGAATAGAGGTCAGACAGTCACGGCATGGGGTATCATGGATAGAAATTATTACAAAGAACATTCTTAATGAATTCATTATAATAATCTGGATAACTATAATTGAAACAATAAATTGTTTAGTATTTCAAATTTCACTTGCTCTCTGACATTTGTTAAAATGAATAGGCAATGCACAACCAATTTAACGGCTGACTGAGCATCCCGAAGTCATTAATGTCCCTACGACAAGTGGTGTACTCATGTTGATGATGAACCAGACTTTCTTATATAGATCAGACTGGATAAAGTAGGGTTTTTAGTAACTATATCATGTGAAACATTCTGCAATAAGTTGGTTTAAATTTATAACGAAACATACCTTAGCAAGAATAGAGCTTTTGTGATAGGACGTTTAAGATGCAGTACATGAAGGAGATTCCACTGTGCAAAATAATTAATATGCATCAGGTAATAATGGACAACATCTTTCAAGAGTGTCAGTGTTGCCCGTAAGGTAAAATGGTGTGTGTGTGTGTGTGTGTGTGTGTGTGTATGTCACTGGTGCTGGTAGTGAGCAACTAAGCAGTTTGAAATGATTAATTTAGAATATAATTCAAGAAACGTGTGTAACTCAACATTAAAAGATTGTAAGTGAAATTTTAACAATAATTTATTTGTTAAATATGTCATGACATCAGGGAGTGTGCTATTAATAAATATGAAAAGTAAATTGCAACAATACAGGCATAGACTACACAGCTGCAGCTTTCTCTCCAGAGCATCAATAATTTTGGCGAGGGCGCTGTTTTTTAAATTTATTCAAGGCCTTCATGCAATTTTTTTTTCTATTTGGTCCCTTCAGTTTCTTGAGATGTACTCTTGCTGGTTCCACAGGTTTTGGGGTACATCATTCAAAATGGCCATTCTTGGAATGTCAGCCTTGCTAGTAAAGGAATATGTGTCCCTGAAGTTTTCCCAACTGTGGGTCATTTTCCAAGGTTTCTACAGAGTCGTCTTAAACTACCTTAAGACCAGAATCATAGTTGGTTGATCAGGAAAACTGTGAAGAAATTCACAACCTCAGTCACTTCAGCCATGGCGACATATTATTGCTGAGGCTGATTCTATCCTTGAACTATATCCATACAGGGGTTCTTCCCTGATCACTTTCCAGAGTCATTTTGTTTTCTATTCTAGGGACACTGAGTTCAGTTTTAGAAACCCTAAGTAACTCAGCACAAACCACAATCAAAATATGTTTGCTCCTACATCTGAAATATGTTTAATGATGCTCACCCTGACTCAGTGATAACACTTCTGCCCCTGTTAGAAAATCATGGGTTTGTGGCTTCACTCCAGAGAGTTGAACAACTAATCTAAACCGACATCTCAGTGCAGCTTCGCGGGAGTATTGCCCTCTCTTGAGTTGCCAACTTTTGGATGAGGCATTAATTCAAGCTCCTTTTTTGCATTTGTGCATGGAATGTGGGTGTCACTAGCTAGGCCAGCGTTTACTGCCCATCCCTAATTGCATTTTAAGAGTCAACCACATTGCTGTGGGTCTGGAGACCTAAAGGACATTAGTGAACCTGATTACTATTTTTTTAACGACAATCAGCAATGGTTTCATGGTCATAATTAGACTTTTAATTCCAGGTTTTTATTGAATTCAAATTTCACCATGTGCTGTGGTGAGATTTGAACCTGGGTCCCCAGACTATTACCCTGGCTCTCCAGAATACTGGTCCAGTGACAATACCACCATGCCACTACCTCCCCCAAGATGTGATGTGCCATCACACATAAATGAAAAAGGTCCTAAGGCACTTTTCTCTAAGAAGGTAAGGTATTTTGGCCAACATTAATCCCACAGACACCACCAAAAGTAAATTATCCTGTCAATAATTGGATTGTTGTTTGTGAGATCATGCTGTGCACAAATTGGTTGCTTGAATTACAAGAGGGACCACACTTCAAAAGTCCTTCATTGGCTGTAAAGCACTTGGGGATGTCCTGCAGTTGTAAGGTTCTTGTGCTTTTGACAGCCTTGGTCTCTATTAAGGTGTAAGGAAAAAGCTATCTTAAAGGGTTCTCTTGAATGCCATTGTATTTCTGTGCTTAGAGTTACAGGGTAGAGCTTAGGGTCAGAATAGCAATGTTCAGTAATGTCATAGATAATATCAGAAAACAAGCAGAAAGGAGGGTAAATATTATACATAAAATACAGTGGAAGGCACTTCAAAATGTCATTGATTTTTTTTTATGAAGCTAGGACAATTTTGAAATGTTAAAGTCAAATTTGGAATAAGGTGATCTTTCTTTAAGGTTTCAGAATTACTGTTGAGGCTGAATGAAATACTTAGATTTGATTTGTTCATAGGGACGGGTAACAGTACGAAGTAGGTGGATTAATATTTGCTTTCTCTTATGACTGAAAATGAAAATTCACAAAATAATGGAAGCCACTTACTCATTCTTCTCACAATCCCACATCAAATTGTCTAATTGCTTCTTGAATGATTGCAAAGATTTTTCCTCTCCAACCCAGAAATTAATGGAAAATCAGTGGCAGTACAGCTGTGGCCATTTTCAGGAGACCCTATGGGAATAAGTCCCAATTGGGCATTTACCTTCTCGCCATTGGGCTTCCTGGCTCCTGTGAGGATAATTTACCTCCAGAGATCCTGGTGTGGGGCGGATATCCCACCCTGAAGAGCTGCTGGACAGTCAGAGGCTGGCAGCACGGCCTAAATCCGTGATCAGTGATGGAGCCCAAATAAAGGTGAGTAAAGCCAACTCACCAGGGCCAGATAGGAAGCCCCCAGCGAGGTGGGTGGGGGGGGGGGAGGGGGGGGGGTGTTGATTTGAAGGTCATGAGAGGTTTTACACTGGGTTTCTCCCTTCTGCTAGTGGGTGCCTCCACCAGGCATGGTGTGCCCTGCAAGGAGAGAGTTCCTTCCTAGGCACCAGACCTAACCATCAAGATATTCCTGCCTCCAGGCAGGAAGGCCATCTTTGAGCCTTCCTGCCCTGGACTTGTTCGGAGGAAGGTGGGAAGGGGGTGGGATCTCCACCCTGCACCTTCCTACCTAATCACACTGCCTCTCAATTCCAAATCCTGCCTATGGAGGCCATTAAATCCCACCCTAGGAATTTATCATTGGGCAGGCAGTAGGGTAAGTTCCAATATCAAACAAGAGAAAGCCCCATTAACATATCCAAATGTGGCCAAAGTGGAGCCAGGATGTTGCCTCAATTTTGTACCTTTAGTTCCCCATTTGCTAGGCCTTGTTCCTACCCACAAACCATGGGGAAATTACTGAAGGCAAGTGCTTCTTTTAAATATCTGAAAGGTTTATCTGTTGATATCATCTACTACTCATGAGTTTATTGTCGCAAAGAGGCTAGATTTTTGTCCCTTAGACACATTGCTGCAAACGCCACTAACTTCAGCTACTTGGAGGAATGGGAGGAGTAGAAAGGACACACTCATTCTGTGGGAGGGCCAGGACGTGCTAGGAAGCTTACCCACACCTGTCCTTGCTCTCCCAACTAAGCAGAACTTTCTTGCGCTTAACTGAAAAGGAGTGTAGATAGAGGCACAGCTTCTCAAGGAAGCAGTAGCAGATTGCGTCATCTGGTCCAGGATGACTCTCAACCAATTTCCAGGATTAATACTCATGTGAAGAATGAATATCACCACAGACTGGATGGCCCAAACAACCTATTTCCATACAATAGTTTCTTTCTAATACACTTTTGATAAAATAATGGACAGATTTTTTTTTTATTCGTCCATAGGATGTGGGCATCCCTGGCATAGCCAGCAATTATTGCCAATCCTTAATTGCCCTTGATAGAAGGTGGTGATGAATTTCCTTCTTGAACCACTGCAGCCCATGTGGTGCAGGTATATTCACAGTGCAGCTGGGGAGTGAATTTCAGGTTTCTGATCCAGCGACAGTGAAGCAACAGTGATATATTTCCAAACTAGGATGGTGTATGGCTTGGAGGGGAACTTGCAGTTGGTGGTATTCCCAAGTGTCTGCTGCCCTGATTCTTTTGGGGGCGTCCATGGAGCTTAGGGGTTTAGGTTGTAGGTTTGGTGGGTACTGTGATAAGAGCTTTGGTGATTGCTACAGTACATCTCGCAGATGGTATACACTGCAGCCACTGTGCATTGGTAGTGGAGGGACTGAATGTTTCAGGTGTTAGATGAGGTTCCAATCAAGCAGGCTGCTTTAGCTTGGATGGTGTTGAGCTTGTTGAATGTTTTGCAGATATCACTCATCCAGGCAAGTGGGGAGTATTCCACCACACTCCTGACTTGTGCTTTGTGGATGTAGTATAAGGGTTTGGCACATAAAGAGTTAACGTAGGACTAAGTACAGTTCTGTCCACACAGTATAATGTTGGACAGAGCCATGTGTAGAAGCAAGCATGGAGGCAGCTCCCAGCTTGGACCTTTACTGCACCTATGTATATAGTTTCTAGTAGTTAATACATACTTACTGTTGAACCACCTAAGACTACAAATACCTTAGTAAGGCCTACTGAACTACACCCAACACCTTATAACAGTGAAAAGGCTTTGGAAAGTCAGGAGGTGAGTTACTCACCGCAGAATTCTCGGCCTCTGGCCTGGTCTTGCAGCCACTAGTCTGTGAGACTTGTGGAATTTAATCCCAAAGCACCAGGGTAATATGATTTAATAAAAACTGACCTTTTACAGGTCAGTTACCTTTTACATGGAATTAGATAACCTCTATTCCAAAATAGCAAATCTTCTGACTCACTGCAAGCAATACCATGGTCATTTATGAATGTTTGAGAAAAGATAGCCAAAACCAATAAAGATGAGTTGAAAATTGATTTCTTCTCAAGTCTTGGAAGTTTAAATTCATTTTTTAAAACAGACAGGCATTTAGTGTAATTTGTTTAAACCTTTTTTCACCTTTTGAATGGAGTGATTGACAAAACTGATGCACACAAATTATATATTATGGTGAACTGTTCTAACACTGAACGCTAAGAAATAGGAGCAGGAGTAAACCATATGCCCCCTCAAGCCTGCACCACGATTCAATACAATCATGACTGATCTGCTGCCTCAGCTCTGCTTTCCTGCTCACTCTCCACATCTCTTGGTCCCCTGAAAAATCAAAATCCATCCATCACAGCATTAAATCTACTTAATGATGCAGCATCCATAATCTTCTAGGGCAGACAATTCCAAAGATTCACAACCCTTTCATTGAAGAAATTTTTCCTCTTCTCAGTGCTAAATGATCAACCCCTTATCCTCCGTGTTTTAGATCCCTCAGCCTGGTGAAACAACCTCTTATTGTCTACCTTGTCAAGCCCCTTCAGAATCCTAAATGTTTCAATAAGATCACCTCTTATTCATCGAGCTCCATAGAACCATAGAAAAGTTGCAGCACAGAAGGAGGCCACTCGCCCCATCTTGTCCATGCCAGCCGGAGGACACCCAGGTGCCCTTTCTAATCCCACTTTTCTGCACCCGGCCCATGGCCCTGCAGTTTACAGCACTTTAGGTGCAGATCCAGGTACTTTTTAAAAGAGTTTAGAGTTTCTGCCTCTACCACCAACTTGGGCAGCGAATTCCAGACACCCAGTACCCTCTGCGTAAAAATGTTCTTCCTCATGTCCCCCCTACACCTTCTGCCACTTATCTTGAGTCTCTGTCCCCGGTTCTAGAATTCTCTATCAAGGGAAACAATATAGGTCCAATTTACTCATCCTCTCATCATAGGGCAACCCTCTTATCCCAGGAATCTATCTAGTGAACCTTTGCTCTGCTGCCTCCAAGGTAAGTATATCCTTCCTCAGATATGGAGACCAAAACTGTGCACAGTACTCCAGATGTAGTCTCACCGCCCTGCATAATTACAGCAAGACCGCCTTATTCTTGTGCTCCAATCCCTTTGCAATAAAAGCCAACATGCCATTTGCTTCTTTAAAAGTGTCAGCAATGGTTCAGCTGGTGCAATCTTGCCTTTGAGTCACAAGGTTCTGGGTTTAAGGGCTTGAGGACATAAATGTAGGCTGACAGTCGAGTGCAGTACTGAGTGAGTGCTGTATTGTTGGAGGCCATCTTTCAGATGGGATGTTAAATTGAGGCCCTTTCTGACCTCTCAGATCCCACGGTACTATTTTGAAGAAGAGCAGGCGAGATATCCCCAGTGTCCTGGCCAATATCTATCCCTTATTCAACATAAAATACAGATGATCTGGTGATTATCATATTGCTGTTTGTGGGAGCTTGCTGTACAAATTGGCTGCAGTGATTCCTACACCACAACAGTGACCACACATCAAAAAGTACTTCATTGCCTGAAAAATGTTTTCAGACACCCATTGGTCATGAAAAGCACCATATAAATGTAAGTCTTTCTTTTAATTGCTTGCTGTACTTGCATGTTAATTTTCTGGCTGAGATTTTCTGTCCATGAGGGTTGTGAACCTGAAACTGAGGCCAGTTCTGGGCTTTTAACCTGCGTGACATGTTCCAGGCATGGCCCATCTGGATTTTTAAAGGACCAGGCCAATGAATGGAAAGGAGTGGGGCTCATCATCCAATTAAGGAGGTGGGTAGCCTCCCAAGGATGGAGCGCCAATGGAGGCCCTCCAGCACGGACACTGGCCAAGGTGGAAGCTGCTGATTCATGATGGTGAGAGAGAGAGAGCACAAAAGATGAAATGGTCAGCTATTTAAAAACTTAAGAGGGTCGCAGCTGCCTGGCTGTGATTCTGGAGGGACAATTGCTCCATCAGACAGCCAGAGACTGCCGCTGCAGCTCGGCGGACCTGCTGTGGGTGGGGGCCCTTTGCTGGATTAATCATAGCCCGCACCCACCCTGTCCCAATGTGCATCCACTGTGGTTGCCTGCCAATGCCTCTTGCCTGCATTGCTGACTGGAAATCCTGTAATTGTCCCTAATTTCCCTCAGTTGGCTACCTGCCAATCCGGCCTTGAGCTGGCTTTTCCAAAAATGCCTTGGGATTGAGATTGTGGCACCAAACTGGCATGACAGCCAGTAACGTGAAATTACGGGCGTGCCTACCTCCAATCCAATCCCAATCTGCTTCTAAATTTCAGCCCTCTGTGTTCCATGTACAAGTATACCAAAATCACTCTGAATCAACATTTAAAAGTTCCAATCCTTTTAAAAAATATTCTGCTTTTCTATTCTTGCTCCCAAGGTAAATAATCTCATACTTCCTCACTTAAACTCCATCTGCCACCTTGTTGCCCACTCATCTAACCTGTCTATATCTCTTCACAGCCTCTTTGTATCCTCCTCACAGCTTATATTCCTATCTAGCTCTATACCATTAATCTAAGGGCCACAAGCTATAAATTGGAAAGTCAGGAGTAAGAATGGAAGCCAGGTATAACAGTTTTTACATTAAGGATTTTGAGCTTGTTGATTAAGTTATCATCAAAAGTAATTGAGGCAAATGGCATAAATGGATGCAAGAGGCAACTGAATAGTGAAGGCATTGAAGGATGTGATGAGAGGAAGTAAGGTTGATCTATGGAAAAGGAATGTATTGCTGGGTCCAATGATCCTTTCTAGGCCCTGGATTCCAGTAGATTCTGGACACTTCCATAACTGTTTCTGGCACTTTTTTTGTGGTTATGTGGTAGCGGATATCCATTCTCCCAACCTACCAGAGGCCAAGCATTCTGTCTCAGCTTTACACTTTGGCTGGTTGTGATTAGCAACTCCACATGGGAGGAAAGCAGTGCTGAAATGTCAGCAGGTATTGTAATTTACATTCGGGTTGTCTAGTTCAAAGCGCAACGTACTAATTTGTCATGTCAATGATCCACTGCAGTCATTCATTGAAGGAAGGACAGACTTGAGTTCACACTGAGGCCAATGATTTAGAGCTGATTAGTCACACAAATTACACATTACTTTAAGTCACCTTAAGTAACATTTACAAATTATATTTGAGGCAATAAAATACAAATATTATGCTGTAGTAGTTTTTGTTAAATTGTCTGTGATTTGAAGTGCTAATGGCATATCAAAGATAATATCTACAGAGTGGTTTGCAGAGAGACTGTTTGTGACATTCCAAATTGCATGTGAATTGGTGAAATGGGATATAACACCAATGTGTCAGCAATCTACTTGAAGTAATTATAAGGAGATCAATAAGGCTAAGGGCTGAAGGATTTAAGGCTTCATAAATTAAGGAACTTTACAGCGTGATTGCTTTGCAAGGTCATGTTATTCCCACAATATAAGAACATTACAACAATTCTTTTGATAACAGGTGAAAAACTTCTTCAATTCAGCCTGAGGCCTACGAAAGCAAAAGTTCTAGGGACCTGAATTAAAGAGGACAACAGTAAAGAGGACAACAGAAGAAAGCAGTTCTTCCCCCTTCAAATTGTTAGGTAAAATTATGAATTGCCTGATCACTAACTTTTGCTGGAAAGTGAATGTTTGTGGACATTGATTGGGGATTGGATTGAGCATGATTGTGATGCCTTCCATAGTTAAATAGACCACCTGTACGGATTCATGCATGAAGAGCGACCATTTGGGCAATGCTCTGATATGTGGCCAACACCTGTGAAACTGTACCACCCTCAGGAAGAGACACATTTGAAGAAAATAAAAAGCTAAGCTATCTGAACTTACTGTCTAAAATTCATCCAGAAGCCAAAACCTCAGTGGAATAGATCCAGGCAAATTGAGTTAAAGCTGAGAATATTCACATTAGAATAACTATAAAGTTGAAAACAAAATTCAGTTTTATACTCATGTGCTTGCGTGATAATACATTACTCTCGACTTCAGCCTATGGGCAGGCTGATGTGGAAGAAATCCAATGACACTTGTCTTTGCCTAATGCTGACCTTCTTCAGTTAAAAGAAAAATATGCTTGGCTTTTTTTTGTTTCCTTAGGAGATGATTCCAGAGATGTTTTGGTGCTCCAAGCCAAAGAGGACATCTTAGCATTCAAAGCATAGATACAAATTCCCTTCTAAAATATATGATACAGGACTAGAGGGAATGGTATTGAAATTTGTAAGGGGATTCCAAAACAGTAGGCATAGTGAATTCTACAGAAGAGCAAAGGAAGCTATTAAAGGACATCACTGACCTGCAGCACCTGACATCCCATTCACACCTGGAACAGAGGAATCAGTTTCTAGCATCTCTTCAGGGAAACTGGAATCTTTACTCAAATAGGCTTTGCCGCCTCCACCCGCTGCTATCAGCAATGGTATTGGTTCTCCATTATCCATCTGGAATATTTCAGGGATGCAAGCACAATTTTTAAATACAGTTAAATAAAACATCAAACATTTGCTGCACAGAAGGAGACCATTCAGCCGATTGTGTGTGTGCTGGCCTAAAATGAGCTTTGCAGCCTCATTCAACTTTCCAGCTCTTGGTTTGTAGCCCTGCAGATTACAGCACATATCCTAGTATATTTTTTAAAATGCAGTGAGGGTTTCTGCCTCTACCACCCTTCAAGCAGGGAGTTTCAGACCCTCACCACCCTCTGGATGAAAACAATTATCCTCAAATCCTCTCTAATCTTTCTGCCAATTCTATCAAAACCATCCATAATTTTGAACACCTTTATGAAATCTTCTCTTAACCTTCTCTGCTTTAAGGACAGCAATCCTATTTTCTCTAGTCACTCCACAAAACTGAAGTCCTTCATCCCAGGTACCATTCCAATAAACTTCCCCTGCACTTGCTCTAAGAATCTGACATCCTTCCTAAAGTGCAGTGCCCATAATTAATGACAACACTCCAACTAAGGCCTAAATGGTGTTTTTAGGTGTTTGGCGTAACTTCGTTGCTTTTTACTCTATGGTCCAGGCCCAGTGGAGGCGGAAATGGGGTGAAACTATCTCAATATCTTGCATAACCTTTTTGCGGGTCAGAAAGCATTGGTCACGTCTCCACATGCACCTCTTCTGAGGACAGTGTTGACATTCTGAGCCCTATAGAAAGTTCAAATTTCCTTGCTCCTTCCCTGCTATTTTCCTAAGCTGGTGCAGTTTTTGGAAATCCTAATAAAACCAATCTTATTAGAAAGTTCTTTACCACTTGGGAGAGCCTAATGAGGAGTCAGAAACATTCTGACATATAAGTATTAAATCTTTGGACAATTTCAAATGTCACTATTAGATATTGTACTGGGATGTAGACGTGTTTCAACTGCAATGATACATCATAGGGCTCTGTCCTGAAAAGCTAAGGTGACCAATAAATTGACCAGTATTGTTTAAGTGTTAAGATTCATTAGAGTACTTTTCCCATTGGGAAAAGTGCTATCATGCATTAAAAATGAAGAAAACACTGCTTGGAATCTCTTGTGTAATAATTTGAAGTAACTTGAATGCGCAGAGTACTTTTAAATGAAAAAAAACCTTCAGCAGCTTTCACTTGATAACCACTTGTTCTTGGACTGCTTTGGTTGCCAGGATGTCTGGTGTAGCTTAAAAAAAGACCATGGGGATAATTTTGACGTGCGTAAAATGAAGCGTGGTGACATTGGCCATGCATCATTCAGATCTTCTGTTTGGTGGGCGCGCGCCAGATGTGGCTGTGCACCTGCCAAACTGTCAAAGGCCTCTAAAGGCCATTAATAAACTAATTACACTAATCTCAATGCTGCCCATCCAACTTAAGGTTGGCGGGCAGACAAAGAGCCCAAACTGCCTTCGCGTTTTTCATGAAACCTCATCCACGGGCAGGATGAGGTTTCATGAAGGTTTTATTAAATCAATAAAAAAAATTTTGACAATTCATAAACATGTCTCAGCTCATGTGGCACTGTCACATGAGGGGACATGTCTGAATAATTTTAATCTTTCTTTTTTTCAAACTTTATAAAACTGAACTTTATCTCCCTGAGGCAGCTCTGTGCTTCCTGGAAACTTCTGCGCTCTTTCACATGCATGTTGAGCGCTACCAGGCATACGTCATGCTGGGCGGGCCTTAATTGGCCCGCCCACATAAAATGGCGGCATGCAGCCAATCATGGGCGGTGATTGGCTCCACGCCTACTCCCAACCGGCCCGCCAGAAAATTCTGCCCTATCTGGGTTTTTTTTCCAGATTCAATAGACTCAATTGTTTATATTTTCCAGGATTTGTTTGACACTGAACCCATTATGAATGTTTGGCTGAGTTTCAAAAGTTATAACCACTTATCTCAACAGGGGGCTGTGTTCAGATTTTGGTCCACAGTTTTAAGAGGTTATTAAAGGATTATCTCTCTTTGATGTGGCAAGTGAATAGGTGTTTCTTTATTTTTACGACATATTGACCATTTGAGGGGATTTATTTTTCTGAATGGCTTTTTTGATAGAGAATTTTTTTCAATATGAAATGTGCTTGAATGACAGCTCTATTAGATTGTTATAAGTTTTTTTTTAATGTCCATTTCAAAGACATCCTGAGGTCTGCCTATGGTGGATACTGGGTGACTGGCTATGGAGGATATATGGCAAGCATGAAGCATGCATGGGGAGAATACGAGGGGGCATGGAGGGGCATGGGGAGCGTGAGGGAGCATGGACATGGGTGGGGGTGGAATGGGGAAAGGGGTGAAGTTTACTGGGCATAAGAACAATACTGGGATCGGGGATACTGTTACTGAAAACCAAGGTGGACCTTCTAACCAACCCACATCCACATCCGTATTCCTTTTGCATTGCATTGCAACTCGCAAAACCCAACCCCTCCCTGCCCACATCTCTCAGAGACAAACATAAGGCAGGAATGGGGTTTGAAGGTCCCTTCATGTTTTGGAAGCTGCCAAAGGATCCAACTCACGTTTTCCTGTCCTTACATGAAAATATGGCCCTGTGCCTCTATGTATAAAGCAAGGATCTCATATGCTCTTTAATAGCCTTCTCAACTGCTCCTGCTACCTTCAAAGATTTATGTATGTCCCAGGTCTCTCTATTCTTATGTTCCCTTTAGAATTGTACCATTTAATTCATAATCCTTCTCTTCATTCTTCTTATCAAAATGTCTCACCACAGGTCTTTGCATCATATCTCAATTGCCATATTTTTCCCATTTTACCAGTCTATGTCCTCCTGAAGTCTATTACTATTCTCCTCATGGTTTACTATATTTCCAACTTTTGTGTCACCTGCAAACTTTGAAATTATGCCCTGTTTAATCAAGGTCAGGTCATTGATATATATCAACAAGAGCAGTGGTCCTGATATACTGCTGTACATCTCCCTCTATTCTGAAAAACGACCATTCACCATTCCTCTTTGCTTTTGGTCCCTTAGCCAATTTTATATCCATGTCCCTTTAATTCCATGGACTTTGATTTGCCAATAACATGCAAGATCACAGGAGGCTGCAATTACAGCCTTTGGGTCACACTATTGTATAGATATTAGGTGATAAAAGTCTTTTCCAGAGTATATGGTAAGTAAGATGTACTTACAGGAGTGATCAGTGACACCAAGCCCAAGAGAATATCCAGTGCAGATGTGAAATTGTAATAGCTTCATTTAAATCAATTGTAAGAATGCTTCTTATCAGGAAGAACACTTTAGGCTTATCTAATAAGCCTCAGCAGTAAACTCAGCAGTAAAGTGCCACAGATCTTACAATATGGATCTGTGCCAGACATTCAAATTCCCCAGCACTCCTACACACCAGCTTCTGTAACTATAAATCCTCCCCTCATGTTTTCTGATTAAGACGACTGGAACCACACAATTCGGTCCAAAGGCAGAATCAAAAGCATTCCCTGTCTGAGGCGAAAGAAAACATTTGCCATCATTCAGTACTATTTGCAGAACCCTACTTGAAATGGAATATTACATTAAAAATAAAATTTCTTCTAAGGCTCTTTAAGTGGCTTGGATTTTTGAACTTGGATGTGCACTTGAAGCGCTGTAACCTACAAGGCTGCAGTGTGGACACAATGGGTCAAATGGCCTCCTTCCCTCCTGTAAATTCCAGTGATTCGATGATTTCTGATTGATAAGATGGTGGATGCCTTTTTAAAAAAAAATCTGTGACGAACCAAGCTATTATAAATCCTCACCTTGAAAATGAACGTGGCTCCTCCACCTCCTCCTCCACCTCCTGCCCACTCTGTGACATTGCCATTTGCTTTTAGCTCCTCTTCAATTACATTATTCTCTCCCAAGCAAACATTCTGGATGGTGGGATTAGCCTTCAAACAAAACAATGAACAATGTAATTCTGAGTATACCATGTGCCTGGACCAACTGAGTCACTGAGGTAAAAACTTAAAAGAAGAGATTTTCTCAGAGTAGAACAAAATTAAAAATCCAATTTGATAAGCTGGAAAACACTAATAGTTACATTTCAATCTTAGCCATTAACATCTCTAGAAAACTGTATTTCAGGTTATATCTTAGACTTTGGCATGCTGTACACTGGAAACTCATTACATCAATATCATTTCAGTTACATCTCAAAACCTCAATGTGAACTTTGGTTCTGGACTTAGTTATTGTTAATGAATTATTTATTTTTGCATATGAATTAGGCTGGAAAATTATGAAACAGCATATAGAGTATATATTCAAACTTACAAATCCATCTTAATGGGGAGATAGCTGCCTTAATGAGAAGGATACGAAGGATCCAAAATACCAGAGCTCAACTTACTATGTCATGGACTGATACATCACAAATTTATAGCTTCCTATATATAGGAACATGGTCAAGTTGCTGAATTGATTGAAAAAAATGGAATACTTGAAAAAAAAACAGTGCTAAACAAATCAGTGCAAAATGGAAAAAGCAGTAGGGTGGTGTTGTCTATGTAAAAGTGAACAAAATAACAAGACAGTGATGAGTGGAAACGACCAGAAAAATATGTGTCTTGCTGGCTATATGGAAGCCGAATAGAATAATGCTTAATAATAGAATAATGCTTCTGTCCAGGAAAACAAGATTTACCTTAGACCAATGTTTTTCAACTAGATAAACTTGGGTGCAGGGTTAGGATCCTGAAAATTGAAACTGAGAACCATGCTTGAGAAAAATAAAGAAGATTAGAAAAATCAGGAAGGATAGATTAGTTGATGCAAAGTTGGGTTTTAAAAGGTTGTAAGATTGGAGGAGGAGGAAAAACCTAAGGGAGATAAGGCACTCAACAATTTTGAAGACCTGATGAGGATATTAATGTTGGGAAGAGGAAGATCATGAAAGATTTAGAAAGAACAGGCCATCAACCATATAGTATAGTGCGCTTGCACGTAACTGTAGGAGCCGCACTGGTGTAGGCCTGAAAGCACTAAGCACCATTTTATTCAGGAATTGTGCATATCTTGGAAACATCCATGAAATGGTAATGTTGGAAAGAAAGACTTAAGCAAAAGCCTTAAAACAATGAAAAAGAATATGAACAGATATATTAATCCCAGAGTGTAAAATGAAAAGGAGCTGAGATCACTGATTTGCTGAAGTACCAGGGGACACACATTAACTCAGATCTAAAATAGAGCGTTAAACTGGATATGAGAGTCATAAAAACACAGCAATATCTTTGTTTCAAAAATAAGCCTAGGGAGTTTGATGCAGACATTGGAATCATTAAAATGGTTTGTTCAGGGGCAGTTAAAAACTTTCATTACCCATGGCCTCAGTGGCTAGCAAGATAAAACAGATAAATTAAGAGTGTCAAACTCAGCAAATCCTGTGATGTTCCAAACGCTTCATACAAGAAAATATTGGGATAAAGGAAAACAGGCCAAAATGAGCAGCAGGATTTCTTCAAGCTTTGTTTCAGAGCCCCCAAAATTCAGATATCCGAGATTTGAAACACACAGATTACAGGCTAGTGGGTAAACCCAAAATAAGATGTTACTCATTAGCTGTTTGTTAAAGCAGCTCAGAACACTGTATTATAGATTGATATGATGTATATTTATGGCTGACAACTTTCAAGGTCATATACTTCTGATTTCAAATGTGCCGCCTTAAGCAGTTCCTGCATATAGATCAGGCACTCTATTGAAATAGCCTAAAATAATTTAAGACCAAGGGCAGAATTTTCACCACCATATAGGGGCAAGAACAGAGGAAGGCAAGAGGCCCTGTTGGCCACTGTGCCAGCACCATCTTGTCCATGGGCCATTTCCCTGAAGGTAGGATGAGGGCTGATAGTCAATTATGGTAAGTGAATGGCTGACTAAGGCCAATTATCAAAGGCGAACATAGAAACATAGAAAATAGGAGCAGGAGTAGATTACTCAGCCCTTCAAACCTGCACCGACATTCAATATAATCATGGCTGATCCTCTATCTCAGCACTGTACTCCCGCACTCTCCCCATACCCCTTGACGACTTTGGAGTCCAGAAATCGATTTATTTCCTTCTTAAATATATTCAGAGACTTGGCCTCCACAGCCTTCTGTGGTAGAGAATTCCACAGGTTCACCATCCTCTGAGTGAAGAGGTTTCTCCTCATCTCAGTCCTAAATGGTCTATCCCATATCCTGAGACTGGGACCCCTTGTTCTGGACCCCCCAGCCAGAGGAAATATAATCCCTGCAGCCAGTCTGTCCATCCCTGTCAGAATTTTATATGTTTCAATGATCTCTCCTCTCATTCTTCTAAATTCCAATGAATACAGGCCTAGCTGGCCCAATCTCTCCTCTTACGACAATCCTGCCATCCCAGGAATCAGTCTGGTGAACCTTTGCTGCACTCCCTCCATGGCAAGTATATCCTTTCTTAGGTAAGGAGACCAAAACTGCACACAATACTCCAGGTGTAGTCTCACCAAGGCCCTGTACAGCTGCAGTAAGACATCCTTGCTCCTGTACTTAAGTCCTCTCACAATGAAGACCAACATACCATCTGCTTTCTTAACTGCTTGCTGCACCTGCATGCTTGCTTTCTGTGATTGGTGTACAAGGACACCCAGTTCCCTTTGTTCATCAACATTTCCAAATCTATCACCATTTAAATAATACTCTGCCGTTCTGTTTTTTCTACCAAAGTGGATAACTTCACACTTCTGCATCTGCCATGTATTTGCCCACTTACTCAACCTGTCTAAATTGCCTTGAAGCCTCTTAACACCCTCCTCATCGCTTACATTCCCACCAAGCTTCATGCCATCAGCAAACTTGGAAATATTACATTTGATTCCCTCATCCAAATCATTGATATATACTGTGAATAGCTGGGGTCCAAGCACTGATCCCTGCGGTAGCCCACTAGTCACTGGCTGCCACTCCGAAAAAGACCCCTTATTCCTACTCTCTGTTTCCCATCTGCTAACCAATTCTCAATCCATGCCAACATATTAACCCAATCCCATGTGCTTTACTTTTACACACTAACCTCTTATGTGGTTCTTAATCAAAAGCTTACAGAAAATCCAAATACACCACATCCACTGGTTCTCCCTTATCTATTCTGCTAGTTATGTCCTCGAAAAACTCCAGTACGTTTCTCAAATATGCAGGATTTTGCCCTTGGTGGGCATGCGAGCCCCCCTGGCTCGGTGGCAGGTGGACAGCCAACCCCTGCCGCCAAAACAGGGCCCGCCGCCATTTTGAGTGGGTGGGCCAATTAAGGCCCGTCCAGCAGCCTGCCAGATAGGAAGCTGGGAATCCCCAGCATGCGCGTGAAAGAGCGCACTGCTCCCTGAGCCTTCCTAAAAATTTAAAGGGATCGGGATGACGTCGGGGGTTCATCCTAACGTCATCCCACATCATTTTCCCATCAGTGAGGGACCCCAAATTGCCGATGGGAAAATTCTGTCCATGATTTCCCTTTTATAAATCCATGTTATCTTTGTCTAATCCTGTTGGTATTTTCTAATTGTCCTGTTATCACTTTCCCTACTTCTGATGTTAGGCTAGCAGGTCTGTAATTCGCTATTTTCTCACTCCCTCCTTTTTTAAATAGTGGGGTTACATTTGCCACCCTCCAATTTGCCGGGACTATTTCAGAATCCACAGAATTTTTGAAGACAACACCAATGCATGCACTATTTCCATGGCCACCTTCTTTAGTACCTGGGATGTAGATTATTGGCCTCTGGGAATTTACTGGCTTTCAGTCCCATTAATTTCTCTAGCACTATTGTTTTAGTAATAATAATTTCCTTCAATTCCTCCTCCTCACTAGACCCTTGGTTTCCTAGTATTTCTGGAAAGTTATTTATGTCTTCTTCTATGAAGACGAGAGTTAAGGGAGTTATTTAATTGCTCTGCCATTTCCTTGTTCTCTATCGTAAATTCTCCGATTTCAGGCTGTATTTGTCTTGACTAACCTTGACCAACATTTTTCTTTTTACATACTTATAGAAGCTCTTACAGTCTGCTTTTATGTTCCTTGCAAGTTTACTCTCATACTCTATTTTTCCCCTCTTAATCAATCTCTTGGTCCTCCTTTGCTGAAGTCTAAACTGCTCCCAATCCTCAGGCTTGCTACTTTATCTAGCAACTTTATATGACTCCTCTTTGGATCTAATACGATCTTTAATTTATTTTGTTAGCCATGATTGGGCTGCTTTCCCTGTTATGTTTTTGTGCGAGAAAGGAATGTATGACTGTTGGAATGCATACATTCATTCCTTAAATATTAGCCATTGTCTATCCACCATCATGCCTTTTAATGAAACTCCCCAATTTATCTTAGCCAACTCACACCTCATACCTTCATAGTTTCCTTTGTTAAGATTTAGGACCCGAGATTCAGATATGCAGATCAAAGTCACCCATGAAAACAGTAGCAACCTTGTTACATGCATCTCTAATTTCCTGTTTAATGCTGTCTCCTACGTTATCACTACTGTTTGGATGCCTAAATGCAACTACCACTAATGTTTTCCACCCCTTGTTGCTACTTAGCTCCACCCAGACTGATTCTACATCTAGATTTTCTGAGCCAATATCCTCTCTCACTGTCGTACTGATTTCATCCTTAACTAACAATGCCATGCCATCTCCTTTTCCTTTTTGACTGTCCATCCTAAATATCGAGTACCCTTGGATATTAGGATCCCAGCCTTGGTCACCCTGCAGCCATGTCTCTGCAATCGCAATCATATCATACCCGTTTACATCTATTTGCGCTGTTAATTCATCTACCTTATTGCAAATGCTCCATGAATTCAGATACAGTGCCTAAAGACTTGTCTTTTTAACATTTTCACCAATTTTTCGTGTACTATGGCCCTATTTGCTGCTAGCCCATGTTTCCTCTGCCTTCTAACCTTGCTTCCTACCTTTCTGCTTTTCATTCCTATCTTTGTTTCCCTCTCTTGTGTCTCCCTGCTCAGGTTCCCACCCCCCTTGCCAATCTCATTTAAACCCTACTCCACAGTACTAGTGAATACCTCTATGAGGATATTGATCCCGGTCCTGCTGGAGTGCAACCTGTCCAGCTTGTACAGGTCTCATCTTCCCCAGAATTGGTCCCAATGCCTCAGGAATCTAAAACCCTCCCTCCTACACCATCTCTCCAGCCATGCATTCATCTGGTCTTTTCTCCTACCCCTGATCTCGCTAGCATGTGGCATTGGGAGTAATCCTGAGATTACGACCTTTGGGGTACTGCTTTTTAATTTATTTTCTAGCTCTCTATATTCTGCTTTCAGGACCTCATCGCTCTTTTTACCTATGTGGTTGGTACCAATATGGACCACAACCTCTGGCTGTTCACCTTCCCCCTTTAGAATGTCCTGCAGGTGCTCAGTGACATCCTTGGCCCTGGCACCAGGAAGCAACATACCACCCTGGTGTCAAATCTGCAGCTGCAGAAATGTCCATCTATTCTCCTTACAGTAGAATCCCCTATCAGCATTGCCCACCCACTCTTTATCCACCACTCCCCCCACCCCCCCCCCCCCCCCCCCCCCCCTATGCAGCTGAGCCAGTCGTAGTGCCATGGACTTGGCTCTTGCTGTATTCCCCTGAGAAACCATCTCTCCCAACAAGTATCCAAAACAGAAAATCTGTTGGAGAGAGAGATGGACAAAGACTCCTGCACTACCTGCCTGGTGCTTTTACTCTGTCTGGCAGTCATCCATTCCCTTTCTGCCTGTGTACTCTTTACCTGTGGCGTGACCACCTCACTTTACATTCTATCCATGAAGATCTGATCCTTGAGCCTGTATAACCCCTGTTTTAAAGCTAGACTAAAACTCACCTTCTCCAAGCACAAAGAGCAACTTTTAGTTAGTTGCTAAATTAAAGAAAGATTAGACTTTAGATAGAAATTAACCCTTAAAAGTCTCCCTCTCACCCAACTCCAACTGAAGCACTCTAATGTAGCCCAAAGCAACATTCAAACTTTCCAGTCAGTTTGCAGCCTCCTGTGATGTCAGGAACTAGGCTATCTGCCTAAATTGGCCTCTTGGTGGCAGAATGGAGGTTCCAGCACTCTAGGAAGGCACTGAGGCTCTGCCCAACAGCTTGGCCACAGGCTGCCCTTTGGCAGAGATCCCCCTCCACAATGAGGCCATTTTTAAATTGAGAATTTTTAGAAGTTGCTGAGAGGGTGCCTCAAGAGAGAGGTTCCCACCCTCTCCCTTTCCTTCAATGGCAGGCTATATCCCCTTCCAAGTTGGAGAGCTTCCTATTCGTCCTCCAGCTTCGAAAGCCTGCCTGCCATCCTCAATTGAATGGTGAGTATGCAAAGTGACCACTAATTGGTTAATTCAGGGAAGATCACTGCTGGGTGACTGTTCCCCACACAGTGATGGGTTGGGACCCCTATTTGACCCTGACTTTGGGGTACTGAGCCAAGTGTTTGATCTGAGATATTGTGTTTGAGAGCAAGAGATGAAGAGGGAACAGAGTTGAATCCTATGTTTTTCAAAATTGCTCTATTGCAAAACTATGGAGGTCCAGACATATAAGGAGTAGCAAACCTATTCAGGACAACTGTGAAAGGGTTGTGCTATTTAAACAGTCCCTGGTTCATGTTATGAGCACCAGTGCCTTAAACTGACAGAATAGAGATAGCAAAGCATCTTATTTGGAAACAATGAAATATAGGTACATATTTATAACTAACTAAAAAAAATGCCAATTTCAAATTCAATCCAGTGAATCTAACTCTTCCACCTTCAGCTTTTCCCATGTATAAAGGATCTGTTTATACATAGCAAGCTGAGAAATCTTCTGAACATTGCACTTCAGAATGGTTGCTGTTTAGAACAGAACACACACTGAAAACTGAAGTGGATGACAATGCATTCATTGAGGTCCATTAATAGAGGAATGTTTAGTGATCATGTGTGAACTCTAAAGTTTCTTTTCTGTAGCCTAGTTATATTTACTGCTCTTGAAGTTTAGTGAATCAGTCATAGAACGATCACCATTATCACAGATTAAAACATTAAAACTAAATAGTGAGCTTCTCAACCCTTAGAATAGATTGGTTACCAAACCAGTATTTCAAAATCATGACTCATAAAGCATTGAAAAATGTCACTTTAATGGCACTGAGGCACCCGTCATTATCATAGTGGTTCTGTGACAACAGCTTTGTAATAGCCTTTGTTCTAATTAACCTCTTCACTCTACCTCCTCTGAGACAGTGAGTGACAAGAGAATTTATTGTTTCCCCACACTGATGCAGTTGAGATCAGGAATTCAAGTATGATGCTCATTTTCCAACATTTACTTTTTGCGTTGCATTTAAAGCGTTAGAAGAGTTGAGAATTTCCACACATAAATGACCTTCTGAAAATGGCAGGTTCAGTTTCTTGTTCCTCTGCTTGTTTTTATATTCTCTTTCTTTTATTATCTTTCATTCTTCTGAAATGAGAAAAATGTTCCAAATATTTTGATGAAAAAGAACAGAAAAACATCGGGCAGATCGCTTACAATCTCAAAGGGTGGTTATTTCTTTTGCTTTCATCAGAACCAATGACCAAAATGTCACATCCGAATGTTAACCTATCTTTCTCTTTCAGAGGCTGGTTGACCTTCTGTGCAATTTTTGGCATTTCCCATTTTTCTTCCCGAATGTCAGCATTTTCTTTTTGACCTTTGAATATTTTGAGCCTATTTTTCATCATGAAGCTGAGCAACAGATGTCAAATTAAAACACCTTCAAAACACGGATTTCATTTATAATTTTGCTATAATTTTCAATGAAATATTTAGCAAGAGTGTTAGCAGTATTGTGTTTTATAATTCAGAGATGTGCAGAGATGACACACACCAGGTTTCATATGTTAACAGGACTTCAATACAAAAGCTTTTAATATGTCTCAGCCACAAGCTTCCAGCTTGCTTTCAGTTTTTCTTCCTTGGTAACCACACTCACAACCTTGGCTAATAGCACACAGAATAGATAACAATCAATAGACATACAATCAAACACTGAACAAAATATCTTTCCCCCTTGTAAAACTAAAGGACCTTATTTTAAATTAAACCACCATAAACAACAAACATGCGAATAAATACATTTCTTAGAGAAAACAGATACCCTGAACTCTAAGTATAGAAATAGTCTTTGAAAAATGAAGGTCACGGAAGATGGCACTGAAATCTACAAACTTGAGGTTGTGGTTCTGTGTGATGACCCTTGATGAGACAGATGATCAACATCACAGACACTCTTTAGTAAAAGGAGTGCATCCTCATAATAACTGTCCTTGAAATATCCTGGTCTATGTGCTATCATGTGCCTCAGCTGTCAAAGTCAACACTTTGTTGTCATCCAACAGATAAGCGTTGGTACTGAGCAACAGCATGAGCTGTTTAGGAGCTGATGCAGATGATGAGAGCTGGTGATCACGATTTGGCCGTTTGATGCAAACCCAATCTCCAACTTCAAATCGTGGTTTCCTTGTATTTGCTAGTCAAAGAACTCATTTACTTTATCTTGTCACTTTGCAATTTCTTCTATTTTCACTCTGACATTCTTGTTGGAAAGCATTGATGGCTCAAGAAAGGTCAGTGGCATGCAAAAGTCACAATCAGTCATGAGTTCTGCCGGTGTCGTTCTGATAAGACAGCATGGGATGGATCGACATGTGCTAGGAGGATATGAATGAACTGTTCAAATTGCTCTCAGACTGTTATTGACCATCCTGTTGAATTGCTCGACGTCACCATTCGTTTGTGGAGTGTATCATGATGTAACATGATGGTGAACTCCATAGCTTACTAGGAAGTAAACTGTCTGGAAACAAATTGCAGTCCATTTTCTGTAATGATAGTCTCCAGCAAACCCCATTTTGTAAAAACATTGTCTAAAGTGTCAATGATAGAGTCGTTTTTATGGAATTTGTAGCGATTTCTGGTCATTTGCTATGTAGATCATGAACAAGAAGAAGAAAGCGTTGATTCCTAGGGGCTGTTTGCACTTCTCCAAAAATATCAACGTGGAGTTGTTGCCATGGTTTCGTTGGCCAGTGGGGTTGTTTGTAGAGGTGTGGAACATAGTTTAACAGATTTTTCACTGAGTGTACAAACTATGCAGTTTCTAATGAACTCTTCCATGTGGCAATCTATTGCCGGCCAGCAGGTTGCTTCATGGGATCATTGCTTCAACTTAACAACACCTGGATGTCCTTCAGATGCAAGATGCAAAATATGTTGCTGTACTGCTCTCGGGATAACCACTCGAGCACCACTTGGCACACAGTTGTCATCAAACAAAGCAAGTTCATTGCGTACTCTATAGTACAGGGTCAGTTCTTCCTCTATTTCGTGAGGCCACTTGGTTTTTAGGTGCGGGCTTATGTTCTGCAGTGCATTGTCGCCGATTCTGCCTTCAACTCCTCTTACAAAATGAGGTTCAGGGGTTGTGTGTGAAATCACTGCGATCACTTAGTCTTCAATGTCACAAGTTGCTTCGATATCACCAACATTGTCTACAGTACAACTAAATATGTCAACTACTCAGTTGCATGAACCTGTGAAGGACCCAGCCTCAAAGTTGCACTGATGAAGACAATCTGGCCAACTGTAGATGTGTAGAGGTCGGTGATCAAATCCTGATGTGGTTAACAATGTGGTCAGCGCTTGGTGATTGGCTCAGAGAGTGAACTTTCTACCACAGAGATACATGTGCCAATGTTCACAAGCATAGATGCAAACTAGTGCTCGCCACTCTCCAGTAGAGTATTTGTGTTCAGTTTCTGACAATGGACCTGACGTGCACGCAATCAGTCATTCTCGTCCTTCAATGTGCTATGAGAGTTCTGCTCTTATTGCATTTCCTGGTGCATCTGTGGTGATATACATTTCACCATGTAGGTTGAAAAACATGCAGACTGGCGGAGATGCTAAGTTCACCTTTAACATGTCAAATAGTGTTTGCTGTGCGGGTTGTCCTTTTCCATTGTGCATCTTTATGCAGTATCTTTCGCAAAGGCTTAGGAATCTCTTCATACTTAGGAACAAATTTTTGATGAAAACTGGCAGTGCCGAGGAACAATACCAACTCTTTCCATTAGACAAGGTCTGAAGTGCAAGAATGGCTTTGATGTTGGCCTGAGTAGGCTTTACTCCAGCTATGTCACTCTGTACCCTAGAAAGTCAATTTTGGATGCTGCAAATGTGGACTTGTCCTTGTTGAGACTCAAGTGAGCACTGCTGATAACCGCTAATCATGTTCTTCTTTGTCCCTTCCATGGACAATGGTGTCATTGAGTAGGTTGAGCGTCCCTCAACATCTGACAAGACTGAAGAAATGATCTTCTGGAATGCACTAGGTGCTGAACTCAGTCCATTGGACATTTGTGGTACAGAAACACACCTTTGTGAGTAACAAAAGCTGTAAGATATAGGCTTTGCTTTGCAAACAGCAGCTGAAGAGAACTTCATCGCATGTTGACTCGAGTCATGAAATGATGCTGATAGTTCTTGGATCATAGGAAGTGGATACTTGTCTAGAATGATTGCTTTGTTGACTGCCTTAAGGTCAACGCTTGGTCTAAGTCTGCCATTTTTGCATCGTGCTTTGGCTAGGTTCAATATCCATGGGGATGAGTTGATTCGTTCAATGATACTGTCTGCTTCATGTCGTTTCAACTCCAGTGATACTTTTGCATAGATTGCAAATATTAACCGTCAGAAAATTTGTTGAAACCAGCAGAATTGACATGTAGACACGAGGAGCATAATAATAACCCTTAATCTCCCCAAATCCAGTTAAAGGAAGGATATTGTGCATAGTCAATGTGATTGACCACATTAATGTGTGTTCTCGTGGGGTCTTCAAGTTTGAAGCCAAGCATATCGAACAGGTTTGCCACCACAAGACTTCTGCCTTAGGCTAAATAGGATGTGAACTTGCCTAGGGTGATGTTTTTGTAGTGCACTAGAACTGAATTCCCAAAACCAGAATACACGAGTCATCGTAGGCTTGAAGAATGTCTGTCGCAGGAGTGAGAGAAAGATGTGAAAAATAATGATGGTAGAGTTTTTTTTATTCATTCATGGGATGTGGGCTTCGCTGGCTCGGCCAGCATTTATTGCACATCCCTAATTGCCCTTTAGAAGGTGAGCTGCCTTCTTGAACAGTTGCAGTCCATGTGTTGTTGGTACACCCCACATTGCTGTTAGGAAGCGAGTTCCAGGATTTTAACCCTAAGGCACAGCGATATATTTCCAAGTCAGGGTGGTGAGTGGCTTGGAGGGAAACTTCCAGGTGGTGGTGTTCCCATATACCTGCTGCCCTTGTCCTTCTAGCTGGTAGTGGTCGTGGGTTTGGGAAGTGCTGTCAAAGAAGCCTTGGTGAATTTCTACAGTGCACCTTGTAGATGGTACATAGTGCTGCTACTGTGCGTCGGTGGTGGAGGGAGTGCATGTTTGTGGATGTGATGCCAATCAAGCGGGCTGCTTTGTCCTGAATGGTGTCCAGCTTGAGTGTTGTGGGAGCTGCACCCAACCAGGCAAGTGGGGAGTATTCCATCACGCTCCTGACTTGTGCCTTGTAGATGGTGGACAGACTTTGGGGAGTCAGGAGGTGGGTTACTAGTTACACGAGTCCTAGCCTCTGACCTACTCTTGTAGCCACAGTATTTATACGGCTAGTTCAGTTCAGTTTCTGGTCAATGGTAACCCCTAGGATGTTGATAGTGAGGGATTCAATGATGGTAATGCCATTGAACATCAAGGGCCGATGGCTGGATTCTCTCTTGTTGGAGATGGTCATTGCCTGACACTTGTGTGGTGTGAATGTTACTTGCTACTTATCAGCCCAGGCCTGTTTATTGTCCAGGTCTTGCTTCATTTGGACATGGGCTGCTTCAGTATCTGAGGAGTCGAGAATGGTGCTGAAAATGGTGTAATCAGCATTGAGCATCCCCACTTATGACCTTATGATGGAAGAAAGGTCATCGATGAAGCAGCTGAAGATGGCTGGGCCGAGAATTGTTACTCGGTATAGCAACTTTCATACTGACATGAATGAGAAGGGACATTGAGATGCACGCAATCTTGACTGAGTAATCTTAAAATTACCTAGTGCTTTGCCATCCATGATGCTATACACATGCTGAATTTCACTCTCAGGAATAGATTCCTTCACATGTTGAACTGAGGAAGGCTTTTTCTTCTCCAAGACCTGCACACCTTTGCAAAATGATTCATCTATATATGTTAAAATTTTTCCCCTTGAGCCTAATATGATGTTGGGAACCAATGGATACCTCCACAATATGTGCATATTGTTAAGCGTATCTGACCGTGATGGGCAATTGTTGTGGAGGCTGCTGAAGTCTCTTTGTCCGTAACTCTTGTACTTGAGCTGGTTGGGCAAGCTGTATCTGCAATCCTGAGTCTGAGGGTGCATTTCTGTGCAACCTCTTTGAATCTAACATGGTAGAATTGATTTCGACTGCTAAGATAGTGGTTTTTTCCAAAGTTAAAGCATCATCCTCCATGAGTAGGTGTTCCTTAATTCATTGAATTGAAGTTCTCTCAATCAGTTTATCACAAATTAATTCATTAGATACTGTGCCAAATTTACACGTGGAAACCAACTGCCACAATGCTGCCATATCCTGTTTTATGGGCTCACTATTTCCCTGGCATCTCTGTTGGAACATACATTGTTCAATCATGACACTTTTCTTTGGCCCGAAGTATCTTTCAAGAGCAATATCAAACCATATCAAACATAGACATGTCTCCTGTGAGCTGTTCGAATACATGCTGAGGCAAAGGATGAATATTGCACTCTTGTGGATCACTGCTACCTCTGTGTATTCCATACCCATAGTGAGAAAATAGATCTTGAACCCCGAAACCTATTGATCTCATGGCAAGAGTAGGCCTCCCAGTGAAGGAAAGCAAAGGTGCTGGAACTGATAAATTTAAATGATTCTCCACTTTTGTCACCAGTTATTGGCTGGCATTTTCCGGCCCCATTGGCATTGGGCATCATGGCGGAGACAATAAGGCAAAAATGGCAAAGATCAATTTTACACTGTTGTGAAACCAGTTTGCGATTGTCCATTCTGCCGGTCAATGGCAGGCCGCGTTTCCTGCAGTTCAGGACAAACGTCCGGGACCAATATCTCCATGGTGGCTGCCATCCTACCAGTTTTGACTTCGGTGCATTGGCATGCCGGCGCTATCACCTCAGGCTGAAGATGGATGGGCTCTTCCATTGTGCCTTGCAATCTGAGGAGTGCAGCAGACATCCTTTCCTGCTGTTCGTGAGCTTGCCTTTGCAGCTCCAGCAACTGAGGTATGACCAAGTCCAGAGGCTCCTCATCTGACTTGGATTCAGCAGGTTTCTGGCCTCTAGCAGTTTTCAGAGTGCCGGAAACCGGAAGTCCCTGCCTCCACCGGCTGTGGATCAGATAGTGCAATGTGCTCACTAGATTGTGACCCTGAACTAGGTCCCTCTGAGGTGTGTGTCTCTGCACTGGTGGAGGGCATGGGTGAGCGCTGTGATGGGTCTACAATGATAGTGTCAACAAATTCTTCTTCTGGGGTGTCTTCAGGGGTTGAGTTGAGGACCTGGGTCGTGGACCCTCTTTGCTGCATCCCAGGTTTGACTGCGAAAGCAAAAAGGAATAATTAGTGCATGGCAGGGGACTGCGGAACAGGGGAACTGACTCACAGCATGGTTGTCTGATGGATGTTGCACGACTGGATCCTCACTTGGTTGAGCACTGCCAACCTCATTGTCAGCACAGGAATGGTCCAACTGTTGCTAGCCAGCTGGATGACTCTATTCTCAAAGCCCGTGAGGACCTTGACGTTGGGCATTCCTCCACCAGTCAGTGACCTCTCCCTTTTGCTGTGTGATGGCTTGTCCTGCATTAATACAGATGGAGAGAGTGTAAGCAGGACACCTGCTAAGCCAGATTACAGTTGAATACAAGCAACTATAGAGGCATGAGGGAGGAGCTGGTCAGAGTTGACTGGGAGATGAGCCTAGCAGGAAAGACAGTGGAACAGCAATGGCAGGAGTTTCTGGGAGTAATTTGGGAGACACAGCAAAAATTCATCCCTAGGAAGAAGCATACTGAAGGGAGGACAAGGTAACAATGGCTGACAAGGGAAGTCAGGAACAGCATAAAAGCTAAAGAGAAAGCATACAATGCAGCGAACAGAGACCAACAGAGGACAACTAAAAAAGAAATAAGGAGGGAGAAGATTAAATATGAGGGTAAACTAGCCAGTAATATAAAAGAAGATTGCAAGAGCTTTTTTAGATATATAAAGGGTAAGAGAGAGGCAAAAGTGGACATTGGGCTGCTGGAAAATGACGCTGGAGAAGTAGTAGTGGAGAACAAAGAAATGGCGGAGGAACTGAATAGGTACTTTGCGTCAGACTTCATGGTAGAAGACATGAGTAACTTCCCCAAAGTTCAAAAGAGTCGGGGGCAGAGGTGAGTATGGTGGCCATTACAGAGGAGAAGGTGCTAGGAAAACTGAAAGGTCTGAAGGTGGATAAATCACCTGGACCAGACAGATTACACCCCAAAGTTCTGAAGGAGATAGCTGAAGAGATAATGGAGGCGTTAGTGGTGATCTTTCAGGAATCACTGGAGTCAGGGAGGGTCCCAGAGGACTGGAAAATTGCTAATGTAACCCCCCCCCCCCACCTGTTTAAGAAGGGAGTGAGGCAAAAGATGGGAAATTACAGGCTGATTAGCCTGACCTCGGTCGTTGATAAGATTTTAGAGTCCATTATTAAGGATGAGATTTCAGAATACTTTGAAGTGCATGGTAAAATAGGGCAAAGTCAGCATGGTTTCATCAAGGGGAGGTCATGCCTGACAAATCTGTTAGAATTCTTTGAGGAGGTAACGAGTAGGTTAGACAAAGAAGAGCCAATGGATGTTATCTACTTGGACTTCCAGAAGGCCTTTGACAAGGTGCCGCACAGGAGGCTGCTCAGTAAGATAAGAGCCCATGGTGTTAGAGGCAAGGTACTAGCATGGATAGAAGATTGGCTGTCTGGCAGGAGGCAGAGAGTGGGGATAAGGAGGTCCTTCTCAGGATGGCGGCCTGGTAACTAGTGGAGTTCCGCAGGGGTCAGTGTTGGAACCACAACTTTTCACTTTATACATTAATGATCTAGATGAAGGAATTGAGGGCATTCTGGCTAAGTTTGCAGATGATACAAAGATAGGTAGTATTGAGGAGGCAGGGAGGCTGCAGAAGGATTTGTACAGGTTAGGAGAATGGGCAAAGAAGTGGCAGATGGAATACAACGTGGGGAAGTGTGAGGTCATGCACTTTGGTAGGAAGAATAGAGGCATAGACTATTTTCTAAATGGGGAGAGAATTCAGAAATCTGGATTGCAAAGGGACTTGGGAGTCCTAGTCCAGGATTCTCTTAAGGTTAACTGCAGATTGAATCAGTAGTTAGGAAGGCAAATGCAATGTTGGCACTTATTTTGAGAGGACTAGAATATAAAAGCAGGGCTGTGCTGCTGAGGCTTTATAAAGCTCTGGTCAGACCACATTTAGAATATTGTGAGCAATTTTGGGCCCCATATCTCAGGAAGGATGTGTTGGCCCTGTAGAGGGTCCAGAGGAGGTTCACGAGAATGATCTCAGGAATGAAAGGCTTAACATATGAAGGACGTTTGAGGACTCTGGGTCTATACTCAATGGAGTTTAGAAGGATGAGGGGGGATCTGATTGAAACTTACAGAATACTGAAAGGCCTGGATAGAGTGGACGTGGGAAAGATGTTTCCATTACTAGGAGAGACTAGGCCCCGAGGGCACAGTCTCAGAATAAAGGGAAGACCTTTTAGAACAGAGATGAGGAGAAACTTCTTTAGCCAGAGAGTGGTGAATCAATGGAATTCATTGCCACAGAAGGCTGTGGAGGCCAAGTCATTGAGTGTATTTGAGACTGAGGTAGATAGGTTCTTGATTGGTAAGGGGATCAAAGGTTATAGGGAGAAGGCAGGAGAATGGGGTTGAGAAACTTATCAGCCATAGTTGAATGGCAGAGCAGACTCGATGGGCCGAATGGCCTAATTTCTGCTCCTATGTCTTATGGTCTTATAGATGAGAAGGATGCATGGCATGTGTGGGTGGAAGTGGTGCCATGGATGGGATGAGGTAAATGAAGGTGTGTTTGAGAGTGTGAATGGTGATGTCCCTTAAACTGGCAGTGAGTGAGGTCCCTGTGGATGTGTGATAGGTTAGGGTGTGTGTAAGTTGAGAGTGATGAGAAGAGTGACTTACCCTGGCAGAACGGAAGAGATCGTTCGTCCTCTTTCGTCACTGGGTGGTTGTTCTCCTTTGCAGGGCATTGGTGCTGACTGCCACTGCCAGTGGCCCCCATTCTGGATTGGTGACCTTGCTTGCTGGCCTTTGCCGAGAGCGGGGATAGAGAACTTCACAGCAGGCCTCCGCTGCAGATGCCCGAGGGAGGCGTCGCTAAATTTGGGGGCAGCATGTTTCAGCCATGACTTTTCAGCAGCTTATGATACTTTAGAAAGTGCAGAGCCACCCTTTAAATATGGCGCCCAGTTTACTGAAGGCCTGAGGTGACGGCTGGATGAGTGAGTGAGAGGCAGCCATCCCAGCGATCCGGCATGTTTCCCGGGAATGCGTTATTAGTAAGGCTGGGAATGGGATGAAACTGCGTGAAAACCCAACATTGCGGCCGGTGGGTAAAACATCTTTATACCCACCTGCTACCGTACTTAACGTAAATCTGCGACGATTCCGCTCATTGTGTTTTGTACGTCAGAGATATGCAGAGATGACACACACCAGGTTGTATGTGTTAATAGAACTTTATTACAAAAGCTTTTAAAATGTCTCAGCACAAGCTTCCAGCTTGATTTCCATTTTTTTTCTCTTTGTAACCACACCCACAGGCTTAACTAATAGCAAACAGCACAGAGAACACTCAACAGACACACACAATCAAACATCGAACCAATGAACAATTGAGCACAACAGGACAGGGTGACCAACTCTGGGCGAGAAAAGAAAGGGACATTTTGCCATGAGGGGGATGTTGGTGAGGCCATGGGAGTGGCGGGGTAGAGGGTGTACTCTATGGAGACAGAAGAGGTCCTGGGAAGGCCATTTTTTTACTCATTCATGGGATGTGGGCAATGTTGGCTAGGCCAGCATTTATTGCCTATTCCTAATTGCCGTTGAGCTGGTGGTGGTGAGCTGCTTTCTTGAACCACTGCAGTTCATGTGGTGTAGGTACACCCACAGTGCTATTAAGGAGGGAATTCCAGGATTTTGACCCAGCAACAATGAAGGAATGGTGAGATATTTCCAAGTCAGGATGGTGAGTGGTTGGAGGGGAAGTTGTGGGTGGTGGTGTTTCCATGCATCTGCTGCCCTTGTCCTTCTTGGTTGTAGAGGTCACAGGTTTGGAAGGTGGTGTTGAAGGAGCCTAGGTGAGTTGCTGCAATGCATCTTGTAGATTGTAGACCCTGATGCCACTATGAGTCGGTGGTGAAGGGAGTGAATATTGAAGATGGTGGATGAGGTGCCAATCAAGTGGGCTGCTTTGGCCTGGATGCTGTCGAGTTGAGTGTTGTTGGAACTGCACTCAGCCAGGCAAGTGGAAGGAACTCCATCATACTCTTGACTTATGCCTTGTAGATGGTGGACAGGCTTTGGGGAGTCAGGAGGTGAGTGACTTGCCACAGAATTCTCAGTGCCTGCCCTGCTCTTGTAGCCACAGTATTTACATGGCTAGTTCAATTCAGTGGGATATTGATAATAAGAGGTTCAGTGATAGTAATGCCATTGAATGTCAATGCCTGACCTGGGACAAAAAGTTGAATTATGGGACAGTTCCAGAAAATCCGGGATGGTTGATCACCCTCCAACAGTGATTTTCCCTGAATTGATCAATTAGTAGCCAGAAGTGCATTCACCATCCAATTAAGCAGTGCAGATGGGGTCCCAAACCTGGAGGGCCAATAAGTTGCCCTCCAGCTTAGAAAAAGCTGCAGACTGTCGGGTAAGAGAGGTGCCTCTTAGCATTTTTAAAGATTTTGAATTAATAAATGACCACAGGTCACCACTGTGGAGGGAAACCCAACTCAGGGCAGCCTGTGGTCACAGCTGTGGCCAGGTAGGTAGGGAAAGCTACAAAAGCTCCTGTTGGCAGGCCGCCTCCAAGCAGCTGGCCTGTTTCTAACACCTCCAGGCCTGGAGGCCCACTGGAAAATTCCAGTAGGCCTCTGATAATTGGCATTAATTGGCCTTCTATTTAATTGGCTTACTGCCACTTGCAGGTGGGTCAACCTGATCCTGCCTCTTGCAATGTTTTTGAGGGACAGAATGGTACCAGCTAGCTGCCTGCTAGCACAAAAATAGACACCCACCCGCCTTCTTTATCATCTTTATTGACCCCATTTCGGTGAAAATTCAGCCCTCGGTATGGACAGCCGTTTAGGGGTTTTATGACAATCTGACAGCTTCAGGTTCACTTTTACTAACATTGACTTTCTCTTGTTCCTTCTAAAGTCCAAATAAGCCATGGTAAACATTCTATCTCCTCCCTCAATGCTGATTGTTAAAATACCAGATTGCACCATCTTTTATTCTCTCGTGATGTTTCCCAGGACCTCAACTGTGCAAGTTCCTAACCTGCTTCAGCAATCCCTCCTCTCATCTCTAGGGGCAGAATTTTTTGTCCCGCAGGTGGGCCCAACCCAAATGGGAGTGAAATAGTGCACAATGACGTTGGCTGAAAATCCCGACGTCATTGCGGACTCTCGTGATCTATCAGTCGGCGGGCGCGTGCGAGAGTTGGCAGTGCGCCCGCCAACAATTAAGAGGGCTATTCAGGCCCTTAAGCAATTAATTAAGTTGTACATTTTGCTGCCCGCTCAACCTTTTGGTTGGCGGGTGGATGAATAGGCAAGTCGGCCTTTGTATTTTTCACAAAGCCTCATCCATGGGCAAGCTGAGGTTTCCAACAGTTACCAAAAAAAAACAGTAAAAATTTTTTACATCCTTTTTTACATGTCCTTCTTCATGTGGCTGAGTCACATGTGGTGACATGTTTATATCATTTGTAAAAAGTTAATATTTGTATTTAAAATTCTTCAGCTCCCTGAGGCAGCTCTGTGCCTTCAGGGAGCTTTTAGTGCACACTCCCCCGCACATGTACACACTTCAGTGCTCGTGCTCCTCCTGCCCCCACCTGGCAGTGTGGAGGCTCTTAGCGCGTGTTTCATGCAGGCAGCAGTCAGTCTTGCAGCCACTCCTGGGCCCACCCACCGCGCCCGCTCAACGAGGGGTAAATCCTGCCCTAGGTTTTTAAAACCTAAGATTGATGTTACTTAGCCAACGACATTTGATGTAACTCATCTTCTCCACAGCTTTCAACCTGGATAATGTCCTGTACAATGGGCTATGCCTTCCCACCTATGTTCCTTTCTGATAAAATAAAATGTAATTTACAGTTGCAATAAATGATGAGGTAAAACTTAGCAAGTTTTCTACAGCAGAAATTTCATATGCATTTTAATGCCAACATTTCATCTATTAAAGCACCCAGAGAACATTTATCTTTTCATTTGTTCACTTCTATATGCTTACTTCAACATGCAATTAATTTAAATTTAACAGCAACTTCTTTGTCTCGATCATCTTTTGAACGAATCTTCAATGTATTCTCCTCCATACTATTTCAATCTGCCCATTTGATTATACAATTTAGTTCTTCTCATCCCTTATCATTAGTCATTTTCCGAATGACCTGTCTTGGCATTCCATCATCAGCAAATTTAATTAACTATGTGTTGGGAGTATACAGGTTTTAAATCATTTGCTATCAGTGAATGCAACTGAGTCCCATTCATGGTTCGTTGTGGCAGATCTCTAGATTTCATTTGTCAGAAAGAGTAATGCGGCCGTGGCTTTATCCTCACGTGGCAAATGGTAATAAAACTCTGGGAGCTGCTTTAATTGGTCCATCAGTATTTGAAGCTGCACAGTGCTGAATGCTTTCTACATATTCATGAAAAGAATCTGTCACAAAAAGTCAGACTCCACTCATTTCACTAATTCTAGACAAGGCTGGAACAAGTCAGAACAATAAGCCTTGATCCCAATTTTTGGGCCTCTGAGCTTGAACTTCAAATTAGGATTTCTCATTAGCCAAATCAGTTTTGCTTCAGCTTTGGCTTTCACAAGTCCTGCCACTGTATTTGAGCAGAGTGAGCACTGATGGTGTTGCAAGTCGTAACAGATCCAGAACTTGCAACAACAAAACAAAAATGGGGAGCTCATCCCCACAGCCTGCAAGGAGTGAAAGGAGCTCCACTTCAGCAAATAGCATAAATGTTACAAGGCAAGAATAAATCGTCATTTTGGGAGCCAATGCATGAGGTTAGTCAGTATAACATTGATCCATTTTGTTAGAGTGAATTCAGAATACAGTGAGATTGTTACATAACATTAGGCAGACTGCACTGCACTTAGTGGGTAGCGTAATGTGACCATCATAGTAACACCTACAGATGCAATACCAATGGAACACTGGGATGACTCACTAGGGGTGAAATTCAACTTTGGCTGAGGCATAAAATGAACATCAGCGGATCAGCTACCCATTATACGTTCTGCATGATTTACTTTACATTGAAGGCAATGGAAAGAGAAATCAGCTGTGGTGTATAACTGGTGGCCAACGTACTATCGGACATTTTGCACCTCAGTTAAAGTTGAACTTAAATCCATTATTTTTAATATATAAGGATACATTGCGTTATAGTAATCTGATGCGTAATAAACCTTTAGGAAGAATGTATAATGGAAGATCACATGATCTTATTATCCAATGACAGTGCAGCTACTTTAGTAGTCAGAAGAGGTCTAGAGTTAGAGTCTGTAATGTAGAGACAGAGATTGAGTTGTAAGCACACAAGCATTGCTGCTTAGTTCCTTTGTAAATAAGTAGAATGTGTTCTACATAAGAACTGTCTGCTGACCTACTCTTTCTATAGTACCAACTCGGTCATCCCAAAACAAGCATGCAACCCGGATCCATTAGTCCAACTAAACTAAGGACCAGGATCCAACAGTGTCCTTAATCTTCCTCCAAAAAATATAATTCCAGATTGATCCACTTGAAAATTCATCATATATTAATCTGACCAACCTACTGTCGATACATTTTTTTAAAATTTATTCGTTCATGGAATTTGGGCGTCGCTGGCAAGGCCAGCATTTGTTGCCTGTTCCTAATTGTCCTTGAGAAGACGGTGGTGAGCTGCCTTCTTGAACAGCTGCGGTCCACATGTGTAGGCATACTCACTGTGCTGTTAGAGAGAGAGAGAGTTCCAAGATTTTGACCCAGTGCCAGTGAAGGAAGGGCGATATAGTTCCAAGTCAGGATGGTGTGTGGTTTGGAGGGGGACTTGCAGGTGGTTGTGTTCCCCTGTGCCTGCTGTTTATATGCTCTTAAAGTCATTTACAAGCCCACTTCACAGTTAATTACATTCCCAATTTTTATAATGTGATACTGTCCCTCCAATAGCCAGGTCATATAGTTATAGATACACATCCAGAAATTCCTGCAGGGTTCTTGATGTGTGTTGAATTGTGGGTGGTGTGGAGCTTCCAGAAACTGGCATTTCGGGACACAAATTCCACCAGTCTACACAGCAACACAGGAAACCAAGGACACAGTTGTCCCTAATGTCCAACATTGCTAAGATATTAATGCCAGAAATATGTTGTATTTGACAGCAGGCGACAGTGGGCCCTTCCATAATGTGCCAGAGTTTCAATTGGCAGAGTCCTGCTGAACCTGGGTTCCAATTTCAATTGGCAGAGTCCTGCTGGATTTGGGTTCCAAATTTCTTTCCCCTAGGGGCATTATCTCAAAACAGCTCTCCCTGGTCCATGTAATTTCATTAGGAAGTGCAATGAGTCCAACATTGAGTCCAGCAGATATTGTTATTTGCTGCTCTACTGTCCGAAAACACTCGTAAGCACCAAATTCTACTTTCTGTCCTTTAACCTGCTGAGGCCAATTGCTGACTGACAGCTTTGAGGTTACAGCTGCCCATAATAGTAGTGGCTGATGACCTTGGGTTGCTTCCTTAGGATCTTGATAAGCACTGTTACTCATGACACCATCAGTATTCCGAAAAAGCAGACAATTGGTATTCTGAAGGTCTGCTTCAGGTGGCTATACGTTCTCTGTAGCTCACTAATTATAGTGCTGCCAGCACATCATGTGGACTATGGTAGCCCTTACACCATGTATCAGCTAGTGTTCTAAAATGCTTTTGACAAAGTTTCATCCAATTGGTTATTTGCTAAACTTAAAACTGTAGGAATTCAGGATAAGCATTGAACATGGCTAAGAAATTAGCTGAGTCCTCACTGTGAATGGGTGGGGTGTGGGGGGAGGGGGAGTATTGAGAAGATTATTATTTGGACTGCTGTTGTTTCTAATTTGCATAAATGATTCGGATTCAGAAATTCAATGTCAAGTAGCCAAATTTGCAGTTGGTATTAACCTCTAGATTCAGAATTGAGTCATAAATTACAAAATGAATTAGATGGATGAATGGCAGCTAAAAGTTAATGATGAAAATGTAAAGTTCTGTACACAGGAAGAACAAATAAGTGTGACACCTGCATCACAAATGGTGCTGAAATAGCCAAAAGCTGAAAAAGATCCAGGAGTTGTAGCTCAATATATAAAAAAATACAGGATAGTAGTTAACCAAAACCAGTGGCATGTTGAATTATACAGCTAAAAACATAAAATATAACGGAGATAGTAGGGATCAAACTTTAGCGAGCTTTGATCAGATTGCACCTGGGTTCAGCTTTAGTCACTAAATCTCCCGTGGGAGATATTCAAGTTATAGAGGCAGTTCAGAGAGGAAAGATTGGGAAAACTTGGGACCCAAAAAGTTTCAGGCCATCCCAGTGTCATGCTGTCTTAAATTTGGCAGGACTAACCAAAGTGGCCAGAATTAAGTCTGGGACATGCATACAATGGGTCCTAACCTTGCTGCAAAGCCTTTTCCCGTCCCTTACAAGGTCATCATTGCAAGTGGTGGGGGGCGATGGGGGGGAGATCTTGCTGCAGGGATTCTCGCAACTGCATTACTTATAGGGACACAGCCTACTGCCAACACAGCTATATAATGCTTGACCCAGTGATGGATGGGGGACCATCCAGAGGCCCAGGCAAGATTGTGAGCTGGACATCAGAAGGTTTGCCAAGAACAGGCAGCTACACTTCCCTTCTAGGGCGTGTTTTACATCACTACTCACCCCACTCTCAATCCTCAGCACTGGGCATTAAAGTAGGATTTTATGACTTGGTACTTATGGGGGCATCTTAGAAGTCTCCAGTGTAATGGGTGCTGGCATTTGAAGGCCTTAATCACTTTTGATGGTTCCAATTAATCTTTACGCTTCAATGTTAAATATATTTATTATTACTGATTTTACAGAAGAATTACTGATGATAGAGAGATGCCTGCTGACAATCTCACTTGGGTCATTTAGTTCAATATTTCAGGATCATTTCATTCTGTTTACACACCAAATTTTCAATCAAATTTGTTAAACCTTTTTACATTAGCTACAAATTGTCAGGCAAAAGGCTTTTATACGAGGAATACAAGTCCACTGCTGTGAAATACGCATTTATGATGAAATCTGTAGGAGAATGAACTTTGTGACATGGGTTGAATATGCTGATCTGTTAAGGCACCGCATCAGTGATAGGGCTTGTACCTCTAATTCCCTAATGGAAAGCTGTTACGGCAGGTGGCTAAGCAGAAATTAATTATTCTCATATTTAAGGGAACAAAATAAATCACAGAGGGGTTCACTGAAGAGTTCTCTAACTTAACTCCTAGAAATCACATAGTCAGTGAAATCAGGGTATTTTTTTTGCCCTTGTCAAGGCTATTGAATGGTCTACGGCATGGAGGGGGGGAAGGAGTTGGTGAAGGGGTGCGGTATGTGGAAATATAAAAAAGTCATGCGATGAGTTTTGTTTTGACTGTTTAAATATAAGCTCGTGAGGTTTATCTCACAGCTTTCTTAATCCATATAATTTAGCTGAAGATGATCAAAGATCTAACAATTCTGTATCTAATCTTAAAACTGTACAACTAGCTCCATTACAGAATTATAAATTAACAACTATCTTCTTAACCCTCTGGCAACTACCAAATCCATTTGGCTGCTTTGTACTAGGAGCACTTCCAGCACACAGTCTTCAAAGCTAACCCATTTTTCCTTAGTTGCTGCCAGAGGGCTACAGATTCTACCATGTTACCAATTCAACTCTCCTTTTTCTTCTGTTCTGACTTTCACAGGAACTAAGTCTGCCTTTGATTCTTCATGTATTAAATATACTTTCAAACAATGTTATATTTCAGCATATATTTACTAATAAGCTCCTCAAGATTACTTTCACACGGGAATGCTCCTGAGAAAGGTTAATTTTGTATTAACGGAATCTTCTTTTAATTTACCCAAGATTCTATTATAATTAAAGGCATGATTCTAAAGAATACTTAGATATTGAATTTTTTCTCTGTTCCCTGTTTCAATCTAGAGATACGATAGTGCTTTCCACTGAGGTTCTCCCCATTTTCACAGAGTCTCAATGGAGGTTGGAAGAAAAGCAGGTGAAGTGATGTAAATGGCCATTTATGCTATTTCTCCAGGGTTTCTTCTTATCTTCTGCTGAGGTTTTGATGAATGACCAAGGAGTTCCCGCCATCCATTGTTCTGTTGAGATCTCAGATGTTAGTAATATTTGGGATTTGGGACTGTCCTCATTAAACAGTGGATAATGGATATCTGGGAGAGATTACGAGACAGTGATATAAGCAAAGGGTGTAAGAGTTTTATATACTGAAGAGTAGATAGTTGGGAATGATTGGAAGGCTATAACTTACAGATACTAGACCCATAGAAATTTATAGCACTGGAGTCCATTTGGCCCATTATGTCAACGGCAGCCCTATGCTGGACCAATCCAAAACTAATAACTGCCTTACTTTTACAGATCCCTTTATCTTCCTCTGCTTCAAATGTTTATCCATTTTTCCCTTGAAAGGAATAATGGTCTTTGCCTTATTGTTCCCTCTGGCAAAGTATTCCATGCTTCAGCAATTCTGCATAAGGAAATATCTTCCAAAGTCTCTCCACGCTCATACTGGCAATTTCAAATTGGTGACCCTTATCTCTGTCTTCCTGACCAGAGGGAATAATTTTTCCCTGGTTACCCCATTGAGACCATTCATAATTTTGTTAAAGAATCTATTAAATCTCCTCTCAGCCTTCACTGTTGTAGTGGAAATAGTCCCAGGATGTCAAATCTCTCCTCATAGCTATAAATCCTCTACCTGATATCATTCTGATGAATCAAGCTTATGTTGTCTATGGATTTAATATCCCACCTGTAATGGGTGATGAAACCTCCATTTTAATTCTCAGCTAACTAATGCATTGCACAAATTCATCATTACCTCGTCACTCTATGGCCCTATTGATAGAAATAGGAACCAAAAAAACATTTGCCTTATGTTTCATCTTGTGTTCGGGGTCTAAGTGGGGTTCTTTAGGGTTTGACTGCTTCCCTAAGAAAACTACTTAAGACAGTAGTTCGTAAACCCATTATTATTTATTTACAACTCTATGTGCATCTCAGTAACTCTACATGAGGTTGGACTTCTCCTTCCTTCCATATCGCTTTTACTTGGTCATGTGACATTGCATCATAGTTTCATCAGCATCGGGTGCTTCTGATGTTAACCTTTTACTCTACACCATATATCTCATGATAACTCTTACAGCTGTCTATGAAATTTTCTTCTGGTACTCCATCTCTTGAATTTTCCTATATGTCAGTGTTTCCTTTAAAAAAGATACTGGGCAGATTTCAACAGGTGGCAGGGCTAATTGGTTGGAGGCGAGACTTCCATCCCTCATTTGGGAGGAAGTCCCCTGTTCAGCAGGCTGCCAGCCAATTTGATTGGCCGGCAGCTCTGTGATCCCAGCAGCACCACTGCAAGTGGCCACTGCTGGGACTACATGTACTCCCACTATTCTAAGTAAGGGTAGGTCTGGGGCCTTTTGACAAGGATGGAAGGGGAGGCCCATTAATTGGCCACATAAGGGCCTTAATTGGGGTGAGGACAGTTAGGCCACCCTAGACCTTACCCACAACAACCCCCCACCCAAACTCGGTAAAATTACAGACAGGTCGGGGCAGGCGGGGCAGCTACCTGGGTAATTTTACAGGCCTTCATGCAAACCCACCACCAGGGGCTCATAAAATTCTGTCCATCGTATGTGGCCTGTTTTTCAATGCACATTCCCCTTAAATCTTTTTATGTGGCACGTTATATTTATCATGGGATATAGCTTGTGTGGTACCTTGAGGGTTGCTGTGCATTCACACACATGCACAAGTTTAGTGAGAATATTGCTACATACCCACCTTGCATTACCTCACTTTATGTCAGTTCTACAAATTGCATAAATCATTAAATCTGACTGGTCTTTTTAACCTCCTTCTTCTAAGTTTGAAGCTACATCCTCTTGTAAAGTCCCAAATGCTTTTGTTTTTTTATGTGTATCTACTGCGGGTAAAAGAATTATGCATTTGAAGCCCTTGGTTCATTCGTATTCTTTAGTGTTTTTCCTTTGAGTATATATTACCCTTGCCTCACACTTCACATTAAATTAGAGCTGCCAACCTTTTGCCCATTTTCCCTTCCTCCACCACGTTCAACAATTCCCTCATCTCCATCACATCCTTTAGCACCTAGCACTAGGCCAAACTAAAACACTTCTCATTACAAGTCGCTGACTCCATCCTTCTCCATCATCCTTCTGTGGCGGCTGTTTGAGGCTCAACCAGACTGATTGCAAACTTGGTGTCATACTTGACCCTGAGAGGAGCTACCAGCCATATATTTGTGCTATCGCTATAATGGTCTATTTCTGCAGCATTGCCAGACTTTTCCCCAACTCAACATATCTGCTGCTGAAACTCATCCACGCTTTGTTGAACTCTAGACTTGACTATTCCAAAGCAGTCTTGGGTGGGCTCCCATCTTCCAACATCCATAAACGTAAGGTCAACCAAACCTCCGCTGCCCACACCCTAGTTAGTTCTAAGTCCCAACACCCCTTGCTCACTGACCTACATTGGATCCTGGCTAAGTGTCACAATTTTAAAATTCTCATCCTTGTTTTCAAATCCCTCCATGGCCTTGTCCCCAAGGCCTACCCCCACATCTCTGTAATCTTCACCAGTCCTACGACCCTCTGAGATATCTGTACTCCTCTAATTCTGGTATCTTTTACATTCCCGGTTTTAATTAGTCCACCATTGGTGGGCATTCCTTCATCTGCTGAGGCCCTGAGGCTCTACACCTCTCTGTCAGCCTGCCTCCTTTTCATCCTCCAAAACGCTCCTTAAAACCTAGGTCTTTGACCAATTAAGCTTTCGATAATCTGACTTTTTTTGTTATATTCTTTCATGGGAAGTGGACAGTGTTGGCAAGGCTAGCATTTGTTACCCATCCCTAATTGCCTTCGAGAAGGTGGTGGTAAGCCACCTTCTTGAACCGCTGCAGTCCATGTGGTGTAGGTACACCTACAGTGCTGTTAGGAAAGGAGCTTCAGGATTTTGACCCAGCGACAGTGAAGGACCGGCGATATATTTTCAAGTCAGCATAGTGTGGGGCTTGGAGGGAACTTGCAAGTGGGGATGTTTGATATCAGTCCTGGGAAGCAGCTTAGAAGATTTTACTAAAGTAGCTATATAATTGAAATTCAAAAGCAAAATACTATGGATGTTGGAAATATAAAATAAAAACAGAAAATATTCAGGAGGTCATGCAGCATCGGTGAAGAGAGAAATAGAGTTAACAGGTGGAATCTTGTGCTGGTGACAATCAGCTGTTGGCTGAAGAGCCGGTGAGACCCCCTCTTTGTATCATTCTGGAAGGCCCACCAGTAGTGCGTGCCAATCAGGCAGTTGATAGGCCAACAGCAGGCCATTCCCTGGGATTAGGATCTTGGACGGAGGTCCCACCTACTGTTAGTTGCCAGTCAATCAGAAGTTGGGGGCGGTGGTGTTTGAGTGGGTGTGTGGAAAAAGTACAAAATGGCAAGTCTGTAATAGGCTGAAAGTCTGTGATAGGTTAAATGACAAAAGAGCTGATGGTGCAAGTTCAAAGGAGTGGTAATGGGACAAGTTATGAAACAAAAGATGTGTCCAGAGGAGGTATGAATGGTCAAATGATGGGCAGCTGCCATCTGAAAACAAAAATAAGAGTGAAATGAGAAGAAAACCAAAACCTCTAAAGTAACAGGAAACAAAATGGGGACAGCGATTACAGTCTGAAATTGTTGAAGTTGCTGTTGAATCCGGAAGGCTGTAAAGTGCCTAATCAAAAGATGAGATGCTGTTCCTAGAGCTTATGTCAAACTTTATTGGAACAGCGTTGGTGGCCAAGGGCAAAGAGGTCAGAGAGAAAGGTGGAGAATTAAAATTACAGATGACTGGAAGCTCAGGGTTATGGTTGCAGACTGAACGGAGATGTAAGTACAAGCTGTTGTTGTATAAATATTGTTTTTGCTCATTTCGCAGCACCCATTACCACCATTCTCTTGATTTCAATGCAAATAAAATTCAGGAGATATGTAAGATTTTCTTACAATTCATTATTAAATATCCTACATTATCACACAAAATCCAAATCTATCCCAATTGTTATGAGACTGTGCCCCTTTATTTTCGAAAATATTATTTTTCAACTTTGAATTGACTGGAAATTTTGCAATTTGAACTGAGAAAACTGCTTAAAAATGCAAGGCCAAATTCCAAGGTGAAGATGAGAAGCAAACAAATCACCATCGGGGGAGTGTAAAGAGAGAGACATTTCCTAAAATCCAGGCACCCATCAAAATTGATAATTGTCTAAGGAAGAAACAATAAAAATGCAAAGTACTGGATATTGAAACCCTGGCTGCCACAGAGAGACACACCTGAAACCTCTAGGAAATACACTTTGGGTGAAGTATTTCAAGGCAAAGCTACCCAGCCAATAGAGAGAGACTGCAAGTGACACAGCTGGTGTCAAGAAAGTCTTTAGCAGAGGAAACAGGCTGAAGGCTACTGTCTCTCCCTTTTTTGGAATAAGCATGTCACCCCGTTTGAGAAGCCAGCTCTACCAGAAACATGCTAGCGAACCGAGATCTCATAATAATTGCAAGATCTTCTACATCTGATTGCATCCAAGAAGAGCGTAAGAGTGTAAGTGTGTGTGTGTGTGTGTGTGTGTGTGTGTCTGAATGATTACTTGAGGGCCAAATGATTGATGTTGCATTTTTAAAATTTTTTCAGCTTTAGTGGTTAATAAATTTGCTCTTTCTTTGACTCAAGAAAACCTGGTTTGATTGACTCCTTATTGCTCACAGCTTAAATAGTTTAATATAGTCTGATCTGGAAAAGACATATCCCTGTGAAAAAGAAACTTAAACCTTTGTTGTGACCAGCCGAGGAGGCTGAATAGAGAGGAGCCAGTTCACCTCTTCTGTTACGACACAGCAGTTGTTAAAAGCTGAGTTATTTAAAATCCCAAAGGGAAACTTTAAACAACTGTCATAACCTATATTTTCAAGTGATATGTTTGAGATGCAGTTCTAAATTCAGGAATAAGACCACCAGTTTTTGAGGGGTTTTTACATCAAACTACATGAGATATTTATTAATTTACACAAGTTAAACGTATACACATGACTATGAATTACTACAATCATAACTTTTTAACAAATTCCCAAACTAATCTCCACTAAGGCAATCATAATCCATAGACTTTAAGCAGACACCAGGCAAAGCATTTTCACCTTACAAATTCAAAATGAGGATCCTTTCACTTTGCTTCCTTTTCAGGCAGTTGTAGGCTTTGATCTTATATTGCCTCTGCCCTGCACACACAAAACTTCTGTTGTACCCAGCACTTCTCTTTGAATGCAAGTTCTCATTGTATCATCAGGCCCTTTGAACTCCACCTGTTTTAACAATAAAACCCCTTCCATAGCACCAATTTTATTAGTAATATAAACATATTGCTTGGTCTCTCCTAGCTAGGTGCCAATCACCCAAATTCTTTGAATGCTCTATTCAACAAAATGCAAATGTCCTCTACCTCTGTGTTTACATCTCAAAACTATGATATATCAAAGCACCCAGACTAGCTGGCTTTGATGCATTAAAAACACACACAGTCACACCCACAGCCTAAACATCTATTTAAAAAAATATAATTTCCAATAACATTAAATACATTAATAGCTTCATGACACATTCTCACCTGGTTATAACACAATATGTCCCTCGACTCTCCAAGAGCAATATTATGGAAAATCCTCTAGATTTTACAGAAGACAGGAATATGCAGCTATACAATGTTTTATGTAACATTTATGCAACATTGATAGTTAGGCAGATAAATAGCTTAGGCAAATGGAAGAGATTATGCTACATCAAGGCAAAAATAACGAAATGCTCAAGTGACAACTGCAGTGAAATGCCTGTAAAAGACAAAAGTAATGCAAATGGTTCAGCCAATTTATTTTCTTCTAACCTTTATACATGGCTCATTGATCTTTAATAGATGTATATTTTTAGTTGGCGGAGTGAATAGTCAGGTTAACAGTATTTATCTTTGACTGATGAATGAGGACAGGGAAAGCCACTTAAATGCTGTAATCACAATTGATCAACCAGCAGCATAAAGCCATGTGGTTAAAATGTCAGTGGGCAGGCGAACACAAAATATAGAAACATTCTGCAATGATTCACAAATCTTTCTTTACATAATATCAAGTCCCAAAGAGTGCCCCAACCCAATCGGGAGTAAAATAGTGCACGATGATGTTGGGCGAGTGTCCTGACATCAACAAGCACTTGCGGGATATTTTGGTTAGCAAGGGCACACGAGAGTCGGCAGCACGCCCACCGACAATTAAGAGGCCTATTAAGGCCATTAAGCAAGTAATTAATTTGTATTTTTTATTGCCTGTCCAACCCTCTGGTTGGCGGGTAGGCAAATAGGCCAGGCGGCCTTTGCAATTTTTACGAAACCTCATCAACAGGTGGGTTGAGGATTCCAACAGTAAATAAAAATACAACAAAAATGTTTTAACATCATTTTTAACATGTCCCTCTTCATGTGACAGAGTCACATGTGGGAACATGTTTATATCATTTGTAAAATCTTTACTTTTGTATGTACAATTCTTCAGCTCCCTGAGGCAGCTCTGTGTCCTCAGACCTCAATGCTCGCCCTCCTCCTGTCCCCACCCCAGCAGCGCTGAGCTCCTCAGTGTGCCTTTCACACTGGCTGGCCGTTAACTGGCCAGCCAACTTTAATTTGCAGTTGGGGGCCGATCACGGGCAGTGACACTTTACCCATCCGCTCCTGGGCTTGCCTGCCACACCTGCTCGATGAAGGGAAAATCCTGCCCTAAGTGTTAATATGGAAATATCATGCTAAGGAAGGCAACAAGTTGAAGATTAATGCAATATAGGCTTAACAGATAGTGTAGAGATTTACTTTTGGATGGGGAAAGAATATGTAGAAGCTTTCTTTAGAGAACAAATGGGTTTAAATCAGTGGACATGATCTGTGGATTGAATAGATTTGATGGATTGAATGCTATTTTCTTGTTCAAAGCATTTTGATATTCTTATGTCTACATCCACAGTCTTGTTATGTTTGTAATTATACAACATATTGGATTTATTTGATTAGATTGAGCAAGAGGTGATCTATCTTTCTGTTATACTGTTCAAGGAATATTAACAGGATCTTTAGTGAAATATATACTGCAATTATGGAACTTCTTCCATATCTATCAAACTACTTTGACACATTCATATAAATAGAACAAACTGGATAAGTTAATCATAAGAAACATCAAGACAATACAAGTTGAGGAATAAGCTATAAGGGAAGGTCATTGGAATGGATAATAGAAATGGATTGAAGAGTAAGTGTGTCGTACTCCTGCGGAGAAGAGATTGAGGGACATGCTGGTAAGGTTGGTTAGTGAGGTTGAGTTCAATAAGATAAAAACAGTTTCCTGCATCATAGGCCTTTGTCTGTTCCTAATAATTGTTATGTCCTTTTGAGAGAAGGGGGATATGTAAAATTAACTAAATGGCTACTTACGTTGGGACAGGCATCTTCTCCCTGTTGTCCAACCAGTATGTACAGAATCATATCTTTTTCCAGCTGGAAAATGGCTTGTACTAACACACCATGAAACCTTCTAAAGTTTCCCTTTCCCCCTATGCCTCCAGCAGCTCCGTAAGCTGATATCCTGTAGGTAGAAGTGAAAATTGTTTATTTCATTCATACATTCACAAGAAAGAAACAATAGTCTCAATATTTATCGAGATAGGATTCAGAGTGTGTGTGTGGGGCAGGGGGGCGGGGGTGGTTGTTGGAATTATGGTTGTAAAACAGGGAAGTGTGGTGTTGTTATCTTGGATGTCATGGAGTTTTAACAGAGGAGGTGCTTTAATTTGTTCATTCAGGTTTCCCACCCCACAGCCAGCCTGATTGACAAGGCTGTCGAACAGGAAATTCACTGCAAAGCAAAAAAGCCTAATTGTGATCAGGTCGGTGATTACGGAAGCAGTGGTTGGTCATTGCAGACAGGGTGAGGGAGATCAGCTTTGGACAGATTATGTAGGGGGGTTGGCAATAGGGAAGGGGAATGGGGTGTAAATGGGTAGATTGTTGGGGAGTGGAAGAAACATTCTTGTTTCTCCTAGTCCACAATCTGTGCTGTAAAGACACTTACCTAAGGATCTGGCCCTTCTCATCTTCTTTTACCTGTTGGGCTTCCAAAGACCAGAGAAACCAAAATGACATGGGTTATAAATGGATATCATGTTAAAATGGAGGTACACAGCCTCCTTATAATGTTTCAATGACCGACCTGCCTCCTGAGAGCAGATTAGTTGCCTGCACTTCTTTTTGCCTCTTTTAAAACCAGAAGTGGGCAGGTTCGAGGCTTAGGTTTGAAATTTTTAACACTAACTTCCTACCCAACCCAAACCTATCCATCTTTAGGGCTTAAACGTTTTCCCCCTGCCAACCCCAATCCCCATATGTTTAGGGAGCCAGAATAAAGGATTAGTCTCCTCCATCTGTTTTCCCCCTTATCTCTAAACTGTCAGTTCTACACCTCTACACTTTAAAAAAATACTTCTCAAGACCCACCTTTTTTTGCCTATCTTTTGGTCATCCCTCCTGATTTCTATCTTCCCAGCTTGACAAGCATTTTTATTATGTCTATTTGTTAAGCGTCTTGGGATTTAATGTTAAAGAACGTCCATAAATGAAAATAAAAGCAAAATGCTGCGGATGCTTGAAATCTGAAACAAAAAGAGAAAATGCTGGAAAAAAGCAGCAGGTCTGACAGTATCTGCTAGAGATGGCACAGATGCTGCTAGACCTGCTGAGTTTTACCTGCATTTTCTGTTTCTGTTGCATAAATGAAAGTTGTTGTCAGTGCCCTATTGTGATCTCCTTATAAGTTTCGAGCTCTAAACAATCTTCTGTAGCTGCAAGGGAAGAGTAAATGAATAATGAGCTTATCCATGACTATAACTTTCCCCAATTCTTTGTTATCATTATCCATTATTCCTAATTATTCCTATTAAATTGGAATGTAGACCATCTGCTCGCAAGCACTGGCCAATATAACACCTTAGCTAGTTTTTAGGAGATGTGCGAGAGTAACTTCAGTGGACGTTTTGGGAAAGAGCCTCCTCTACACTTGCTCTGCCCGTTTAATGATCAAGTTTGCATTGGGTCCGAGCACTAACATTAGGTTCATGTTTGCACATTTAGAAGTTGCAGGCTTCTGACTTTGCCGCGTGCCTACTTCTGGAAGAGATCAGATGCAGCAGAATGCAGCCTGAAACTCATTTCTCAAATGTTGATTTTTCACCCAAAAAAAGAAATGTGTGCACTGATGTTTAATTTCTCCATGGGTTGTCTTGCCCATGCTGCTTAAATATGCTTCTGGTAGGTCAGATTACTGTCATCTATGATGATACCTCTAATCTGAACCTTCCTTCCAGCGTAGTGGAGATTATGCAGAAGGTAATCTTAAAAGGAAGGAGGTGAGAGAAAATAATTGGAAAGAGGAAGAGTTCTCAATTCAGTTCCTTGTAGATGTCAATGCACAGCACAAAAACAATACCAAAATTTAATTTACTGTCAAATCTACTTGTTTATGGATTGGGTGAAGAAATTCATTTTGTTATGTCAAAGTAAATAACTGGGGATAAGCAGGAATGTAATATTAATACGGCATTGTTGACTTATGCTATATATAATTGCCTGGAAAAGATTACTAGTTAACATCACTCAGGGCAAAATGGGAACAAGTTGCATGTTACAACACTACCATTTAATTTGATAAATTGGGGGAAAAGCCAGCTTTATGTTTTCTAACATTGACAGAAATCTTTTTATTCCCAGATGCCTATATCTCAAAGGAGCGAGACGACACATAAGAAGACTGACAAATTAAATTGGATTAATACATGATGCAAGTGTTGCTCTAGCTATCAAAGACTGCAAAGATCAATCCATTTTTTAATGATACTTTGGTTTACAAGAAACTGCTGACATGTCATTAAAATCTGGGTCCATCCTGGTTTTTAAATGTTAAACTTGAGAGTAACTTCGACGAGCCATACTAGTTTCATCCTGTCGTGCCAAATGTTCTTAGTTAGCAGTAATGGGTGCTGGAAATAGATGAGAGGTGCCATAGGGCTACAACAGTCATGGATGAACAGCAGGAGAACTGCATTTAAACTGCAAACATATTATCCAATTTTCTGCTTTTTCAAAACAATCAAAATCCTGAAGCAGGACCTGGCACATTCGTGACAGGTAGCCAAATTGATCATTTAGTATCAGTTTGTCCTGTCAACATAACGGTGTTAACCACAAAAACAGCTGATTGAAGTATTGCAAACACAGTGTTGTATAGGTTTTATACAGAGCTTGACTGACACCATATCAGATTTCATATGTACACCAAGAGGATTAATGTTAGCACAAAAATACAGATTCTACGATGTTTTTTGGGTCTCGTGCATTTTCCAGGCTTCAAAGGCAATGTGCCAAGTTATGTTGAAGTTATGTTGAAGTCCATTGGCTTTTGGCAGGACTGGATGATCCTGCCAGCGGGCAGGGCCAGAAAATCCCGCCCAATGTCTTGGTGATGCATGTCATTTATAATGCACAAAGTACTTATAATGGCAAAGAGATATCCTTTGAATTATCCTGTGAATTGTGAATCGCTACAAGTTTCTGGCCAATTTGCGCTACTCTGCCATTAGCTTTGCGAAAATGGCATCCTGTGCTTAATCTCACCTTGGTTTCCATGAAGTGGCTGCACTTGCACATTAATTGCCTGTTTAACTCACCACAGAAAGTTAAGTCTAATAATTAACATGATAAGCATCCTTTTAATGGTGTGAAATTGTTAATAGCTCTCAATCAACCTCTGCTATCCAGATAGTGAACAATTACAGATGCGGAGTCTCATTCCTTCAGGTTGTAAATCGTTTTAGGGGAAATTAAAAAATAATAAATTTTTTATTTCAATTTTTTTCTTATTTTTCCTTTCTGTTTTTGTCTGTCTCTCTTAATCTAATCTTTCTTTCCCTGTCTTTAGTCATCTTTTTGAACTGGATTTGACATTGATTTCACCCATTCTAATTACCCCACTTCTTAGCTTTTCCTTTGTTCATTTCTCAATCTTAAATCTCATTGGTTTAGGAGATACTCTGTTTTCCCCATTCTTCACCAAAGTCCCAGATGACCTGTTACACTCGCTGCGCCCTTGTTAGTTCAAACAAGCAGCAACATTGAGCAAATGTTTTTAAAACTTAAACATACATGAACAAGTGTAATGAATAGGGCACATCACCAGATACCTGATTCCAACAAAATCTGGCCCAATAATTACTCCCTTGGTTATAGATGTATTCTCTTGTTTGCAATGTTAAAGAAGGGCAACAATTTACCTCAGCTAGATTAAACAAAATCCAGAAACAGATAGCCCATTTGGTTCATCAAGCCTGCTCCATCAGAGACCAAGGGGAAGATTTTAAGGCCCTGCTGGAGTTGGAAAGGGAGGCGGATGAGCTTGGAATTTTGCGCCACCTAATTATGTGCTCCATTCTGTCCCCAGGCCATTCTCCCAGAGGCAGAATGGGGACCTGCAGGGCTACCCATCCACAAAAAGGTGGCTCTCTAATTCAGCTAATTCATTGCCACTTAAGACCAACTGTTGGAGGCCCACTGGGATTTTCCAGTCAGCCTCCCAGTTTCCAGAGGGGAGGTGGCAGACAGCCCAGCTGCCTTGGGTGGCCTTCTGTCAGCAGATCAGAAGGTCAGCGCTCCAGGAAGGCTTAGAGGCCCTCCCTACCTGCCAGGGTGCAGCAGCAGCTATAGGCTGTCCTGTAGAGAGACTCCCACCTGACAATGGTGGCCCAGCTGCTCAAGTTATTTTTTTACTTTAAGTTTAAAAATGTTGGAGAGAGGATGCCTCCATTTTGGGGTACCCTCTCCCTTGCTTACCTGCTGCTAGATTCAAACTGACTGCATGGCCCTCAGTTTCCAGAGCCCATCCACCATCCTTAACTTGACAGTAAGCCTGCCTGTCATTTGGTTGCTCCTAGGAAAATCACATTGAGTGACTGTTTCCCTCACCATCCTGGGTTTCCCATCCACATTTGAGCCTAACGGTGGGGTCAGAAACCCGGAGGGAAATCCTGCCTCAAGTGCAATTAAATGAGAGTGGACCAACCACCAGTACTTTTCCCCTAATTTAAAAAAAACTAAGCTCCTTGCACAACATCTGCTGAAAAAAACGAGGAGTTCTAGTAGCTCTGTAACCCTCATACTCTTTCCCAACAAATATTAATCTGGTTCCTTTATAAATGTGACCCTGAATGAACCCCTGGGAGTCTGTTTCACATATTTACTATCCTGTGGCAATATTTTTCTAAGTTCATGTGTTGCTTATTGTCTTTGCATTTGGAGTTCCCTACTTCAAAGCTCTTGTCCAAATTTACCTTAGCTACACTTTTCATTAGGCTCCCCTCAATCTTTTTCCTAGTGAAAATAAAGAGTCAATTAAGCTTTTCTCATGAATTAGTCCCCTAAGGGCTGACATCATCATTCTTTGAAAAGGATTCTAATGATTTTTTAAGATAGCTTGACCAAAAACTGCATGCTGTTCTTCAGAATTGGCTGGATCAATCATATAATTAGCAGGAAATTAGCAGTTTATCATGTCAATTAAAGCATTTCAAAGTGCTTGACAGACCAAAGAGTACAGGGAAATAATAAACAGTTCTGGGTTAGAAAATCCATAGCCCTTTTGATGCGTTGCCAATCTAACTCCAGCAAGACTTCTGCTAGAAGGATTACAAATGCAGTCAGAACACAAGGTTACTGCAGATTCAGGGTGTCTTCCAAGGGATGGAATCTCTGCATGTGCCAAGCAAGGCCAGAATAGGACTAGGGCTGGAGACTTAAAATTCTGGTAGTTTCAGTGTCCCCAACCTGGGAGCAGCTCAATTGGCTCCTGAAGCAGATTCCAAAATGATCAATTTATTACATCTTTACAAAGGGGCATTTTTGTTCAACTTTGAGGTGGTGGGATGGGGTGATATGCAAGTGGCTGTTGTTATATTTTCTGGCAACTTGAGGCAGATGTGTATGATGATCTACATGATCTATTGGTGGCATGGGCACCCACAAGTGGAATATAATGTGAGTAGTTCCCTGTTACAGCATGAATTTTGGCTGGGTTACTGATTGAGGCTCCATAAGAAGGCAGCCTGGCACTTGCACCCAGATGTGGCTGCTGTGAATTTTCCCCCTCCTGATGTGGAACCAACAACAGCATAGGCTGGATAATCCGTTTGTGCTAACATTTATATGATTTTGTCATCATTGATCTATCAATATATCTTGATCTAATGGAACATAATGCCTCTTAATACATCTGTGTACCCTGCTCCTTCAACAGCATCTTCCAAACTGCAACCTCTACCACCTAGGAGGACAAGGGCAGCAGACACATGGGAACACCACCTATTGCAAGTTTCCCTCCAAGTCACACACCATCCTGACTTGGAACTATATTGTCGCTTCTTCACTATCGCTGGGCCAAAATCTTGGAACTCCCTCTCTAACAGCACTGTGGATGGATATACCTACACCATATTTACTGCAGTGCTTCAATGGCAGGCCAGCACCACCTTTTCAAGGGCTAGAGCAATGGGCAATAAATGCTGGCCTTGCCAGCAATGCTCAAATCCCATGAAGAAATAAGGTTTAAAAAATTGCCTTATTGATAACTGCTTCAAGTACTGTCAAAACTTTGCTCTTCCAGCCTTTGCCTGTGGAGATTATTTTATCTTATGGGCTTGTACATGGCAACCTTTTCGAGATACAAAAGCAAACTCACAAGGAGCTCCTCCAATCAACTAACCCTATACACTGAGCAGGATTGCCTATTTAAATTTTGATGTATAGATCCTAGTTGAATGATCTTTGTGCACTAGTATGCGGTGTCTACCAGTTCATTAGATGCTTTCCCTGAGCAGAGGATAGTGCATGATATTTCTATTTTGATTTTCCCATATTTTATCATTTTGATTCAATTTAACTATTTTTTTAAAAGAACTTATGTGAGGCTTGGTAGATTGAGCCATCAATCCTGTAATATAAATGACATGACCACTATATGAGGAGGCACTTGAAGTGTCCCAATGGAATTGAGCTTTGCTGAAGCACACAATCCAAAATTGAATGCTTCATGTTATGAGACTCTGACTGCTTGACTTCACATGATAGAAAGCTTATATTCAGGCTGTTCTTGAGCTGTTAGCTGTCTACTCATATTTTTTGTTGGTTAGCATGTACGCTGACCACTGGTCAGGGAATGAGACGACGTTGGGAAGGAGGAAATAACTTAGGTAGCACATTTAAAAAAATCCTACAAAGTCATAAAATAAATCACCTCCCAAGAAAATCCTTCAAAGCACCAATTAAGGCAATAGCAGCCAGAATTAACACTATCATCATATGGGCTGCAGTGGTTTAAGAAGAAGGTTCATTTCTCAAGGGCAACCAGGGATGGGCAATGTATTCTGGCCTTGCTAACGACTCCCATATCTCAAGAATGAATTTAAAAGGAAGGATGTCTACACTTACTTGTATGTGTCTGTTGACGGTACTCTCCACTTCTGAATGCCTTTCCAAGGTCCTCTAGCTACAACCACCACAGAAGTACTTGTGTTCCTGTAAGCATTGTTGCATTGAATTTGGGTTGGCCCTTTGGGTCCACTGGCGCCACATGTCCTAATAATCCACGGACCTGAAAAATTTGGAGGGGGGAGAAGTTAAGGCAGCTGAGACTACTTTTTGCTGCATATGCATTCGACTGTAGATAGTTGATGCAAATGAAGTCTTTGGTTATTTTAATGGAACAATAGGCATGATTATAAAGTGGTATTTAACCTCTGTGAGTCTGCTAACCTAACACAAATTTACCTGCAGTGATATCAAGGAGGAATCATGGAACAATTATCTGAGTTAATTAACTTAACAGCTTAGTTCCATTTTCCCACCAAAAATCAGTGAAAACAAGAATTTTGGCCTGAGATTTACCATATATCATACAATTGTGTACTATAATGCATGAAAGACTCAGTGCTTCTGTGATACCACATAGGAACATTGTAATAAATCACAGTAGGCGAATATCCTATTAAACGTAAGGAAGATTATTCCCTCCACAGGACAAAACAACTTCCCCTGCTGGGTTTGGTTTTTGTACTTTGCTTCAATTTAATACAACCAAGGAGTGGAGAAGACAACTTTTCAAATAATCTCACTGTAAATAATTTGAGGACTCTTGGGAGTGACTCAAGTAGACATACCCACATGGTCTAAATGTTCAATTGCAGACAGAACAATCATTCATCAAAGGAAGTTTAGAATCCATGCTGGCCTATTTAGGGGAGTGAGCACTGAGCACGTTGTCTATCTACAATGTATCAGTACAGGCAGACAGCCTGATGGAGTAGCATTTAAGCCTCCTGCTTTATTTGATGGAATGGCAAGTTCTGAGGTTTCAGATCCATGCTTAGTATTTGAAACTTCTGATGTAGAGTGTAACTTCTCCAGTCCAGAAATCTATTGTTCAGTAACACCAGTTGTCCAGAAATTCTTTGAGCTGATCCAAGCCTTATTTTAGATCAGTACTTTGGGAGTGGAAACATAGAAGGTGCAGTATTTGGTTGAGTAAATCAATTTTTATTACTGCTTTATAATGCTTTATCATTGTTTATGTTTCACTGCTTTTTATGTCTCTGGTGTTTTCCAGTTTGCACACTACTGGTTAGGCATTCTAATAGCATTCTATAATCCAAAAATTCCGAAATGCAGTAATGACTTGGTCCCAAGCTGCAGAGATTACAATGTTGCTTTCAGTTGTCTCTGGTCTCTGATTTGGCGAAATGTCATTGGTTAAATGAAAAAATGTTTGTTTCCCTCCAAACATACACATGTTGGAGTAACAGGTGCCTGAGTTGTATAAAAATTCAGTCAGCAAGAAAAATTGATGCATATCTCCACCCCCAGGTGAGAAGTAATTATTCTTGCATCAAGCTATGGAGGAAGTTAATGTTAAAGTTCCTGGCAATAAGACTCCAATATTTGCACAATTCAAAATGGAGCACTGTGAAAATGACATATACTTAATTATATTGGTTTATTTAGCCTTGCACTCAGCAAGCATGGGGAGAAAAACAGCTCAGGCATTTTTAGAGTAAGTGAGAGGAGCAATTCTCAGCAACAGCTTGGAATACTTGTGATGCATTGGGGCAGACTTTTGTTGGATCGCTGAGCTCTCTGCAAACCGGGAAGTTAGGTGGGGAGAACTGCAAAAGGAGCCCAGCTAAATTCTTTGTCGATTTATTGGAAAATATGGTAGTCTTCCACACAGATATGTGGTCTGGCCCACTTGATTTTCTGCTAACTGTTGCCTTCAAGTGATGTAATATGTTCAGGTGTGAGAACAGGAGAGCCTGTTCCATTAAATTCTGGTCGGAGCAAATGTCTATATTTTGCCTCATTATAGTTGGAGCTACATAAAACTCTGGATGGAATTTTCCCAAATTTGCGCTAATTGCAGTAGCGGGCAAGTAAAACAGTGTGCTGCCCGCTGATGGTGATGGTGAGTTTTCATGCCGCATCTTCCTGAGCCTGCCTCATTATTTATGCACTCTCAGGAAACATGCCATTTCCATGGCAGGCGGGAGAATGAGGAGCCTGCCCACCATCACCCCATCGTTGCATCACGCTGGGTGCCATGTTTAAGGGCCAGCCGCAAGCACAGTGCTCATTGCTTCCAGCTCACCACTGCATGTTGGAGAGACATGCCTCTCCAAGGCAAGAAGACTGCAGCTCCCTGGTTCAATGACGGGTCCCTCGAGCGACTGCTGGTTGCTGTGGAGGCCCGCCGGGATGGGCAGCAACATGACCAATCTGGCTTTGGAGGTGGTGGCATTGGTGGTCAGCACCAATGCCCTTCAGAAGAGGACAGCTGCCCAGTGTCACAAGAGGATAAATGATCTCCTCCATTCCGCCAGGGTAAGTCACTCTTTTCATCACTCTCAGCGCACACACTCACAAACCTAACAAACATCCACATGGCCCTCATTCACTGACAGCTCAAGAGACATCACCATTCACTCTCTCACACTCACCGTCACTGTCCTCATCCCATCCATGGGACCACTCACCACCCGCACAGGCCAGGCATACTTATCATCTGACCTGGCAGGGGTCCTGCTTACACTCTCTCCATCTCTATCCGTGCAGGACAAGCTGGCACACAACAAGAGAGAAAGAGAGAGAGAGAGACAGGTGGCGGAATGCCTGAAATCAAAGTCCTCACGGACTTTGAAAATAGAGCCATCCAGCTGGCGAGGATCTGGACTGATCCTATGCTGACGGTGAGGTCGGCACTACTCTACCAAGTGAAGATCCAGTAGTGCAACATCCATCAGGCAACCATGCTGTGAGTGATGTGTCCCCTTTCACAGGCCACTGTCATGCACTAATTATTTCCCCATGCTTTCACAGGCACATCTGCCACACAGCTGATAGAATCCATGACCCAGGATCTCCAATCAAGGCCCGAAGAAACCTCAAAGAATCTGGAGCCACCCTCCCTAAAGTCCCATCACAGCACTCGCCCACACCCTCCACCAGTGCAGGAACACACACTCCAGTGGGACCTAGCTTTGGAGTAGCCCCGGGATCACAATCTGGTGAGAACATTGCACTGTCTGATCCACTGTAGGCGGTGGCAGGGACTACCCAGGTCTCCGGCATTTGAAGGATTGCTGGAGGTCAGTAATTTGCTGAGTCCGAGTCAGATGACGAGCCTCTGGACTTGGTTGTGTCACAGTTGCTGGAGCTACAAAGGCAAGCTTGGGAACATCAGGAAGGGATGTCTGCTGCACTCCACAGGTTGCAAAGCACGATAGAGGAGTCTGTCTGCCTTCAGTCTGAGGTGATAGTGCTGGGATGTCTATGCACCAAGGTCAACACTGTAGGACGGCAGCTGCCTTGGAAACCTTGGTCCAGGAGTTTGTTCCTATACTGCAGCATGGGCTCAACTCTATCGCTGATGCCATAGTTGACCTCCAAATGTGTGTAGGTGAGAGGGGTGCCGGGCAGATCAACCTTACTCCAGCAACCCCTGCTCCTCAAGGAGTCAGTCGGGGGTTCCTCGGCACCCATAGGGTGGAGAATCCACAGGTGCACACTCCAGGCCCATTGACCCAGGTGACTCCAAGAGTGTCCGGTCCATCCGATTCCCCCCTTCCTGTGACCTCAGCAGCTCTAGCTCTACAGGCCGAGAAGATTGGCCCCCCTCTCATCAGCATCTGTGACCAGGCTCCAGTGACAAGTGATTTCAACTTGAACTTATAAATTCATTAATGAACCAGCTGCTTTATGACTGAAACGCAGTCTGCTGTTGATGGGCCGAGTGGGCAAGTGTGACCTGCCTTCCCACCATCGTGAAACCAATTGCGCCATATTGTCCACTCATGCCACCTATCACGTCCACCGCCAGCAGGCTCAGAAAATTCTGCCCTCTGCCTTGAGGTTGGGAGGTGATTGCTGACACTTTAAGGGATTTCTGCTAGTAAAACGATTAGCAAACTTTTGTATATTTCAGCAGTTCTCATAACTATGTAACAATGCACGAGTAATAAAGATGATGATTCATTAATGAATTTATAAATTCAAGTTGAAATCACTTGTCATTGGAATCTTAGTTTTGGATCTTCCTACATCCTAATCATCAATGTTTCATGCTGTCAGTCAGTATTTTAAGCCCTTTCAGTGCGTCAACATCTGCTAACATGAATATGTGTAATCATATCCCAATCTGCAGCTCTGCCCTGTCCCTTTCAAGGCTGATGGCTAGTGGCCACTGCCACCTCTCTGCATTCTCTCTGTCCGCTTTACCACTTCCGTATATTGGAGATCGATACAAAAAGGAAGAGCCACTTCAAACCAGTGCCAATGGAGTCTGGATGGGTAGAGAGGGAAAAGAATGCTAAGGGAGGTCAAGAAGGGGAAGAGAATCTAATGAGGGGGCAAACAGGGAGAGATGCAAGGGGAGATTAAAAGGGTCAGAATGAAAGAGAAGGCAAGAGGGTAGAAAGTCATTGGAGGGAAAAAGAGGCAAATGGATGGCATTGAAGGGAAGGGGGGGGGGAAGGGAAAATTAATGGACATGAAGTAGAAGGTACATGGATAGTAATGGAGGGTAGGAAGTGGATAGTAATGAAGGAAAGAAAGTAACAAGCCAGAAACAATGCTTTGTGGGAGAGAAAACAAGTGGTAATCTGTTAGTCTGAAAATTTAAAAATGACAATTTGCCTTTCTTTATTAAAGGAAAATCTATTAATTGTGAAGTATAAAAGTGGTTGACATTAACCAGAATATATAATTTTTAGGGGTAAAGTTTTTAAAAAAATTCTTGACTCACTATTAACTCTGTATCTTCAACTTTTGGATCTTTCCTTCAGACATTCATGAACATATATATTTTTCTCCATACAAGTGAAGCAATACAAATGACGGCTTCTCACGACACAGAGCCTGCGTAACTACTTGTTTTCATATATCAGGTCTCTTTTTGAATAGCCCAGAATACTGACTGACAGCATGAAACACTGATGTAGGATGTAGGAAGATCCAAAAGAAAAGGCTCCAGTGACAAGTGATTTCACTTTGAATTTATGAATTCATTAATGAACAAGTTTTGTGGGAGTGTGTTAGCCCTTTGGAGCGATTGGTTAGTTTCTGCTAGTTTTCCAGGTTGCCCTGTAAGAATCTACAACACATGCATGTATTGTGGCTAACTGGAAGTCATGTGCTTTCAAATATTTGACAGGAAGACATCTGGAAGAGTGAAAACTGTGAAGGTGATCCACTTAATTTAAGATTGAGATTAATAACATAGCAGTGCAAACCTACGCCATTGCAAAAACTTGGTTAGGTTAAGCAGTCACAATTTCAAACAGTACGAGAACACATTTTTACAGCATTACGAACCATGTATGTCAACCTACAAATCTCAAAAGCTGACAATGGAAAACAATGGCATATGGCTTGAAAAGAGCCTTGACTAAACGCTTGTGACTAAAGCAACAGCTTCAAGATGACTGAATATGTTAAACTCCTCTTTACTAAATTGAATTTCAGAACCGTCTTAGTGTTTTGGGATCACATATCACAATTCATTTCTTTTTGTGGAAACTGTAACCCAAAGGATTTATATATGACATATGAAAAGGAGGAGTTATTAATGGTAATGAAATGGGACATGAGCATAAACTGCAACTGCAAACAATCTTCCAACCCTTATATAAAAGGTAAAACTTCAGAAGTACACAGAAGTCATTGGTGGGGAAGCTAAGAAACAATAATCTGAGAGAAAAATGACAGCCATTTGGACAAGCAGAAACTAGTAAAGGGAAGCCAGCACAGATTTGTTAAGGGAAGATCTTGTTTGACTGACTTCATTGAATTTAGATGAGATACCAGAGGTTGAGGCTGTGCTGTTGATGTTGCGAATATAGCCTATCAAAAGGCGTTTAATAACATCTTACATATTAGGCGTGTTAGCAAAATTGGGATTAAAGGGAGTGTAGCAGCATGGATATAAATCAGCTAGGGGATAGGAAACAGAGAGTAGTTATGAATAGCTGTTGATTGAACTAGAGCGAGGTATGCTGTAAAGTTCGCCAAGGTCGGATCACTGCTGTTTTTGATATAGGTTAAACAACCTGAACTTGGTGGGGGAGTTTAAAGGGCGCAATTTCAAAATTTGCAGATGAAACAAAATTTGGAAGTGTAGTAAGCGCCGAGGAAGATAGTAATAGATGTCAAGAGAACATTGAGAGCGTGGTGGAATGGGCAGACAAATGGCAGATGAAATTCTATGCAGGAAAGTGTCAGGTAATGCATGTTGTAGGAAGAATGAAAGAGAGACAATACATTCTAAATGATAAACAATATTAAAGATCAACAAGAGAGTAATCTGGACGTGTTTACGCAGAAATCCTCGAAGATGACAGGACAAGTTGATAAAGCAGTTAATGTAGAATATGGGACCTGCACTTTATAAATAGAGACAAATTACAGAAGCCAGGAAGTTATGTTAAAACTATACAAAACACAAGTTTGACCCCACCTGAAGTTACTGTGTCCAGTTCTGGGAACCACACTTGAGCAAGAGTGTGAAGGCTTTGGAGAGGGTATGGAAGAAACTTACTAGAATGGTTTCAGGAATAAGGATTCACTGTTACATGAATGGACTGGGGAAACTGGGCTGCTTGTTCTCTTTAGAGCAGAGAATGTTAAGAGGAGATTTTACTGAGGTGTTTAAAATCATGATAGGTTTACAGAAAGTAACTAGAAAGAAACTGGTTCCAATGGCTGAAGGGTTGATAGAAAGGGCACAGATTTAAAGTAATTGGCAAAAGAACGAGAGGCAACATGAGGTAAAACCTTTTTTATACAATGATTGTTTAGGATTTGGAATACACTGCCTGATAGGGTGGTGGATATAGATTCAATAGAAGTTTTCAAAATGGAATTGAATAATACTTGAAGGAGAAAATATTGCAGGAATATGGGGAAAGAGCAGGATTACTCTTTAAAAGAGCCAGCAGGACTCCATGGCCTGAATAGCCTAATTTTGTGCTATGGCTAATCTATGATTCTATAATTTCCATCTTTGCAATAGATTTAAAAATGTTGATGAAGAAAATAAGTACGGCTGATATGAAGTTTATTTCTGGGGCTGGGTGGTCTGGGGACATATTCCTCTCAAGAATTTCTTTCACATTTCTTCAGTGCAATTTTCAACATTTTGAAATGCTCTGGCATTCCCCTTGGTTTGTTTTACATTAGTAAGCAAAACTTTACTCTTAGCAAGATGGCAGCAAACATTTTCTACTAAAACAAGCAGGCGGATGAAACAAGATACCGTGACACACAACATTAAGCTTCAAACGTTAAGTAAGGTACTTGGGTCTGTGAAGGTCTGATCAGCCATTCTTCAAATGAGTAACTCATATCCCTGGTGAAGACACCTTTCAGTCTATTCCGCATGAGCAGCCAGGGGATTTTCAATTCTTTCAAGATATGTGTATCACGGCACTTTTCGGTCACTGCATACCATCTAGACATAAAAGGAACAGTGACCTCTTCTAATCCTGAGCACACGTCGCCCTGAAGCATTCCCAGTTGTGTTTCTGAGCACACAATATGCAGCCTAATCCAATTAACTTCCTTCACACAAATGTCAGGTTCATGAATGGCAACTAGTGTAATCATTTGTGCCTTGTACACAGGGAATGCTAAGTGACTGGCAAAATTCAGACTGATAGTTAAGCTAGTGCTACATCTCACTGCTGAACTTAAGGAATGACACCACAAGGTGGAAGAGGGGAACTTCACTGATGCAGCAATGAACTGCAAAATAGTCAGAGATATCTCATGTTGCTGCTTGGAAGTATCCAGTCGTCATGAGGTTGGTTGCAGTGGGACTTACAATTTCACTGAAAGTGTTTCCCAAATATTGGATGTTTAGTAACAAAATTTGGGGCATCTCAAAAGTCCCATCAATATTGAAGCATAACCTCTTTATACACAGTTGCTGAAGAGGTCCAGGTAGGTTGCCAACTTCAGTTGCATTAACAGTGTCTTATAGTAAGTCCCATAACTTCAACTCTTCGCTTGCCATCCCCTTTTGTTGCCATTCTGAAGCATCTGATGCTAATAAGCTTTATTGGATATATCTTCCGTATAATGGGCAGAATTTTCCGTTCCGGAGACAAAGTGCCATGGCAGGCAGGAAAGGGTGGCGCTGTTCCCGCTGACCAGTATGGCGGGTTTCCATGCTGGATTGTCTGCCTTTCAGCTCATTATGTATCCATGAACATGATGCACATCTAATCTCGTGGCTGAGCAGGCTGGGATTCATCTGCCCCACTATTACCTCATTGGTTTATGTTTCCAGGCACCGTATATGAACATACAAACACATTAACATGAATTAGAAGCAGAAGTGGGCCATTTGCCCCCTTGAACCTGCTCCACCATTCCACAAGATCATGGCTGATCTGTTTGTGTTTCAAGTTCTACATTCCCATCTATCCCTGTTAACCTTTGATTCCCTTTGTCTAACAAGAATCCTCTGCCTCAAAAATATTCAATGACCTTGCTTCCACTGCTTTCTGAGGCAGAGAGTTCAAAAGTTGCACAAGTCTCAGAAAAAAAACATTTATCCTCATCTCTATCCTTTAAGGGCAATCCCTAATTTTAAAACAATGCCCCCTAGTTCTGGACTCACCCACAAGAGGATACATCCTTTCCACATCCACCTTATCAAGACCATTCAGGATCTTGTATACTTCAATCACATCATCCCTCACTCTTCCAAACTCCAGTGGAAACAAGCCCAGTCTGACCAAACTATCCTCATAAGATAACCCGCTCATTCCAGATATCAATCTAGTAAATCTCCTCTGAACCATCTCCAATGCATTTATATTCTTCCTTAAATAAGGAGACCAAAACTGCACACAGTACTCGAGATGTGGTACTATCAATGCCCTGTACAATTGAAGCATAACATTCTTACTTTTATGTTCAATTCCTCTCATAATAAAGGAAAGCATTCCATTAGCCTTCTTGAGTACATGCTGTTCCTGCTGTACTTTTGTGATTCATGCACAAGAACACCTAGATCGCTCTGCATCTCGGAATTCTGCAGCTGTTCCCCGTTTAAGTAATCCTCTGCTTTTTTATTCTTCCCGCCAAAGTGAAGAACTTCACATTTTCCCACCTTATACTCCATCTGCCAGATTTAAATGGCACCCATGCACACATTCACTCTCTGCAGCCCAGGACTTGTTGTGTTGAGCACTGGGACGGCCCCCGAAAGCAAGATGTCCACAGATCAGAAGTTCAGTGACAAGGCATAGCACTCCTCTAGGCAATTGAAGACCAATGGGAGATACTTTCCCCCCATGATGGGAGCTGGAGGTCCACCAGCCTCACCACAAATGTTTGGGGAGGAGTCACCAGGGTGATCAGCATCAACATAGTGTAGAAGAGGATGAAAGATCTCATCCGCTTCGCCAGGGTAAGTATACCTTCTCCTCAATCTCAACTCACAATCTCACAAGGTCAACAGGCATTTGCAGGGTGACAGTCCACAGAGACCTCACACATGACCAGCACAAGGGGCATCACCACTGATTCTCCCACACACACTTTTACATGTTCATCCCTTGGCACATCCTGCACAAGTTGCATCCTCAGTCCTTACATAGGTCCACTCAGCACACAATGATGGCTGGCATGCATATCATCTGCTCTGGCATCTCTCCTCCTCACAGTCTGTCCATCTGTCCTTATGCAGGAAAAGATCACCCACAACAACAGGGATAGATTCCAGACCAGTGGGGGATGCTGGAGCTCAGGCTACTGAGCCCCTATGAGGAGCAGAGCTGGCCAGTAAAGAGAGGGGCTGTGCCTGCACCAAAGGAGAGATCGGCCTCTCCCAACAACCTGGTGAGGCCCCACCAACAACTCATCCCCAACTCGCCAAAACTGGGTGTTTTTTAAGTTGGTGACTATGCAGCCAATCACTATCTCTTCTTCCTATGACAGGCACCAGCTAGAAAAGTAAGAGACCCAACAGCAGCCATCGCATCAGTCCCAGACCAACTCAGATGAGGATTCCGAGGATCCACTAGATGTAGAGTCATCACGGTGTTCACCCACACCCTCCACCAGTGCAGGGGCACACAACTCGGTGGAACCTGGTTTTAGAGCAGGCTCGGGGTCACCATTTGGTGACGCCAGCACAGATTCTAGCCCACAGCAGGCGGACAGACAAGATCACTGACACTTGGAGGAATGCTGGAGGCCAGGCCCCTGCTCTGTCCGAGTCTGATGACGATCCTAGGGACTTGGCTCTCAGAGAGATGTTGGAGCTCCAAGAACAGACAGGGGCACATCAGGCAGGGGTCTCAGGGGCCATCACCAGATTAGAATGGAGGATGGAGGAGACCGTCCATGTTCAGTCTGATGTCACGTTGGCACTGACATGCCAGTGCATCGAGGTCACCATTGGAAGGGTGGCGATCACCATGAACAGGTTTGCCCAGCAGTTTCTGCCAGATATTTGCGAGAGCCAGCACACCATTGCTTCAACCATGAGAATATTCCAGAAGTGACTAGGCGAGATAAGCGAGAGGGGAATGGGGCACCTTGATCTTCCTCCAGGAGTCCCTTCTCCTCAGGGAGGGGCCCTCGGGCACCCACAGGGAGGAGGAGCATCAGCCGGACATGCTGGGGCCATCCAGCCAGGATTGACCAGCCACTTCAAGTCCCCTCTGCCTGTGACCCCATCAATTCCAGCTTCTCAGCATGAGGAGGTTGCACCTGCCTCACAGAAGGAGACCAAAAGCAGGTCAGGCTCTTCCAGGTCTCAACTCTCCAGAGGACACCCGTCAAGGTCAGCACTGACAATAGGGTGTAGCAGTTAGCAGGCAGCCTCCACCTCTGCTGCAGATGTCAGGGATGTACCTAGACATAGTGATAGGGCAAGAAATATGAAGAAATTCTGAGATCACAAAGGTGGCACAGGTGTTCACAAACTGTACATACTTTGGGCACATGTAAATATCATTTGTTTCTGTGAAATTCTCACCCCGTGAATGGCACTTCCATCTGATGCAATGTTCCATGGTCATACAAGGGTAACAGAGGCCAGCCCTCGTCACATATCTCCCATCATGTGCTTCAGGTCTCTGGTGTCTCGCACCATCCCATAACAGTGCATTGCCTTTCTGTGTGCAGCAGGGGCATGAGAAAGACATCTGGCTCCAGCAAAATGGTGGTTGGGCAATGCATATCTGAGACTTGAGTCAGAGGATCATATCATGTGGCCTCATGAGTATAGATGTTGCAGTCTGGCTTATTCACCTGATGCTTCTCCACTGAGGAATTGTCCATGTGGTCCGTATAGATTTTAATGTTGAGCCACATTGGAGTCAGTCTCAGTTAGTGCTTCTTTCAATGGCCTCCATGTAATGGCTGTCAGGTTTGAGTATGGTTTACATATCCACAAATATATGGGGATTTTGTACACTCCTGGCAGCCCGCTGTGTTATGTTGTGTTCATGTTTACAGCTAGACATCAGTCCTATAGTAGTTCCCACTTCTTCACCTACATAATGCAGAGCTATGGATCTAGTTGACACTTGATGACTCCTGAAATGCTTGCTAGAGGACAATGACTAAGTGAGATCAGAGGTGTGTGTCAAGGCCCCATGCTGGAATATTACATGGGAGGATGCCGCTCTGGACCTGAAGGTCTGCCTGGCGGGGCTTGCCCAAATCCCTGAGCCAGCTCTCCAATTGGCAATTGACATGGTCATCTGATCAGAAGAATGCTATCTGTGTGCCTAATTTCTGTGTGGACATCTGAGACTTCTGGAAGGAAGATGTGGAGGCCTCAAATGGGATTAGAGCTAAGCTCCACTACATCTGATGTGTGCTCTTTATTGTAAATGAATTAACTAATTAAGGCCCAAATGCAGTGACTGCATTCTCAGACCTACAAAAGCAAAGGTTAGGCTGCACAGGAAGGTGGAATACTCCAGACAAAGGCATGGTCATGAGTGATTGTCAGTCATCAGACAATGCTGAAGCAGGCTTGCAACCATGACTGAGAGTGACAGGTCACTGCATGCTGAAGATCTTATGCTCTGGACTCAGTATGATGATGAGGCCTGAACACCAGTCTTGCATGAGGGATTGCCTATGGAGATATGCCGCAGTGCAGATTCAGATTAGACTTCAAACATCAAAGCGAGAAACAATGGGGCACCTAGCAATACTGCCACAATTGCACTGAGGTATGCAGTGCTGCTCCTGCCTCTTGAAGGCTGCCATAGGCAGTGGAGTGTTTGTGGGATGCTTGAAGAGACTACACCACATCTACTCTGTTCACAGTGCATACTGGTGGTGTTATGGTCACATAATAGAATGGCCACATGCTCCAGAGGCTGCCTAGCATCCTTAGAAAGAGGTCATCATCAAGTAAGATTGCAACACCTTATTCTGAGATTGATGTCCTTCATGGAGATGTTGAGGACAGCACTGAATGTGTTAATGTCAAGGCAGCATGGAGGGCACAGGGGACAGAGGCTCGCTGGGATAGTTGTCACAATTGTCTTGCAGCCTTGTGGCTATTAGCATCTCATGGCAACATCTGCCATGTCTGGCCCATGCTATGGCCTCCTCCTCTGGAACCGCAGCTTCCTCGCCCTCATCGAGCTCAGCCCTCTCGATGTCCTGGGGAGGAGCTGACTCTGCTGGGACTGGGAGACCATGCATTGCCAGTGGCTCTAAATCGTCCATTGCAGCGGTAGCACAGCCTTGAGCATCAACGGAAGTGCCCCTCTGTCTCCCCCCACCCCCCACCAAAACATTTGATGTCCCGATGCCCCATGCTGACATGACCCCTCCACATCGTGATGCCCAATGCACAGTTATATACCAAGCACCCCCACCACCCCTGAGACCATTGAGTGACTCCACTGTATTACCTGTTCCTCATCTACAGGCTGCAGATGCCATCTGCGTAAAGTGTGCGAGGGACTGACCACACCCTGAATACCTTGCTGGGCACCACAGGTCACAGGTCAGATAGGGCCTTCCCCTCCCTCAACTGGGCCCAGGACAGGCTTACCAAGCACAGCCTTCTAAATTGGTGAGCTATTGCCCAGGACATTCTATGCTTTCTGGCAACAATTAAATTTGTGCACCACCCCCCAACACTCGTAACTCAATGTGTCTCTGTGCACCCTTCCCCAGTCATTCCCCACCAGTCATGAGTCTCTGTGCACCCTTCCCCAGTCATTCCCCACCAGTCATGTGTCTCTGTGCACCCTTCCCCAGTCATTCCCCACCAGTCATGTGTCTCTGTGCACCCTTCCCCAGTCATTCTCCACCAGTCATGTGTCTCTGTGCATCCTTCCCCAGTCATTCTCCACCAGTCACGTGTTTCTGTGCATCCTTCCCCAGTCATTCTCCACCAGTCATGTGTCTCTGTGCATCCTTGACCAGTCATCCCACCCAATCATATCAATCTGTGCACGCTTTCCCCCGGGATCCAGTCACCACCCCACACCTCCCAACCTCACAGTCAAGCCTTTGCCTTTCAGCCCCTTCCCTTGCCTCGGTCTTGTCTCACCCCTCCACCCCCAGTCAAGCTTTGCCTTCCAGCATCCGCCCCTTGCCTTCCCTCTGGACTTGCCTGAGCGGCCTTGGCACGGAGTCAGAGCAGCGGCGAGCGCAGTGCTGTGTGAACAAACCTCGAGGTCACGAGTGGAATGCAGTTCGCCGGGTGAACGTCACTTGTATCTGGTCGTGTTTCATGCCAGTCTAATTAGCCACAGGCATGGCCATTTGATCTGGATAGGAGGCGTGATTCAGGCTAGCTGGGTTTTTATGAGTATTTATGATATTCAAATACATGCAAATGCAGTTCCCGATACGGCCCAGTGGCCTAGTTGAACCGCCATGAAATTCGGGAGCAGAAAATTTCTAACTATTTATATGCCAGCGGGAAACTGACTTTTGGCCGCACTCCAAATTTTCCTGTCCTGCCCGCCACAGTGCCAACTGCTGGTGGGAGTAGAAAATCCCACACTCCACATTTCTTACTCTGCTAAACATCATACCTCTGCTGGCTCTTGTGATGCTTTAATACCAGCTTGAAATGGGACAAATTACAACAATTCTTTGGTTCAGTCACCAGCTGGTGATTAGCCTCCCAGCAAACATTGCCATCTTTACTAGGGTGAAGAAACATGACATGACCATATGGGAACCAAGTAAACCTGGGTAAATTGAAGTCTGTGCTTCAACTACAGCTTAACAAACAATTATCAAGCTCAATAGAAGCATGAATGACAGGACAGTGCCTAAGTGTAATTACACAGAGGCTGTTAATCAAGTAAAATATATTGATAAACTTACTGGAGGTTTCAATGAAGTTTATTTCTTTCCAATTTTCTCATCAAATTTTGTTGACGTTTGTAGAAAAGTATAGGCTAAGAAAGCTAATGAGATTGTGCTGCATGATGTGTGTTCAGAATGCTGCTATACAATGTGTCCTCAAGCAACCCTGATTAATACTGGAGGGAGTATGCTAAGCAAAGCTATTAGGAGCAAATCAGAGGTTATCAGTTTAGGAATGTAACAAACATTGATGGTGGAGAGGAAAATTACTGGGAATGCTATTGGAGAGTATGTAACTCAGACAGATAAGTGAGATTTGGTTCTGAAGAGGGTATGTTCAGCAGGGTAACAGGGAATAGTCCTGTTTAACATGTAGCTGAAGAGGTCCAATTGGACGTGGTGATATGGAGTGTAATGAGACCACAATGCAAGCTGTTACATTGAAATCCAGCAATGCAAATATTTGGCTTCTCTCCTCAATGCAATGAAAAGGAGATTATTGTCCTTAATCTCCCAAATCAACAAAGCTTTTAAATTAGTATCACAAGATAGTGCTCCACAATGACTTTAACCTCACAACTTCAACTGTAAAAGGCATTCAGGCCCACAAAAAAAACCCCTATTTGTTTGTACAGTCATCAGCCTCCCAGCCAATGTTGCCATCCTTACCAGGGCTGGGTGAAGGAACTTGACATTCTGTCACTGAGCCTTGATTCACAGTATCTTCCCTGTCTTCTCCCATTATCCCAAAACCTTTGTTTAATCTCCAAAAACACCGCACAGCAATGGTGCATGAGGGGAGGTGGGGCAGTTGAAAATCAAACATTATGGGAGCCCAACCAGCACCAGCAACAGGTGAGGATGAGACAAGAGTTTAACAGTAGTAACATTCGTGGCTGCTGCATTTGACCGTGGTTGAATGGGATGCTGCCACCTACTGAGGATAGAATCAGAGTGTTCAGATTCCTGGACTTCTGCGAGGGGTGGAGTGTATTAGGGGAGGTACTGGCACTCTGGCATGCTCAGACACCCTTTGCAAGCCTGGTACAGCTAAAAGGGCAGAAACAGCCAGTTCTTCAAGATGAGTTATCTTCCTTATTTGCTCCCAGTTTCAGGCACACGGTACAATGACACATCAAAGGAATGTGAGTGGAGTACTATTAATGAGAGCACTCACCTCTGAAACTCTCCTGGCAGAAACGTCTGATCTGTGGCTGGGTTGTAGCAACAAATACAGACAGCACAGCCAGCTTTCTTAGCAGAAGGACACTGGATCAGGATGTGTCTGTTGCTCCCAGCAGCACTGTTCTACACTGGGGCCTAGAGTATGGTGATTCCTGAGGCAAATGCTGGCTGAAGGAAGAGAGCAGGACTGCTGGGCATGACAGGTCTAGGTTGATGTGTTCCTGACTCTTTAAATAAAAATCCAGTTGATTTGTGATAAATACACAGCTGGGGAAGAGCAGGGGATTACAAAGTTTTAGGAAAAGCTCCATGGACCAGATAAAACGGAGAAGCAAGCCAGATTTAGCTCATGGACTGGGAACCAAGATGCCACAGACAGATTGTACATTACAGAGGAATGATCTAGAATGAAGTCGAGTCGATGTAACATATCCTGGAGAACATGGTTACATTTCAAAATCCCTGGTTAAACTTTCTGGTAACAGTGTGTCTGGTAGGGATGTACAGTAAATCGTCACTATAAATTATGGCTGCGTTCCTGAAAATCGTGACAACTTTAAGTGAATCATGGGTTGCCAAAGGAATCAATGTTAAAGCCAGAATTGGGTTTCTTCAGACATTTCTTGCCCGGAAAAACCCACGTACAAGTTGAAACACTGTACTATACATGCACAGCACTGTGTATTCCTAAGTCAGATAACTTGCAAAGTAAAATAAATCACTGAATATAACAGAAATACTCTATAAATTGAAATTAGATGACACTAAATCACCCAAACAAGCCCTGAGTAGCAGCTTCTGTGCACTCCTGAAACTCAGCTCAACTCTTTGCTTGCTTTCCTTTCCCACTGTCTCTCTCTCTCTCTTTTCCCTCTCTCTCTCTCTCTCTTTCTCTTTCTTTCTCCTTTCGCACGGTCCCTTTCTCCTCTCCCACTCTGTCTGTCTCTATAGCCTGGACCCATTCCTGACAGTTTGCAGGAGCCAAGCCCCAGTTCCTGTGGGTTGTCACAGAAGAAGGCAGGGAGGCGATGGAGCTGGGAGGGCTGCGCGAGGAGCCAGATGTGGGCCGCGGAAGGAGCCGGGGGTGGGGGGGTTGCAGAATAAGCCAGTGGGGGCGCTCCCTCCTCCTCCTCCCACCCTGGGTTACTCACAGTTCACCACCTGGCTGGCAGCTGGCAGCTTCCTTTCCCTGCCCTGCGCTCCTGCTCCTGGAATCTCAGGCCTCGCTCTCTCCCTGCAACCCGGGCCTCTGGTGACTGCAGCAGCAACGATGGATCCGGCATCAGAACATGGCGATGACTGCCCCAGAGTTCTGCAGCCATTTCGCAGGGCCAGGGTGCAGACGGCGTAAAATTGGAAATGGCCACGTAAATCGAAAAGAAATGTGCCAAAGTGTAAACGCTGTTGTAGAGAAATTACTTAAAGTGGGGTGACTTCTGGTGAGGATTTACTGCACTCCAATATTGATGTCAATAGAGAGCTAATACTTGTGCTAATCGGTCACTGTACAAAAACCTTAGTGGTTTGTGTTGCATGTTGGTGCCACCTGTCAGAAGAGGAACTGGGGGAAAGAGTAAATTAATAGAAAGAGCAGTATTACTGGGAGCAGAAGTTGCTGCTCAACAGAGAGCAGGACGACATTCATCCTCAGCTCACAGGTTTATTCAAGCTCCGATTTCAAATAGTACAAAGTATTTAATGAAAAAACACACACTAAGGCCTGAACTTTGCACTCGTTGGGCACGCGCGATCGGCAGGCCCAGAAGCGGACGCTAAATGCTCTTCCGCCTGTGATCGGCCCCCGACCGCGATCTTACTTTGGCTGGCCGGTTAACGGCCAACCGGCGTGAACGGCGCCCGGAGAAAGGCTCAGCGCTGCTGGCGGGGATGGGAAGAGGGCGGCCGCCCACGTCACCGCGGGTGCTGGTGAGCGCTTCCGCTAAGCTCCCTGAAGGCAGACAGACATCTCATTTTAAAAGGGAATAAAAGAGTTGACGTTTTGAGTCCTCATGACCCTTCAACAGAACTCAGTTCTGTTGAAGGGTCATGAGGACTCGAAACGTCAACTCTTTTCTTCTCCGCCGATGCTGCCAGACCTGCTGAGTTTTTCCAGGTAATTCTGTTTTTGTTTTGGATTTCCAGCATCCGTAGTTTTTTGTTTTCATCTCATTTTAAATCCTAACGGAGATTTCACCCCGCCCTTGGATCAAGTTCCATCAAAAATGTAAAGCCCGCCTGGCCGATTGGCACATCCGCCAACCATAAGGTTGGATGGGTCATGAAAAATCCCTTACAATTGGGCTGTTAATGGGCTTAATTGCCCTCTTAATTGTTGGCAGGCACTCTTCCGACTTTTGCGTGTGCCTGCCGAGCGAAGTATCACACAACTGCATGATGATGTCAGGACGCTCGCCCGACGCCATCTTCTGCGATTTCACGCCCGTTCGGGTCGGGTGTGTACCCACCCACGGGATGTAAAACTCTGGCCTAAGAATCCTTTTACATGCACTAAGAAATATGACTGAGTGATTTTTCAATCCTTGTCTGGTGGCACAGAGGGTGCAGATTGCTTGCATTGTTATCATTCGTTCACTGATTTGTACAGTATGTTTGCCCAATGTCATTCAAGCCTGCCTTGTGGTGTTGAGAATGAACTTGGCCATTTCGGAGTTGAGACAGTGTAGTGCTGGGGGACTGCTTCACTGTCTGAGATGTCGTCTTTCAGGTGCGATGTTAAACCAAATCAGTCTGCCTTCTCAGATAGATATAACAGATCCCATGAATTATTTCAAAGAAAAGCATAATCTGCCAACCCAACCATAACACTTATGACCATGAGACCCACCTGAACATGATCAGCAGTCCACAACCAGAAACTGCCTCGCTGAGGATGATATGAGGCTCTTGACCACAAGTTACGCCCTGAACACAACCTGCATTCCTCATGCCTACTATGTGCCCTGCAACATCCAGGTCATTCCCCACCATGACTGGTGTGCCCCATAACCTGCAGCGCAGCATCCCGCAAACATGATCAGTGTCCCACCCTCCCTCTATACCTGCTCGTTGTGCTGCAGGTTTTCCTGTCTGAGACACAGACAGTCAGACAATCAGAAAAAAATGAAAGGAGGTTAACAATATCTGTACTTTCAATCTTCCCGTCAAGAACTCCTCATGCTCTGCTCCCTTCCCATAAATATTGGTTCCTACACTTAAAAAATAATTAATTGGCTATCAAATGCTGTGGACCATCCCGAGGTCATGAAAGGCACTGGATTTTGCATTCTTCAGTTAGTGTATCATTTAACTTTCTGACTCTTCCCACCTTCTTTCCATTTATGCATCCTGATTATCATGACAACTATGTTATCTACGATTAGTATTGTGAGGAAAGAAACACTCTTAGTTATAGATTACACATATTGTATATTATCATTACATCAGGATATTATGCAGCATTATGAGATCTTTTAAACAATTCATCATATTCCACTGGGTAGATTAAACTGATTTCCCTTAGCACATCTTGGCCATTGAAATGACTGCAATGCGTCAGATAATGATTGAACGGTGTTTCAGTGGAGCCCATTTGAGATCATTTCTGATAAGATTAAATCTCAATTTAAAGAAAACAATTTTTAAATGTCCCAAACCATTATTTTTTAATGGAGCTTTGCTCTTGAGAAGATCAAAATCGTGTTAATATTATCTTTTATTTAATTAAATGAAGTTGAGCTGATTAGGAATTTACTAGAACTGGTCGATTAATGATGGATTTTATATATTTTTATGTAGTCTGTGCAATGGGCCTACCGAAACATTTATTTTATATTCTTGCTTGGTGCATTACCAGTAAGGTGCAAGCAATATTTAAAAAAAATAAAAACCATAGATTTACCTCCTACATTACAAACAGCTAAATAAATCACAATATTCGAATACCATCTGTTTCTCTGTGTCTCAGCAAGATAGCACCCAGGTTCTTATCTTGACTGCGCTAATTTAGGAAGGGCCCAGGTGGAGACGAGGCACTTGCCCATAGGGCGGGAAATCAGAGGCCATACTCTTGCATCTGAGAAAGGCCGGTATTAATTTACAGCAGGTCTGTTTTTGGGCAGGAAGGTGTATGACTTTGGAGGTCGTGAGGGGGGAGTTGCAGTATGGTGGGTGGGGGATGGTAGTGAGGGGAAGGGGGGTGGTGGGGGGGGGGAACAGGGGTAGTGTGAAGCACAAAGTGATCGGGAAACAGAGTGCTTCATAAGTAGAATGCTATAGTCAGGAATGTGGATCAAATAGGATCTCTGTGTTAAATATTCTTAAGCTATAATTTAGTTTAACATTTAGAATTTGACTGAGAACGTTAAAACTGCAAAAGAAACTGCAAGCTACTTAAGGTCTGGTTAACAGACACTGCCTGTCAGCAGCAGCAGCAGTTAGCTGTCAACCTGCTGAAAGTGGTTGCCTTACTAAATGTAATTATTGTAACCGGAAATAAAGGCAAAATACTGCGGATACTGGAAATCTGAAATGAAAGCAAAAAATGCTGGAGACACTTAGCAAGTCTGACAGCATCTGTGGAGAAAAAGACAAAGTTAACGTTTCGAGTCTGTATGACTCTTCTTCAGATCTAAAGGAAGGTAGAGATGTGGTGAAATATATACTGATTAAGGGGGGTGGACCGGTGAAGCTGGATAGAAGGCCAGAGATAGGTGGAGGCAAAGGAGAGATGGCAAAAGGTGTCATAAACAAAAGGTAAAAGAGTTGTTAATGGTGGTGGTACTGGCTAAATGAGATGCTAATGATGAAATTAAGAAAGCAAAATGTGATAATGGCTGGACCAGGGTAAGCACTCTGGAAAGTGACAGATGGCCCTAGCGGGGGTGGGGTGGGGGGAGGGGACGGTGGTGGGAAGAGAGATCGAAAATAGGCTAAAAGCTGGGGATAACACAATGAATGAAAATGGAAATAAATTTTAAAAATAATAATAATGAAAATAAGTGGAAAAAAATTAATAAAATTTTTTTTAAAAAATGAAAAGGAAAAATGTGGATGAAAAAGGGGTTAGGGATGGAGGAGAGAGTTCATGGTCTGAAGCTATTGAACTCAATGTTAAGTCCGGAAGGCTGTAAAGTGCCTAGTCGGAAGATGAGGTGCTGTTTTTCCAGTTTGCGTTGAGCTTCACTGGAACATTGCAGCAGGCCGAGGACGGACATATGGGCATGAGAGCAGGGTGGTGTGTTGAAATGGCAAACAACAGGGAGGTCTGGGTCATGCTTGCGGACAGACCGGAGGTGTTCTGCAAAGCGGTCACCCAGTCTGCCTTTGGTCTCTCCAATGTAGAGGAGACTGCATTGGGAGCAGCAAATGTAGTAGATCAAATTGAGGGAAGTGCAAGTGAAATGCTGCTTCACTTGAAAGGTGTGTTTGGGTGCTTGGAGGGTGAGGAGGGGGGAAGTAAAGGGGCAGGTGTTTTACCTTCTGTAATTGGATGGGAAGGTGCCGTGGGCGGGGGTTGAGGTGTTGGGGGTGATGGAGGAGTGGACCAGGGTGTCTTAGAGGGAACAGTCCCTACAGAATGACAACAGGGAGGGCAAAGGGAAGATGTATTTGGTACAAACCTTCCCATGCAATCACAGAAGGTGCAACACCTGACCCTTTACTTCCCCCCTCCTCACCATCCAAGGGTCCAAACACTCCTTTCAAGTGAAGCAGCACTTCACTTGCACTTCCCTCAATTTGGTCTACTGCATTTGCTGCTCCCAATGCGGTCTCCCCTACATTGGAAAGACCAAGCGCAGACTGGGTGACCGCTTTGCGGAACACCTTCGGTCTGTCCGGAGGCATGACCCAGACCTCCCTGTCGCTTACCATTTCAACACCCCACCCTGCTCTCATGCTCACACGTCCATCCTTGGCCTGCTGCAATGTTCCAGTGAAGCTCAACGCAAACTGGAGGAACACCACCTCATCTTGCGATTAAGCACTTTACAGCCTTCTGAACTTAACATTGAGTTCAATAACGTCAGACCATGAACTCTCTCCTCCATCCCCACCCCCTTTTTTCATCCATCTTTTTTCTATATTCATTTTTATTTTTTAATTTTTATTAATTTTTTCCACTTATTTTCATTGTTATTATTTTAAAAATTTATTCCCACTTTCATTCATTGTGTTATCCCCAGCTTTTAGCCTATTTTCGATCTTTCTTTCCACCACCGTCCCCTCCCCCCACCCCACCCTCACTAGGGTCATTTGTCACTTTCCAGAGTGCTTACCCTGGTCCAGCTATTATCACATTTTGCTTTCTTAATGTCACCCTTAGCACCTCATTTAGCTAGTACCACCACCATTAACAACTCTTGCATTTGACATAGTCTACTTGGGCTTCAGCAAGGCTTTAGATAAGGTCCCACATGGGAGGCTATTAACGAAGGTAAGAGCCCATGGGATCCAAGGCAATTTGGCAATTTGAATCCAGAATTGGCTGAGTGGCAGGAAGCAGAGGGTGATGGTGGAGGGGTGTTTTTGTGACTGGATGCCTGTGTCCAGTGGGGTTCCACATGGATCGATGTTGGGTCCCTTGCTGTTTGTGGTATATATAAATGATTTAGTCTTGAAAGTAGGAGGGTTGATCAGTAAGTTCGCGGATGACACGAAAATTGGTGGGGTGATAAATAGTGAGGGGGATAGCCTTAGATTACAGGAGGATATAGATGGGCTGGTCAGATGGGCTGGTCAGTGGCAAATGGAATTTAATCCGGATAAGTGAGAGGTGATGCACTTGAGCAGGACCAACAAGGCACGGGAATATATGATGAATGGTAGGGACCCTGGGAAATACTGAGGATCAGAGGGACCTTGGTGTACATGTCCACCAACCCCTTAAGGTAGCTGGACAGGTAGATAAGGTGGTTAAGAAGGCATATGGGATACTTGCCTTTATTAGCCAAGGCATAAAATATAAGAGCAGGGAGGTTATGCTGGAACTGTATAAAACGCTGGTTAGGCCACAGCTAGAGCATTGCGTGCAGTTCTGCAATCTGCTTTATAGGAAGGATGTGATTGCACTAGAGTGCAGACAAGATTTACCATGATGTTGCCTGGGCTGAAGGGTTTTAATTATGAGGAGAGATTGGATAGACGGGTTATTTTCCCTGCAGCAGAGGAGATTGAGGGGGGACATGATTGAGGTGTATAAATTATGAGGGGCATAGATACAGTAGACAGGAAGGAACTTTTCCCCTTGGTGGAGGGATCAATAACCAGGGGGCATAGATTTAAGGTAAGGGGCAGGAGATTTAGAGGGGCTGTGAGGAAGAATTTTTTAACCTGAGGGTGGTGGGAATCTGGAGCTCATTGCCTGATAGGGTGATAGAGGCAGAAACGCTCTTAACATTTAAGAAGTATTTGGATGTGCACTTGCGATGCCATGGCATGCAAGGCTATGGGCCTAGTGCTGGAAAATGGGATTAGAATAGTTAGGTACTTGTTTGACCGGCGCAGACTCGATAGGCCGAAGGGCTTTTCCTATGCTGTAGACCTCTATGACTCTATGACCTTTATGACATCTTTTGCCATCTCTCCTTTGCCTCCACCTATCGCTGCTCTTCTATCCAGCTTCACCTGCTCCACCCCCCTTAATCAGTATATATTTCACCATAACTCTATCTCCCTTTAGATCTGAAGAAGAGTCATACGAACTCAAAACGTTAACTCTGTCTCACTCTCTCCACAGATGGTGTCAGACCTGCTGAGTTTTTCCAGCATTTTTTGTTTTCATTATTGTAACCAGAAACTGACCTTGACTTGGGAGTGAGTAATATGCTCTCTTTAATCATGGTTCAGTCAATAGCATTCTTGCCCGAAAGGCAGAAGGTTCTGGATTCAAGTCTTGCTTCAGGACTTAAGTGCAAAGATCAAGGCTGACTCTCCAGTGTAGTACTGAGGGAGTGCTGCACTATCCAAGGTGTCTTCTTTCGGATGAGATATTAAAGCAAGAAAGACCTACCTGTACTCACTCAAGTGGATATAAAAATCCCATAGCACTACTTTGAGTAAGAGCAGGGGAGTTACCTGCTTAACATTTTTCCCTCAATCAATATCACGAAAACAGGTTATTTGGTCATTAGCCTGTTGTTATTTGTGGGAGCTTGCTGCATGCAAATTGGCTGCCATGTTCCCACATTACAAAGAGTGACTAAACTTCAAAAGTGCTCCATTGGCTGTAAAGCACATTGAAATAAAAACAAAAAAACTGTGGAAGCTGGAAATCCAAAACAAAAACAAAAACAGAACTACCTGGAAAAAGTTCTGTCGAAGGGTCATGAGGACTCGAAACATCAACTCTTTTCTTCTCTGCCGATGCTGCCAGACCTGCTGAGTTTTTCCAGCACATTGAAATGTCTGGTGCTTGTGAAAGGTCCTTTAGAAATGCAAGTGCAGGGGGTTGGGGGGGGGGGGGGGGGGGGGGCGGTGGTGGGGAGGGGGTGCTGCTTTTTATTCTGTTTGTTTATCTCTGTTAGCTGGTGAGTGTTTCTATTTGTCTTTCAGATAGGAGAATCTATTTGCTGTTACTTGACTAAAGGAGTAATTAATTACCTAACCAAATGATTAAATAAGGTTAGACTGACAGGCAGGGCAGGAACTTTGCCATAACTGTAACATGGGGGAGTTTATAGAGAGCACAGCCATCCCAGACAGAAAAAAAACTATTGTTGTATAAACATATAAACTAAGAGCAGGAGTAGGCTACTTGGTCCCTTGAGCCTGCTCTGCCATTTAATAAGTTCATGGTTGATCTAATTTAACCTCAACTCCACATCCCTGCCTACCCCAGATAATCTTTCACTCCATTGTTTATCAAGCATCTATCTACCTTAAAGGCTTTGTATCTGAATGCGCGTAGCATTCGGAATAAAACTAATGCGTTAACAGCGCAAATAGAGATAAATAGGTATGATTTGGTGGTGATTACTGAGACGTGGTTACAGGGAGAACAGGTTTGGGAGTTGAATAATCAAAGGCACTCTGTTTCGGAAGGATAGGCAAGAAGGAAAATGAGGCGGTGTAGCTCTGTTAGTAAAGGAAGAGATCAGTGCTATAGTGGGGAATGATATAGGCACTGGAAAGCAAGACGTAGAGTCAGTCTGGGTAGAAATAAGAAATAGCAAGGGAAAGAAGTCCCTGGTGGGAGTAATCTATAGGTTCCCAAATAGTAATTCAGCAGTAGGGCACAGTATAAACCAGGAAATACTGGGAACATGTAAGAAAGGCACGGCAATAATCATGGGTGATTTTAATAAAAATATAGACTGGACTAATCAAATTGGCAAGTGTGGCCTCGAGGGAGAGTTCATAAACTGTATTAGAGATTGTTTCTTAGAGCAATATGTTGTGGAACCAACCAGGGAGCAGGCTATTCTTGATTTGGTTTCATGTAATGAGATGGGATTAATTAATGATCTCATAGTAAAGCATCCTCTAGGGAAGAGTGATCATAGCATGCTAGAATTTCAAGTTCAGTTTGACAGCGAGAAACTTGAGTCCCACACTAGGGTTCTGGAGTTAAACAAAAGTAACTACATTGTCTTGAGGGTAGATTTAGCCCTAGTGGACTGGGCAGTAAGTTAGGACAGTTGATGAACAGCGACAGATATTTAAGGAGATATTCAATTCCTCCCAAGTAAACTATATTCCAAAGAGGAAGAAATATGGTAAAAGGGGGGAAAGCATCCATGGCTAAGCAAGGAAGTTAAAGATAACATAAAGGCAAAAACTAAGGCATACCAAATTGCAAAGGTCAGTAGCAGGCTGGAAGATTGGGAACCTTCTAAAGATCAACAAAGGGTTACTAAAAAATTAATAAAATGAGCAAAGGTAAATTATGAAAGAAAACTAGCGTAAAATGTAAAAACTGATAGCACAACTTCTACAAGTATATAAAAGGAAAGAGAGTAGCTAAAGTGAATGTTGGTCCCATGGAGGATGAGACTGGGGAGTTAATGCAGAAAAGGCAGAGACGCTTAATCAACATCTTGCCTCAGTTTTCATGGTGGAGGACACTAGTACCAACCCAATAGTAACAGGTAGGGCAGAGGGTATAGAGAAGGAGGAACTTAGGGCAATCACTATCACTAGAGAAAAAATACTGAGTAAACTACTGGGATTAAAAGGTGACAAGTCCCCAGGACCTGATGGCCTACATCCCAGGGTCTTAAAAGTAGTGGCAGCGGAGGTAGGGGATGCATTAGCTATAATATTCCAAAATTCCCTGGATTCTGGAAAGGTTCCAGTGGATAGGAAGAATACTAATATAATGCCCTTATTCAAAAAGGGGGGAGAAGGCAGAAATTAGGAAACTATAGACCACTTAGTTTAACGTCTGTCTTTGGGAAATTGTTGGAATCCATTATTAAAGAGGTAGAAATGGAGCATTTGGAAAGTCAAAATGCAGTCCATCAGAGTCAGCATGGTTTTATGAAGATAAATATTGTTTAACTAATTTGCTGGAGTTCTTTGAAGACATGACGGGCAAAGTGAATAATGGGGATCCTGTAGATGTAGTATATCTGGACTTCCAGAAGGCCTTTGGTAAGGTGTCATACAAAAGATTAATGAACAAGATAAGATCACTCGGAGTTAGGGGTAAGTTATTAGCTTGGATAGAGGATTGGCTAACCAACAGAAAGCAGAGAGTCAGGATAAATGGGCCTTTTTCTGGATGGCAAGCTGTAACTAGTGGGGTGCCACAGGGTTCGGTCCTTGGGCCCCAACTATTTACAATCTATATTAATGACTTGGATTCAGGGATAGAAGGTACTATAGCTAAATTTGCAGATGAAACCAAATAGGTGGGAAAATAAGTTGCAATGAAGAAATAAGACATTTACAAATGGGCATGGACAGATTAGGTGAATGGGCCAAAATTTGGCAGATGGAGTTTAACGTGGTAAGTGTGAGGTTATCCATTTTGGTCGGAAGAATAAAAAGGCGACTTATTACTTAAACAGAGAGAAACTTCAGAATGCTTCAGTGCAGAGGGATCTGGGTGTCCTTGTGCATGAATCGCTGAAAGCTAGTATGCTGGTGCGGCAGGTAATAAGGAAGGCAAATGGAATTTTGGCATTTATTGCTAAAGAAATAAAGTATAAAAATAGGGAAGTGTTGCAACTGTACAAGGCATTGATGAGACCACACCTGGAGTACTGTGCACAGTTTTTGTCCCCTTACTTGAGAAAGGATGTTGTTGCACTGGAGGCGGTTCAGAGGAGGTTCACTAGATTGATTCCAAAGATGCGGGGCTTGTCTTATGAGGAGAGATTGAGCAGTTTAGGCCTATACTCACTAGAGTTTAGAAGGCTGAGAGGAGATCTAATTGAGGTGTATAAGCTGCTACAGGGGATAGACAAAGTAGACGTGGAGTGGATGTTTCCCCTTGTGAGGTATTCTAGAGTGAGAGGCCATAGTTTTAGTCTAAGGGGTGGTGGATTTAATCAGAGATGAGGAGGAATTACTTTTCTCAAAGGGTCGTGAATCTGTGGAATTCGCTACCTCAGAGTGCAGTGGATGCCGGGACGCTGAATAAATTTAAGGGGGAGATAGACAGATTTTTAATTAGTAACAGGTTGAAAGGTTATGGGGAGGGGGCGGGAAATTGGAGTTGAGGCCAAAATGAGATCAGCCATGATCGTATTGAATGGCAGGGCAGGCTCGAGGGACTGAATTGCCTGCTACTAGTTCTCATGTTCTTATGTACCTCTGTCTTAAAGATATTCAAAGACTCTGTCTTGAGTAAGAGAATTCCAAAGTCTCACAATCCTCTAAGAGAAAAATGTTTTCCTCATCTTTGTCTTAAATGGGAGACCCCTTATTTTTAAACAATGAATCCTAGCCCAGATTTTCCCACAAGAGGGAACACCTTTCACACATCCACCCTGTTAATTCCCCTCAACATCTTATATGTTTCAAGCTTACTCTTACTCTTCTAAACTGCAGCGCATACAAACCTAGCCTGCCCAGCCTTTCCTCATAAGACAACCTGCCTATTCCAGGTGGTAACTGAGTAAATCCTCTCTGAACTGCTCCCAACATCTTTCCTTAAATAAGGACACCAATATTGTACACAGTACTCCAGACATGGCCTCACCAATGCTCTGTATAATTGAAGCATAATCTCCTCAATTTTGTATTCCCCTTACAATAAGCAATAAAATTCTATTAGCTTTGCTAATTTTTTTTTATTCATTCATCGGATGTGGGCGTCGCTGGCTAGGGCAGCATTTATTGCCCATCCATAATTGCCTTGATAAGGTGGTGGTGAGCTGCCTTCTTGAACCGCTGCAGTCTATGTGCTGTAGGTAAACCCACAGTGCTATTAGGGCAGGTGTTCCAGGATTTTGACCCATCAACAGTAAAGGAATGGCAATATAATTCCAAGTCAGGATGGTGAGTGGTTTGGAGGGGAATTTCCAGGTGGTGGTGCTCCCATGTATCTGCTCCTTCTAGATGGTAGCGGCCGTGGTTTTGTAAGGTGCTGTCTAAGGAGGCTTGATGAGTTCCAACAGTGCATCTTGTAGATGGTATACACTGCTGCCACTGTGCATTGGTGGTTGGGAGAGTGGATGTTTGTGGATAGGGTGCCAATCAAGCGGGCTGCTTCGTCCTGGATGGTGTCAAGATTCTTGGAGTTATGTTGGAGCTGCATTCATCCAGGCAAGTGGGGAGTATTCTATCACACTCCTGACTATTCCTTGTAGATGGTGGACAGGCTTTGGGGAGTCAGGAGGTGAGTTACTTGCCACAGGATTCCTAGCCTCTGACCTTCTCTTGTAGCCACATTATTTATATGACTAGTCCAGTTCAGGTTCTGGCCACTGGCAACACCCAGGGTGTTGATAGTGGGAGATTCAGTGCTGGTAATGACATTGAATGTCAAGGGGCGATGGTTAGATTCTCTCTTGGTGGAGATGCCCATTGTCCGGCACTTGTGTGGCATGAATGTTACTTGCCACTTGTCAACTGGATACTGTTCGGGTCTTGCTGCATTTGGACATGGGCTGCTTCAGTTTCTGAGGAGTCGTGAATGGTGCTGAACATTGTACAGTCAGTGAACATCCCCACTTCTGACCTTATGATGGAAGATAGGTCATTGATGAAGCAGCTGAAAATGGTTGAGCCTAGGACACTATCCTGAGGAACTCCTGCAGTGATGTCCTGGAGCAGAGATGATTGACCTCCAACAACCACAACCATCTTCCTTTGTGCTAGGTATGACTCCAACCAGCGGAGAGTTTTCCCCTGATTCCTATTGACTCCAGTTTTGCTCGGGCTCCTTGATGCTACACTCGGTCAAATGCTGCCTTGATGTCAAGGACAGTCAATCTCACCTCACCTCTGGAGTTCAGCTCCTTTGTCCATGTTTGAACCAAGGCTGTAATGAGGTCAGGAGTTGAGTGGAACCCAAACTGAGCATCAGTGAGCAGGTTATGGCTTGGTAAGTGCTGCTTCATAGCACTGTTGATGACCCCATCAGTTTACTGATGATAAAGAGTAGATTGATGGGGCTGTAATTGGCCGGGTTGGATTTGTCCTGTTTTTTTGTGATGCGGCATGCCTGGGCAGTTTTCCACATTGCTGGGTAAATGCCAGTGTTGTTGCTGTACTGGAACAGCTTGGCTAGGGACATGGCAAGTTCTGGAGCACAAGTCTTCAGTACTATTGCCGGAATGTTGTCAGGGCCCATAGTCTTTGCAGTATCCAGTGCCTTCAGCCGTTTCTTGATATCACGTGGAGTGAATCAAATTGGCTGAAGATTGACATCTGTGATGCTGGGGACCTCCGCAGGAGGCTGAGATGGATCATCCAGTCGGCACATCTGGCTGAAGATTGGTGCAAACGTTTCAGCCTTATCTTTTGGACTGATGTGCGGGGCTCCCCATCATTGAGGATGGCAATATTTGTGGAGACTGCTCCTCCAGTGAACTAATTAATTGTCCACCTCCATTCACAACTGGATGTGACAGGACTGCAGAGCTTACATCTGATCTGTTGGTTGTGGGATCACTTAGCTCTGTCTATCACTTGCTGCTTAAGCTGCTTGGCATGTAAGTAGTCCTGTGTTGTACCTTCACTAGGTTAACGCCTGATTTTTAGGTATGCCAGGTACTGCTCCTGGCATGCCCTCCTGTACTCTTCATTGAACTAGGGTTGATCCCCTGGTTTGGTTGTAATGGTAGAGTGGGGATTTTCCAGGCCATGAGGTTACAGATTGTGGTTGAGTACAATTCTGCCGGTGCTGTTGGCCCACAGTGCTTCATAGTTATGTGGTACTGAGCCTATCTCAGTGATGGATATTTAAGTCCCCCACCCAGAGTACATTCTATGCCTCATAGTTGTCCAGTCTTGAGTTGCTAGATCCGTTTGACACCTATCACATTTAGCACCGTGGTATTGTCACACAACACGATGGAGGATATCCTCATTGTGAAGATGGGACTTCATTTCCATGAGACCTGTGCAGTGGTCACTCCTACCAATACTGTCATGGACAGATACATCTGCGGCAGGAAGATTGGTAAGGATGGGGTCAAGTATGCTTTTCCCTCTTGTTGGTACCCAGTCTAGCAGCCAGTTGGCTAGCTCAGTCAGTGGTGATGCTATCGGGCCTATCTTGACATTGAAGTCCCCAACCCAGAGTATGTTCGACGCCCTTGCCATCCTCAGTGCTTCCTCCAAGTGGTGTTCACTGGTTCAGGACATATCCAGGGATGGTGATGGTGGTGTCTGGGACATTGCCTGTAAAGTATGTTTCTGTGAGTATGACTATGTCAGGCTGTGACTAGTCTGTGAGACAGCTCTCCCAACCTTGGCACTAGCCCCCAGATGTTTGTAAGGAGGACTTTGCAGGGTCCACAGGGCTGAGTTTGCCATTGTCATTTCCAGTGAATAGGTCGAAGTTGGGTGGTCCATCCAGTTCCAATCCTTTTGGGATTTTTAGCAGATTGATACAACTAAGTGCCTTGCTAGGCCATTTCAGAGGGAGTAACACATAGGCCAGACCAGGTAAGAACGGTAGGTTTCCTACACCAATGGTTTCATGGCTATCATTAGACTTTTAATTCCAGCTTTTTATTGAATTCAAATTTCAACCATCTGCCGTGGTGGGATACGAACTCAGAGCATTGCCCTGGGTTTCTGGATTACTAGTCCAGCAACAATACCACTATGCCACCGCCTCCTCTTGCTGTACCTGCATATGACACCGAGATCCCTATGCATCTCAGAGCTCTGCAATTTCTTGCCATTTAGATAACATGCTTCTTTTTTATTCGTTCTTTTTTATTCATCCAGATAAAATGGACAACCTCACTTTTTCTCACATTATACTCCATTTTCCAGATCTTCCTCCACTCACCTAACCTATCTATATTCTTTTGCAGCCCCCCTATGTCCTTTTCACAACTTATTTTCCTCCTTATCTTTGTGCCATCAGCAAATTTAGCAACATACCATCGATCCCCTCATCCAAGTCATTTATACTAAGTGTAAAGAACTGAGGCCGCAGCACTGATCCCTGTGACACAACACTCACACTCCTGCCAACCAGAAAATGAACCATTTATGCCTACTCTGTTTCCTGTTAGCTAGTCAATATTCTATCCATGCCAATATGTTACCCCTACACCATGTGCTTTTATTTTCTGCAATAACCTCTGATGTGGCACTTTATCAAATGCCTTCTGAAAATCTAAGTACCATACATCCACTGGTTTCCCTTTATCCATAGCACGTTTCTTCTTCAAAGAACCCCAATAAGTTGGTTAAACATGATTTCCCTTTCACAAAATCATGTTGACTTTGCCTGATCACCTTGAATTTATCTTAGTGCCCTGCTATAATGTCTTTAATCATACTTACTAACATCTCCCCTGTGACAGACGTTAAGCTAACTGGCCTATTGTTTCCTGTTTTCTCTCTCCTTCCCTTTTTGAATAAAGGAGTTACACTAGCTATTTTCCAATCTAATGGAACCTCCCCTCAATCCAGTGAATCAAGGAGAGGGAAGAGTTACTTGGACACTTTGTTTCAGGAGGCAGTCACACCCCTTAGATTAAGCAGAACTTTTGAGCTGATCATTAGTCATGGATAGGAGGGATCCAGGCTATAATGATGGAGAATCTTCAGCCTTAGACTTTAACAAACAGACACGATGTACTTGCTACCTTTATGTTCTGCAATGTCTGCAGCTCAGACTCCAACTCAGCAACTTCAAGCTGAAGTTGCTCGTGATTACTCAAGTGGCTCAAAGACTGGTGTGGGAGAAGTGGGTTCTGGTTTGTGGGGCACTGGCACCAGTATTGGGGAAAAGTGAGGGCTGTACCATTGGGGCAGTATACACCTGAATCATGCTGGGACCAGTGTTCTTGTAAACCACATAGCTAGGGAAGTAAAGAGGGATGAGAACAAGGACTGCAGGGTGGATGAGAAACCTGACATAGATCCTCCATCACTTAATTGAATAAAAAAGATCTGCAAGTTAATTAATGTCTTCCTATATTTTGTCGCAGACCTCCAATATTAACTATGTGACAAAAGTATAATAACTTGCATAATATTTTTCTAGTTTATTGTGAAGTAGGCTTATGGGGGTAAGGATAGTTGGGCCTGTCTGTGTGATTTAATTACATTTGGAGTCAAGTAGACTGCAAGCGTGAAATCATCAAAAGAAGCTAGGTGCTTGACTTGTTAATGAGTAAACATGGATGCTGGCTTAGCATTTAAGATGTGAAGGGAATTTGCATTTTTATATAAATTAAGGGATTTTTGGATTTCAAAGAGATCTTAGTCTGTTTAAAACTAGCCAGATAAGCAAGGCTAAGGAGTGTCTTTGTTTTTCCCAAAGGTTACTGACAATGTTGGCAACATGATAGTTTTTATACTTTGAGAAAGATACAGTTTCAAAGACATATGGAACAACAGAATTTACATTTTAAAAAGAGAGAAACATATATAAAGGAGAATGTAAGGCTACGTGGGAGGAGGTCATGTAAGATCTAACAGGACTGTGTGAAATAGCCTGAATGAAGCCTCCAGCCATTTGTGCGTAAGTCTCCTATATAATGAAACTGAAATTGGGGGAAAGCCATTTGGAATTCCACTGTCAAGTAGGTATTGTGTTAGCTAGTTGGCTCTGTTTTAAATCTAGAATCTATTTTGGACTAAAAGCAAAATACTGCGGATGCTGGAAATCTGAAACAAAAACAGAAAATGCTGGAAAAACTCAGCAGGTTTTTCTATTTTGGACTGTTGTGTTAAAGGGGGTGTAACCGGTGGTCAGGTTAATTAGGAATTTTAGGAGTTATTATAATAGTAATTGTAGTCTTATGTATGCGCTTGAAATCTTTTACTTTGTTAATAAATATTTTAAATTAACGTTTTAAATCTCTAAAGGTCCTGGGTGAACTTATTACTTCTGAATTCATGGCACACATCTTCTCATAACAAATACAAATTGCAAAACTGTTGTGATAGCACGACAAAGTTTCCCCTTGTGGATTTGGTCTGCCTAGCACTCATCATCTGCCACGTTATAACAAATACAATCCCAAATTTTGATAACTGTGAAACTGTACTTCCAATTCCTGACTCCAAATTGTTTACCGTGGCTAAAGTATTTGAGAGAACAGAGAGGCCAAAGGGATATCTATTGAGGAGTGGATAACAAGAGTGGTATTGAAAGCAAGAGGACATTACCTAAGGAGAGGGAACAATTTATAGGGCAGAATTTAGCCCTTGGCTACGGGGGTGGGTCCCATCGGCCCGGCGGCGGGTGGGCAGCTGAACCCCGCTGCCGAAACGGGGCCCGCCGCCATTTTTAGTCGGCAGGCCAATTAAGGCCCGCCCAGCAGCCTGCCCGACAGGAAGCGCTATGCGTTTCCTGTTCCGGGGAGGGGGATGGAGGGAAACCCATCTGTCAAAGTGCGCTCTTTCGCACATGGGCACGAAAGAGCACAATGCTCCCTGAGGCAAAGTCCTGTCTCAGGAGATTCGTGAGAGGTAAGTAAACTCTAAAAATAGATAAATATTAAAATTATTAACATGTCCCCCTCATGTGACAATGTCACACAAGATGGGACATGTTAATAATAAACACAAAATTTATTAAATTTTTAAAAAACGGACATGAAACTTCATCCTGCCAGTGGATGAAGTTTCATTAATAATTTGCAGCCTGCTGGGGTTCCTGGTCTGCCTGTCAGCCTTAAGGTTGGCCGGGCAGGGTGTTTAATAATGTTAATTAGCCTGTCACTGGCATTATTTGGCCATTGACAGGTTGGCGGGTGGACTGTTGACCTCGCTGTCCGCCTGCCTTCATGAATATTTAAAAGGGACCGGGATGATGTTGGGGATTCCTCCCAACATCATCCCGTGTCATTTTCCCCGCGGCAAGCGGGCCCCCCTCCACCCCCCAAATCGCCAAGAGGAAAATCCTGGCCATAATGTCTGAAAGCATCGAGGTCATAAAGAAAAGTTGGTGGTCAGAACTTTAGTAGAATGGAGTCAAGGGCGTAAGATGTGGGCGTCTTGGGCATGATAGAGAAACTATAACGACATAGGAGATGGGTATTCACTGCTCGGGTGACAAATGCACTAAATAAAAAGTAATTGCATGTGCCTATCAATCCACAAACTTTACTCAACAACAAAAAGTTACCTTGAGGGAACTTTGGGTTTACATTAATTATACTTTGTGGCCAATTAAACAAAGCTGCATGTTAGCTGCAGAATATTGTACTTTACATGTAAAATCTGTATTATGATAAAATAATGTATTATTTGACTTACCGTGAACAATATCATGGGAAATTCCCTTTATAATCAGAATTCCACCTGAAATAGAGTTCACTGTTTATCCTCAATATGTTCAAAGACTTCAAGCCTCAGTTTCCTCTTCTAAACTATGTTTAACCTCTTCAGAATAAATTCAAATAGAAATGCTTCTGCTTATCTTGACTCCAAGTGCTTCTATGTAAGTAGTTGTTTATAAACCATGACTACAGCTTTGAAGTCTGGTCCTCACACTGTTCCCATGAGACTACTGAATGGAAGGTTTTTAATGTGTAAATCACATTGCTGGCTTGTACCGGATGGCTGTGCACTTATCCATCAAGCTAATTACATGCTGCCCTGGTCTTGCTGGCTTAACCAACATGGGTGCCTCGAGTTTTCTCCACATTTACACCAAGATGCACTAATAATCTGCGGGCAAACAAATCATGTGACTTTGTGGATTTTGGGCATAAATTAGCTGTGCGTGTAACTACAAATGGGGAGTCACTTCAATTTTTTATATTAGTCTGCCAAACCCTCTGTCCAAACAAGCCTCCACACATTAAGCTAGTCAGACTCCTAACTGTCAAATGCAGACATCCTCCATTTGCACTTGTTCAGGGGTCTCTTTTCAGCCAGATTTTCAGGCGCAGCAGGAGAAAAGGTCATTTTTCTGGTCTTTTGACTGCAATATGTTGAGTATTTAAACAAAGTTGCATTTTCTATTTATTTTAATGTGATTTATGCTTATGCCATCATAATATATTAAAACTTGAAAAGCTTTACCAATTGCAGGTTGTTAAACATGCTGGGCAGAATTTTGCCCTTGATGGGCGGGCGGGCCTGACTGACTCGGTGGTGGGCGGGCAGCCGATCGCCGCCGGCGGAACGGGCCCTGCCGCCATTTTGAGTGGCCCGCCCAGTGTGCTGCCTGACAGGAAGCGCTATGTGCTTCCTGTGATGGCGGGGGGGGGGGGGGGGGGTGATTCCCCAACTGCAAGAGTGCACTCTTTCGTGTATGCGCGTGAAAGAGCGCACATCCCCCTGAGGCAAAGCGCTGCCTCAGGGAGATTGCTGAAAGACTGTCAAATAATAAAAATAGGACAATAAAAAATTCATTAACGTGGCCCCCTCATGTGAAAACGTCACACGAGCTGAGACACGTTAATGAGGTACGCAAAACCTTTATTAAACGTTTTTAAATCCGATATCAAACCTCATCCCGCCACTGGATTAGATTTGTAAAAAAAAAATCACTCACCCGCCTGCCCGTTGGGTCCATGCGCCGAGCCGAAATTCGCACGGGCCCCTCAAAATCCTGGCCGATTGGAAAGTTAATGGCCTTAACAAGGCCTTTAATTAACGGCGGGTGTGCGTCCCTCTGCATAGTGCACCCGCCGACCGAAATATCGCGAAGCCGCTAGCTGACATCGGGACGCTTGTGCGTCGTCAACGCGCGACATTTTAAGTGCTGGCATGCGGACTCCGCCACCCACTCGCCAGCCAGAAGATTCAGCTCGCTGTGCCTGATTTGCATGAACGATGGTTCTCTGTGTTGAAATTTTAATTCAGAGACTCAGGGAAGAAATTTATGGCTGTGGGTTTGGCCTCTCCTTGCACTCTGACTCTTTATGCCCATTTAACGTATTTTATGTTTGGGCATATTCTAATGAGATTGGGAGTATACTGAGGTGTAACTTGCCATCTACAAAATGTAAGTAACTTTGGCACAATTTCAGGTGCAATTTCCAGGCTGTGTCAATGGAGAAAGTTCCAGGCTGGAGGAACATAGTAAACTCTGCAAAGAAATACAACAATATCATATGGTTTCTTCCAATTCTGAGACCAACTTCAGGCCAGTCCAGATTAAAGTGATTTTTTAATACTGAATTTTTACCAATTTATTTTACTATGCTTTGGGATTATCAGAAGCACTGGCAAAGGCTGTCCTAGTTATATTTTAAATATTCCCCTACTGCCAAGATTATGCATGAGAAGTAAAGCAACTTTGGATCTCTACTGTACAGTATTTAAAAGGCTAAATGGCCAGTAATGCTTACGGGAGAGCAACTAATAGCATACCAGTGGCACAAGATTGAACGGAAATTTGATTCAACTCTATTGTAGGGTGAGGTAATTTATCTTAATCATTGTGGATGTCACAAATCACAGAATACCTGTAACATTGGAGCGTAAGAGGTAGGACATGGGATTCAACAAGAGCTCTCTCTTTGCCGGCATGATATTGAAGAAAGATATATTTAAAAAAAAGGTCTTTAATTTCACCAATTAAATGCTTTTAACTTTAGGGCTGCCTAACTGAATGGCATTCTGACTCACTGAGTGTCTCGTGATGCTTATGTGATACCTGCAAGTCCCAAGTGATTTAGGGTTTGCAACACTTTCCATTCAAGTTACTGGTCTAAGTGGTGCTGAGCGAAAAGCACCAATCTCTAACCTCCTCATTAAACTCAGCTGACAACTAATGCAATTCTAAAGTTTATCGGAAATGCAAACTAAACCTGTTTAGACTATAAGATGATGGCAGCTATTTTCTCAAACTACTTTCTTTCAGTTGATTCAGCTCAAGCATCACAAAGCATTGAAGTAACAGCAGAAATTCCAGGCACTATGCCTTTCACATGCAAACCAAGACAAACACATCTGCCACAGGACAAGCTGATGGTGGAGGCTGCTACTGACAGCAGCTAATTGAGGAGTATAGCTTTCTACTCAGGTCCAACATCAAAGCAATCTAGATGCAACAAAGGAACTTGTGGAAATTTGTTGCTAACATTTTTTTTAAACATAGACTAGTCTGACTATGAATTAAGAGGTAGTAGAAATACACATTAACGGTAAATTTACATTATAGATTGGCTGCTGGCAGTAGTCCCGACTTCAGCAAGATAAACAGTGAAATTTGCAGGTAGATTTTCCAAATGCAGATTCCCAACATGGGGCCTCTCCTGTGAGGAGCATGAATCAGAAGGGTTCACTCCTTAGTTTGGATTGGAAATTGTGGGAAGTGATCACAGTGGATGAGGCTCTGAAGGTGCATTTGCAAAATATACCCTGTGGTATTCAGGCTAGCATTAGAATGTCATACATCCAATTATCTGAATAGCTGTCAATATATAACATAAGCATGCAGTATTGAAGTTCACCACTAGGTGTCCTATGCAAAGATATCAAAACAAAAAAATATGCTCACAATATGGTCTCCTCTACTTTAGGGGACCAAACACAGATTGGGTGCCCACCTTGCAGAACTCCGCCATTCAATTTGCAAGCGTGTTCCTGAGCTTTCAGTCACTTGTCAGTTTAATTCTCCAACCCACTCCCACTCTGACCTCTCTGTCTTTGGCCTCCTACACTGTTCCAATGAAGCTGGAGGAACAGCACCTCATGTTTTGATTAAAGCCTTCCAGGCTCAACATTGAGTTCAATAATCTCAGATCATAACCTCTGCTTCCGTTTTTGGTTGGTAGCTGTTGGTGATTATTCTGTTATTTTCCCATATATACCTTCTCTAAACATATCTTTTGTTTTCCTTTTGTCTTGCACCATCATCCCTCTTGCCATTTAATCTCTCCAGCCTTCCACCCTATCACAGACCTTTTTTATTCTTCCCTGCTTCTCCCTAATTCCCTGCTTCTGTAAATGCTTAAAAATAGTTACGCTTTTAAATTTTTTTCAGTTTTGATGACAAGTCACCGACCAGAAACATTAACTCCATTTCTCTCCCCACAGATGCTGCCTGGCTTGCTGAGTATTTCCAACATTTTCTGTTTTTATGTTATAAAAATAACTTTGTGCAGTACTGAGGCCTACCACTAGGTGCCACAAGCACAACACGAGCAGACGATAACTAAATATTCCCCAACTCTTGTAAACCCGGCTCGAGAGAAAGTGCCCTGGATGTTCTAATTTTAGTTTGAATGGTGTCAACAGGAGACAGGTCCTCCACCCCCAGAAAGTGTTCAGGCTAAGCCACAGGGGCTGCCGGGTGCAGAGGTGGGCTGTGTGAAAGGCCCTCCTTGGTGCTCCAGGACTTTGTCCCAGCTGTAAAAAAACAATAAAACAAGAAACAGCTCTCCAGTCCTCACCCCCAACACCCCCTCACCTCCCACACACTCCCCATGCCCCATCCATGCCAACTCATGTCACCATCCAGCCCCATGGCTCTTCATTCTCTCCATGTTACCTCATGCCCCCACAAATCCCCAAGGCCCCTCATACCCTCAATGCCAACCTATGTCCCTCTACCCATCCCGAGTGCCCCTCATACCCCCCCATGCAACCTATGTCTCTCTACCCACCCTCCAAAGACCTTTATAACCTGAAGTTGGAATAGGTGCTATCTCATGACAACCAAGACCACCCACCATCCACCCTTTGCCCTTACACTCTCCATGCCAACTCACTCATTATCAACCATGGGCAGACCTCAAGACCTATGCTGAGATGAAATAAAGTTCTAAGTATCTATTGCAGACTTTATTTAAAAAGAACATACTCATTCATAAAAAAACCCATTCACTACATTTACAGTCCTTCACCTACATAATCCTTTATGAAAACAAACATTTCAAGTGTGTAATCCCTTATGAATTAAAAATTTCATTCAAGTGCTTAATCCTTTACAAAACAAGTATTTGTATTCATAGCCTCACACCAAAGACTTTATAACCACTTGGAGCTATCAATCAAACCGTGAACTGACCGGTACCCCATTGTAATAATGATAGGTTGTGAAATCAGCCATGCAGCACAAATCCTGTAATGATAACTCCCAGGGCTTATATCAACAGACAGCTAGTGAAATAACAAGCACTGAATTTTTAAAAAAACTCCAGAATGCTTTTTAAAACATTTAAAAGGTCAGCTGATTTAATTACCTTGACAGCTTGACAGTTTCAATGAGTTTATCCACTTCTTACGCACATTCATGTCTAATTTTAACAATCACAAAGGACGGTTGACTTCTCCCAAAGGGCACCTGCCCTCTCCCACATGGTGCCTGACCTCTACAAAAGGGTACCTGGCCTCTCCCAAAGGTGGCCCTGGACCCATCCAAAAGGCTACTCTACCTCTCCAAAGAACCCCGGTGGTTTCAGTCCTGAAAAGTGTAAAGTCCATGAGTTGTGTTTTGGATATCCCACTAGAGAAGGCCGGATCTAACTGAAGGCACTTGCACTTTTACATGTGCAGCTGCCTCATTGAACCACAGATGTGCAAAGTACAGCCCGTACCTGTTCACCCCCATGGCAAAAATGGTGGGTGCTGGGTTTGGGGCAGGACTTCCAGAACTGGGTCTCCATGTTGGCTAAGCTGGAGACCCTCTCCATTTTATGGAAAATTCAGGCCATTTTCTCCACTTCGTTTGCTGGAATCTAACTTTATAGACTCTTGAAAGCTGGAAATGAAACTTTGAATGTTACCCTAGGTATTAAAACTCATTTGAATTTCCTTTGACTGTTATTTTAATGCATGTATCAGCCTTATTTTAAATTCTGTTAAAATAGTGGACACAGGAAATTTAGTTAAACGCTGGAATGCCGATGTTTGTGAGATAATTTTGAAAGCAAGACCCTGAAATTAATTTTCTAACAAGTCTGCAGTTTTCAGCACCATAGCTTCATGACCTTTCCCTTCAATCTTTGATTCTGAAAATGAATGTGATTTGCCTCAACAACAAGAAGTTATATTTATATGGTACCTTTAGCCTTATAAATCATCTCAAGGCATTTTACAGAAAGCATTATAAAACTAAGCATGACACAGAGACTCCAACAATGGGCGCAATTTCACGGCTCCGATGTGGTAGCAGGGCTGTAAAATTCAGCGAGCCATTCAAAAGTCCACTGATTTCAGCGAGACTGTAAAATCCCACCGCTGCAAAATTCCGCCCAATAGGCCAAATGACTAATATCTTGGGCAAAGAGCTTGATTTTAATAGGTGTCTTAAAAGGAGGAAAGTGAGGCAGAGAGGTCTAGGGAGGAAATTACAGAGCTCGGGGAGAGGCAACTGAAGGCATGGCCACCAACAGTGGAATGATTAAAATCGGTGATGCACAAGGGACTAGGAATAGAGGAGGCCAGATATCTTGAAGGGTTATGGGCTGAAGGAGATTACAGAAATGGGGAATGTAAGGCCATGGAGGGGTTTGAAAACAAGGCCGATAATTTTAAAATCAAGACATTGGGTTTGACTGGGAGCCAATGTAGATCAGCGAGCACATGGGTGATAGGTGAATGGAACTTGCTGTGAGTTAAGACATGGGAACCAGAGTTTTGGATGACTCCAGTTTATGGGGGGGACAGAGGTTAGAATGTGGGACCAATTGGAAGTGCATTAGAAAGAGCTAGTCTGGAGGTAACAAGGGCATAAATAAGGGCTTCAGCAGTTGAAGAGCTAAGACGGGGTGAAGTTGGGCCATGTTATAGAGGTGGAAATAAGCAGTCTTAGTAATGGCACGAGTATCACGATGGAAGCTCATCTCAGGATCAAATGTGACACCAAGGTTGTGAGCAGACTGGCTTAACCTCAGACTGTTGCCAGGGAGGGGGATGGAGTCAGTGTCTAGGGAATGGAGTTTGGAGTGGGGACCGAAAGCAATGGCTTCAGTCTTCCCAATGCTTAACTGGAGGAAATTTCTACTCATCCAGTACTGGATGTCAGATAAACAGGGTTATAATTTAGAAACAGTGGAGGATTTGAGAGAGGAGGTGGTGATGTAGAGCTGGTGTTTTCAGCGTACATGTTAAAATTAACATGTGCCATTGGATGTGTTGTCAAGGGGTAGCATGTGATGAGAAATAGGAGAGGGGGAGGATTGATCCTTGCGGAACAGCAGAAGTAGTGGTGTGGGAGCATGAAGAGAAGCCACTTATTCTCTGGCTGTGATTAGATAGATAAGAATGGAATCAGGCGAAAGCAACCCCAACCAACTGGACTACAGTGGAAAGGTACTGGAGGAGGAAGGTGTGGTCAGTGATGTCAAAGACTGCAGACAGGTCTAGAAGGATGAGGAAGGAAAGTTTACCTTTGTCGCAGTCACATCGGTGTCATGTTATTATAATTATATAAGTACCAATCGTGCCTAAGGGATTGGGTAAACACAATGTGGGTTCATTTATTTAGACTAGGCACATGAGAACAGTTATACATAAGTATAAAGCTTGAAGGCAGAGAAGCTGTGTTTGTGTGCTCTGCTCAGAGCAAAAGTGAAACTATAAGTGACACACTTCCCTTCTAGTGACAACATGCTGATATCCCTTAATAGCAGGTTACAACAATAGGATGCCATTTGTGACTTTGATTTAGACTGTGGTAGGGGCGGAAATCTGACTGGACGGATTCAAACAGAGTTCCTGGAAAAATGAGAATGAATTTGGGGGCAAATTCAAATTTCAAGGACTTTCAAGAACAACGGGAAGTTTGATATGGGATGGTAGTTTGTAACGATGGGGCCAAGGATTGGTTTTTTGAGGAGGAGGTGATGACAGCAGATTTAATGGAGAGAGGGGCAAAACTTGAAGAGAGAGAACCATATACAACATCGACGAACATGGCAGCCAGGAGGGAAAATTCGGTGATCAACAGTTTAGTAGGAAGAAGATTGAGGAAACAGGAGGTGAGTCTCAATGACAAGATAAGCTCAGAGACAGCATGAGGGGAGATAGGAGTTACTTCAACACTCACACCTCTAACATCGGGGCTGTAAATCTGTCAGTGCTGGATGGCCCCCTACTGGCTGTCCAGACTCAGGAATCTGCCCACTGCCCTTAATTGGACAGACTCCTACAGGAGGCCACTTAATTGGCTGCCTCTTCAAAATCACCTTGTAGGTCCTCCTGCTGGCATTTGCATGTTCCCAATTCATATTTCATTCCAACGACGGGAATGGGACATGGGATTGAAAGTTCAGCCCAATGGTTCAGGATGACAGACTTTCATCAGAACTCAAAGGTTATCAATAAGCATCACTGGCCTTGATATTTACCAGCTGTGTATTCAGAGCTGGGACAAATTTTATGTTTCAGAGACCTGTAAGTATAGGTTTCTCTGACAACCATAGTTTCCCAACCAACAGCCACCACAAGGCAGCCCAGTAGAAGGACGGTTTAGCAGGTAGATTGCTGAGGGCTGGAGAGTGGTTCAGGGAGGGGAAGGGAGGAAATGGTGGAGATGGGGTGGGAAAAGCATGGTTGAAGGGCGTTCGGGAGGAGATTGTGGAGTTGGCTGGGAGAGGTTTCCACTGTTAGTTTGTTGTGCCTGGAAGAACAACCCCTGCTCCTTCTGGCCCACACTTAGCCCTGTAAAGGCATTTACCTTATGGATCTGGCCTTTCTCAACTCATTTTATTTATTGGGTTTGTTGGGATGGTGTTGGTTACAGAACGTGTCTCTTAAAGAAGTCTACGTAGTCTTCTGAATATTAACAGCAAGTCTTAATTAACTATTTATAATTATATAATATATACAGTAAAGGATACAGGCAAGAAGCTATCTCCATGTCTAGATCTTAAAATGTCTCTGGCCAACACCACTGACCTAAGTCTGGGTCATGTGCCTTCTTACATCACTGTGTGGACGGTACTCAGTCCCATATTAACCCTGTATATGTCAGATCCTTGTACTATAGAGTTTCCCAAGAGCAAGACTCATTCGACAGCAGTTGAAAATAGAAATTTTATTGACATGAAGGCACAGAGCCTCAATTAAAAACAAAAGTGGGCAGGTTTGAGGTGTGTTTGAAATTTTTAATTTTTTACTTCTCACCTGACCCAAATCTGTTTCTGGAGGTGAAAATAACCCTCATCAACTCTGTTTTGTTGCCTGACCTGCTGAGTTTTTCCAGCTTTTTTTGCTTTCATATCAAAGGAATGAAGCTTGCTTCCCACTGTTGTCAGTTCAATAAGATCCAATAATTTTTCATCTGTGATGTATGGTTACATCAAGCTGAAAATCTTCAAGTTATCCTGGAATAATTATATTAGGATTCTGCTCAACATTTTTATTAACTCCTTGTAGGTGTCTTGCAACTACTGAGCTAAAAATAAAATGTCGCTTCTTTATTGTTACAAATAAATTTATAATTGAAAGATTCCCTATCCCCAGTCTACTATTTAAACCAAGATTATAAATTGAATATCAGCAGAATCAGTACTAAATCTTATTATATGTAAAATTACAAACTGGCTTTAAGCATGATCAAAGTCACTCCACAACAATGAAATAACCAGTGAGAACAAGTCAAGAATGCAAATGGACCACAGTTGCATTTGTGCCTTTGGTTGCAGTTGCATTTCAGGTTATTAATTACGGAGAAAATTACTGGCTCCTGATTTAATGTAATGAGATTTTATTACACCCATCAACCATGGTTCAAAACCGAAAATAGCTAAGGAATTTTTAGAAAAAGACAAAGGTTACACTTTTTATTTCCCCTCTCTGGATCTCTGATACAATGCCATTGCTGACAGGGTAGACAGGAAACCTTCATTCAACTCTCTGCTGTCCCCACCTCCACCATCAACTCCCAACATTGCTAATAGCTTGGAAATGCACAAAGGTGTCACAGGATGTCTGACCCTCCTAATGGGGAAGTGTCTGTCTATTATTTCAGATCATTCTCACAACATAGTTGAATTGTAGGCTCATTGGACACCAGGGGCTGGAGTTCCACCTTGGAGGTGGGAAACAGGAGCCTGGGTCTGGATTTTCACAGAGTCATGCAGACTCTGGGGAACTTCCAAAATTGTAGGTGGGACTCTGAGCAAGGGCCTTATCTCATGGCACAGGAGTTACAAATCTTTAGAGAAGTTGTAAATGCTCTTAAAGGATGTATAAGGTCTGTAGAGCTGTCAAGTTGTCGATTTATTTAAATGGACAGCCCTTCAAAAAATAAAAAAAAACTGCCTGTGTCTGTGAGAGTTGAAAAAAAAAATCTGTTCTAGCAGTTTCAATAGCTGTTTGCTGGCATAACCCTAAGTGCTATCATTAGAGCATTATTAACGCTTGGCTGCTTTCCACAAACTATTATCATTGCAGTGGGGTGGTTGTAAGTTTACAGTTTGATTGGTAGCTCAAAGAGGCTACTAAAAGGTTAGCCATCTTTGAAGTGGGATTATGAATACAAATCTGTTTGTTTTAATAAGGGATTAATGACTTGAGGGCATTTAAAAGTTTTGAACGGGCTTTCATGAGTGGGACTGTTTTTTATATCATAAAAGCTGGAATAGGTACTTAGGACTCTCTTTTATTTCATCTCAGCATGGCTCCTGAGGTCGCCGGATATTGGAATACTGGGTGAGTTGGCATGAAGGATGTAAGGTCAAAGGATGGTGGGTAGGAAGATCATGAGTTGGCAGCACGTTGGCATAGGAGCTATAAGGGGCCACAGAGATGAGTAGGATGCATGGGTTAGCATGAGTTGGCATAGGAGCTATAAGGGACATTGGACTCGGTAATGAAAATCTAGGTCCTGATTGTTTTTATATCAAAAATCTGCCTTAGGTGGGCAATCGACTGAAGTTCAAATTTTTGCAGAGGTGAGTCCTTAATTGATATGGAGACAGGTTTCCCTTCCACTTACTGGGAATAGGAATGGAGGCGGGTCAGAAGAAGTGTGGGACTCATTTACACTCCCTAATACAGCCATTGCTGAGGCTGTGCTGTGCTGATTATGCTGAGGGAGAGATCTGCAGTTTTTGCCAAAGCCTTCCACAGCACTACAGGGAAGCAAGATGTAACAGGGGAGCAAAAGCCTGGCATCCAGGGCAGGACAAACCTTCGCTTCATTGATGTTGACCTTGATCTAATGCTGGAGGCCATGAAGAAGAGGAGGCAGATCCTCTTCCCAGAGGATAGCAGAGGAGGCCACCTTGTCATGCAGCAAGGGCACCTCTTTGCTCACACTCCACTTCCTCCACCTCCAATTCATTCTCTTCCCTTATCTCCTTCTTCTGTTCCTCTCCTGATGAGCTGTTTAATTCCAGGGCATCACTGTCCTCAAGGTCCACACTTCTCTGGAGGGCCAACGAGAGCACAGCAGGGCACCACAATGGCCAGGACACTTGCACAAGGGTATTGGAGGGTACCATGCGACTAGCTCAAGCCTTGGTGAAGAGGACATCTGTCACCAGGGTGATGCACCAGTGTGCAACCACCTGCAAGATCCTGTAGCAGTCCACAGCTGGCCCTTGAAAGGATTCAGCAGTGAAGAAATCCAAGGTCACAGTTTTGTTAACTGCTACTTGCAGTGCGATCAGTGGTGCAAGGTGTGAGGTCCACACTGATGAGGGCACGGATGACTGTGACCATCTGCCTAGAGATTCTCAGTCTCTTTTGGCACTGGTTCTTAGTCATGTCCATATATCTTTGTTTCTGCCTGTAGATCCTGTGCTCCAGGTGGTATCTCCTTCTCTTTTATGTCTCTCGTCACTCTCCTCTAGCCCCCTGATGTCCAGGCTCTGCCCTTGCTGTGCAGGTTGCTGCTCTTCATGTCCAATGGCTCTGATTCCTGAGGCTGCAGAACTCACTTCCAGCTGCATCCTTCCTGGTGCTCAAGTGGAGTCCAAAGAGTCTTGCCCACTGCTTTGATGTTCACGTGATACCAAGAGGGGGATGACAACCTAAACTGGTAAAGTTCTTAATGCTGTCTCCTCCCCTGACCTGTGATGGGCTGTTCCAACTTTTGGGGGTAAGTCCTTTCACCTATTATCCCAATTTAGACTTACCTTTAGAAACTTTTCTGGCCTGTCTGACCCACCCCCGACTCGGCCCACACCTGCTTTCAGCTGGCCTGGGGCAGACAGTTCCTAAACATTGGCCACCTCCACCAAAGTTGAAAACTTGCAGAAATTCGGGCTTTTAAGCCCTTAATGACCTTGCCACCATATTCTTTTAGCCACCACCTCTGTTTAGATGTGATTTGGGTGATGAAAATCTGGCCCTAGCTTTAACTACATATTATGTCAGCGCGTGGGTTTGCAATGGGCCTGATGAACGTCAGAGATTCAAATTATAATGTTGCAGCCCTATCTCTAACTGTGCTCAATGCCAACAAGGCTCCACACCAGATGCAGTCTTGCAAAATTGCACAGCCTGTGGCTTTGGACATATCAGGAGCTTGGTTATAAATACACAAGTGTTGAGTGGGTAAATGAATAGTCTCACAATGTTCCTCTCTGGGCTTGCATTCTTAATCTACTTGGCTGAGGGTTGTGGCCAAATCCAGGATCTAATTCTGTTCCTTCTGCTTTGCAATCTAGAGGCTGTTAAAATATGAGCCCATCCTATTATTCACGGTATAAAAGAAAGGTCATTTGGCAACAGTTCAGTGCAACACAATTGAAATCAAGAGCTCATTAAGTGGGGATCAATGGCGCTGAGCCATGACACAACATTCTGTGGTGCAACTTGTTAGGTATTTCTCAGTATTGCCCCAAGCAAGACATTGGGTGGGATTTTGCGGCCCTGACACCAGTGGGCGTCATTGCAGGCAGGACGGGAAAATGTGTTGAGCCATTAAAAATCAACGGTTCTCCACATTTTCTTGCCCTGCCGGTGGTGAATCCCCGTCATTATTTACAATTATTACCTAGTCTCAATGTTAGAAAACAACATTGAATTTACATACTCAAAAAACAGGGCTTATGAAACAACTGTAATGTAGAAAAATAAATTAAGATTAAGCAAAAGAATTGGGAGTCAAATTTCCAAACAAAATTTCTCTTGTTCATTTGTCATAGCTTTGGTGGAAGAGCCACAGAAACCCTGGACAAAAGCCACTTACGGCATTTTTCCATGTTTTCGCAGCTCCTTTCCTGAAGTTATGGCCAATGAGCAGGAGAACCACGGAATCACACAGTGCAGAAGAGGCCCTTCGGCCCATTGAGTCTGCACCGACTCATGAGAAACACCTGAACTACCTACCTACCTAATCCCATTTCCCAGCACTTGGCCCATAGCCTTGAATGTTATGATGTGCCAAGTGCTTATCCAGGTACTTTTTAAAGGATGTGAGGCAACCTGCCTCCACCACCCTCCCAGGCAGTGCATTCCAGACCATCACCACCCTCTGGGTAAATAAGTTTTTCCTCACATCCCCCTAAACCTCCTGCTCCTCAACTTGAATTTATGCCCCCTCGTGACTAACCCTTCAACTAAGAGGAACAGCTGCTCCCTATCCACCTTGTCCATGCCCCTCATAATCTTGTACGCCTCGATCAGGTCGCCCCTCAGTCTTCTCTGCTCCAACGAAAACAACCAAGATTATCCAACCTCTCTTCATAATTTAAATGTTTCATCCCAGGCAACATCCTGGTGAATCTCCTCTGCACCCCCTCCAGTGCAATCACATCCTTCCTATAATGTAGCGACCAGAACTGTACATAGTAATCCAGCTGTGGCCTCACCAAGGTTCTATACAACTCCAACATGACCTCCCTACTTTTGTATTCTATGCCTCGACTGATAAAGACAAGTGTCCCATAGGCCTTTTTCACCACCTCACTAACATGCCCCTCCGCCTTCAGAGATCTATGGACACACACGCCAAGGTCCATTTGTTCCTCAGAACTTCATGGTGCCATGCCGTTCATTGAAAACTTCCTTGTCAAATTACTCTTTCCAAAGTGTATCACCTCACACTTTTCAGGGTTAAATTGCATCTGCCACTTACCTGCCCATTTGACCATTCCGTCTATATCTTCCTGTAGCCCAAGACACTCAACCTCACTGTTAACCACCCGGCCTCCACAGGAATTCACTCCCAAAGTTACAAAGAGTCGGCTTGTCCAACACCCAGCCCACAACCGAAAGGCAACCCATCATGCGTCTCTATTCCTCTGGAGCCACTGTTCAAAATGCCGGTAAGATAGGTAAGTGAATTGGAAGACTCTGCAAGGAGCTGCTCCTCCAATCACAGGCCATCCCTCTCCTGTGTTTGCTGCTGATAGGCTAGTGAGCCTAACAGCTGCAAATGTCGGGGGGGAAACAGCTTGTGATTGGAGGACCAGTGACACCGGTGGCGGTGAGTGTGCTGGGCCCAGGGGAGAGAGACTGGCTGCGGGGCCCGGTGGGAAGGAGACGCTGCCAGTGTGTGTGATAGAGAGAGGAAGTGTGAGAGAGAGCACAAGAGAGTGAGTGTGTTAGGAGAGAGTATGAGAGGGAGGGTTTGAGAGCAAGTGTGAGAAACAGAGATAGATTGAGAGTGTGAGAGAGAGTGCGAGAAAGATAGTGGGCAGGACTTTGCCCTTAGCGGGGGTGTTTGGCAGGGGCCATCAGCACCGCACCGTGATTTCACCCTGGCAGGCCAATGAAACGAGAGTGGCAGCGCTGAGCGCTGCCTGTGTGCGAGGGGGGAGGGGAGTGAGCGCCAGTCAATCACGAACTTCGCACACGTGCGCAAGTGAGCACTATATAATTTCCCTGAGGCAGCACCATGCCTCAGGAAGATGAAGAGGTATAAAAAAAAATTTAATAAAAATGTAATGAAACATGTTCCTCTATGTGACTGTCACATGAGCAGGGGCATGTAAATAATGAAAAATTGAAGTTTTTATTTTATTTGCTTTTTGGAAACCTCATCCCAACTGTGGATGAGGCTTCCAAAAAAATGCAAAGGCCGCTTGGCCTTTTCACCTTTTTGGGCAGCGAAAAATTTGATTTAATTGGTGACTTAATCACCTTTACAGGCCTTTTAATTATGGGCGGGCACGCTGCTGGCTCCGCCCTGCACCCACCAACCAAACTATTGCGTGACCGTGTGTTGACGTCGGCTGAGCAGGTGTGTCATTTCACGCTCGAGCAGATCGGGCGCGCGCATGCCCACCGAGCGGGGATTTCTGCCAGGCACGCGTGTGTGTGTGTGTGTGTGTAAAAGTGTCTGGCTCGCTCCCAGTCTCAAGGTTCTCACTCACCCTCACCCCCATAAACCAACACATACTCACACCCACTCACGCAGTGGGTGAGGGTGAGTGAGTGAGCACCCTGAAGCTGGGAGTGAGCCAGACGCACACTCTCTTACCCTCTCACACTCAAATGGTCATCTTTACTAATTACTCATTTAAAAAAATATGCATCAATTGCTTTGACATTGTTTTATTTTTGCTCAGCAAGTTGTTTCTTTTCTTCATATCTCAACTTTTTTTTGAAATTCATCTTTAATGTTGAGTCAATCACCTTACCTTTCTGAAAGTTGTTCATCGGACCCTTGAGTGAGAAAAAAAATGGAAATGTGCCTCCCCACCTCCTCCCACAAGCAAGAAGGTTGGGCAAGCCTGGTTTAGAGTAACTACGCAAAGAGTCAATGACAAGAACACACCATCAAAATGGCTTGCTGGCCACCCCCATTTGTTAAATGTTCCTGAAACCATTTGAGGATAGATATCATACTTGACCCTGTGGACAGTAAGGCAGCTGGGAGCATTACCAGGTGAAGGACAAAGGGCAATATCCTTCCAACCAAATTAATTGAAAAAGATATTGTGTGCCAGGAGGAGTTTGCCCTTGGTGAGCTCACAATTGAGAAGTCAGCTCGAAGAGGAAAAGTTGAAACTGTAACAACTGAATATTGAAAAAAGCTGTTTTAAAAAAAACATCAGTCTTTCTTGAAATTTGCTGAAAACTGTACAGATTTTCTCTTGAAATAATCTAAGAGCAATTCCAGGAGCTTTTACGATATTTTCAAAACATGGAGGGGAAAAAAAGAACTAGTTACTTCTTGTTTTATAAGAAGCAGAAGGAAAGGGAGAGAGGGGGGAGAGAGAGAGAGAGATTCAGCATTGGAAACTGTACAGAGAAGAGCTACTAGGCTGACAGAAAGAAAACGATTTGCATTTGTTTCAGCATCTTTTATACCCCCAGGCTGCCCTGGGGCGCTTCTGAATGAATGAAGTACTTTTGAAGTGAAGTCACTGTTGGAATGTATGGGAAAATGTGGCAGCCAACCTACACTCAAGACACACCAATGCCAGTGAGAAAATGATCAGATAATCTGTATTTGTGATGACAGTTGAGATTACATGCTGACAGAACACTAGCAGAATTCCCTTCATCTTTTTTGAAATGTGCTTTGGGATCTTTTACATCCATCCAAGCAGGCAGATGCAGCCTTGGTTTAATGTCTCTTTCAGAAGATGGCACCACTGACATTGCAACCCTTCTACATAACTACATGGAAGCCTAAATTAGCTGCTTACTTCCAAAAGTGGAGGTTGAATCTGACTGTACAGGCAAGAATGTTATCACTGTATCTCAGCTGGCATATCCCTAGTGTCAGCAGTCAGTTATGAGGAAAGATCGGAGGTTTAGAAAAGTGATATTGAAATGCTGCTGTTTTAGGAGAATACAAAATGGTTAAATGATCACACTACCCGGAATAATACTTTAATTTAAACTAAAAGCAGAATAAGGGGAGACAACTTCAAATTAGTAAAACGTAATTTTAGGACCAATGTCAGGAGGTTCTCCTTCACACTGAGTGATCAGCACTTGCAATGGACCCTCTAGGCAGAGTATGGAGTTCAAAACCCTGGAATCAATAAACAATTAGATGTACCAATGAGAGGAATTGTAGGGTTTATCTGGATGGATAAATGAAGGTAGGCAGAATGACCTTCCTCATTCGTAAGTATTCTATGAGATGTGTGAAGAATGAGAAAGGGTAAGGTAATTATATGGAAGCAGGGTTGGGGGAGGGATTCTGGAGGATTCACTTCTGGAAGCAGTTCTCCATTAGAAATGCAGCTTTACATTCTGCCACAAGTGAAAAAAATCCAGACCAGTTCTGAAATCATTGCGCTGGAAATTCCCTTTATATGGATGTTTTTAGAGCTACTTTGGGACACAAGTGCAAATGTTCCCACGGAACATTTATGAGGCATAAACTCTTAATAAGGAGAAAAATTGAAGAAAAACAAAGTTAATGAAACCAAAGAAAATTTGATGTGTGTATGTGTGAGGATGGGGGTAGAAGAGATAGGCTTAAATTTTTGTAAAGATGGAGGTGGTCTCTGGCTTAGCCAAAATGGAAATGGAGACCCGATTCCGGCAGTCGTGTCCCCAAACCCGGCAGCTGCCATTTTTGCTTGGAGGGACGGCTGGGAAAGGGGACGGGTTGTAGTTTGCACATCCATGGTTCATGGAGGCAGCTGCACATGTTTAAGTGCAGCTGGCTTCAAACGGATCCAATTTCTGTAACTGGAATGTCAAGAAAAAGACTTCTGGGCTTTCGACCTTTCAGGAGCAGGTCTAAAAGCTGTTGGAGTTCTTTGGAGTGGTAGGGTACCTTTTTGGAATGTTTAAAATAGGCTTGAATGTGCATAAAAAGTGGATAAACTCATTGGAACGGTCAGAATGTCAAGGGAGCTGTCAAGCTATTAAGGATCTAAATCTCCTGGCCTTTAATTTTTTTTCAAAAAAAGCAGTCTGCAGTCTATAGAAAATCACTGCTTCCCACTTCATTCTGTTGACATAAACCTGAGGGTTATTATTATACGATTTGTGCTGCATGACTGCTTTCACAACCCATCTTTATCACTGTGGGGTGCCTGATAGTTGACAGTTTGATGGACAGCACTAAGTGTTTATAAATTCTTTGATATGAAACTATGACTACAAATGCTTGTTTTTATAACGGATTAAGCATTTGAATGAAATGTTTGTTTTTATAAGGTATTAAGCACATGAAGGAAAGTAAATGCAGTGAATGTGCTTATTATGATTAAGACTGCATTTTAAAAAAATAGTGAAGCCATCAATAGACACTTAGGACCCATGCTGAGATCAAATAAAACACAATTCTGAGGTCTGCCCATGGTGGTTACCGGGTGGGTTGGCATGGAAAATGTAAGGGCAAAGGGTTGGGGTGGGGTCATGTGTTGTCAAGAGATGGCCCTAAGTTGACATAGGGGCTATAAAAGGCTATGGGCATAGGTTGCATGGATGGAATGAGCCAAGGGCTGTGGTACAGGGGCTTGGTTGGGCATAGAGGGGCCATGGAAGTGGGTAGAGGGGCACAGTTGGCATGGGCTGGCATTGATGGAGAAGCAGAGTGTGTATGGCGGGGTGAGGGGTATGAGGGCTGGAGGGCTGTTTTTTTGTTTTTTATTTAAAACAGCTGTAACAAAGTCTCGGAGCACCGAGGGTGGCCTTGCACTCAGCAGCCCCTGTGGCTGCCTCTACACTATTTCCAGAGGTGGTGGGCCTGAGTCCTGTTGACACCTGCCCCCTCAGATTGAAAACCTGACCATCCGGGGCACTTACTCCTGAGTCGAGCTTGGGGAGCCAGGAATTTTCCTGACTCTGCACTCCCGACTCGGGAGTGAAAATTCAGGTCATAGTGTGAGCAAGAGAAAGGTTGAGAGCGAGAGAGAGAAAAGGAGAGAAAATATTTTTGGGGTAGTGAGATAGATATAGGTTGCATAGGGAAGAAAGAGGCAGGGGCTAAATTTTCATCTTTAGTGCCAGGACAGAGTGGGTTGAGCACCTGCTGCAGAACCCACCTCACATTTATTCCAGAATTTAAAGAAAATTGGCAGTGGTGATCCACTCCATGCAACTGTTGAGATAAAAGTTTACTCAAAGCTTTGAGTAGTGAGCAACAACTAAATAAGTCAGTGGATTTCTCATACCAGTATCTCATTCATCAGTTAGACATTTTACAGCCTTCTGCACTCAACATTGCATTCAAAAATTTCAGATCATAATCACTGCTCCCATTTTTTCAGGCAGCAGATACTGTAAGTGACTCATTGACACCTCTTCTAGACCCATTTTGCTTACTTCACTTCTCTTATTACTGCCCCATTTTGCCATGCATCATCATCCTTTTTGCTATTTAATCATTCTGCATTCCACCCCAACATTGACCTTTCTTTTTGTTCTTTTCTCTATCTTGCTGTTCACTTCCGCTGTACTTGTTTAAAACCTCTTACATCTGTAATGTTTTCCAGCTCTGATGAAAGGCTACAGATCTGAAATGTTAACTCTGTTTCTCTCTCCACACTGCTGTTTGACGGACATGAGTATTTTCTGTTTGTGTTTCAGATTTCCAGTATTCACAGTATTTTGTCTTTGTAACTGGACAAGTCTACTAGTTATTTTCCAACATCAGCTCAAAGAGTTTCACCATCATCGAGCTAAGTCAGTAAACAGAGGTAACATGGAGGGAATGCTCCAACTGGCCTTAGTGACCCTGCATAAGGTGGACTTTAAATGGTATTTGCTATAATTCTTCAAAAAAACCTTGAAACATATTCATGATTTACAATTGATAATAGCATATACAAGATTGATGTTACCCACTTGCCATGACAAAGGCCCCTTGAGGAGCTGGATGGCAAATCTACTAGACTGTAGCACAATGCTTCATCGAACATCCTGGCTAAGAACTGACAAACTTGACGATGCACTGACACATGATCATAAATGGCCGGCAGTCAAAACCGAGAGCCTTCATTTGGAGGATAGGCTCTATTGCTATCTAAATTGACAATTGTCATTCTAAATGCTATGAAGAGAGATAACTGCACATTACTGGTGTCTCTGAGTTCTCCTTTATTCAGATCTTTGATAATTGAATACAGCTGCTCTGAGACAATTTTCAGACAGATCTTTAGATTAAAATTCCCTTCATAGTGATGCCATGAATGGGGTTGATGGCTATGGCTGTACACTCCATTCATGTCACTGAGTAGGAAGGGTTTTTAAAAATCTATCTATCTATATATATATATTCACTTATTTTTAAAATACTTATTTTGCACAATTAATGTAGCCTTTTGCTGAAATCACTGATCTCAAATTGTGGTCTTGGGCTTTTTGAGTTATTCATGAATCTGAATGTTGATACATTTTAGTAGCTCATTATTATTTCAAATAGTGTTCTGTATCTATATATATATATTCACTTATTTTTAAAATACTTATTTTGCACAATTAATGTAGCCTTTTGCTGAAATCACTGATCTCAAATTGTGGTCTTGGGCTTTTTGAGTTATTCATGAATCTGAATGTTGATACATTTTAGTAGCTCATTATTATTTCAAATAGTGTTCTGTGCTATGTTGACCAATTTTCAACCAGCTTGCTTGGTTTCTCTGGCCTGGATCTTTCCAATTGCAAGTTAAAATTCTCTTTGAAAAATCTAGACCTTTTGGGGCCGAAATTTGACAGTGGCCAATAATACGTAAAAATTTATCAGAGCACTGCACTTGTGTGCCAGAAGAGAAAGACTTCGGCAATGCCCTAAATTTATCCTCAGGTTTCCTTGTAATAAATCTGCAAAGCCATGAGCGTAAATCTGGCACCTCGATGCAGCTCATCAGTCTGTGCCTATCAAATTTCATTTAGCTAGAATGCTGAGCTAGCTCCTAGGTGAATCCAGTGGTCTGGGGTATGGGGTGATGGGGGGGTGGGGGGAAGATAGGGATTGCAGATAGGCAGGAGGAATGACAAGTGATGGCTTACAATGGCCTGCAGTATTAATGTTGAAGCAGGAGGAGCACTCCTGTTCCTCCTGGCTCCATAATAAGGTAGGTTAAGAAAGCTTACCTGCTGGTATCTTTCACAGTGTCCAGAACTCCCTTTAAGGATGGCTGGGTCAGCCACTGTGGAGCCTTAAAAACTATTGGGAGTTTGTACAGCGCAATCTTAGACTGCTCATAATGAATTTCCTGAATAAAAGGTGCAGGGCCCTTGTTTCAATATTGAAATACAAACATGTGAATTAGGAGCAAGAATAGGCCATTCAGCCCCACGAGCCTGTTCCGCCATTCGATAAGATCACAGCTGGTCTGATTGTTGCTTCCACTTTCCTGTTTACCCCTATAACATTTGACTTCCTTATTAGTCAAGAACCTATTTAACTCAACCTCAAAAATATTCAATGACCCTACCACCACTGCTCGCAGGGAAATATAATTCCATATACTAACCACCAACTGAGAGAAAAAAATTCTCCTCATCTTGGTCTTTAATGGGAGACCCCTTACTTTTGCGTCTCCTAGTTCTACTATCACGCACGAGAGAAAACATCCTGTCGGCATCAAGTCCCCTCAGGATCTCCTCTCATTCTTCTAAACTCCAATGAATACAGGACCAACCTGTCTAGCCTGTCCTCATAAAATAATCACTTCACCACAGAAATCAGTTGAGCGAACCTTCTCTGAACTGCTTCCAATGCAAGTATATGTTTTCTTAAGTAAGGAGACCAAAACTGTATGCAGTTATCCAGATGCAGGCTCACCAATGCCCTGTACAACTATAACAAAACTTTCTATTTTTATACTTTATTCCCCTTACAATAAATGCCAACACCCCATTTGCCTTCCTAATCACTTGCTGTACTTGCATTCTGACTTTGTGTGTTCCATGAACCAGGCACACAGATCCTTCTGGAGCTCTGAATTCTGCAATTTCTCTTCATTTAAATGATATTTTGCTTTTCTATTCTTGCTGCTAAGGTGAACAAGTTCACATTTTCCCACATTATACTCTATCTGCCAAATTTTTGCCCATTCACCAATGTATATCCCTTTGCAGACTCTACATCCTATTTTCCGACCTATCTTTGTGTCAGCAAATTTAGCAACCATGCATTCCATCCTTTCATTCAGGTCACTGACATAGTACAAATCTGTGACAATTCCGCCCAATCTAAGTGTGGTAGTGGGCGAGTAAAAGGATAAAATGACGGGTTTTCACACCGTATTGTCCCAAACCAGCTGCATTAGTTATGCATTCCCACGAAACACACCGTTTCAATGGCAGTCGGGCTGTCATTCACCCACCACACCATCACCTCACCACTTCATCACACCGGGTACCGGGAGCCATATTTAATTCCAGCCCAGCACTACTTCAGGGAAGATGTCCATGAAAGGCAAAAAGAGTGCAGCCCCAGGTTTAGTGGCAGGTCACTGGAATGCCTTTTGGGCACTGTGGAAGCCCACTGCGATGTACTCTACCCCTGCTTTGGTCATAGGATGGGCAGCGGCATGACCAACCAGGGTTGGGAGGCGGTGGTAGTGGTGATCAGTGGCAACACTCTTCAGAAGAGGTTGGTCATCCAATGCAAATAGAGCAGGAATGATCTCACACTCAAGCCCATCACACATTCACTGGCATCTCATTCACTGCCAGCTCAAGGGACATCACCACCCATTCTCACACACATACCCTCACATGTCCATCTGGCCTCATCTCCTCGGAGACTGCCTCCTCAGTCCTCACCATCTTGAGGCCACTTACACAGATCAACACATGCCCCCAAACATATCCTGGGTTACCCTCCTTCCCCAATACGATCCTGCAGCCTCTTCCCTTGCCTGAGGCCACTTCTCCCCCTTTGCCAAGCAAGCCCTAGCCCTGCAGTCATTGAAAAGCCACCCACATATGGTCGGTCTGGCAGGTAGAGACCCACTCGTGAGCCCCCCTGAAAGTGATGTGGTGTTATCTGTGAAGCCTGGTGCTGATGACTGCAAGTGCTGACGGAAACAAGGTAGGAAAACAAACCTTGAAGTCCCCAGTGAAGTGCAACCCTCCAGATGCAAATCGTTTATGGGCTGATGTGAAACACGTCAGTGTCTTTACCCACCGATACGGGCAGATGATCCAGAAGGGTGGGGAGGGGGAGCTGTGGTGGTGGAAACGATTCCGGTGGGTTGTAGATGTATTACAATAAGGTTCCCGATGTCCGGTGGCAGAAAATGTGCCCCGCCATCGGCAAGCTGAGCGGACGGTCACAACTGGTTTCACACTGTCGTGAAACCAATCGCACCATATTGTGTGCTCACACCATCGAGCACATGCGGCCGGCGGGCACAGAAAATCCCGGCCATTGTAAATAGCTGAGGCCCAGCACTGACCCCTGTGGCACTCCACTACTTCCAGCTTGCCAGCCCAAAATTGACCCATTTATCTCTACGCTCTGCTTCCTGTTAACTAACCAATTCTCTAGTCATGTTAATTGGTTATCCCCTAAACATGAGCTCTTATTTTGTGTAGTAGCCTTTGATACGGCACTTTATCAAATGCCTTTGGGAAATGCAAATACACCAAATCCACAGGTCCTCATTCATCCAGGTTGCTTTTTACTTCCTCAAAGGACTCTAATAAATTAGTCAAACACGATTTCCCTTTCACAAAAACATGTTGACTCTGCTTGAATGCATTAAGATTTTCTAAGTGCCCTGCCATAACCTCCTAAATAATTGATTCTAGCATTTCCCCTATGACAAGTGTTAGACTAACTGGCTGACAGGTGTTAGACTAACTGGCCTGTAGTTTCCTGCTCTCCATCTCCCTCCTTTTTTGAACAAAAGAGCTGCATTTTCCAATCTGATAGGACCTTTCAAGCATCTAGGGAATTTTGGAAAATTAAAACCAATGCATCTACTATCCCCATGGCCACTTCCTTTAAGACCCTAGGATGAAGTCCAGTAGGATCTGGGGACTTGTCAGACTTTAGTCCTAATAGTTTTCTCAGCACCTTGTCTCTGGTGATTGTAATTCTTTTGAGGTCCTCCCTCTCTTTCACCTCTTGATTTACAATTATTTCTGGAATGTCATTTGTTCATTCTACAGTGAAGACAGACAAAAAATATCTGTTCAATTCATCTGCCATTTCCTTACTTGCCATTATTACTTTCCCATTTTCACTCTTGAGAAGACCAACATTCCCTTTAATTACCCTTTCCCTTTTTAAAGATTTGTAGGAACTTATCATCTGTTTTTATATTTCTAGCTAGCTTTCTCTCATCCTGTAATTTCTCCCTCCTATGTTATTTTTGATAGTTTTTAACTTCTCCCCAATCTTATGACCTACCACTAATCTTCACAGAATTGTACGCTTTTTCTTTCAATTTGATATTATTTTTAACTTCCTTAGTTGGTACCAGTGGTGCATCCTACTCCTAGAGTCTTTCTTTCTCACTGGAAAGTATCTTTGCTGAAAGATTTCCTTAAATATCTGCCACTGCATTTCCACTGTCCTACCCTTTAACCTAATTTCCCAATTCACTTTAGCAAGCTCTCTCAACATAGCCTTGTAATTGCCTTTATTTAGGTTTAAAACAATAGTCTTACACTTATTCTTTTCACTCTCAAACTGAATGTCAAATTCAATCATATGATGACCACTTCTACCTACAGGCTCCTTCACCATGAGGTCATTAATCAACCCTGTCTCATTGCACATTATCAGGTCTAGAATAGCCTGCTCTCTGGTTGGCTCTAGAATGGGCTGCTCCAAGAAACTGTCCTAAAAACACTATGAGCTCATCTTCCAAGCCAGCTTCACAAATCTGATTCATCCAATCTATAAGTAGATTAAAATCACCCATGATTATTGCAGTACCTTTCTTACAAACCCCCATTAATTTTCCCTGCATATTCCATCCTGTAGTTATTGTTCAGGGACTGGTAAACTACTCCCACAAATGACTTCTTACCTTTGTTATTTCTTATCTCTACTCAAACTGATTCTACATCATAATCTTTAGAACTGTCCTTCTGAATTGTCCAGTACTCTTGAATATTCACATCTCAGCCTTGGTCACCTTGCAGCCATGTCACTGTAATAGCTATCAGTTCATACATATTTATTTTCAGATACACAGCCATTGGTTCTTCTCTGTTTTTACTATTATCACCAACTCTGGCCTTATCAGTAGTACACATTTAAGTTTGTGCGCACTAATTATCCTTATTGCTATCTTGCTTTAATACCTTGGCCTTTCCCTTTAAGCTAAATAGTGGGGGGAATCACGTGAGGCCAGCTGTGATAGATTAAAGCCCTGTCTACCACCTAGTTTATGACTCGCCAGAACACTGGTCCCAGCAATGGTCCCAGTTCAGGTGAAGACTATCCCAACGGTAGAGCTCCCATTTTTCCCAGTACTGGACCAGTGTCCTGCAAATCAAAACCCATTCTCCCCATACCAATCTTTGAGCCACACATTCAACTCCCTAATCTTATTTATGCTATGCCAATTTGCTTGAATCTCAGGTAGTAATCCAGAGATTATTACCTTTGAAGTTCTTTTTTTTAAATTTAGCCCTAGCTGCTCATGTTCCCTAAGCAAAACCTCTTTCTAATCCTATCTACGTTGTTGTTATCTATGTGGCCCACAACAGTTGGATCCTCCCCTCCCCCTGCAAGTTTCTTTCCAGACCCGAGCAGATGGCCCAAACCCTGGCACAGGGCAGGCAACATAGCTGCCTGGACTCTTGCTCTCAGCTGCAGAGAATTGTGTCTATCTACCTGACTACAATGTCCTCTCCTACCGTTACATTCCTATTTAGTCCCTCTGCTTGAATGGTTTCCTGTAGTAGTGTGCCATGGTCAGCTTGCTCATCCACCCTGCGGTTCCCACTCTCATTCATACAAGCTGAAAGAACCTCAAATCAGTTGGACAATTGCAGAGGCTGAGGCTCCTGCAGTCCTGATTTCTCACTCTCCTTATCTGCTTCACTTGCAATCTCACTCTCTCGTCTCTGATCACTGAACAAATAAGAAGACCCTAGCCTAAAGGTTGTGACTGCTTTCTGGAACAAAGTGTCTGGATAATTTTCCCCCTTCACAATGCATTGCATTGTCTTCAGCTCGACCTCCAGCTCACTGACTCTGAGCTGAACCTCCTTGAGCCATAGGCACTTACTGCAGATGGAACACACTGGCATCCACAAGCACCCACGTACTGCAGCTGCAACACGTCACCTGCCCTGCCATCCTTATTGCATTTTAATTAACTAATAAAGTAATTATTTTCTTTTTTTTAATTTAATGCGTCTCTCATCACCACTTACTGTACTAATTTAAAACTTAGTAATACAATTAACCTTTACCGCTAAAATAAAACTGTAAACTCGTCAACTTCTTACTTCTGCTAGTATCGCTTAATTAATTAAAACGTTGCTACATAAGAGTTACTCAAAAGTTTACATTTTTCTAATTTCCACCTCTTTACACACACACACCCTAAGAGGAATTCCTCACTAACCAATCACATATGGCTTTCCTGTGATGTTACTCTCCACTTTGTTTTTCAAACTTAGGACACTCCTGGACTCGTTCCCTGGTCTGTGTTCCCCCCCTCTCCTCTCTGCCTCTTACCCTGAAGGTGAGTAGTGTAGGCTGCATTCAACAGTTCCTTGGTCTATGTTCCTCTTGCAGGTCCACTCCTCGTTGCCTCTCTCCCTGAATGTAAGTATTCAGTGGAAATAGAGCTTGCCCTAATTTTAGGTGGACTCTGGGACTGCCTAAGAAAGGGACCTGACAAATTTACTACAGCCTGAATTCACACTCAAAGTGGGCATGGTCTGACACTCCAGCAAACCAATCAACCACCTGTTCAACAGCTGCAACATAGGCACAAAGATGTTAAATTTAGATCCCAAAAATTGTTATTGGTGAACTACATTTCACGACATCTCCTGCAAGCTCCCTACACATTTGAAAAGCGGCATATTCCTGATGAACAACTAATAGATGATGACTCAAGACTAAGGATGGAATTGTCCCAGATTTGCACATAGCGTGATAGAAGGTGGGAAAAAGGACGTTTTATCCACTGGCCGTAATGGCGGTTTTCCGTGCAATATAGTCCCATTCCAGGCGTACCCCGCCTCATTGATAATACATTCATGGGAAACACACCAGACCACTGGCGGGCAGACTCGGATTTGCCCACCGCACTGTGACCTCAGCGCTTCCTTGCTCTGGGCGTCATATTTAAAGAGCACCAGAGCGCAGCCTACTTCGTATCTACAGACCAGGACTGCTCAAGGTGACAGATGGCCCTAAAAGCAAAGAAGATGGCAGCCCTCAAATTTAGTGACATGTCCCTGGGGTGCCAGCTGGATGCAGTGGAAGGCCACCACGGTGCGCCAGCTCTGGCTGCAGAAGGTCCACCAGAGTGACCAATTCGGCCTGGAAGGTGGTGACAGTGGCAGTCAGCACCGCCAGAGCACAGAGAGGGTCAGCCATCCGGTGCAGGAAGAGGATGAATGCTCTCATCTCTTCCACCAGGGGAAGTCAAACACCATTACTCTCAACTCACACACTCCAAAACCCATCACACATCCACAAGGATCTCACATCTCAAGGGACAACACCACTAAATCTCACACACACCGTCACATCTCCATCAGACTCATAACCTCTGGAACTCACGCCCTCATCCTGTCCATGGTTCCGCACAAGATTCCATGCCGTGGCATGTGTCCTGCTCAAACTCTCTCCATCTGTTTTCATGCAGGAGAAGCTGGCTCACAACAACAGGGAAAGGTCCCACACCGGCGGAGGAGTGGCCCACATTAGGCCTCTCACTGACTGAGGACCACACCATCATATTGACTGGTAAGGATGTGGACTGTGTGGCGAACACCCATGTGAGGTTCCTGCATCTCTCTCAATGTAACTGTGAGCACTCTTTCCTGCTTTTGACTCTGCTGCCATGCACTAAATATCTTTACTTTGGTTCACAGGAAACTCTGCCAAGCGTACGACACCCTCAGCCAGCCAGTCCCTCAGTTCCATCCAGGTCCTCACCTCCAGCAAAGAGAACACATCCTCCATTGAAGAGCAGGAAATAATCAGTCTGGAAGACCCATCACAGTGCTTACCCACACCCTCCACCAGCACTTCAGTGGGACCTAGATGTAGAGTAGGCTTGGATTCACAATCTCGTGGTCACCTCATGGACACATGTCTGCAGCAGGGGGAGGCAGTGCCCACATGTGCTCATGTGGAGATGTTCATGAGACGGATGGCAGATGCCACCGAGACCCTGGTCCAAAAGAACGCAGAGATGTGTGCATACATGCACTCCATCATGGTAGGCATGGGTGACTTCCTGCAGTGCAACGCGAAAGAGGAAAAGGGCACCTTGTCATTTCTCCAGGTGCTCCTTCCCCTCAAGGAGTGAAGCCTGGGCCCACAGCCACCCGCATTGATGATCCTCCATGGCAGCCCATGGAAGGCCATGTTGTTCCGAAGCAGATCCGAGACATCGACGGAGACCTTCCACCTTCCGTGAGCTGCTTTGCGGCAGAGCCATGTCTGTGAGAACCCACCCAGCATGCGATGAGCGTGTTCCTCCGGGGTCCGGGCACTGTCACGCTCCAGCATCTTCTGCTCCTCGGATGCCCGCGATCTGGGCAAGGCCCTAACAGTAAGTCCGACTTCTGCACGTCACACTTAGCAAGACGGGTTCACCGGGGGTGACGGAAAATCTGGCGTGGGGGCACGATTCCGGTCTGGCCTTATTTGCATCCCGTTTGTGGGATGCAAAGTGGGTTCTTGCTGTCCTCCAGCGGGATTGGCGCTCCGCCATGGTGGGCACCGTCTGATGACCCCACTGTGCTTTCACGCCGGCGTGAAACCGATTTTTGGCCTTCTCGCCATATTGTCCCCACCCCACCCCTGCCCGCCATGATGCCCGACGCCATCAGGGAAGAAACATTCCAGCCTAAGAAGAAGCAACTAACAGGAAAACTTAAAAATTTTCCCATAAGTCAGCAAAACCCCTCTTTCACCATAACAGAAAATCTTAAAACCCCTCAGAATTGGAGTTTGTCTATATATAACATGTTTTCTCTAATTTTATGGTCTTCAGGGCATTGACACTAATTGCAGTAGCTCAATCAATGCCCTGGCTGCAGTGAGCTAACAGCATTGCAGAACACAAATCTGGGCTGTCCTACTCTGTGAAGCTCAGTATCACAACACCACATTTATCTACGGAACCACTAGGAAGAGCCTTCTGCAGGAGCGTGTTTAAGTAATCATTTTATCTTGGGGCCTGAGATTACCCCAAAATGAAAACTGCAGCACTGACTTGCATAGAACTGCATGAAGTGGTTCAAATTAATTACTAAGAAGGGTCAATGTGTGCAATAAATGCTTTCTCTGCAAGATGGTAACAGACCAATACAGCAATTCATCTCAAAGTGGCTCAGAAAATTGTACTTGAAAATGAACAAAACCCAGAGAAATTAATGCTGACAGGCTTTTGTTCTCTAGCAGACCTTGAAATCATAACTGTTTAGAAACCTCTTCAAGTGCTCCATTTATGAATTATAGAATCTTAACTGGCTGAAAGCCAATGGTTTAAAAACCATAAAAGGCACTGCTTTGCATTGCCAGCTTTATTATTTAGCACAATTCAGTATATCTGAGATTTTTCTACTGAAAGTAAATGCATTAGGTGACAGAGAGCTTTCCCAAATGCACTTCTCATATGCCCAACTCCTCAGAAAGGTCTTCACATGACCTGCACTGTATAATTTAAGTGAGAGGTAATATCTGGTGGACGGCATCCTCTTTAAACAATGTTGAACTCTCTTTTGCTCAATCCTGTGCTGCTTCTCTTCCTCCCCCATGATAATGGCATAGATGGGTAAGCTCGTAGGGAATGCCATACCTACAGGTTGTGGAGCTTGACCTTGTGCAAGTGCCTACAAGCTGGATGGCAAATAAAAATGAAAAAGTATTTTTCTCCATCTGCATGCACTTCAGGTTCATAAACTCTCACTCTGCCTTTCTGAGCTGATCGAGGCAGCTGCTGCACCTCATAAATATCAACCGAAGTGCTGTGTATTAGGAGTGAAAAACCAGGTGCTGTGCAACAAGCCCTAATTTTTGACACACAGAAAGTGTTTGTACAGGCAAGTTCATGATATTTCAACACATGCCTGATTCTGGACAAAGAAAAGAGGAACAAGCTTTGAATATGGACTAGAAAATGTAATCAGGGCCACAATGACCAAGGAAGATATAGGCCAGAGGCCCTATATATGCTGCTCAGATGGATGTGTACAACAACCAACCTTGCTAACCCTCTCTGTTATAATCCAGGATTACTCCCAACACTTCATGTTTTCTCATTTCAACTGAAAAAAGCAGCTTCTGTATGTGATCTGATGTTTTCTATAATCTAGATCATATTAATCATCAGCTGAAACTCAGGAGTTGGGAAACCACATTCCACAAGGTAAAAAATCCTCCCTTTTATTGTACAGCTGGGTAAATTCAATCCTATGCTCTGAGTGAGGGGTAATGATCGAGAAAACATTGAATTTACCCTTACTTCTCATGTCAGTTCAGAAGATTGATAATATCAAATATGTCAGATATGTTCCTTAGGCTAGATTATTAAAAACAAACGGTTATTTACAGAGCAGCAAGGGATACCGGACACATTAATGCAATGCTAGAAGTCTGAAGATAGATTCCAAGGGCAGGATTTTCCGGCCTTGACACCGGCAGGCATTGTCGTGGGAGGGACGGGAAAATTTGGCGAGCCATTAAAAGCCAATGGGCCTCCAAATTTTCCTGTCCTGCCCGTAACGATGTCCGCTGGTGTGGGGCCGGAAAATCGCAACCCAAGGAGTTGGTTAAATCATTATCAGTCTGACCAGGTTCTTGGATTCTCCTTAAAAAAACAAATAAATGATTAAAATTACAAAAAAAACTTGGCAAAACGAAAACAAGCTGTTTGACTCAACCAGTCCAAATTGTCGCTCGGTCATACAGAGCTTCAGTATTGCTGAAAAAAGAGACATGCTGTTGAAGCTTTTCATCTTGCACTCATCAGGACAGACACAAGAATGCCAAATTTCATGGGGAAAATCAATTTATACAGCATGATAAATGGGGTGTAGATTGGTTGGCAAGTCAGCTCTGATTGGTCAAGACATTGGCATGGTAAAGACACCAGGAAGCTATTGTCCCCAGGTTTTTGTTTATTCAAAAAATGTGCAATGCCTGGACATATCCCTTTTGACTGCAGAGGACAGGTCCCTGCATTTGAATGTGTGCTTGTAAAACTCAGGACATAGTTCTAACATTAGATGTGATTCCGCAATTGGACATTTGCTGAACAAATCTGAGTATAAGAATTACACTTACAACCAACTTAAGATTATTAGTGGGACTTGCAATGTATCTCACTTATGCTTGCTAGAGGCTACAGATGCATCAAACAGGTGACAGGCACCATGTTTGCAAGATATGACATTTACATTATTTCAAACTCGAAATGCAAGGAACGCATTACTATTTTGTGTGTAATATTACAGCCTTCAACTGCTGGTACTCTAACAGCCTGACACTACACGCTCCCTCCCAATTTACCCTAAACTCCCAGCTCCCTTGTCCATCCAAACCATCCCTTCGCCTTTCCTACTCTGCAGTTTCTTATATGACTCTGTTCAATTCCCAGCCCGTTTATATTGCCTATGAGACTCATCACCGGCTCCTTCAATATCCTGATTCCTGACAACCAAACCTTACCTTTTCATCCAATACTAATGAGCAATCAAATGGAGAACTCGGAGGAAACCTCTTTATCCAGAGAGTGTAAAGAATGTGGAACTTTCTACTACCGGGTGTAATTGAGGAGAATAGTATAGGTGCAATTAAGGGGAATCTAGATAAGCATGTGAGGCAGATGAGAGGGAGAACGGAAAAGAAATTTACGCTGATGGAGTTAGATGAGGAAGGATGCAAGGAGGCTTGACTGCAGCATAAATGCCAGCATGGACTGATTGGGCCGAATGGCTTGTTTCTGTGCCATGTATCCTATGCAATGTCATCAACATGTGTCTCTCAACAAGCTTCTTTCAAGGTTGCAATTATCACTTCCCTCCCTGACAGAAAGAAGAGGAGGATCTTAGAGTCAGGGGAATTCCCGTTACCAACCACCAGGGCACACTGCATAGGATAGAAAAACAGGAGGAAATGAACGCTGCACAACAAATAGAATAAAAGACACAGAGTGAAGTAGTTGTCCTGTTAAAAAAATCTCCAAAATTCATTGTAAAATATAGATTTCGAAAGGCTTTTAAACATATTGGCTGGCCTCTTTGGTCGAATCTTAATTCTAAAAATAGGTTGCGCCAGAGGTTAAAATGGAGAAAATCTGAAAAAGGAACTACCCTGCCTCAAAAATGCCTACTTATGGTTTTGACTGTGGTGCTATGCGTTGTAGTGAGTGACCAATCAGCTCATGGGAAATGAGTTGATTATTTAAACATTATCATGAAGCTTTCTGGCTTCATTTTAACAGCTATTTTATTTTGAAGTCATTTAGGCCATACATCCCAGGCCTCAGAAAACTCGACAGCTGGAATTAGGAAAGGAGGTCTGAATCTATGTGGTAAGTGCCTTTACAGCATTGCTTGTGGGCCAGGGGTAGCAGGAGTGTGTTTGCCAAGCCCAACAAGCTATGCAGTTAGCCCCTTCCCACTCTATGCTTAGTCCACTCCTCCAGCCACCATCAGATATCTCCTCCCTTGATCATCAATGATCTCTCACACTCCCTCAGTGCACCTACCTGCTACCATAAGCTCTAACACTATGAAGCAGGCTTCCCATCTAGAAGATCTCTACAGCCAGTCAATCAGTATGCCTGTAGGTGGAAATGCCACCAAAAAATATTTAAAGGAGCACTGAAGTTAAAAACTGCAGGACATTGTGGAAATGCTCTTCTGGGTTTTCCGACCTCACAACAGCATGGGACCCACCTTGAGGCTAAAATCCAAGCCTTCAAATTCACTGCTATCTTTTTAGCGGGGTCGAGAATGGGTCCTGATGTATATCAGAACTATGACCGGGTGCTATTGAAATACAAAAATAACAGGCAGGAAAAGACAAGCTGTCCCACATTCATTATGCCGGGAGCAGCATGACCAGACATTTTCTAATCAATCTTCACACACCCACCCACTTTTGTGCTCTTCCCCTATCCCCACCTACTCTCCCCCTCACACCACCCACAGCAATATACTGAGACACAAAAATACAGAAAAAGAACCAGGGTCAATTAGGGAAGACACCTCTCCCATCCCTTTTAGCAATCAAAACCAGTCCAGGAGATGCAGTTTGAAAAAGGCAAAACTGCTTGACTAGCCAATATATGAAGCTGGATATAATATTGCACTGGAGATCTAATGCTACTGAACTGCCTGTTAAAGAGGGCTACAACCAATGATTGTGCCCTCTCAAAGATCATCAGGCAAAAACTGTCAATCAAATCCTTGATCCCAGGCTAGAGCTAATTGTTTGACCTGTATCAAGCTGGTTTGGAACTTTTCCCTGCAGACATGCTTACCCACAGAATTATGGGCAGCAAGCTTTTAAGTTTTACTGAACTAAATTCTAAAGGTCAAGTGCCTCTCTAATAATTACACTAAATCAACAGCTGCTCACAGAAGGCTACATTTCTTGTATCAATATTGAATGAATAGCCAATCATTGTGATTAAACATGATGGCTTTGGTCAATTAAAACAATTACTATCTTGCACAAAGTCATATGCTTTTATTTCAGTAACTTGCAGCCAGTCTGCTTGATCTCCGAGCTGACAACTTTCCTCTTGAGGAAGACGCTCCGTGCCTAAGGGTTTTTAACCTCTTACATGTTGATTCTAGCCATTAAGAGTCCAAATCAGAACTTAAAAGAACAATTTTGTCACGGGCGGTTTGCATGAGGTCACTGAAAACCCAAGCATTTTGTGTTTGTTGACTATTCGACTTTAGCTGAACCTGATTCAGTCCATAGCCAACAGCACAGTTTCCTGCAGTCCTTGGGAATGTCAAAACCCTCTGTAATGTCCCTAAGGCCAGAACATTTGGAATCAAGTAATTCAGCACAGACTGTGTTATAGAGCTGATTTTCCAGGCAACTTTTCTTGGTGGAAACATTGAACTTTATTTTCAAGACAGCAGCAGCAGCTACATGCGTGCATCTAACTCTGTAACCAAAGAAGAACTCTCTCCTAGAGTTTCCCCGTGCTGCTAACCCATTGGTTTACACAGATCATGTGATCTTACAAAACAGGATTATTCTCAAAACTACAGTCCAACATTCATCAAAACTATGGCCAGAATATTGCCGGAGTGCAGGGGCGGGCCCAACACGCCGACACGCAAAATGACACGCGATCATGTCGGGTGTGTGTCCCGACATTATCACGCGTCATTCCGATATTGTGCATGATGGGTGCACGCCAGAGGCGGCTATGCACCCGATGAACTGTCAAAGGCCTATTAAGACCATTAGGATAGTAATTTAGCTAATTAACAGCGCTTAAGGTTGACGGGCAGGCAAAGAGCCCAAGAGGCCTTCATGTTTTTCATGAAACCTCATCCAGGGGTGGGATGAGGTTTCCTGAAAGCTTAAGAAAATAATTAAATAAAATTTGCGAGATGCACAAACATGTCCCAGCTCATGTGACACTGTCACATGAGGGAACATGTTTAAATAATTTTTCAGATCATCTATTCAAAATTTTCATTTCCGACTTAATCTCCCTGAGGCAACTCTCCCTCCTCCTTCTGCTCGCAAAGGAGTGCTGAGCGCTACTGGCTATGCCTTAATTGGCCCGCCCATGTAAAATGGCAGTGATTGGCTCCGCACCCACTCCCGCTCAGCCTGCCCAACATAGGTAAGTTTCTGGCCTATAATTACTACAGATTGGGACATTGAATCTGGAATCTTATGGTCTGTAAGGCCGGTTACAAGCTGTCTTTAACCAGGCTAGAACCCTATTTTAGTGAAATTGAATACAACCACTATGACAATTCCTCACCAATCCCATTATGTTCTCCCTAAAAGTTGTTAAAAAATTCACAAAGAAAACTTAGCCATAAACCTGGAGCCATCAGCTTCATCCATACACAGCATAACATACTCAGCTGGATCGTAAATATTCTGAGTTTGGGAAACTAATTACTGTCATGCCTACTAATTCCCACATTGCAAATGGTTCCCTAGATCCTTACAAGACCTTAAGTGATGCCCCCAGTATGAATCAATAAAATGCACATGTAAGATAGTGCTTTATTTTTTCTTCTTGCTGTAAAGGGATAAAATTCCCAGATCTAGGGCTCCAGTATGCACAAGTGAGTGTACTTCTTTCTTCATATGGCAAATTGCCTCAATAGCTCATTCACCATAATCTGTCTTCAAGCGGCATTGCAATCCTTGAAACAGGAGAGAGAGAGAAGTACAGATGTTGTTTGAGAGGTAATGAGAGGAACAGAGGGAGACCCCATTGGAAACCTAGTTGAGAAGGGAAGGTGAGAAATTGTCTTGGTGGCTTTTACAAATTGTTTTTTATTCTTTCATGGAAAATGAGCAACACTGGAAAGGCCTTAATGGGTTGCATGTCCCTAATTGTCACATCTGAGTGCCTTGCTAGGCCATTACAGAGGGCAGTTAAGAGTCGGTCTGGATCATATGTAGGCCAGACCAGGTAAGAATGGTAGGTTTCTTTCCCTAAAGGGTATTAATGAACCAGATGGGTTTTTATGACAATTGATGGTAGCTTCATGGCCACTATTACAGAGACTAGCTTTCAATTCCAGATTTTATTAAGTTATTGTATTTATTAATTGAATTTAAATTCCAACAGCTGCCATGGTGGGATTTGAACCAGTGTCCCCTGTACATTAGCCTGGGCCTCTGGATTACAATAACATTACCACTAAACCACCATCTTCGCCCTCATTAAAATAAACACTGGAATTTTACTCTGATTTCCACCACACTGCAGAAGGAGTGATGTTGGAGTGTGCTGATGATAGTAAATTAGGAGGCATATAAGAAAGTGAGGACATTTATTTAAAAATTGCAGAAGAATGTAGACAATCTAACTGAATGGGCAGATAGGTGGCAGATGTAGTTCAATACAGTAAATGTAAAACATTGGAAAGAACATTGGGGTAATTTTCCTGGACAATTTTAGCTGCCTGGCCTGTTTCCATCAGGCAGGCAGCGTTACAATTGCCCCTATTGTTTCAAACGGTCAATAAACAAGGGGGCAAAGACTTATTAGAAAAACAAAGAGGAATAAAAGAACATCATGCCTATGGATTTTTTTCACCTTAGAATACTACTGAAACAGAAACTTTAGTACTTTTTAAAAGGGATGGGCTGGTGTTTGAACAGAGAAAATACAAAGGCTATAAAGGAAGAGATCAAATCTATCTGGTTCGGAACATTACAATTTTTTTAAGTAACTTTGAGTCCACTTATGTTTATTCTTTAGTTATTCTTGTGTGATATTGGTAATTGAGAACTTTCAAAGGCATTCCCTCCATTGCCAACAGGTTTGTGTGTACACATACTCACACACATCCTTTAATACTTCTCTTGGGATATTAGGCTGCAGTAGTCAGAATAATGGCAGAGCCTCTTTGTGAAGTTAATTCTGTCTCTTTGTTCACTGTGCATAGAGTTTTGTAAAATAAAGCAGGAATGAGTGGAAGTGAAACTTAAGGTATCTGGAGCCATGATTTACTGTCAACTCTATCAGTGAGAATGGGACTGGAATTTGAATTGAGCTTGCAATCACTTAGGGTAACAGATTGTCACAGGGATTTGCTGAAGTCCTACTGTGCTCCTAGAGAATCCTCAGGATCTGACAGCTTATAACCACAAGAAGCAATTGAGCTCACTGTATATTTTTCTGGTATGTTTTCATGCTTCTGAAACTCTGCCAAAATATTTGTTCACAGAGGTCAAAGAACATATAACCTACTGTTTAAAGTATTTATAAGTATTGAAAACCCCAAGCTTCTCAGCAAAGATGGTTCAGTGGATCTCTCTCTAATTCCAACAAGTAACCAACATCTGGAATTAACTAACAGCACTAAAGCTTAATGCACAGGTACAAAAAAAAAAGGCCAGTGGAATGGTGGCTGCTATCTCAAGGGCAAGTTATGCTTCAGTTGTACAGAGCATTGGTCAGACTTCACTTGGAGTGCAGCATTCCATCTTGGGCAATGAACCTCAGAAGTAAATATTGAGTGGAGTTTTACAGCCCCATCGCGGCAGGGGTGGGGCTGTAAAATGAGGTGAGCCGTTCAAAACTGCATTGACTTCAGTAAAATCCTGCCAGTGTAAAATTCTGCCCATTGGCTTTGGAGGGGGATAGCATAGATTAACCAAAATGATAGCAGGGCTTAAAGGATTCAATTATGAGGACGGGTTGGGGTAAATATTAACACAAAATGTGTTATATTAGAAGAAAAAGTGTAGTCAAGAATAACGTGCGCCCTTTCAAAGTAGATGCCAGTAAAAATGCAAATGCAAATAAGGAAATGGCATAGTTTTTCCAGGTATTTTTGTTTTTGTTTTGGATTTCCAGCATCCGCAGTTTTTTGCTTTTATCTTAAGGAAATGGCATACTTGGTGACTAATTACCTTGTGTTAGTCTTTGCAGCAGAGGAAGTATGCCTGATATTTCTGGGAAACAGATAATGAATCAAGGACTAGAACTCACTAAAAGTTAACATAAGCATGAAAACAATATCAGAGAGAAAGAGATTTAAGGGTCCATGTACACAGGTCACTAAAACGTAGTGAAATGAGAAACAATCAAAACGGCTAAAGGAATATTAGCTGTTATACATAGAGGGCTAGCATATCAAAGGGAGAACACTTTACTACATCTATACGAAGTATACCACATCGGAAGTACTGTGTGCTGTTCAGGGTGCCACACCTTAATGAGGATATATTGACTTTGGAAAGAGTGTTGCATAGATTCACCAGAACGTTACCAAGGCTTCAAGGGTTAAATTATGAAAAGCAATTACATAAACAATTCTTTTCCCTGGAACACAAGATGTAAGAGCTAGAGTAGGCTATTTGTCCCTTTGGGCTTGCTCCACCATTCCACAAGATCATGGTTGATCTTCCACCTCAACTCCACCTTCCCACACTATCCCCCTACCCCTTAATTCTATTAATATTATAAAGTTTTTGATCTCTGTCTTGAATGTATTCAATGGCTGGGTATCCCACACTCTTTGGGCCATAGAAACCCAAAGTTTCACAACCCTCTGAGTGAAGAAATTTCTCCTCATTCAGTCCTAATGACTGAACCCTTATTCTGAGACTGTGATCCTGTGTGCTATATTCCCCAGAATATGACAATTATGGTGTCATTTGATCGAGGACTTTAGGATTTTGAAAGGAGTTAACAGGGTAGGTAGAGGGTAATATTTTCCACTGTTTAGGGGTCAGAGGGAGGTGGATGTTTCGGACAAGAGTACATAATCTTAAAATCAGAACCAGGTCATCCATGAGAGGAGAGTGGTAGAAGTGTAGCACTCTCTTCTACAAACAACAGTGGATGCAAGCTCAATTAAACATTTTCAGTCTGAGATTGATAGATTTTTGCTAGCCAAGGATATTAAGAAATAAGGGGTTGAGGTGGATGGGTGGAGTTAGGTTACAGATCAACCATCATCTCATTCAAAGTCAGAACAGGCTGAAGAAACTGAATGGCCGACTACTCTTCTGACATGTTCGTTTGAGCTTAGATGGCTGAGCAGTGGCTGACTTTGAGGTTTTTTAAATGATTAAATGATTCAATTAGGTAAAATATAAAAAAATGATATACTGTGGGGTGGCGAGGGGTGGGGGAGGGGGGTGAATTCAGAACAGTAATAGATCACAACCTGTATAACAAACCTTTATGTACATTAAATTTGGCAAACAGACAGTGGACATTTGGCCCATATGCTTTACTTTTCCAAGCCATTCTTATTTCTGCTTCCATCATTGGGCAGAATTTAGTGTAGGTGATAAGGGCTCAGCTCATCGGTGGGAAACCCATCTTGCCTCTCCAAGGGGCACCTAATGCTGTTTAAGTGAAATCAGGCAGTTAAGCGGGCAACATTGGGCCTCCCACAATATTAAGTCCCCAGTAGGGTGGAAATCCCACCCCTGAGAGCTGCCAGCCAATCAGAGACAGGAAGTTCCACATTACAGGCGTCATTACTGGGAGCGGTGGCTGCTGCTGGTAATTCAGTGAGGCCTTCGCCAAGGTTTATCAATGGGTCCCTGGAGACAGGTGTGTGGGCAGGTTAGGGATTGTGGGGAGGGGCGGTCACCAGCGAGGGGAGGAGATCGGATGCAAAGGGAGGGGAGTGGCCCTCAGTGGGTGCCCCATTCCTGATGCCTACCTTCAATCCCGCACGAAGGGTCTTTGAACCCTGACAGAGTTTGCTGTACTAGCCATGCCTATGCCTAGGCAATGAACCATGATACTGAATACACAATATTGGTCCAAGGTGTTTGCTGCATGCTGCATATAATGTGCTATACTGCCAGGCTGAGGGTTCACCTAGGGCGGTAAATACCCTTGTCCCAGCACTGTTGCAAGGAGGGAAGTTTTACGGCAGTTGTACAGGACCTCATGAGACCAAATCTGGTGTAATTTGTACAGTTTCGCTTTCCCTATTTGAAAAAGAATATAATTGCATTAGAAGCAGTTCAGAGAAGGATCACTCGGCTCATTCCTGGGAAGAAGGGCTTATCTTATACAGAAAGTTTGAACAGGTTGGGCTTGTATCCATTAAAGTTCAGCAGAATTAAGTGGTCTTATTGAAACGTGTGGGACAGAATTTTTCGTCTTCCGGGTGGGCGTGCACCCGACCTGAATGGGAGTGAAATAGTGCGCGATGATGTCGGGCGAGCGTCCTGACATCATCGTGCGTGCTCACGATCTTTTGGTCGGCAGGCGTGCGCGAGAGGCGGCAGCACACCCGCTGACAATTGAGAGACCTATTAAGGTCCTTAAGTAATTAATTAAGCTGCATTTTTTGCTACCAGCTCAACCATTCGGTTGGCGGGCGGGCGATTAGGCCAGGCGGCCTTTGCATTTTTAATGAAACTTCATCCACGGGCGGGATGAGGTTCCAACGCTCACTAAAAAAAAATAAAAGATTTTTAACATCCTTTTTCACATGTCCCTCTTCATGTGACTGAGCCACATGTGGGGACATGTTTACCTCATATGTTAAAAGATTATTTTTGTGTTTAAAATCCGTCAGCTCCCCGAGGCAGCCCTGTGCCTTTAGGGAGCTGTCAGTGCGTGCTCCCCGACGCATGCGCACACCTCAGCCCTCGCGCTCCACCCGCCCCCATCCTGGGAAGTGAGACCCCACCATCTGAAAAATTCAGGCCTAAGGGCAGAGTCGTCCCAGATTTGCACTAAGTGCAGTAGCGGGTAGGAAAAAGGACATTTTACCTGCTGGCTGCATTGACAGATTTTCACACCGTATTGCCCCAATCCCACCTCATTAATAGTGCATTCCCAGAAAACATGCTGTTTCGATGGTGAGCAAGCTGTCATTCGCCTGCTACGCCATCACCTCGCCACTTCATTACGCCAGGCGCCATATTTAAAGTGCAGCCGCAATTTAAGCACACTTCTCAGTGCTTCCAGCCCAGGACTGCTGCAAATAAGACATGGCCCCCAAAGGCAAAAAGACTACAACCCCCCCAATTCAGTGATGCATCCCTGGAATGCCATCTGGATGCTTTGGAGGCCTGCCCTGAAGTCCTCTACCCCTGCTCTGGCTGTAGGAGAGGCAGCAATCTCACCGCTCTGTCTTGGTAGGCGATCGCAGTGGTGATTAGTGTCAATGCTGCACAGAAGTGGTTGGCCATCAATTGCAGATAGAGGATGAATGATCACATCCGTGCTGCCAGGGTAAGGCAACCATTTCAGCACTCGAAACTCAAACATTCAAGCCCATCACATATTCATGGACGTCTCACTCACTGTCAGCTCAAGGGACATCACCATCCATTGTGTCACACACTGCCCCCATATATCTATCTGGCCTCATCTCCTCTGGGGGCTGCCTCCTCAGCCCTCACCATCTTGAGGCCACTTGCGCAGATCAACATGTGCCCCCACACACACCCTGGGATATCCTCCTTCCCCTGTACAGCCGTCACCCTGCAGCTTCTTCCATTGCCTGAGGCCACTTCTTCCCCTTCACCAAGCACCCATTGAAAAGCTGGTCTGGTAGGCAGAGACCTGCCTCTGTGTCCTCCTAAACGTGATGTGGTGCTGTCTACGAAGTCTGGCACTGATGACTGCGAGTGCTGCCCAAAGCAAGGTAGGCGAACAAACCTCAAAGTCCCGAGTGAAGTGCAACTCGCCAGGTGCATGTCACTTATGTTCCGTTGTGAAACACTTGCTGACGAGTTCAGAGGATCCAGCATGGGGGGATGATTCTGGTGGGCTGGGCTTATGATATTACAATGAGGTTCCCAACGTCCGACAGCCTACCATTGATGGGCAAAATGGACGATTGCAAACTGGTTTCACGACGTAGTGAAACCGATTTTTGGCCTTCTTGCCATAGTGTCTGCTCACGCCGTCAAACACGCCTGACGCCAGCGGACACAGAAAATTCCGCCCTAAATCTCTCCACTCCTTTTAAAATTTGACCATGGAGTGTGTAAGGCTTCTTCTTACTCTACCTCCAAAAATCTATTACTTTGCATCTTTCCACATTCAGCAGATAGGTGCCATATGAAATTAATCCACTAACCTCTTTACATCCTCCCGAAGTTGCAAATACTTCTATTTATAGTAAACCGTGCCTATTTTTGTGTCATTGGTAAATTTTGATATGCTGCTGTCTACGCCCAAGTGCAGATTATTTATGTGATAAGTAAACCAATTATTTCAGAACATTACTGTTTACATCCTTCCAGTCAAAAAATTTTGCATGAATTGCCACTTGCTCGTCTTTCAAACAACTTTCCATCCATGCTGTTGAGCTTCCTTGAATCCGACCGAACCTTAGCAAATAATTTGAAAAACCATATTTACAACAAGCACGGTTTTTCCTCTAACATTACACTCCGTTATTTTTCAAAGGAATCCCACTTTCTTAAATCTACATTGGCTGTCCTTGATTAACCCATATCTTTCTTGGTGAGTATGAACTTATTCATTTTATATTATGGTCTTTGGAAACTTAACCATAACTGACGTTAGGTGATTGGCCCATAGTTATCTGGTTCATCCGTTTTTAACATTTTTAACAGAGGTATTTCTTTGGCAACCCTTCAGTCTTCCATATCTAAGAATGTTTGAAATATTGTGGTCAGAGCCTCTGCTATTTCCTCTATGACTTCTACATATCTTCTATGATGTATGCCAACAGGTATCAATACATTTATCACTTTGAGTTCCTCCAATTCTTTTTTCAGTTTAGTTTCTTATTTATATATATCATTTCCAATTGCTCGACCTCTTTCTCTTGTACTCTTTCGTTCCAACTACCTCACGCTTCTTTGAAAACATGCACTTTACAAAATATGCACTTTTTAGCTCAGCAATTCGTTATCTTCCATAACAACATTTATTCTGACCAATTCCAGTGGTTATCTGGCTAGCTTACTCTTTAATAGTTTCAGGCACAATTACTCTGAATATTTCTGAAAGTTTCTTAATGTATTTTGGTTGATCTGGGTTTTTGTACATTTTAAAAAGGAGGAAGCGTTACCAACATGAACCTGTGCAAAGCAAAATTTACATGAATGCATGTTCAACTTTAAAGTTGTTGGTCAAATACATATCTGAATAAATCACACATTGTGCTTTAACTGAGTCATCAGCTTTACGATCAATTGTAATGCTTGGTGACAAATGCTAAGTCAACACAACATCGTGCTGAATTAGGCTGTGGCATGAATTCTGTGAGTATTGCTTTTTTAACAATTGGACTACCTTCACTGAATTAAAATGAGTCAATATGAAACTAGAATTCATTGATAATGCTCTCTCCAGTTCTTAAGGGTGAAGCATGTTTAAGCCAATTTGAAAATTATCTTCTCACAATAGTATCTAGCACCTTCTTAAATGATTCTAATGTCCTGATCTGAACAACCATATTCACAACCCATTTCAGCTGTTGTTCACCTTCCATATAAAAGCACTTGCTCACATCTGTCCTAAATTTTCTCATCAAAATCTTGGGCTGTCCTCTTGTTCTGCTGCCTTCGGTTTCAATTTTGTGTTATTTGGCAATTTAACATAAAAGCCAGATTTTGGCCACATAGAGTCAGACAGGAGAAAAAAATGGTGGCTGGAGCACTGACCAGCAGGGCCACCTCTGCTTTCTCATCATTCCTTCACTGTCTCGGAGTCAAAATCCTGTAACTCCCTTCTGAACAACACTTTGGATGTACCTGCACCACATGGACTGCAGTGGAGCAAGAATGCGGCTCACCACCGCCTCCTCAGGGGCAATTAGGGATGGGCAACAAATGCTGGCCTAACCAGCAATGCCCACATCCCATGAAAGAAAAAAATTGTGCCTTAATTTATTTTCAGTCAAGCAGGAAAGAGGGTGGGGCAGGAAATTCACACACTGCTGGTTAAGAGTTGCCAGCACTATTCTGGAAGTGTGCATTTCAAAACATCTGCAATTTTCAGTGAGGCAGCTGCATTTTGGAAGCATTTCTAAATCACACCTGCAGAGTGGACACATGAACCATGGATTGGAGGTGGGAAGACTCTAAAAGGTGAGTAAAAATGGTGTTTCCTCCTTTACAGTTCATCATGAAATGCAATAGCCTGAGTTATATGTATGTTTACTGAAGTGAGTGATGACAGTGCTGTGATTGGAAAAGATAAGTGACCCATTAAATAATATGGTTACCAGGTTGTTACTTTTGACAACTGGCAAGCTGTCAACTGAAGGAACAACATTGTAAAAGTGGCAAAGTCTTCAGAGATATTAAAATAGATCAGTCACTGGATAAAGTGCTATTCTGCACTGTACAATGTACAGGGGCTTGCCCAGTGTGAAATCCAGTGCTAATTGTTTACATTCTACTCATGACTTTCATTCATTCCTCACAGAACAGTTCAGCCATCTCTTTGGCAGCTTGAAATATCAGAGATGCCTGAGCCTTCATTCATTCCTTACAGAACAGTTCTGCCATCTGTTTGGACGTTTGAAAGCTTTGACAGATGTATGAGTTTTCATTATTTCTTTACAGAACAGCTTCAAAATCTGTTTAGCTGTTTGAAAGCTTTAACAGATTTATGAGCTATCTTCAAAGGCACTAAAGGATTCTGCACTGCAGGCTTTATTAATGCAACTGTTCTGGAAAATATCAATTTGCTGGCTTGGCTGCCTTCCAAACCATTAATGGATTCTTCACTGCAGGGTTTGTTGTCATAGCTATATTGGGGAAGATGAGCTTGTTTATTTTGAAGAGGATAATAGTTTTTCAATACCTGTTTATTTTAACAAATTTTTGACTTTGAACTAATATTTTGTATCTGACCTCATAGCAGAAGACACAAAAAGCATCAAAGAATAGTACAAAAGCAGGGAGCAAAAGGGAGGGAGGAACTTAATCATGATCACTAGAGAAAAAGTACTAGGAAAGCTAATGGGACTAATGATTATCAAGTTCCCTGGACCTAATAGCTTGCATCCCAGGTTCTTGAAAGAAGAGGATGCAGAGATAGTGAATGCTTTGGTATTCCTTCAAAATTCCCTAAATTCTGGAAAGGTCCTAACAGATTGGAATGTTTAAAAAAAAGTCAGTGTTGCTATTTCATTCTGTTTGTTGACATAAGCCTAAGGGTATCATGACAGGATTAGTGCTGCGTGACTGATTTCATAACCTTTCATTATCACAGTGGGGTGACTCAGTTCATGGATTGATTGACAGTTTCAAGTGGTTATAAACTCTTTGAAGTGGGACTATGAATTCCAATACTTGTTTTTATAAGGGATTAAATGAAGTTCAATGTAGTGAATGGGTTTTTATCAATGAGGGCGCTTTCTTAAATAGTGAATTCATTGTTTTATTTAATCTCAACATGGTGGATACTGAGTTGGGATGGTAGGTGTAAGGGGAAAGGGTGGTGGTTGGGGTGCTTGGGTTGGCATAACTTGGCACTAAGTTGGCATAGGGGCTATAAAGGGCCATGGGGGTTGGCAGAGGCACATAGGTTGGCATGGAGGGTTTGAGGGGCCATTGGTTGCACATAGGAGCATAGGTTCACTTGTAGTATGAGGGGTCAGAGGGGCATGGGTTTTATTAGGGCATGAGGGGCCATAGAGGGTGGGCACAGGTGCATAGGCTGGCATAGAGAGTATGAGGGATCATGGGATGGGCAGAGGGCCATAAGTTGGCATGGTAGCTAGGAGGGGCCATGGAGGCGGCATGAATTAGCATGGATGGGGCATGGGGAGTGCATGGGAGGTATTGGGTTGTGAGGGGTGAGGGCTGGAAGGTTGTTTTTTGTTTTATTGGGCAACATTTTGCCATTGGGGGGTGTGGGTGGGTGGAGAGGGGAAGTGAGGGAGTGGGTGCAGGCTGGCGGCCTTCCGATCGGTGCCCACAGTCAGGGGGGCACAGCCATTTTACGTGGGCGGGCCAATTAAGGCCCACCCATGGTTACGTCTGCCAGGAAGCGCTGTGCGCACTCTGTGCGGGTGGGGCGGGGGGGGGGTTCCCTCAGCCGGGAGTGGGTTCTTTCACACGTGTGCGCAAAATAGCGCACAGGTCTCCCTGATGCAAAGTGCTGCCTCAGGGAGATCAGATCCACCTGGGCTTCTGGTCCATTAAGCATCTTAATTAGTTTATCAATTACCTTAATAGGCTGTTGAATCAGCTGCACATCCGCCGATGACATCGGGATGCACGCCTGATGTATCCCCACATCATTTTATACGTCGGCGAGTGGGCCCCGCCCCCGCTCGCCGACCGGAAGATGCTGCCCATTGTTTTTTTTCATTGCTTTGATAAAGTGCCAGTGCACCAAGGCAAGCCTCCATCCAGACCACCTCCACATCCAGTAGTCTCCGCATTGTTTCCAGGGTCACGCGCCAAGACCCCCATAAAACCCAGACACCCATAACAAAAATCTGACATTCCGAGGCACTTCTTACTGGTTGGGTTTGTGGAGATGGGAATGTCCCTACTCTGCACTCCTGACTCGGGAGCGAACATTCAGGCCAGAGAGTCAGAGTAGATGGGTCATTTTCAGGTTGGCAAACGACAACAAGTGGAGTGCCACAGGAATCAGTGCTGGGGCCTCAATTATTTACGATCTATATTTCTGACTTTAATGAAGGGACTAACTGTATTGTAGCCAAATTTGCTGACAATGCAAAGATAGATAGGAAAGCAAGTTGTGAGGAGGATACAATGAGCCTGCAAAGGGATTTAGATACGTTAAGGGAGCGGGCAAATATTTGGTAAGTGGAGTCTAATTTAGAAAAATGTGAGGTTGTCCACTTTGGTTGGAAAAACAGAAAAGTAGATTATTATTTAAATGGAGAGAGCTTGCAGAATGCTGCAGTACAATGGGATCCGAGTGTCCTTGTACAGGAATCATAAAAAGTTAGCACGGAGGTACAACAAGTAATTAGGAGGGCAAATGGAATGTTGGCCTTTATTGCGATGGATTGGAGTATATAAGTGGGGAAGTCTCACTACAACTTTACAGCATGTTTGTGAGACCACATTGAGAGTACTGTGTACAGTTTTGTCTCCTTACTTAAGGAGGAACATACTTGCAATGGAAGCAGTTCAGAGAAGGTGCACTAGGCCGGTTCCTGGGATGAAGGGGTTTTCTTATAAGGAAATGTTGAGCAGGTTGAACCTATACTCATTGGAGCTTAGAAGAATGAGAGGTGATCTTATTGAAACATAAAATTCTGAGGGAGCTTGACAGGGTGAATGCTCAGAAGACATTTCCCCTCATGTGGGCATCCAGAACTAAGGGGCAGGGGTAAGACAGAGATTAGGATGAATTTCTTCTCTCAGAGGGTTGTTAGTCTTTGGAATTCTCTTCCACAAAGAGAAGTGGAGGCTGGGTCATTGAATATATTCAAAGCTAAACCAGAGAGATTTTTAATCTGCAAGGGAGTCAAAGGTTATGGGGGCAGGCAGGAAAATGGAGATAAAGCCACAATCAGATCAGCCATGATCTTATTGAATGGCAGAGTAGGCTCGATGGGCCAAATGACATACTCCTGCTCCTATTTCTTATGGAGCAGAATATTACACTCGTTGGGCAGGCTTAAAATGACACGTGATGATGTCAGGCAGTTGTCCCGACGTCATCGCGCACTCGCACGATATTTTGGTCGGCTGGTGCAAACGGGAGTCGACAGCGCACCTGCGGACAATTAAGCGGCCTATTAGGGCCCGTAATGAAGGAATTGATTCAAATTTTTCACTGCCCATCCTATCGTTCAGTTGGCGGGTGGGCGAAAAGGCCAAGCGGCCTTTGCATTTTTGGTGAAACCTCATTCACGGGCGGAATGAGGTTTCGACCAGTGATTTAAAATAAAATTAAAACTTTTTGCACTCGTCTCTATCATGTCCCTGCTCATGTGACAGAGTCACATTTTTAAATTCTTTATTGTTTATTTGGAAAATCTTCAGTTCTCTGAGGCAAGCTGCCTTAGGGAGGTTTTACTGCACGCACCTGGACACATGCACCAACTTCCGCGCTCACCCTCCTCCCCCCGTCCCACGCAGCAGAGCTGAGCGCTGCAGCGCATAATTCACGCTGGCTTGCCGTTAATTGGCCAGCCAGCTTGAAACTGTGGTCGGAGCCTGATCGTGGATGGCGGTCAGCTTCTCGACCACTCCCAGGCCCGCCCGCCGAGCCTGCCCGATGACTGGAAGACCCTGGCCATGATGAGCTTTTTTCTTTAAAAGAGTTCCAAATATTAGTACAGGGTTGGCGAGTTCTCTTTATAAAATGGAGACTGGGTAAGCAGTTCGGAGGGGTTATGGGGGATGCGGGGTGGGTGGGGGTGATGGGTGAAAGGAATGAGGGGTGTAAGCAGGTGAAGGGGTTTCACATTGATCTGCTGAACTGTGTCGATGTCTCTCTGAATGGAGGCCGGCCTTTTAACCAGGCTGCTTCAGCATTGACCTGCCTCCATCTCTGCCTCAGGCCTGCCACTTCTGGCCATCCCCGCCTCCCTTGGATGATAACCCCGCTGGCTAAACACTGCCGGGACAGAGGTGGGATCGCAATGTTGGGAAAATGTCATATTCCCGATTTCCGCCTCCCTGATGAGATCCATCCCAAAGTCTCTTTCGGGGAGAGGCCACAGGGTGATTTGCGTAGGAAATGGAAATACAATTAGAAGATGTCCTCCTGAGACAGGGGCTGAGGCATATTATTGAAGAAGAGTAGAAGGAGCTGTCTGCGCACTTGATCACAACATTGCGCTGTGTTAGGCTGAAAATGAGATCAATATGGAAGTCTGATCTTAAAGTAATAATAAACACTGACCAGACTTACTGTATTAGATGCACATATGATTCTGCTACCATGACACTTATTAAAGGTTGAGCTGAATCTCCTTTTCGCCCCTCAGGGATGGTGCCCTATCAAGCAGCCTGCTTGAGAACTTAAAGCATTATTGCAAATATGATTTGTGTTATTAGGGCATCAGACATAAACTAGACTAGAAGCCTTGTGGGAGCAACAAATGCTCAACACCACCAAGCTCCGGTAAAGAGCAGTTATCAACAGCTCTAGTTTCTCAGACATTGGCATATCAAGACATTAAGTTCTCTTAAAATTTCAATCAACAGTTTCTGTGCTAATGAAGGTGATGGATGGTGAAAATGAGAAATAGAACACTTTCTACTTTCATGCACTCAGGTCAGACATAGCAAATAACAGATGTACAATAAAGCACCCTCCAGTGAGCTCAGGGACCAGCCGCAGCAGAACACCCCTGACTGCATCAGTGTGACACCTTCTATTACCTAGATGGACCATCTAATGGGTTATTTGATTGATTTAGCCAAAATGATGCTGAAACACATTTTATATAGGACACAGAGTGAGGAAAGATAGGAACCCTTTGTGCTAACAGTCCAGGCTAGCTTTGATCCCAGTATCTAGAGGTGAAAGGACAGAATACAATATCCATGATATTTAGTTAGTCACTTCATAAGTTTCTGGAATGAGGACGATGAAAGTCTTTACCACAAGGTTTGTATCTTGGCTGAAGCAGAAAATTTGTTCCTCAACAACATAAGCTTTTCTTACTTATGCTTTTATTTTAGTTTTGATTTAATTTAAAAAAAAGCTGTAGTACAGAATGCAATTGCATTTACAATGGTAAACTTCCTTTCGATAAACTTTGCTACAGCCATGTTGTCTTTTTAACCAAGAGCTTCTTAGTATGAGATTCTTCATAGAGAGAAACTGAGATCGTCGCTTGCAATTCCTGTGTCATGTGGGGACTTCAGGACACTGTGTCTTGGGTAACCACGCATGTAGGAAACATCTCCAGCTGTTTGAGCTCACGCTCAGGATTCCTGAGCTTGAGGAGCAGCTGGACTCAATGAGGAGCATTAAGGAAGATGACAGTTTCCTGGATGGTAAGTACCAGGTGGTGGCCACCCCACAGGCAGTAGGAGTTCAGGATAGTAGATGGGTGACATCCTGAACAACAGGAAGAGGCAGGAAGTATAGGAGTCTTCAGAGTGTGTACCACTCAAACCAGTACTCAGCACTGGGGACTGCTGGGAGTGTGGACACCTTGAAGGAATGCAGTACAGACTACAGCACCAATGGGCATGGGCCTGCAGTGGAGGGAACAGCAAAGAGTAGAAATGTAGTCATTGTAAGAGATTTCGTAGTTAGGACAGATAGGCATTTCTGTAACCATCATTGTGAATCCCACACGGTGTACTGCCTCCCTGGTATCAGGGTAAAGGACCTCAGGGAGATGGTGTAGAATATTCTGAGGAAGGGAGTGAGCCAGCAGTTGTATAGATCAGTACCAATGACATGGAGAGGGCAGGCATTGAGGTTCTACAGTCAGATTTGCAGGAGCTACAAAGGAAATTGAAAAGGACCTCGATGGTAGTAATCTCTGGATTATTCAGAGTGCCATGCACTGGCAAAAGTAGAAATAGGTAGGGAGGGATCAAATGTGTGGCTTGAGGCATGATGCAGGAGGGAGGGCTTCAGATTCCTGGGGCTTTGGGATCAGCTGGTTCTGGGGTAGGAGGGACTTATTCTCAATGGATGGGTTGCACCTCAACAGTACTGGGGCCAGCGTCCTCACAGGCAGGTTCACTACTGTGGTTGGGGAGGATTTAAACTAAATTGGCAATATCAGCATAAAGAAGTAGAAAAGAGGAATAAGGTGCATAAAGTGAGAGTCTAGGACAATACTAGAGAAGGAAGTAGTACCATTTCAGATAAGACCAAACTGAGAAGGATTACAAGGAATACAAAGACAGATTTGGAATGTACGTATGCAAAAGCTCAGTGAATAAAGTGGGTAAGCTACAAGCACAAATTTCCATATGGGAATGGGGTGTAGATTTCCTTAAAAAAAGCAGTTACTTTGCCAGTTGATCCCAGGCTATTAGATGCTTCTTAAAGGCTTTTCTCTTTGGTTATGTAAAATGGCAACTGGGCCGCAACACATCTCCAACAATTCAGTGAAGTGAGTTTAGGGGTCAAGCACAATCCACCTAATCTGGTGTTAAATGAGAGGTCTTTACATCAATAGTCCTGAAAAGAGTTTACGAACAAAATATATCACAATGGTGGCCTTAGCATTCTATGAGATCCTAAAAATGTGCATGTTATTTCACTTAGAACCTTCCTTCATGCATTCTGAAAGGAATTTTCCACCTACAACAGGAAACTATTTTCTACACAAAATCTACAAAGTGTTTACTGTCTATACCATAGCAACTCTCCATCTCCTCAAATGAGGTTTTATCTTCCTTGTAGTAGATTTAAGGCACTCCATATCAGTGCACACAGATTCTTGTTGGAAGGTCGTGAAGTAATTCATGTATTACCAAAACAGTAGATTGTGGAAGATATGTATCTTCAACAGAGGTCTCCCTAGTAGCTGGCATAACAAGGGAATATGTATCTGTTGAGAACCTTTGAGCTCACAACTGTTGAATAAGAAGACATCACAGAACATTTTAAAGCAGATTGGAGCAATTTTACTCTTACAATTATCCAAATAGTCAACACTGCCAAGTAAATGTACAGTGAATATAAAATTTAAAGCTATCAAAACAGTGAGTAACAAACTGAGTGACAAAAAAGCACATCTAATTTTTCAAATAGCCATAATAAAAGTTCCTTGAACTTTCTTTTGTTACCTCTGCATTCCTTATACTTTAGGTGCCCCTTCTCTTTACTTCTGGTCCTTTTTCTCCAGTCCTCGATTGTTTTTACACACTCAATGCTTTACCTCTCAGTCTTCCTCTTCCTTTTTTACTAATTCATTCTTGAGATACGGACATTTCTAGAAAGGGTGGTGTTCATTGCACATGCCTAACTGACCTTGAGAAGGTGGTCGTGAGCCTTCTTCTTGAACCGTCCATGTGGTGATGGTGCTCCCGCAATGCTGCAAGGAAGGGAGCTCTAGAATTTTGAACCAGTGACAGTCATAAGTCCAAGTTGGGATGATGTGTGTCTTGGACAGGAACTTGGAGGTGAACTGATACCCTTGTCCTTCTGGGTGGCGGAGGTTGTGTGTTTGTGAAGCAGTGTTGAAGCAGCATTGGTGCACTGCTGCAAGTGCATCCATTGAATAGTACACACTGTAGACATGATGGAGGGAGTGCATGTTTAAGGTGGGATGTAGGCTGCCTATTAAGCAGACTGCTTTGTCCTGGAAGGTGTTGAGCTTATTGAGTTTCGTTGCTGCTGTATCCATTCAGGTAAGTAGACAGTATTCCATCACACTCCTGATTTTTACCTTATAGATGATGGAAAAATGTAGACGAGCCAGCAGATGAGCCACTGGCTGCAGAATACCCAGCCTCTGACCTGTTCTATTAACCATGGTATTCATGTGACTGGCTCATTTCTGGTCAGTATTGACTTTGGAGGCTTCAGCAATGGTAATGCCTTTTTATGTCAAAGGGAGGTGCTTAGGTTTTTGTTGGAGTTAGTCATTTGTTGGAGTTAGTCATTACCTGGCATTTAAGTGGCACATAACATTTGAGCTACACATCAGTCCAAGCCATATGTCTGTCCTTGGCTTGCTGCATTGTTCCAGTGAAGCCCAACGCAAACTGGAGGAACAACACCTCATCTTCCAACTAGGCACTTTACAGCCTTCCAGACTGAGTATTGAATTCAACAACTTTAGGTCTTGACCTCCCCCCTCCATCCCCACCCCATTTTTGTTTCTTCCCCCTTCCTTTTGTTTTTTTCCAATAAATTATATAGATTTTTCTTTTTCCCACCTATTTCCATTATTTTAAAATATTTTAAAATCTTTTATGCTCCCCCCACCCCCACTAGAGCTATACCTTGAGTGTCCTACCATCCATTCTTAATTAGCACATTTGTTTAGATAATATCACCAACTTTAACACCTATGTGTTCTTTTGTTCTGTTGTTGGTGACATCTTTTGATGATCTGCTTCTATTACTGCTTGTTTGTCCCTACAACCACACCAACCCCCTCCATTTCTCTCTCTCTCTCTCTCTCTCTCTCTCCACCACCCCCCCCCCCCCCCCCACCCCCACCTTAAACCAGCTTATATTTCAACTCTTTCTTGGACTCAAACTCAAGTTCTGTCAAAGGGTCATGAGGACTCGAAACGTCAACTCTTTTCTTCTCCGCCGATGCTGCCAGACCTGCTGAGTTTTTCCAGGTAATTCTGTTTTTGTTTTAGTCCAAGCCTTGATATTGTCCAGTTTGTAAGGAAAAGGTTAACAGGCTGGCTCTACGAGTTCAAAGCAATGTTTATTATCTGGAAACAGGATGGGTGTGACACTTGTTAATTACATCAATAATTGTTAATTGCAGTGTAATGGTGAATTTAATAAAACCATTTAAATTGAATAGGACTGTTAATCACAGCAAACTGGTTGAAATCAGCCTCCGCTGATTGAAACCAGACAGGTAATCACAGCAGGACAGGAAGATGTCCTTATATGGTTAAGACAATGGAAGACAACTTCAGAATACTTTAACCAAGCAGCAGGCGATTAAGCAAACTAATCAATCTGCATCCAGAAGAGGAATGTGCATGAGCTCGTTCACAAACTGTATTCTGGAAAAATCCCACACAGCAACAGTCAAGAAAGACAGAAGATACATAATGATATGGTGCGCTTCCGCAAAGAAGATAGAAGATACGTTTTGATGGGAAGAGCCCTAGGGAACAAAGCAGGAAGATCTCATTCAAAGATCACTCCTTAGTGACCTACAGTCAGCTCAGATTGACCACCTGAGGGGTCCCTGTATGATTTAACTGAAACTTTTGTTTAAAATTCTCAATAAAGGTGTTGGATTTAGTGTGAGATTGTGTCAATCATAATTGTCGGTCTCTGAATCTGAGAAAGAGGTAAAATCGCCTACGAGCTTTTGCTGCATGCGGGTATGGGCTGCTTCATTACCTGATTTAATTGCGAATGTAACAGAATACACTGCAATCATCAGTGAACCTGACCTTATGATGGAGCGAAGGTCATTGATGAAACTGCTGAAGATAATTGGGTCGAGCACAATAACCTGAGGAACTCCTGAAGTGAATTCCCAGGGCGGGGATAATTGGCCTCCAAAACCCCTCCTGCCTTATTTTATTTATTCTATCCTTCCTGTCTTTCTTCAAAGGTCCTGCTTTTTAAAAAATCTCTTTTGCTCTCATTTTCATCCACCTCCTTTAGGCACTGAGGTGACACAAAAGAAGACAGCAGATGGCAGGGACTGAGTAAGCAGCCTTCACAGTTGAACTGGATATTTTCATATTTTTATTTGTTTTTCTCTGCTTTGACATTCATTTAATATTACAGCTTCAGTTCCAATTACAGGCCACACACAGAAGACATGAGGGAGAGGTAGGTTGCCGGAGACAGAAAACAGATCATGCTGAAATTCCGTCTACAATTCCACCGCAGTCCGGTTCAATAAGGTTTTTAAAAATTGCACATTTTAATATTGCTAATGGAATGATACAAACATGTATCCCGTAAATGATGAGGTATTTTTGTACTGTAACTATGGCCAGGATTTTCTGGCAGTCGGGCGGGCATGGCGGTGGGCCTGGGAGCTGTCGGGAAGCCGGCTGCCACCCATGATCGGGCTCCGACCGCGATTTTACGTTGGCTGGCCAATTAAACGGCCAGCCAGTGTGAAACGTGCGCTGCAGCACTGCCGGGGCGGTGTCACGCCGTCAAAGCTCCCTGAGGCATAGAGCTGTCTCATGGAGAAGATTTTTAAAATTAAAAATTAACAACTTAAAGCAATGCTAAAAACACGTCCCCTCGTGTGAGTCTGTCGCATGAGCAGAGAGATGTTCTGAAAGAAATTTAAACGTTTTTGTTTAATTTTTATTTGCTGTTGGAAACTTCATCCCGCCCGTGGATGGTGGGACTCCCGCGTGCGCCCGCTGACTGAAATGTCACGCGAGTGCATGATAATGTCAGGACGCTCGTCCGACGTCATTGCGAGTCATTTTTATGCTCGTTCAGGTTGGGTGTGTGCCTGCCCGACGAGCGCAATATTCTGCCCTATAAAAATGCTACAATAATTCCTGCACTTGCTTGTAATAATATTGGCCTTTGCACCCATTTCTCACGTCTCACATATACACCTTGAAATTGTCAGTTTAGAAAACAGGTATTCTGAAACTTTGTCAGTTTACATGTAGTCTCTGCATCCAATGCATAATTCAAGATCAAAGCAGGTTTTTAATCAAAGAACCTCAAAATAACACTGGCGTAAATTTGACTTGTATGAGCATTTTGAATTCCTAGTATACATCATACATTAATATTACATGCATTGCCCTGCCTGGAGCTGTATGCAGCTCCGGTTCTGCTTTAAGTCTACTAAACCCTTACTCCCTGTAGATCCAATTAAACTACAAGGCTCTTGATTCACTTGGTCTTTGCCCTGTTCCGAGAGCAGGGCTTTTAATGTGAGCAATAAAATATGACCTCGTCAACTACAATATCGATGTATATATTCTGTAAACAAAGACACTGCACTGCATTTTTGGGCCCTGCCGAAGTTAGGAACCGAAGTGGACTGGGTCTGAAAATTATGTGGCCGGTTTCCCTGATGCTGTTCCAGTCATTGGCCATTTTGGCCTGGTAAGGCTGCCTGCCCCCACAAGGCTGGCAGACAATTAGGCTCATTAAGAGTCTTGTTAACCAGGGATTAAAGGAAGCCAACTGGGATCTTCCAGTCAACCTCGAGTTTCCTAATGCGAAAGGGGCACAGCAGGGCCCAAAAATGCAGTGCAGTGTCTTTGTTTACAGAATATATACATCGATATTGTAGTTGAAGAGGTCATATTTTATTGCTCACATTAAGAGCCCTGCTCTCGGAACAGGGCAAAGACCAACTGAATGCCTGGAGGCATGCAGCTAATGGCAGGCTGGCATGCCAGTGCTCCTGGCAGATATACAGGCCCTTCCTGCCTGCAGGGCAAAAGCCCAAAGCTGCCCTGTTGTTGAGCTCCACCACCCACAGTGATGGTCTGGCTGCTTTCTGTATTTTTTAAATTATTGTTGAAGCACCTCTCAGCTACTTACTATCTACTGCAGCCTGTTGCTCCTCTGAAGCTGGAGGGCCTCTGATAGGTCTTTGGGAGCCCACCCGCTGCCCTTAGTTGGACTGGGAACCTGTTGTTTTGGCAATTGAGGGGGGCAACCCTGTTAAAATTCCAGGTCAGGCACAAATCAGTATGGGAAATACACCAGTGTCACATCTTTGATCAAAGATTTGGAATGGCAAAAGAGGGAGAAAAATAGGTTGACTGTGTCCAAAAAATATAAATGATCCGGTGGCAATTGACAGAAACAAGTACCTGGTGCCCTCCGGCAATAAGAAAACACGAGGTAGCTGCCATACAAACTACTAAAACCATTTGTTTCCCAGATGTCAACAGTCTTTCTTCCCAAGGACAATTGCACAATGGAACAAGTTGCCAAAAGACAGAGCCACAGCCCTGCAACCTGAAATCATCAAGATCTATCTTTCAGTTATTTCCATTTAAAATTTTTCATTATTAGGGCTACCATTTCAGCAGGTCATGCCTGGTTTAGCTAGCGCTGCCCATATAAATGTTGACGGAATTTGGATATAAGTCTCCGACACAACTAAAGTAGAAGCAACAATTTCCCCTCAAGGGCGGGTTTGGGACATGAAAAGAGTCCTGGTTCCTGTTTCCTGCTCCGAAACAAAAATGCAGCCCACTGTTTCACTCTGGACTCCATGTGGTAGATTTTCTCTCCAAGCAGCATTTGGTCAACCAGCAGGGAGATCCCATTGGGCACATCCTTACTTAAGCTGCCTTTTGCACAGCACGTTATTAAAAGGCTTTTGAAATAATCTGCTTAAATAATATCTACCGGGCTTAATTCATTTAAATATTCTGCGAGCTCTTTAAAAAGTTCAATCAGAGAGACTAGGCAAGCTTGAACTGTTCGCCTTTGGGTGAAAGATGTGAAGGGATAATTTAATGGAGGTGTTCAAAATTATATATGGTTTTGATGTATTAGACAGGTTTGAAACTATTTCTGCTGGCAGGTGGGTCAATTAGCAGAGGACTCAGATTTAAGATTATTCACAAAAAAAGCCAGGGGGAGGTTAGGAGAACTATGTTTTCTTAATAATTGCAGTGAGTTGTTACAATCAGAATCGCATTGCCTGAAAGAGTCTTGGAAGCAGATTCAATAGTAATTTCCATTTCAATAGTAATTTTGGTCATATACTTAAAAATGAAAATTTGCAGGGCTAAAGGGAAAGAACAAGGGGAGTGGGACTAATTGGTAGTTCTTTTGGAGAGCCAGCACAGGCTGAATGGTCTCCTTTTGTGCTATATCATTTGATCATATGTGTTGTTGAGACAGGACTTCTGGAAGCCATATTGTGATTCCTAAATAGCTACTTCTTTGTCAATCTTATCATGCAATGCACACCAAATTATAACTTCTAGCAACTTGCCGATAACCGACGTTAAGCTAATGGGCCTATGGCTCTCTGCCCTTTTTAAATATAGGTTCCAGGCATCAGTGACCTGTTAAATATGAGGCATAGCATTCTGTCCCTGTGATTTCCAATAAAAAGAGCCACTAATGTCAAATGTCACCTGTGCAGCTTGATAGAGGGTTTATTTCTTTGTGAATGGTGAACTGCCTCCTATCCACACTCCATTAATTTCATTCACAGTGTTGCAAGGAAAAGAAGTGAACCCACATGCTGGTAGTGATGCACATAGAGCATGAATTCCTTCAAGGGTCACAAGTAAAGGGAAATTGATCTGAAAGTGATATTTGAGCTGTACAATGGGCAAAATTGCTTAAACCCAAAGGGATAAGGATTTACTTTTAATTCTCATCCATGCGGCACCCATGAGAAGAATTTAATTGTTGTAGCTTCCTTCCTGCCACCCTAAAAAGATGTGGTGGTGGATGGGAAGCTATTATTTTATTTACGGTGTGACATTTACTGGCGTGAAGCCACATGGAAAATAACAATGCTTCAGTCTTTCATAAGGAACTTCACTTTATCGAACTGTGTCCATTGCACAAGCAAGGAACACAAAGGCCATGAGGTTTCACAGCCCTCATGGTTGAAATTCTCTCACAGTCACAAAATCTCCGTAAGATACATTTGCTAGAGGAAGAAAAATGCCTCAATTAAGTGAGTTAGTTGAAGTATTAATATTTTGAAAATTAACTTGTGGAATTCAAGTGCATTTTTCTGTACCAACTGTGTCTTCCAACACCCCCTTCCCATAAATAAATTTGGCATTATGCACTTAGTCAACAGGGTCCAATCTATCAGCTAAAACATAGTCCAACTCAAGGCTCAATTTTATATTGACAAGCAAACTCAACATCAAATGGAAGTGCACCTATTGACAGAAACCCATTTTTTCTGATGCTAAGTGTGTACAAGATGAGATTGAATATTCCACAGCAATAACACTCTTCTGGAGAGGAGGGGGAATAGGGTTGGACATTTGTTTGACACATTATAGAATTTTTACAATATTTCTTTCAAGAAGTACTCTATCAAATAGAACATGATAACTGCTCAAGTCAAAACAATCATGGTATTCTTTGCATAACAAATACTGCAGTGTTGTTATTCTAGGCAACTTGTACCACATGCAATATTGTACTAATGACTCATGCTACATACATATTCCACCATCTATTCAATACTGCAAGCAATATTCTACCATGCAATTCACATTGCAATAGAATTGTACCATATATCTCCTCTTACAGTGCTGTTGCAACACATGGGTCCTTTCACAATAATATTGTACTATGTAACTCACGCTGCAGTGCTAACATGCTATTGGCTCACATTGATATTGTAACAGGTGACTGACTACAACAGTATTATACCACTTGACTCAAAATGCAGTGTACCAAGTCAGTTTTATTCATCCTTCCACTCAGTCAACTTCGTGGGGTCTGCATAGTGCCATATTCTATGCCACATGATCAACAAATGTGGAATGGGCCAGGTTTGGATGTTGTTCAGGGAAGAAATGGGTAAAAGAGATGGCCAAAAATTGTTGGCTACTCTTGCACATTAAGAATATCTACCTAGGTGAGATGCCAAAGACCTGGTAATATTCATGAAACTATACCCTAATAAGATCAGGTGGGGAGGATAAAATTGTGGGGTGGGTAAAGCAGATTTGTGTCTTTATAGGCGGGTACATACCTATTAAAAATCCTCTTCACTAAAATAACTTAAGTTCCCAAAATTCTTATGCTGCATTATTTCACACAAAGTTGCAGTGAGAAAAGAACATAAATACTTGAACAGAAATACAACATTAATAAAAATAAATTTGAAATTCTAAAAGCAAAAAAGAAATCAGAAAAAAATAGTCACATGTGCAACCCCGCAACTGCCCATCCATCCACCAATTAGATTGATTATTGGTGGTGCATTCAACAGTGGGAGTTGTCACAGTAGTTGCCTATCCCATCCTGATCTAACACTTACGCATGTGCATTTCCAAAAGATGGACAGAATTGTGTATGGTTCAGCTTTCTGAACTGTCGAAGCAAAGTGGGAGTACTTCATTCATTTCTGATAGATGACCCCCATCTAAGCACCCACTCGCCTCATCCTTAAGTCTCTTCCTTCTCCAGAAACACTTCTAATTGTCTCCTGAATCCATTAAAATGTCAGCTTCAATGTCCCCCTCTGGTAACATTTCACAACTCTATTACTCTGTAATGAAGAATACCATTTGTTCCAAGTTAAAGGTAATTAAGATAAAGGGAAAGCTGCCCCTCCAACTGCAAAAGATGATTCCAGAATATGTGTTTAAATTGGTGTCTAAAGCCAAGATTGAATTATTCTCCTATTTCTTATTTATTTTTGATATTATTTAATTTTATTTCACCCATCTTTACCAACACTGAATTTCATTTTTGCTTACCTGTGTGAAAAGAAATCGCTTTGACATTGTGATTAGAAGTTTAAAGATCTACAACTGCTGCCCACATCCAACTTGTTGACTGCCTGAAATAACTTCAGTCACAAAATGATGTATTAATGGGGCACAATTAACGTCTGTTTTCTCTCAGTGCAGGTGTGGCCCACATTAACTTTAATTAGTTCTGCAGCCTTTCCATTTATTTCTTAAAAGAGGGTAGGTCTGTTTTAATGACTGATAAGCTAAGCAGAACAATGATGAGATAAAATCAAAATACTGTGGATGCTGGAAATCTGAAACAAAAACAGAAAATGCTGGAAAAACTCAGCAGGTCTAACAGCATCAGTGGAGAGAAAAAAAACAGAGTTAATGTTTCGAGTCCTTATATAAGGACTCGAAACGTTAACTCTTTTTTCTCTCCACAGATGCTGTTAGACCTGCTGAGTTTTTCCAGCATTTTCTGTTTTTGTTTCAGAACAATGAGAAGGCTAGTTTAATTAGCTAATACCATCGTATGCACAGTATGATTGTAGACTGGTACTTTTGGAATTGGTCACAAAATGGAAAAGGACCAAGTGGAGAGCCAAAGCTAAGTTATGGGACTGTACATGGGGGCGATCAATGGAAATGTGACAATAGGCAGAGAGCTGTGTGTGCAAGTCTGGGGGAGTGTGGAAGTGAGCAATGTCAACTTGAAATTCTCCCTTTTTAATTTTTTCTCCACGCCATTTTAATTCTTATTGCATTACACAACATTTCCTCATCGAGTATAAGCACTTATCTCAAACCCAAGCCTCTCTCAGCGCTGCTCTTGAATCATCTGCTAGAAGGCATATGAAAGCTGCCTGAGGTGACCTGGGCAATAATTCTCCACACTTCAGGTCAGATAGTACCTGATGTCCCTTTGATAAAAGTTTGAAATCAGTAATCCAATGTGAGAGGAATAATAGGCATGAACTTGAATAGCACCATCCAGCACTCCTGCACTTGGCAGCATTGTGCTGCACTGTCAGTGAAATTTATTGAGTGGCTCAACAGTAATTTCTTATCTAGAGGTCACCATGAGCAAAGCAAAGCCTGTAAGGCAACATAGTGAAATCAACTTAAAGAGCACTGTTTTGAATTTTAACAGGAAAATACAACATAAGACCGCAGATAATCACTTTAGGTATATTTTATCCACAACATAACAGATGGAAATGGCACCCATGAAGACCCAGAACTGCTGGAGCAGAGGGGGAGATTGGTTTGTCCCACCAACCTAGTACGGATCACAACTTCATCACTTCATCACATCCTGACAGTCACAGTGAGTCACATGCAGCCTTATATTGCTTATGTTCATCAACTGAAACTCTATTCTCTATTTTCTAGGCAGCAGCAGATCAAAGCCTACAAGTCAGCTCTGCATAAGTCTGAGACCCCAGATCATGTCTGAAGAGGAAGCTCTGGAAGAGCCCACCAAGATGTGTGTCACGGCGCTCACCCGCTCCCTCCACCAGCGCAGAGACACACACCTTGGTGGGGCACAGTTCTAGGTTAAGTTCAGGGTCACTTTCTGGAGAACACCTCACTGACACACTCCCCCAGCAGGGACAGCCCAGGTCTCCGGCACTAAGAGGGCTGCTGGAGGACAGCCATCCACTTGGTCAGAGTCAGGTGATGAGCCTCTGGAAGCAGCCACCAAACCAAAGCTGGAGCTGCAACAACAGGCGGTGGAACATCAGGCAGCAATTCGACAGTCACTCGGCAGACTAGAGCGAATGATGGAGGAGTCCGTCTGCGTTCTGTCTGATGTTGTGACCCTGACATGCGAGCACCTCGTGGTCACCAAGGGAAGATTGGCGGCCACCATGGAGATGTTGGTCCAGCAGGTCTTGTCGGAATTGTGTTCGGCCCTGCATTCCAAAGCCATACACCCTGGTGGGCACCATCAAGATATAGGCGACATGGGGACGAGGCACCTTGACCTCCCTCCAGGTGCACCACCTCCTCAAGGAGTCAGGGTGGGGCCTTCATGTGCCCACCGGACATCCTCGGGCACCCACGGGGAGGATAAGCATCAGCCTGGGGGCCTCTTCTCAGGACACTCCAAGGGTGCGCAGCCATTCACGGTCAATTCTGCCTGTGACACCATCCACTCAAGTTGCGCAGACCACCCCGGGTGCATCCTCCCCTGAGCAGGAGACCCTTATCAGGCTGGGGGCCTCCAGGCTTCGGGCCACCAGAGGACATATGCCAAGGTCTTCATAGACATCATGACGTAGCAGTCAGCGGGCTGACTCCACCTCTGCTGTGGATGTCAGGGCTGCACCCAAGTGTAGCAGTAGGGTTAGGAAAGTTAAGAAATTTTGATGTCACTTTTGTCACTTCATGCTACCACTGTCACTTTTTTTACAGTTTGCTATCACTGTAAAGAAATTGCACTTTTGTGAAAACATTTGATGGTTATGTAAGTGTTTTGGCTAACTCAAGGCACTGTGAATTTGTACATTGTAATCCTCTTATGTCGAGTTTTAGCAATCCTCCCACTCAGTGATTGTGTCCCACTGTGAGATTAACATACCTGTAATGTCAACCTCAGTTGAACTAGTCTCCACATCCTTGTGGGATGTCAGGGAGATGTGTTTAAATCTTTATTGGAAGCGTGTGATGTAAGCGTTTCTAACCCTCCTTCCTCAAGGAACAAACACCATTGAGTGAGGGTAGCTCATCAGCTTTGATATTCTAGTGGCATTTGTGTCTCCTCAGTGGTAGTGGCAGAAGAATGACAGGCACCGGAGGAGGAGACCCCTAACCAAGTCCTCATCTCAGTGGCAGCAGTGTTTGCATCATTATATGGTGGAGAAAGATTCAAGTCTTCTCTTGCATTGCTCTCGTTCCTCGATGGACTCTCAGTTCCTAGACTGAGTGCATTCACAGGGCAATGTCGACCAAAGAAAAGATCATGGCCTGGTGATTCATGAGGCCAGAATGCACAAATGTGAATCAGGACTCGCTCATGCTGCGAATGGTTGGACATCCCCTGAGATGAAAGGGAATGATATTGAGGACTAGAAGAGATGTGACTTTATGCCCTCCCTTAACTTTACTCTTCCTGGAACCTGACAGCAGTTAAAGTGTCACGGGCATATCTCCCATGTCTTGATTCCTCCATGGGGTCATGGCGTCCTTACTGACATTCAGCAGCCTTCTGAGGTTCCAGGGTCTCTGGATCTTCATCCTCCGATGAGCTCTCATCTACCTCCATTTCATCCTCTGGCAAGGGTTCTCCACTTTGAATTGCCAGATTGTGAAGGGTGCAAGACACTGCAATGATGTGGGAAACTCTGTTTGGAGTGTATTGTAGTGAGCCACCTGAGCAACCCAAGCATTTGGAGCGCACCTTCAGAATCCGTATCGTCTGCTCTATAAGGGAGCATGTGGAGCTGTGAGCAGCGCTGTACCTCTCCTCGGATGATTCTGAGGACACACCGGTGTCATCAGCCAGCATTTCAGTGGATACCTCTTATCCCCAAGCAGCCATTCCTGCAGATGTACAGGCTTCTCGAAACCTGGGAATGACTCAGGATGTAGGAGTCATGGCACAAACGTGCATTATGTGCTTCTGATGATCACACACCAGTTGTATATTGATGGCATGATAGCCCCTGCGGTTTATAAACAGTAGGGTCTGCTGCCATGGAGCCCTTACAGCCATTTGGATGCAGTCTATTGCACCTTGCACTCTTGAGAAGCCTGAGATGGCGGCAAAGCCAATGAATCTCACAGCCTGACTATCTTTGTCCAGAGTAAACCTGAAATAATGATGGGCCTTCCTGTAGAGGGCATCTGTGACCTCCTTTATGCATCTATGTGTTGTGGGCTGAGAGATGCCGCATAGGTCCCCTGTTGATCCCTGGAAATAACCAGAGGCAAAGAAATTGAGCACAGCGGTCACCTTCCAAGTCATTGGCAGGGAATAGCCTCCAACACCAGGTGGCGTCAGGTCCTCATGAAGAATGTGGCATATGTGATGTACCAGAGCTTGGGACAAGCGCAGACATGCCTGACATTCTCTCTCACTCATTTGTAGATAGGAGACTCTTCTACAGTACACCCTAGGTCTGGCGAGTTGCCTCGGTTATCTGGCTCTCTCCCCCTGACACTCCTGATAATGCTCTGGCTCCCCTTGACTATATCCCTCAGGTGGAGCCTCCTGCTGGAGCTGGGCTCAGTGTCACCTCTCCCTCCTTCACCTCCTCCATTGTGTAAGGACCCTGACAAAGGCAGCACTGAGCCCTGGATCCATTTGTGCTTTTTGCCTTTTCTCCAAAATGAAACATTGAAGACATTAATAATTAAAGGGTCAAGAAATTGAAGCTCAGAATATGAAATGTGTGGCAACTGTAAGGGTCTATAGTTTTTCCCAGCCTATTTGCATGCTGGCTGATGCAGCCTTGTCCCTGAGACACTAGCACACACATTGAGGTGACCAAGATGGCATACCAGATATATAACATCTTGAGCCCTGCATGGGATGCTAAAGTTTCAGTGAGATGAATGGCCCAGCCTAGCTCTGTGCTCCAATCTCTGATGTGGCATATTAATGACTAATCAGTTGTCATGGTCAATGAGTGGAGGCCCTTTGGCCTGTTATGAATGCCAATTCTGGTGAGGCCTTCATTGATGGAATGCTATATATGATGCAGCTGGCCTCCTTCACTCTTGCCTGCATTCCCAAATTCTACATTTCTATGGCCAGGATTTTCGAGCGGGGGATGGGGCTCACTCGCCGACGTGTAAAATGATGCGCGATGATGTTGGGCGGAACTCCCAATGCCACCGCCTTCTATTTAAATTTTCAAGTAGGCAGGGGATCAGCAAAATCAGCTGTGCGCCCGCCGACCTGTCAACGGCCCACTGAGACCATTGACAGAGTCATTGAAGTAACTAATGGACCTGCCCGTCCAACCATGAGGTTGGCAGGCAGGCCAGGAGCCCTGGCGGGCATTAGAAAAAGCATTAAACCTCATCCCGTTTCATGTAGGTTTTAAAAAATTTAAATATGGACATGTCCCAACTCATGTGACAGTGTCACATGAGGGGACATGTCAGGGAATTTTTTTTTCCTATTTTAAATGTTTTTTTACAGTAGAGCCGACCTCCCTGAGGTAGCACTTAGCCTTCCATGCAGACGTCACGCTGGGTGGGCCTTAATTGGCCCGCCCACTAAAAATGGTGGCCCGCCCCCAATTGGGGGCGCTGATCGGAGGCGCACCTCCGCATGCTCGCTCTTCAACTTCCCCCCAACGGGGGGAAAATTCTGCCCTATGTATTATTCTTGGGATGCAGTGACTGTGATGTGAGTTCTGAGTACTACTTTAACAGCACTAATGAAGGCATTGGTTTTCAGTGGCTTTCTTCCCAAGGAGATCTTCATCCTTTCTCACTAAGCAGACTCATGTTCACTCTCGTGGCACCAGCAAGTTAGAGAGTGCCCCTTAGCCCAGCAGTTTGCTCCTCACACAGTGCCTCAGACCCTTCCTGACCAGATTCGCTTGTACTTTCAATTTGAGACAGTGACATTACTGCGGCGGTTCTCCACCATATCACATGGTGGTTCTCCACTATTACTTTGAAACACAATTTGATGTTCCATCTCTCACTGCCCATGTGCCTGATGTGTACCTGGAACCTCACAATGTGAAGGTAGAGCTCTCTCCTGTTATTCTCCCGTCTCCCCCAATAATATTGGATCCAATGTTTGTTGAGGTGGACATTCCTACCCGCACCCCGAGATCATCACTGTTGACGTGCCCATGCCCCATGTGGACCTCTACCCACCCCATCTACAGCCTGTGTGCACAGTCACCTACCGAGGTAAACTCCCCAGGAGATCTCACACCCCACATTTATTAAGTGTTTCCAATCTACAGGCTGTAGATGCCTCCAGTTACCATCACCATTCCATTTGCAGCCCAGTACAGAGACAGCCAAGCCCAAGGACAGTGACTGTGAGTCACACCAAGCCTTTTTCCTCTGGAGCACACAGCCTGTGCCCTGCCTGCAGCTGGAGTACACTGTGCGCCCAATGACTCCTCCTGCTGCATGCCCGCTGCACCTCTGGACTGTCTCCTATTTCTGACTTCTGATTAGCCCCTGGACTGCCTGTACTCTCTGACTCCTTTCCAAAGAACCCTTGGACTGCCTGTACTCTGATTCCTTTCCACATAGCCCCTGGACTGCCTGTACTCTCTGACTCCTTTCCACATGGCCCCTGGTCTGTCTGTAATCTGTGATTCCTTACTCCAAGCCCCAGACCAAGAACTCGGACTTTCACAGAGTTCCCCATTGCCCTGATGACTGAGGACTACCGTGTCCCCTCCAAAACGACCCCCCACCACCTTCTGAGTCTCCGTGCAACCCCTCCCTCTTGTGCCAAACTAACAACTTGCATGCATCCCCTTCCAGTCAAATATGTATTATCCCTTTGACCCCCCCTTGAATGTCAGTATTCCATGTACCCTTGTCGGGCTCCAGCTTCCCATTCTTCAGTCTACCCTCTTGCGTTCCACTGTTCTTCTTCGTCCTTCGCCTCTTTGCCTCTCGACCTTCTGTTGTGCCCCTTTTCCTCTCTCACTGGCCTTGCACAGCCTATCTGCCCCATTGCCTCCCTTGTGTTCGCCCTTCCCCTCTCACAGACTTTGCATAGCCTTCCTTTCCCATTTTCCCCCTTGTGTTTGCCCTTGCTCCTCTCATAGCCCTTGCATAGCCTTCCTTCCCTATTGCCCCTCTTGTGTTCATTATCCCCACACTCCCCTCACACCCCAGCCCTGGTTGAAATGCTCATTTCTGAAACTGGAGTTCTGCCTGAGTACCACTGCACAGTGGTGTCCTTGTGGACAATGGTGTCAGCCACCGGGAGCAGAAGACCCCTGCACTCCCCACTCCCCTGCAGTGCTGGTCAGGGTCCAAAGGTGGAGACATGAGTACCACAGCACAGTGGTGTCCTTGTGGACAACGTACGCAAAGAGCAGGAGCAGACCAACCCTATAGCCCCGGCAGTGTGGCGTTCATCGCAACAAGCCTGGCGCAGCATTATGGCATGTAGGCCATGCATATTGCACTCACCTCAAAGTCACAAGTGAACTGAGATCTGATGTGTGCATGCCACTCCTTTTCAAATAGGTTTGAGGCCGATATAACTTCCGGCTGGATTGGAAGGCATAACAGGATTTTGCTGAGCAGCTGCTTTAAGGAGCATTCATGAGATGGTAGTGAATGCAAATGGCATTCATGCCACTAGGCAGCGGGATAACCGACCTGTCATTAACCCACTATCGTCAGAATCACAAACTACTTTTATGCTGGTGGGTTTCTGACATTTTGTCTGCCGCTGGATTCTCTGCTTCCACCCACTGCGAAACCTGTGGCGGGAAGGATGGGAAAATTTCACCCATAGTCTCCCAGAAGGCATCTGGTAAGATTCCATGCATGAAACTGTTAACAAAAATAACAGCACATGGAACTGAAAGTAAGCTATTGGCATGGGTAGGGAATTGGTTAGGAGGTCAGAAGTGGAAAGTAGGGATAATGAGTATGTACTCACATTTGCAGGGTATGATTGCTGTTGTCCCTCAGGGATCTACAAGGACTTCAATTTTTCACTACATTTACAAATGACTTATGAAAAAATGACTTATGAAAGCATATATTATTGAGAATACTAATTTAGATGGCAAATAATGCAGATAGCGGCAGAAAGTTGAAAAGGGACATTTAAAGATTAAGTGAATGGACACAACTGTAGCAGATTAAGTGAGGATGCGTGAGGTGATACACATTATACCTAAGAAAGATAGAGTATTTTCTAAATGGTAAAAAGCTAGGAAATGTGGAGGAGCTGAGAGATTTATGGATTCATGTACTTAAATCACTAAAAGCCAGTGGACAGATACAAAATTAATCAAAAAGGCTAATGAAATATTTGCCTTTATTTCAAGCGGGCTGGAATACAAAGTGACAGAAGTTGTGATACAGTTGTATAAAGCTCTGGTTAGGCTCCATCAATTCTGGACACCACATGACAGAAAGGATATATTAGCCTTGGAGAAGTGCAGCACAGATTCAACAGAATTATACCAGGGATATAAGATTTAACTTATGAGGCTAGGTTGCATAGACGAGGCTTGTATTCCCTTGGACATAGAACATTATGTGATAATCTAATTGAGGCGTTTAAATGATTAAAGGATTTGATAGGGTAGATACAGACAAACCATTTTCTCTAACAGGGGAGTCCACAATAAGTGGGCATAACCTTAAAATTCGAGCTAGGCAGGAAGCAATTCTTCACACAAAAAAAAATGATATGGAAATCTGGAATTCTCTTATTAAAAGGCTGTTGACTCTAGGCCAATTCTTTTACCTTTCAGCTCAAAAATATTTTGCACTGTAAATTTCTGGAAGTGTGACTTGGGGAATCTGGGACCTTGATAAATGATGGAACCAACAGTGTATCTCATTATCCTTAAATCTTATTAGTCAAAGAAAGAAAGAGAACGACTCAGAAAGAATTAGTGTCAAATTAGGTACAGGAAGATAAAAGAAAGATTGGATTAAAAGAGTTAGGGGCAGAGCAGTGTTGCACAAATTCAGAGCAATTACCTGCTACTGTGCATATATGGCCCCAACTACTTTGAGAGCTGGAAGCAATGAGCTAGAAACTTCAACATTGTAAATGAAGTGCTCTTGTTTTGAAAGAGAACCAAAATACCAAAAACTCAGATATTTAATGAACAACAGAGGCAAAAACATGGCATCAGAATATTCTCCACAAGCACTGAAGGAAGAAAAATTGCAAGTCATTGGCGTCTTTAAGTTGCTTCGAAGCTCTGGAAAATATAGTAGGTAAAACAATGCTGCTCCCAGTTTGAGAAATTCCTCAGAACTAACTTCTCACCATTAAATTCCATGAAAGTGTTGATGGAATTGAGGAAAGAAGCCATTTGTGACAAACATACCCAAGTATCAGAATTTTGCTAAAAATCAGTCAACAGCTGGAAATTATAGCAATGTGCTTCTTACTGGGATTGAAGTTGCAGATCTGACAAGAGATGGGAAATGAGGGTTGAATGTTTTTGTGCCTCAATGGCATTCAGGTCTGTAATGTATACAGTAGCATGTGATTTATTACAGTTCCCAAAGAACAGGTATAATGCAAGCATTTGATGAGCAGTGTAACGCTAAGTGTTTTACCTGAGGTAGGAGAGCAAATGGTAAAGCATGTCAGTAAACTGAATATTTTCTAGCTGCAGTTTGAAGGAACCTGATGAATCTTTAAATCAGAGGACAGGCAAAATTAAAGGCTTACCATTGAGGGAAAGGCTCTTTAGATAACTTTAGATTTAGATCTGTCAAAATGTCTGCAAGTGTGCGACAATGTGGAGGAAAGTATTATAACCGCAGAGAACTCAATCACTGTTTATACTGTTAAAAAAGCAAAAGTGAAAATGCGAAGGATAAAATACTGCAGCAACCTGTGCAAGTACAGAATTGTAAGTCCGACAACCATCATGTTCATAGTGCCCTTAAGTATCACAAAATGCTACACAGAGAAGAAACAGTAAGAAGCAGTTGTAGAAAAGTTAAGAGAGGGCCAAAAACTTGGCTGTAGAGAGAGGTTTTGAAGAAACTTTTAAAGGTGGGAGAGGTAGAAAGGTGAAGGGGTCTAGGGTGAAGCAATGGTAGTGTGGAGGGGGTAGGATACACATTTGGCTACAACTAAAGAAGTGAAGCACATCAGCTGGGTCAAAGGGTGAGAGGAGTTGGCAGAGACCATAAGACCATAAGACATAGGAGCAGAAATTAGGCCATTCGGCCCCTTGGATCTGCTCCACCATTCAATCATGGCTGATAAGTTTCTCAACCCCATTATCCCGCCTTCGCCTCGTAACCTTTGATCCCTTTACCAATCAAGAACCTATCTATCTCGGTCTTAAATACACTCAATGACCTGATTTCCACAGCCTTCTGCGGCAATGAATTCCATAGATTCACCACTCTCTGGCTAAAGAAGTTTCTCCTCATCTCTGTTCTAAAAGGTCTTCCCTTTACTCTGAGGCTGTGCCCCCGGGTCCTAGTCTCAAAGATAGATGTGTATATTCATACTAGGGTAGTGAATTTGATGCTTTGGTGTAAAGCAGCTAATGAAGTTGAAGGCATTGTGGTCAATGGGACTCAGCACAGTGGATTACGTATTAAATCACGGAAGCAGAAAAACTAAAAAGAAAAAATGTCCCACTTGTACAGTAACTTCAGTTTAATTCCAGTGTTATTACAATAATCAGAAGAATGCCAAGGTTCACACCTTGGCAACAATAGACAAAGTAACATTGCTGCTGAACACAGAGCAGATGAATGGTGTTAGGGGAAGCCACCAACCCGACAAGGTGATGCTATCATTCATATTCACAGCTGGCCAGTTAGATCGCAGTGCCCCACAATGTGAACACATCCATGCAGCTGGGAAACCTGAGCAACAATCACCTTGAAAAGAAACAGCGGATTCTAATAATGTACAACAAGACTTCTCCTTAGTTTTTTCAATAACTAACAGGTAAAGCACCATGGTCAGTACAGATTTATTCACTAATTACTGTAAAATTTCATCAAGCAAAGTATGAGAGGGAAACATAGGCAAGTTTGCATTCTAATTTTGGGAAGTGTATTTTTAAACAACCTGCAGAGGCAAGGCCTCCTCGTACATTGGCTGCTTCAACTAGAAAACCGGATTTTTCCACAAGTCCTATTAATGCTGCTGTATGACTGAACAAAAAGAGCATGGTTATCACCCTCCATCTCTTAAGACACTGTCCCAGGACAGCGTGGCCATTGTCTCATTTGGTCAAAAACTTCCAAGACCAATCTCCGACAGTACCAGATGGATTCTGAGAAGAGGCAGCAAGAACCTAGATCAGCTTCCATTTATATAGCATCATCAACATAGAAAGGTTTTAAGGCATCTTACAGAAAGAAAATAAGTAGCTGATTAAAGGGAATGGGCACCAAAGGTGAGATTTTTTGTTTTAAATGGCAAAAAGACTCAATATGTTCCACAATTTTCTACCTGGCAATGTGGAATTAACCAGGTATGTCCTGTCCACAAAAAGTAGGGCCAATCAAACCTGGCCAATCACCACACTATCAGCTCACTCTTGATCACCAACAAAGCTATGGAAAGTGTCATCGGCAGTGCTACCAAGTGCACTTATATAGCAATAACATGCTCACTGATGCTCAGTTCGAGTTTCAGTAGGGCTTCTCGACTCCTGATCTCATTACAGCCTTGGTTCAAACATGGACACAAGAGCTGAACTCGAGGTGAGGTGAGAGCACTTGACTTCAAGGAAGCGTTTGACTGAGCATGGTATCAAGGAGTCTGAGCAAAATTTAAGTCAATGGGAATTAGGAGGAAAAGCTCTCCACTAGTTGGAGTCATACCTAGCACAAAGGAAGATGGTTGTAATTGGTGGAGGCCAATCATCTCGGGTCCCCGGACATTGTTGCAGGAGTTCCTCAGGGTAGTGTCCTAGGCCCAAACATCTTCAGCTGCTTAATCAATGACCTTCTCTCCATTATAAGGTCAGAAATAGGAATGTTCACTGATGATTGTCCAATATTTAGTGCCACTTGCAACTCCTTAAATACTGAAGCAGCCCATGTCCATATGTAGTAAGACCTGGGGTGGAATCATCCCAGATTTGGACTAAATGTGGTAGTGGGAGTGAAAAAAAGATGTTTTACCCACTGGCCACAATGGCAGGTTTTTGCACCGTATCGTCCCCTTCCCAGCACATCCTGCATAATTAATAACGTATGCATGAGAAACACGCCAGAACACTGGTGTGCGGGCTCGGATTTGCCTGTCATGCTATGAGCTCAAAGCGTCCTTGCTCTGAGTGCATATTTAAAGCACAATAGAGCACAGACTTTATGTCTACAGACCAGGATTTCCCTGAAAGCCAGAAAGGCAGCAGGCTCCAAATTTAGTGACGCCTCTTTGGGGCACCTGCTGGATGCAGGGGAAGGCTGCCACAATGTCCTTTAGCCCCGCTCTGGCCGTAGGAGGTCCATCAGTGTCACCAACCTGGCCTGGGAGGCGATGGCAGTGGCAGTCAGCACCACCAGAGCACAGAGGAGCCCAAACATCTAGTGCAAAAAGAGGATGAATGCTCTCATCCGTTCCGCCAGGGTAAGTCAATCACCTCATCACTACCAACTCACAAACCCATCACACATCCACAGGGATCTCACGGGGACAATAGGGGGCCACTAACTCTCACTTACACTCTCACATCTCTATCAGGCTCATATCTTCTGGAATTTGCATCCTCATCCCATCCATGGCTCCACTCACCACACAAACATTCCACACAGTGCCATGTGTCCTGCTCACACTCTGTCCGTCTGTTTTTATGCAGATGAAGCTGGCTCACATCAGCAGTGAGAGAGTGAGAGGTCCTAGACTGGGGGTGGAGTGGCCCACATTAGGCCCCTCACTGACTTTGAGAAGCATGTCATCATGCTGACTGGTGAGGACGTGGACTGTGCCTGCAGTGACGGTGAGGTTAGCGGTGAGCACGCATGTGAGGGTCCTGCAGCACATCATCCCTCTCTCAATGCAAATGGGAGTGCTGTCTCTCCTGCTTTTGACTCTGCTGCATGCACTAATTATCTCTGCTTTGGTCCACAGGGAGCTCTGGCACGTGACTGACACCCTCAGCACCATCCACTCCTCCCCTCCAGCCAAGAAGAATCCTCCTCCTCCATTGAAGAGCTGGAAATAAGCAGCCTGCAAAGACCATCACAGTGCTTACCCACACCCTGCACCAGTGCAGAGGCACACACCTCAGTGGGACCTAGAGGTAGAACAGGCTTGGTTTCACAATCTGGTGGTCACCACACAGACACATGTCCGCAACAGCAGGAGGCAGGTTCATGCGAGCTCCCCGGCACTTGGAGGATTATTGGGGATCAGGCATCTGAGAGTCCAAATCAGATGACAAGCCTCTGGATTCAGCCTTCCAACTCATCCTGGAGAGTCAGCAGAAGGCAGGGGAACATCAAGCAGAGCTGTTGGGAGCCCTCAACAGAGTGGCACGCAAGTCAGAGTAGTGTGTCCACCTGCTCTCTGAAGTGGTGCCCACGTTTGCGCTTATGGAGGTCTCAATGGAAAGGATGGCGAATGCCATGGAGGCCCTGGTCCAGTAGAACGCAGAGATGCGAGCAGACCCGCACTCCATTGCGGTAGCCATGGGTGAGTTCCTGCAGTGGCAATGTGAAGGGGAAATGGGGCACCTCAACATCCCCCTAGGTGCTCCTTCCTTTCAAAGAGTCAGGCTGCAACCCTCGGGCACCCGAAGGGAAGAGGAGCAGCAGCTGGGCAGTCCTGGGTCATCCTGTCAGGAATCTCAGAGGCTGTCCTCTCCCTCCGAGTCCATTTTGCCTGTGATCCCTCAGCCTCGCCCTCTGTTAGCGCAGAGGGAGTAGCTGGCCCACAGGAGGGCAGCCAAAGCAAGCCGGGGCCCTCAAGGTCTCGGCTCTCCAGAGGATGCACACCGAAGTCATCAGAGGCAACAGGGTTGCCCCACCCCTGCTGCGAGAGCCGGGGCAGCACCCAGAAGAAATGGTAGGCCTATAAAAGTTAAGAAATTCTGGTCACAAATGGTTGCACGGGTGAACACATTTTGTCACTTTATAATCTGAAAATATATTCACTTTCACTGAATAATGTGTAATGTTGTCTTTCAGCTTCATTGACAGAACCTGCCCTTCATCCCACCCACTAGCAATTCAGCTGCACACAGCTGGACGAGTGATTCTGGAGGGAGAAGTGTATGTGTGGCAGGGCCTTTCAGAGCCACATGAAAACACTCTTCCACACATGTGGAGCCTTCATTATCACACTCATCTTATGTCACGAGCATTTTCTGTGCTGTCTGCCAGAGTTCTCTTTCAGTTGTCCATCTGAACTGACCTGCGTCTCCGCCCACCCACTGATCACACTCCCATGCAGCACCTGTCCAACTCGAGTCTCTGCTCACTTTCGATTCCTGTGAAATGGTAGTTGTCAAGTGTGAGTTAACCACCCCCATCGTTACCCCTCTCCCAGTCACCCATGTCCTGTTCCATCCTACCAGCTCCGTCTGCCCCCTCACCATTCCCTCATACCACGTCCATCCTCAGTTTGCTCCCCAGGGAGGCAGTAATTAACTCCACAGACCCCTCCCTTGCATGTTCACTTGGACATCCCCCCACCTACTCACTCCTCCACCCTTACTCCCTCCTCCACCCCTACTTCCTCCTATCGCCCCACCCCGGACACCTCCCTCCCTCAGAACTCCCTCCTCCCCCCAGCCACCATCCCCCCTCTGAACTCCCTCCTCCCCCCAGACACATTCCCCCCTCTGAAATCTCTCCTACCGTCAGCCACCATCCCCCCTCTGAACTCTCTCCTCCCCCCAGACACCTTCCCCTCTCTAAAACCTCTCCTACCGTCAGCCACCATCCCCCCTCCGAACTCCTTCCTCGCCCCCGGACACCTTGCTCCCTCTGAACTCCCTCCTCCCCCCAGACACCTTCCCCCTTCTGAAATCTCTCCGTCAGCCACCATCCCTCCTTTGAACTCCCTCATCCCTCCTTTGAACTCCCTCCTCCCCCTGGACACCTTCCCCCCTCCGGCTCCTCCTCCCCCTGGACTCCCACCGGTACCGACAGCTCAAACTCCCTCCCTTATACCTTCCTCCCCCCTTACACATACCTCCCCACTTGCAGCATTCTCCCCCATTACACCCTCCTGCCCCTATACTCCCTCCTCTCCCAGGCACTCTCCTTCCCCATCCCAACCTGACCCCCCCAACACCTTCGACCCCCCCCCCCCCCACCCCCCAACCTCACTGCCACTGGTACACCTTCCTCTCTGCACGTCACACTTGTCCAGACCTGTTCTGGGCTGGAGTGTTTTCCCCACCAGTGTAGCAGTAAATCAGGTGTGGAGGGACAATTCCAGCCGGGTCTTACTTTGTATCCTATTACCGGGATGGAAATCATATTCACGCCGGCCTCCAGCGTGATCTGGGCTCCGCCATGGCAGATACTATCAGATGATCCCGCTGTGCTTTCACACCGGTGTGAAACCAATTTCTGCCCCTCACGCCGAATTTCCTCCCCCTGCCCACCTTGACAACATTCAGGCCTGGGCTGACAAGTGTCAAGTAATATTCGTGCCGCACAAGTGCCAGGCAATGTCCATTTCCAATGAGAGAGAATCTGACCATCTCCCCTTGACATTCAATGGCATTCCCATGGCAATACCATTGCTAAATCCCCCTACTGTCAACATTCTGAGGTTACAATTGAGCGGAAACTGACCTAGACCAACCATATAAATACTGTGGACATAACAGAAGGTCAGAAGCTGGGAATTCTGTGGTGAGTAACTCGCCTCCTAGCTCTCCAAATTCTATGCACCATCGATAATGAAGAAACCAGGAGTGTGATGGAATACTCTCCACTCACTAGGATGAGCGTGGCTCCAACAACACTCAAGAAACTTGATACCATTAAGAACAAAGCAGCCTGCTTGATCGACACCCCATCCACCACCTTAAAAGTTCATGCCTTCCACCACCACCACGCAATGGCAGCAGTGTGTGCCATCTACAAGATGCACTACAGCAACTCGACAAGGTTCCTTCAACAGCACCTTCTAAACCTCAACCTTGGCCATAAGGACAGTAGACACCTGGGAACACCAACACCTGCCAGTAAACCTCCAGCCACACACCATCCTGACTTGGAACTATGGGCAGGATGTTGGACCGGAAATTTCCGTGCATAGTCATAGATGGGAAAATCCCGACCTATATTGCGCCATTCCTTTATTGTCGCCAGGTCAAAGTCCTGGAACTCCCTTCCTAACAGCTCTGTGGAACCACCTGCAACTGATGGACTCAGCGGTTCAAGAAGGTGGCTCATCACCTCCTTCTCAAGGGCAATTAGGGATGGTCAACAAATGATGGCCTAGCCAGAGACTTCAACATCTCATGAAAGAATAATAAAAAAAATAGTGGTGCTTCAGTGGTGCCTACCAGTGCAGCAATCAGAAAGCCTGAACTATCTTCAGGCACTGATCATATTAACATTTTATCAGTAAGCTATGGACCCTAACCAGGTGCTTCACTGCAACTCACTGAGAATTAAAATTAGCCAGGGGAATCTCCATTGGATGAAAGAAAGGGCCAGCAGCACAGATTTAGATTTTTGTGCTGCTGCACTGGGTAGGCAACACCGGAGCACCACCAATTTTTTTAAATTATTTTTTTCATGGGGATGTTGAAGTCTCTGATTAGGCCATCATTTGCTGCCCATCCTTAATTGCCCTTGAGAAGGTGGTGGTGAGCCACCTTCTTGAAACGCCGCAGTCCATGTGGTGCAGGTAGACCCACAGTGCTGTTAGGATTGCGGGGTTTTGATCCAGTGACAACAAATGAACAGTGATCTAGTTCCAAGTCAGGATGGTGTGTGGTTTGGTGGGGGTTGGGTTGGGGGCGGGGGGGGGAAAGAACTTGCATGTGGTGGTGACCCTCATGCATTTAATCCCCTTGTCCCTTTGGGGCGTTCAAGGTCATGGGTTTAGAAGGCTCTATCGAAGGAGGCTTGTCAAGCTGCTGTAGTGCATCAAAAAAAACTGCAAAAAATAGCAAAGCCTTTACCTTTTTGGAGAAGCCTCCAGAATCTTTTCAAGGGCTGATGTAGGAAGTGGGACTGACATGCTGTCTTCATGCAAATTCTGATTGGGTTCCGACAACAAATGTAGGATCTTGATTTTCAAATTTAAACAGCCTCTCTCTTGTTTTGCAGATTCCGGGAGGAGCGCAAGCGTGTAAGTTTGTGCATGTGCATGGGTGCGGCAGTAAAAGTTCCCTGAGAGCTGCCTCAGATAGCTGAAGATTTTTAAAATAAAAAATGAAGATATTAATAATGAAAACATGTCCCCTCATGTGACTCTGTCACAGGAACAGGGATATGTTAACTACGAGTGTTAAAAGGTTTGATATATTTTTAAATCACCTGACGAAACCTCAACCCGCCCATGGATGAGGTTTCGCCAAAAATGCAAACGCCGCTTGGCCTTTTCGCCCGCCCGCCGACCGAGAGGTTGGATGAGTAGTGAAAAATTTGAATCAATTACTTCATTGAGGGCTTTAATAGGCCACTTAATTGTCCGTGGACGCACTGCCAATTGTCGTGTGCACCCACCAACCAAAATATCGCGCAAGTTCACGATGACGTCGGGACGCTCGCCCAACATCATTGTGCATCATTTTACGCTCAACGAACGCAATATTCTGCCCATGAAGTGCTATTTGATCACTGTTTGCAAGTGTTGATGCATTTACATTAATCAAGTATCTTAGTACTCCAATGTTCCTGTTTACCAAAGTACACAACAATCCTTTCTAATTTGATGCACAATTTGCACAGAAATATTTGGAACCATCTCATGTTCACATTTATTACATGTGCCAAAATTGATATGGCCAAGAATAAAATCTATGTTTAAACGACAGATGTTGCAACTGGCTGCTTTACAATTATGTCATATGTTATTAAAAAAGCTAATTTTAGGACACGAAATGTGTGACAAAAAACAGCCTTTTTAAATACAGAATTCTCATTTCTTAATCTAGGCTCAGCAAATGAATCTATGTAGGTCAATTAAGAGGCTGCACCGTTTGTGGAGAGAGAAGCAGAGTTAACTGATCTGATGAAAGGTCACAAACCTGAAACATTGGACTGAATTTTCAATGGCCCATGAAAGCAACTCTAGAGGTGGGAGGGGGCCTGGAAACAGGAGGGAAATCTCTTTGGGCTGGCTCTGCAAAACGTTCCCGCCTCCACAGGATTACGCAGGAGTCAGGGTGACGTTTGAAATGTTTACCCACCCGGCCATGGCAAGCATCCAATTAAGCCTCTTCAGGGGAACACGTACACTAATAACGGCCACAGCTGCAGCAGTGCCTGTCACAGTCGGGGGGCTCTCCCTCTCATGTCCAATGACTCTAACCATTTTGGTTGTCTTAATAATTCCTTTTGTGTCCAGCAACTGGGAATGGAGGTGCCCCCTTGTGTCACCCTACACGCTTCAGCAATATCTTCCTCTGACAGTGGAGCTGCCAATCTTTGACTCTTGGACAGCCTCCTACTAACCCTTTAGACTCAGAAGCCTGCCCACCATCCTTATGTGAATGGGACTCCTGGAATTGACCAATTAATTGACCGGCTCCTCCAAAATTGCCCTTAAGTCCCGCCACCAGCACTTATGGGCTCCTCATCTGAATTTCATCCCGACAGTAGGATCGGGACATGGGAAGAAAAATTCCCATGCTCATTAACTCTGTTTCTCTGTCCATAGTTGCTGGCAGATCTGCTGAGTATTTCCAGCATTTTCTGTGATTTTTTTTTTCCCAGTGGTTCCAGCATCTGCAGTATGTTGCTATTGTACTGCACCATTTGTAATGTTCTCTCCAGTTAAGGAAATTTCTGGGAGTGCTTCCCTCACGGACAGATTCTTTTGTTTAAATTTCTTTTATCATGAGCAGGATAGATAGCACAGAGTGCTAGGTGGACATTTAAAACTGACAGGAAATTGGACCCTGGGGTGTAAGATCTTTCACAGATATATTTGCTAGACACAGTGGACAATTTGAAGCACAAGGTTTTTGGCACATTCACCAACAATTAGATCATAATGTAAAAAAAAAAGGCCTTTCTCGTCACGTTGTTATAGTCAGGATAAAACCTTTCTTTACTTGTTGTAAACCTGCAGGCTGTGATAGTTGAAATTCTTCCAATTATAAGTTCGGAATTACCTTACGATTGGTCTGAGAACCACTCTTCCTGCGAAGTTATGATGAGAAAGGAAATTCTAGGCTATTTCTTTAAATGGGAGGCAGGGAATGGATGGGAGCATTTCAACAGAAGGCAGAGAGACGCACCTACATGACCCCCAGCGCCAGGGAGGCAGCTTTGATGGTAGAGACAAGATGTAGCAAGGATTAGGAACACAGGAAGAGGGGTAGGTCGTCCAGGCACTCAAACCTGTTCTGCCATTCAGTTACATCATGGCCGATCTGTACCTCAAGTCCATTTAATCACGTTTGCTCCATATTTCCTAATGCCCACAATTCAGAAAAAATCTCTCCTTCAATCTTCAAAATTTCAATAGACCCAAGACACACCATCCATTTTTTGAGAGTGTTCCAGATTCCTACTACCCTTCGTGTGAAAATGTTCATCCTGATTTGCCAGCAGCCTATACGGGTACCAATACTGCATACCAGGAAACCCTTAGGGAATATATGCAAATTGTAATGGTGGAGCAAATTTCATTACAATACATTCATTCTTCACAGTGTATTCAAGTAAAGGTAATCTGCTGGCCAAACGTTCAAAACTCAGTTTCATTCCGTATGGCCAGCCCTTGACCATGAAGAGACAGATCGAATTTATTTATTACTTGTGCTGTCTTTTATTTTGGCCGAATCCAGGTGCTGTAGTGAGTGGTCAGGACAAGATCTTGGGTTGCAAATGGGCATGTCATATCCAAACACGTGGGAGTAGAGTTTCCACTTTGAGTGCAATCGGCAATTTCAGGGTAAATTGCATCCAAATTTTAGCCCATTTTGAAACGTTTCTTTGTCTTCTTGTTTTTTTTGATTCAGATCAAACTTATTTGCATATCAGAAAAAGTAACATTTGCTATAAACCACTGCAATCATCTTAAAATTTCATTTTTTTAAATAGTAATTATAAAAATATTCCTTGCTATTTTTAAGAGTTGCAACTTTGTGAAGTTTTATCAATGCAGCTGAAAATGGGCCAGTGCCAATCCACTACCTGTGAGTAACCTGATTTGAAATGACTGAAAATGACTTTTAAAAAATATACAAAACTATTTTCTACTTAGGTTGGGGTACAGTAGCCAGTTCCTTATTAAATTACCATCAATTTCATACAAAACCTTTCATAATGTACTTAATAATGTCCTTGCAAACACAAGATCTAGCTTAATTTTTGAAATCTCCTCAAAGCTCAATTAATGTAGCCTCCCAATAATGATTTCTTCATCCTGGGGCGGTTGGGGCCTGCATCTAGGGTGATGTTTTTAAAACTAGTGCAAAAAAATCACAAAAACTGGAGTTGTACTGAACACACACTTAAAATCTGCTGGACCTTTAGCACCTGTTACACTGATATCAGACAAAATGTGCCAAAGAAACAGCGCAGTTATGCAGAAGCTCCAGACCCCGGTTCTCTGCTGCTCCATCTTCAGTAATTTCATGGCGGTCACTGAATGCCTGCACTCCTCTCTTCCTTCATGCCATCCCAGAGTATGGAGCTGCTGCCAGTATGGTAATCATTCAAAACCCCATTCTCCAACAACAATTGCTTTCTCAAATCAATTTTGAGACCAAGTATTTATAAGGGGAGGCGGTGGCATAGTGGTATTGTCACTGGACTGGTAATACAGAGACCCAGGGTAATGCTCTGGGCAGATGGTGGAATTTGGATTCAATAAAAATCTGGAATTAAAAGTGATGATGGCCATGAAGCCATTGCCGATTGTCATAAAAACCCATCTGGTTCACTAATGCCCTTTAGGGAAGGAAATCTACCGTCCTTACCTACAAGCGGCTCCAGACTCACAGCAATGTGGTTGACTCTTAAATGCCCTCTAAACAAGGACAATTAGGGATGGGAAATAAATGCTAGCCAAGCCAGCGACCCCCCCCCCACATCCCCAGGGACGAATTTAAAAAACCCATCCATGGCCTCACTCCTCTTTATCTCTGTAACCTCCTCCAAAAATTCTGTGTTTCTCCAGTGCTGGGCACTTATGCATCCCCCACCTCCTTCGGATGGCCATGTCTTTGTCTTGGCCCTAAGCTCTGTAGGCTCCTCTCTAAATCTATTCACCTTTCCATCCGTTCTCCTTCTTTAAGGTATTCAGTAAAACCTGCCTTTTTGACCAAGTTTTTGGTCATTGGCCTGCATATCCCCTTCTTTAGCTCAATGTCAATTTTTGTCTGATGATGCTCCTGTAAAGTTCCTTGGATTGTTTCATTATGTTAAAGGTGATAGATAAATGCAAATTGTAGCTGTTGTTTCCACTCGTTTTTTGCTACTTTATTATGTCTTATGAATTGACGTAATGCTCATGAAAAGTAGCTTCAGCGAGTGGGCAAGATGGACTTTGTAAAGTAATTGGTGCAGGTGTACATGACATTGCTTTAAGCTTAATGAATATTGTTGTGATTCATTTCTCAATCATCAGAAGAGCTATCGAACTTTCTAATTAAAATAAGAAATATTTGAGGTTGCTGGAATATATATTGTGTTTTTCAAGCAGAATGTTCTCATAAAATATTGTCAAATTACTTCAGTAACAAAAAAGGCTTCTCACAAATAGGTTGTGTTTATTTGTCCTCTAACACAAGGGGGTGCACTTTCTGCACTTGCACTGATGCAGTACAGTTGTCGGAGTTCCAGTGTTGCAGCTACTGCATGCTCCATCCTAAAAGCATGCCTGAAAATGAAGACTAGGATAGCAAAGCCATGACAAAGTAAGAGAGGAAGATGACAATGAGAAAGCAGCAGCAGTGCGAGCAACAATAACTTGTTCCCTAAGTGCAAGGCCCAGGAGAAGGGGGTGCACAAGGTGCAAAACACCGGGGTCCATGCCTTCGGTGTGCCCGGGTTCAAACTGCAGCGTTTACCTTTACGGGAAGCACCGCCCCTCTCTCGGTAGCTGCCTCAGGCTTGGATGTGTTCCTGAACAAGTGCGCGGTGGGCGCTCCTCTCCAGGACTAAGTTCCAGCATGTGAGATCTGATTGTCCTGGAGTAAGAGTCCGAGTCCGTGCGGTCATTTGTTCTAACAGCCAGGGTGCATTCTGGGTGATGTAGTCTGCCTCTGGCCTACTCTCCCCCTCCCGCATAGGCACCAGCCCACTAAAAGACTACAGGAGCCACCCTCACATCAAGTTGTCAGTGCGGTCAGGAAGGCCAGGAGGAGCAACGGCTGCAGCACTAGCGAGGCCCAGGGCAACTAGAGTCTTGGAAAGGGTGGAGAGGAAGCACATCTTGCTACCTTCACGATTGTCCCGAACTCCTCCTCAGTGATATTAGTCTCCTAACCTCCTGGGCCCGGGGGGTAGTGGATGAGAGAGTGAGAGAGTGAGTGGGTGTGAGAGTGAGAGAGTGAGTGAATGCAAGTGAGTGTGAGTGAATGCAAGTGAGTGAGAGTGAGCAAGTGTGCTTGAGAGTAAGCGAGTGTGCTTGAGGGAGAGAGAGAGAGCGTGTGCGAGAGAACCCTGAGACTGAGAGTGAGCCAGTGACACACACACACACAGACAGAAGCTGCATGGTGCGGACACACACACAACCTCCCCCTCCTCCTCCTTCACCCTCCCCAAAAACCTATCCACACACCGTGCCGGGAGAGGAGGCTAAAAGGCAACCTGCTTCCGACCCCCATTTTTATATGAATTCTGCTGAAGCCAGCTCAGAGTCTGCAACACCAGAGGCAAACGCCAGTTTGGCATTAGCTAAACCCAACTCCTTACATCGACCCTGGACCCCTCCTTCTTCCCTGGGTGACCAGGACTCGTGGCCTAGTCTGTCTCACTCTAGTTCTGCATCTTAAGTGAAAAGGCAAAAAAGATTTTATTTATTAGCTCTGCTGCTTGGACCTTGTTAATGGCCATTTTTATTAATTAATCATTTTTCAAAATGATCAATTCATTGCTTTAAGATTGTTGTTTATGTTTTCTTCACACCTTAGCTTTTCTTCGAAATTCATGTTTAATGTAGTGCCAAACCAGATTACAGGCAGCTGCTGCTGGGTTTCTTGCTGAAGGGGAAAGAGAAACCTACAAGAAGTCTGATTGCTTTTTGGAGAGCTGGCAAAAGAGGTTAGTTTTGCTTCAATAGAAATGGGAAGTGTTGGAAATATTCAGCATGTCTGGCAGTATCTTTGCAGAGAGGAACATATGTCAGTGACCCTTTGTCAGAACTAGTGCAGATCTTGGATCTGAAGTATTGACTTTGTTTCTTTCTTCGCAGATGCTGCCTGGCTTGAGTATTTCCAGCATTTTCTGTTTATATTTGAGATTTCCAGCATCTCAGTGTTTTTCTCTCCTATTATATGCTCCATTCTGGGTATTGTAAGCATGGTTAGTTTCAATTTAAAATGAGAAAACATTTATCACCTAATGCAAAATGTAATTTTTCTGTTAACAAAGCCCACTTAAGTGGATAGAAATAATACTTTATTGTAGGTAAATTGGTCGGTGCTAATTTACTGGACGGTTTTGCCGTTTTTAAACTTGGAGGTGAGTCATTCGCTAGTAGAATATGTCACTGTTGATTCAAGATATTTTCATTTGTACACATGACTGTTGTTAGTGGTGCTTGTGAGTTTTAAGTCTTTTGCACGTTGCTGTCCAGATATTGCATAGGAACAGGTTCAAATAAGCAGTGCTGGTTGCATAATATGAATGAGCAAGTTGTGTGTAATTCTCTGACAAAGCCGTGGTTGCAAAGTGTATCTACTGAAACCTGTGCTTTCACATAAGAATGCAAGAAATAGGAGCAGGAGTAGGCCATTTGGCCCGCTGAGCCTAATCTGCCATTCAATACAATCATGGCTGACCTTGGGTTTCAACTCTACCTTTCAGCATGTTCCCCATATCCTTTGATTCCCTGAGAGAGCAAAAATCTGTCTATCCCATTGAAATGTATTCAATGATGGAGCATCCACACCCACTGGGGTAGAGAATTCCAAAGATTCACAAACCTTTGGGTGAAGTTATTTCACCTCATTTCAGTCCGAAATGATCGGCCCCTCATCGTGAGACTGTGTCTCTGTGTTTTGATTCCCTGACCAGTGGAAACCATCTCTCAGCACCCACCCTATCAAGCCCCTTCAGAATCTTGTATGTTTCAATGAGATCGCCTCTCATTCTTCTAACCGCCAGAGAATATAAGCCCAATTCAATCAGCCTCTTATCATATGACAACCCTCTCATCCCAGATACCAATTTAGTAAACTCCACTGTACTGCCTCCAACGCAAATAAGATTCTTTCTTAAATGTGGAGACCAAACTGCACACAGTATTCCAGATGTGGTCTCACCAAAATCCTACGCAATTATAGCAAGACTTCTTTATTCCTGTATTCCAGTCCTCTTGCAATAAAGGCCAACATGTCATTTGCCTTCCTAATTGCTTGCTGGACTTGCACGCTAACTTTCTGTGTTCCTTGTATGAGCTCACGCAATCTCTTTGAACATCAACACTTAATAGTTTCTCACCTTTTAAGAAGTATTCTGCTTTTCTATTCTTATGACCAAAGTGAATAACTTCACATTTCCCCACATTATATTCCATCTGTCATCTTGTTGCCCACTCCCTTAACCTGTCTACATCTCTTTGCAGCTTCTCTGTGTCCTATCCACAGCTTACCTTTCCACCTAGCTTTGTATCATCAGCAAACTTTAATATATTACACTCTGTCTCTTCATCTAAGTCATTAATTTGGATTATAATTTGATGGGCTTTATAATTAGGGACATAGAGTACAAAAGCCAAGAAGTTAGGCTAAACCTATACCAAACAGGTTGACCCCACCGTGACTATGGTTCCTAATTTTAGGCACCTGAAAGATGTGAGGGGGAGGATTAAAGGGGGAAGGGATATGGGGCCCGAAAACAGGAGAAGGACCAGGGCCCATGATTTCTCTCCCTGGCCCTGCTTTGGTGCTAAATCTGAATGCCTTCCAATGAATGTGTCAGTTATAATATTTCCAATGGAAATATCTGCCGAAGAACTGTGTCCAAGCTACCATGTTGAAAAGTTTCTTGCTCAGTTAACTGAGTCCAATTTATTATTTCCTTAAATAAAATATAAAATAAAAAATCACCACCCAATATGGGGCTTGAGACCATGCCGCTGGAATTAAGAGACTCATTAATGATCAACTGAGCCAGTTAGGCTGTGTAGGAACTTGGTCCACTTGACCTTGATAGCTCCACAACTCATCCGGGACCTTTCAAACTTTGGCCGTCCACCAGTGTGAGCAAGAAACCTTTTGTACAAGTAGCTTTGACAGTTCTTTGAGATCTTCAGAGTTTTCAAAGCAACTTCTTAAAAATTCACCAATGCTTCTGCCATTTCCTGATCGGAAAGCTATCAGGAAGATTTGTGCATGCACTGGCAACTCCAGTGCGAGCCGAGTGGTCGGTGACAGGTGTTACAGTGAACAAAATATGTTTCTTGGGGAGGGACAAGGGCAGGTGTCAATTGAGACTCTCTATTTTGTAAATCCAGGGCTTGAACTTCTGCTGGGCCACCAGGACAAGTGAGCAGAGATCAGTTGATTCCCTATTAGGAGGGAGGGAATCATGAATAAAAATATTAAACAAGACCACAGTTATGCACCTATGTGTTAGAGAAAAACACCAGAAGGAGCCAAGGAACAAGTTGCCTCTTCATTACAGTATAATGTGGGCAAAGACAAAAATATGGACAAAACTCTTTACTAAATACCTTGTGGGCCAAAATTACTGGGTGAGAGTTGGCGAAATTGAGTGGATAATTTGGGAGGCCAGGAATTTGGGTGAAACCTAAGCTGGGTTTCTGTTCTATGCAAGAAGCTGCTTAAAGACCAAGCTGGGAGTTGGTAGGCAAGTCCTTTGCCTGGCCTCCTATAAATACAGCAGGCTTTAGGGACATCACCAAGATAGTGCAAAGAAACAAGATAGTGCAAAGAAGCACAAATTTGAGTCCAATATTATTTTTGCCCGAAAAGCCCCACAAAATGTCGGTTCCAGAAGTTTCATCCCATGACAGGCATAGAGTTTTAGACTAAGCTCACTATGTGCCACAACATTTTAATCATGCTGAGAAATCAACACCTCTTTTCAATTAAGCATATGTTTACACTGAATTCATTTTATCATATATTTGGAATCAAATCCTGAGAACATGCTATCATGCATAATTATTATTGATGCTATATCTTGTCTCTTAAGCTTTATCTTTACACAATCTTGTTGAATCCAAGTACAGTCTCAAAAGAGAAACATCTCAAGATGCAACTTACTCAAAAGATCATGCAAGATAATCAAGCAAAAGCTTTAAAACGGCAGAAAAAAATTCGGAGCACCTTTGGAAATCTATATTCCAAAAACATTTATTCAAAATGCCATATGATTTATCCTATATGGCTCATACCTGACAGAGCACTGACTTCAGTCCCCTCTTGTACCTTCTTACTGGCTGCAACAACAGTCTTGTTCACAAAGGCTCGTCCTAGCACGGGTTGACTTGAATTAGCAGAAGGATTTTTGGGTGAGCTCTCTACGTTACCTGTGTTAAAGAAAAGAAATAAAATCAAATGTTTTCCCGGACGAGGTTTGTGAATATGTTTGTAAGGGAACGCAAGTGATTATCAAAACAGCTACCAAATATCAGTTATCTGTAATCAAATATGGATTATCACACAATGGATATGTCATTGTTGCAAATCCTTTGGTTTGGATTTCATTGCTGATCAATTGATAAGATCATAACGACATTCTGTACCTGCTTTGAAAGCTTGTCATCTGACAGATAATCGCTCTCTCGAATCCAACCTCCTAACTTCTTTTATGTTCTTTCTTTCTGTCTCTATTTTATCAATTATGATCATTCTTCCTAAGCTGTATATATTTTTCTGCCTTTTGTATTTTCACTGTTGCAATATAACTGAATGGACACAGAAATACCTGGAAAAATTCAGCAGGTCTGGCAGCACCGGCGGAGAAGAGCACAGTTGACGTTTTGAGTCCTCATGACCCTTCAACAGAACTAAGTAAAATTAGGAAAGGGGTGAAATATAAGCTGGTTGAAGCGGTGGGGTTGGTGGTGGTGGGGGTTTTGTTGGGACAAGCAGCCAGTGATAGGTGGAGATAACCAAAAGCTGTCACAGAAAAATGAACAGAGGTGTTGAAGGTGGTAATATTATCTAAAGGAATGTGCTAATTAAGAGTATAAGACAGGACAGATAAGGTTCAGATAGCTCTAGTGGGGGTGTGGGAATACTAAAAGGTAGAAATAAACAATGGTGGAAATACATTTAAAAATAATGGAAATAGGTGGGAAAAGAAAAAATCTATATAAATTATTGGAAAAAACAAAAAGGAGGGGGAAGAAATGGGAAGGGGGTGGAGATAGAGGAGAGAGTTCAAGATTTAAAATTGTTGAAATGCATTTCACTTGCATTTCCCTCAACTTAGTCTACTACATTGTTGCTCCCAATGCAGTTTCCTCTTCATTGGAGAGACCAAACGCAGACTGGGTGACCACCTTGCAGAACACCTTCGGTCTGTCCGCAAGCATGACCCAGACCTCCCTGTTGTTTGCCATTTCAACACTCCACCCTGCTCTCATGGCTGTCCTTGGCTTGCTGCATTGTTCCAGTGAAGCTCAACGCAAACTGGAGGAACAGCACCTCATCTTCCGACCAGGCACTTTACAGCCTTCCGGACTGATTATTGAGTTCAACAATTTTAGATCTTGAACTCTCTCCTCCATCCCCACCCCCTTCCCATTTCTTCCCCCTCCTTTTTGTTTTTTCCAATAAATTATATAGATTTTTTCTTTTCCTACCCATTTCCATTATTTTTAAATGTATTTCCACCATTGTTTATTTCTACCTTTTAGTATTCCCCCACCCCCGCTAGAGCTATCTGTACCTTATCTGTCCTGTCTTATACTCTTTAATTAGCACCACCTTCAACACCTCTTTGTTCTTTTGTCTGTGACAGCTTTTGGTTATCTCCACCTATCACTGGCTGCTTGTCCCAACAAACTGCCACCCCCCACCCTTAAACTAGCTTATATTTCACCCCTTTCCTAATTTTACTTAGTTCTGTTGAATGGTCATGAGGACTCGAAACGTCAACTGTACTCTTCTCCGCCGATGCTGCCAGACCTGCTGAGTTTTTCCAGGTATTTCTGTTTCTGTTTTTGTTTTGGATTTCCAGCATCCGCAGTTTTTTGATTTTATAACTGAATGGACAACTTCCTATCTACAAAATGTACCGCAGCAACTCGACAAGCATTCTTCCACCGCACCTCCAATATCCATGACCTCTACCACCTAGAAAGACAAAGGCAACACTACCACCTGCAAGTTCCCCTCCATCCTGACTTGGAAATATATTGCTGCTCCTTCACTGTCACGGGATCAAAATCCTGTATCTTCCTGCCTAACAACACTGTGGGTGTATCTACATCGCATAGGCTCTGTGGTGTTAAAAGGCAGCTCACCACCACCTTCTCAAGGACAATTAGCAATAAATGCTGGCCTAGCTAGTACTGCCCACATCTCATGAATGAAAAAAATATCACCAGCAGTGATTTCTTAGCTTATATCACAAATTACTAAGAATCACAAGGCCTACGTCCTTTAAGTATTTTTAGAATAGTTCTGCATACTAATAGCATGATTCATCAGTCCAGTTAATTCCAAACCAGGAATGTGGGCATTAACAAGCTAAAAAAAAGTGCTGACATGACTGACAACAGACTAAAACATATTATCATTTCCATCTTCAATTACAGGTACTGTAACTTCTCCTCTCATACAGATGCATATCAGCCTTTCTGCCAAACCAGGAACGTGGGCATTAACAAGCTAAAAAAAAAATGCTGACATGACTGACAATAGACTAAAACATATTATCATTTCCATCTTCAATTACAGGTGCTGTAACTTCTCCTCTCATACAGATGCATATCAGCCTTTCTGCCAAACAAAGTATTTTTTGGGGATTTTTTGGCACAATCTTTGTACTTGTCAAGATGAGGGACATCAGAGTTAGGGAATGGAACATTTTGTACCCATTAAATTTATTCTGGTCTGGTGAAATACAGAACAAACATGTCTGACTGACATAGCTTTTATGTTCCATGTTTCAATTAACACTTTATTTGTGAGTCAGTTTTCAGTCAGCCTTCATTTTCTGAATGCTAGTTTTACTAATTTCTTCTTGAATTATTGTATTATTCTTCTCACACAATAAATATAAAACTCAGCTAAAGATATCCACCTCATGTTACTATTCTTTTCTTGTTCTTTGTCACTCACACATTATTTTCTTGAATCGGCAATTGTTAATTTTCACTACCCATTCAACTTAATTCAATGCTAAACCTGCTGCATGTCAATCATGGGTCTCTCCAGTTTTGATACACTTTCTGTTTCTACAACTCCTGTCCACAGTGCATGGATGAACTGACCTTTTCCCTGCTCTGACCTAAGTTTTTATTTTATATTAAGACCTATACATTAACTTCTCTGCTATATATCTTATCTATTAGCCTAGGGAGAGGCAGGAGCAACCTTGTGTGGAGCATAAATGCGGACACAGACTAGTTCGGACAGATACCCTGTTGCTGTGCTGTAGACTCCATATAACTCTGTGGCTTTCTACTGCCAACTATCCATAAATTGGACAGCCGATAGCTGAAAATTGATTAGAGTTTCATCAGGTTGGACCACAACCCATTTTTGGCTACAGCGTAGTTTCTGGGATTTGAAGGCCAGTGACATTGGAAGTGCTTATCTCATTCAAGCAGACACTTCATTTAAATCCTAATTTGGGGATGAAGACATAATTTACATTTCCTGATGTCTGGGCATGCAGAACCTAATTTCTAAAGGATGCCCATGTGAACTGGGAGTCCAGTACTGCTAGGGAATCAGCGGTGGTGTAAACTGATTTAAAGGAATCCAGTAAATATCATGGAAGCTGCAACATTTTGTTCAGAAATAAAACTGGCTGTTTTTTGCTTTTCTATCTTTTGTCATGAATCTTGGTGCTTTGTGTTCATTTTTATTTGTCTCCAGCACCACTACTGGTACCAGGTGCATTCCCTGCTTAAATCACTCCATTATTTCCACAGCAATGTGATATCTTCAACCTGTTCCAATAAATTCGTTATACATGATTCATGTTCATGTCAGTGTCAATGATTGGATATTTTTGCTTTTATTAAGTATGCTTACACTTAAATTGTTTACTGCACAATAGATCTCAATGTTTTTCCTATTGTAACTGCAAAGCTTACAGAGCTATAATCCCTAGTTATATTCCTAGCCAGCATAGTTAAAGGCAGCAAAAGAGCAGACTTTTAACCTGACATTCAGTCAGAAGTGATCCTGAAATCAGGCTCTGAGTTTACTCTTGGCGGGCACACGCAATTGGCAGGCACGCGACCAGTCGGGAAATGGGCTGCCACCCACGATCGGCCCCCAGCCGCGATTTAAAGCCTGTCCAGCGTGAAGGGCGTCTTCCCAAAGGTCAGGAAGGGCCGGGCAGGAGCCTGTTGGTTGCCAAGTCCAATGGCGACCAGGTGGGCAGTTTAAAAACGGCACAGGCAGCTCCTTGAAGGCTGCCAGGGAAGAATATATGTTCAGTGTTCTGAATGCCAAAACCATGTGCCAGATGCGGCTGGAAACACCAGGTGGGAGGGCAGGTCAGGTGGGCACTTGGCTTCCCCCAGTTTTTGGACGAGTGCCTTGAGGTACTCCTGGAGGGGGTGGCTGACAGGAGGGACACCCTCGACCACAGAGATGGAAGGAGGAGGCCACCACACTTGACAAAAAGAGCTTGGGAGAAGGTGGCAGTGCAGGTCAGCAGCCATGATATTGTGCGGAGCGCATGGGTGCTTGGCTGCAAAACATTTAACGACCTGCTGTGCTTGATGAGGGTGAGTACCGTGTTGGCATGGATCAGTGTGATGAAGTGTTAAGGTCTGGCCATTCCCCCCCCGCCCCGTGGAGCTCAGGGGTGTTAGAGTCTGAGTGCCAACTGTCAATGATGCCGGAGCTGGCCAAGGGGTGTGAGCCCTGGCTGTTTGGACTGAGTGCCTTGCGGCTCGAGGGTCATGACTCAGATGTGTCCTGCCAGGTTTTCCTCAGGTGGGGTTGGCCAGGCTGCAGATAGAGAGGGGACTAATCCATGCTCCTCTGTCCTTTCAGGAGAAAACGGCCCACAACAACATTGAGAGGTCACGGACAGGAGACCTCCTAGTCCTAAACAGATTCGAGCAGGATGCCTTGGAGCTGGAGTGAGGCCACGCACATCAGTCAGCCGGTCACGGAGAGGCTGGGGTGTCAGACGAAGGTAAGAGTCCACAGAGCTGAGAGTTTCAGATGATGCAAACATTCTTGTGTAGTCTCATTATTGGTGGGAGCCTCAGAACTGGATTCCCCATTGATCATTGAAAGACCATGATGCAGATCTCCATTGTCTCACCAGGGTGCCTGGCATGCACAGTGACAGTGTGATGACTTAAACTAATGACATGTTGTTGTTCTCCCTTAGGTTCCCCAGCAGGCATGCAATCGCAGTACCCCAAAGAGCCACCCCTGACTCCAGAGGACCGCCAGGCTTCATCTGCACCTGCTTCACACCCCCTCTCTGAACCAGGTACCAGCACAGATACCAGCACCTCAATGGGTGTTAGATCGTCGGCTGGAATGTCGGAGCACAGCAGTGAGGGCACTTCACACTTGCTTGAGGAGCAGGCGGAGGCAGAGAGTGACAAGGGCAGTTGGAGGACTGCTAGAGACCAGGATGATGCTGAGTTGAAGGCAGATGATGAGCCTCTGGAGTCGTCCATTAAGTGGCAGATGCTGGATGTCCAGTGGGATTTGTGGGAGGATCTGGCGGAGATCCATGAGGGTTTGGGTGCCATGGTCTCTGTTGTGGAGGAGTCCACGCAGAGCAGAAGCACTGTGTTGACCCTCATGGCCGAGGGCACATCTTCCTCCATTGAGACAGTGGCAACTCTCATGGAGAGGCAGTTCCAGGGACAGAATGAGGGGTTCTTGCGGTTGCATTTGGACCTGCAAGCCCTTACACAGGCAATGACCTCAGGTGGTCAGTGCTAGTGTGGGAGATGGATGAGGCGCCTGGTATCCCAGGTAGGTGCCCATCCATCAACGGCAAGCAGGGAGGTCCAGAGCAACCTCACGGTGGTGCACGAGCTGCCTGTCATCTCTGTGGGCTCCTCTCAGGGCACTCTGGATGACGGCAGCAGCTCCTCCACCCCTCTACCAGTGACCGTGCCATCTGATGAGGCTGTGCTGACTGGGGAGATGCCATCAATGGCACTGGCCGCTGCCTCCCAGGTGTGGCCAGCACAGGCCAACAAGACCCCAGGGTCAACAGGCTGCCTCCAGTGTCGCTACCAGCGAGCGTTTGGTGGGGGGGGGGCGTTGTGCCAAGACGTAGCACTCGCAGCCGTAAGTTTACGGCACTATGAGCACAAGAGGGACTGGTCACAGGTGATCTTCTGTTCTGCCATGTTTTGTTTATGTTTACTGGTATGGGCATGAAGACCAGAGAAGGTTATGTAAATTGGTTTGGATAGTCAAATTGGTTTGGATAATCAAAATGAGATAAGTTTTGTTTTTGTCCTAATGGCCTGAGTATGCTTCACTTTTTTATTTTCTTGGAGCAGGGTACATCAGTATGTAATGCTGGACATGAGTGGCCCTAAACTTTATTATACAGGCACTAAGTGCACTTTGGGTTTAAGTGAAAGGGTAATTTCAGACATCTGGGATGGAGGCGACAGCCCTGGCATGAGGTGGGAGTGGTTCTTTGGCAGCCTAGCTGAAGAAACATTGGATCAAGGTATCCCTGGTGCCCCTGCCTCCCTGAAAGATACAGAGGTCTGCCTCCACGCCCTCAGCATTCTCCTCACCATGTCCTCTTCTGACTCACTACTGGACTCATCATCTGTGGCCTGTGGAGCTGTGTCAAGATTCTCTTCCTCCAGTGGCTCCCCCCTTGTCAGTGCCAGACTGTGGAGAGGGCAGCATGCAACAACTATCACTGACACCCGCTCTGCCGAGGGGGGCGGGGAGGGGGTATTATAGTGCTCCCCCTGAACGGTCCAGGTATCAGAAGTTCACCTACAGAAGACCTATGGTTCTCTCTATCACTGCCCTTGTGGAGGCGTGACTCCTATTATAAAGCTGCTCTGGCCTCTGTTCCTGGGTGACGGAGAGGCATCATGAACCACCTTTTCAACAATAGCCCTTGTCACCCAGCAGCCATCCATCCAGTTGGGCTGGAGCACTGAAGAGCCTCGGCACCTGGGAGTGTCTGAGGATATAAGCATTAGGGTAGTTGCCAGGATACCGTGCACAGACTTGAAGAATCTGTGTTCTCTGGTCACACACTATCTGGACGTTCATCGAGTGGAATCCCTTCCTGTTGATAAAGACACCTGGCTGACCTGCTGGCACCTTGATGGCCATGTGTGAACTTGATTGCACCCTGGATCTGGGGGAACCCAGCAATCGCTTCAAAGCCTGGCTGGCCTTGTCCAGAAATGAATAAATGAGATTACCTGCCTAAACAGAGCTTCTGTCACCAGCTTGATGCAACTGTGGACAGCTGATTGGGAGACTCCACACAGATCCCCCGCTGACCCCTGGGAAGAGCCGGAGGCATAGAAGCTGAGGGCCACTGTGACCTTCAGAGCCACTGGGGTTTCCATCCACACAGCTCGAGGTGATCTTGGGCCCAATCATCTGAGAAATGGAGGTCACAATCTCCCTGGAGAGCTGGAGCTTCCTGCGGCATTGCACCTCGGACATGTTGAGGTAGCTGTATCGCAGCCTGTAAACCCTGGCAGCAGGATAGCGGCATCTTCTGCAGCCTCTTCTGCCTTGGACTTCCCACTGGTCCTGCAGCCCTTGTGCCTGTGTCTCTCCTCCCACAGGTCGCTCCCCTAGAAGCTGCATTGGGACACCTGGCCCCCTCTCCCTTCTACCCCTCTCTTCCTCCTCCGAGCAGATGCCACCAGCAGAGACCACAATCCCCATTACCAGGGTTACAGAAAGCTGTCTGATACCTGGAAGGGTCCACATGGTTAAAATCCTCTGGGGGCCTAAGAGACACCAATGAGTCCAGAAGGAAAGCCTAGAAATGCTAAGAATGAAGCTCAGAACAGAGATGAAGCTGTTGTGTTCAAATAAGCTATCATCAGCCAACTATCTCCTAAACCCTTCACTACTCACACTAGCAATGCTGCTGACCCATTTTATCCTGCCCTTGGATGAGGTTTTGCAAAATGTGGGTTGACCGCCTACTTGTTTTGCCCGTGCGGCGAGCACAAAATCCTACGGGCAACGTAAAATCGGGTTCAACTGGGTTTTTAATGGTCTTTTGATTGATGCCGGGCGCGACTCCGACACCCGCGCGCAGCTGATGACTTGAAGATTGCACACGTGCGGGATGATGTCGGGACGCTTGTCTAACGTCTTCTTGCGCTATTTTACACACGATCAGGTCGGGCACGCACCCGCCCACAAAGCGTATAATTCTGCCCCAGGCCCCTGATGTGAAGGAACTGAATGCTAACTGCTGCTCCACCCAGAGCCCAAAGATCATTGTTTCAACATGAGATCTGTGAGCTTTCAGACAGCGTCACGTTTTTCACCTAGGCACATGTTCATTGGATGAATTCCATCTTCAACACTTGCATGATCACACAGCAGGATGCCAAAAAATCGCCTTAAGATTTAAATGAACTTTTATTTTTAATAATGATGTCTAAGGTAGCTCGGATTATTTCTTTTCTTTTGCTCTTTATGATTTCTACGTACATCAATTTGTCAATTATTGGCACGGAATCAGTTCAATAGAATGAAATGCTGCCTATTTCCCAGTAAAGTACTTTAATCACAAACTTAGAAGAGCATCCCAACTAAATTTACTTTATAACTTTAGTTGTCCCTGCGGTCTCTTTAAAAGACTGACAGATCAGTGCCAAGTTGTGCTGAATGATGGGCAGTTTTCTGCTACGGAGCTAAAGACCGAACTGGAATGTTCCATACAGCCCTCTTATACCCATCGATGAAAGAGAAACTACAAATCCATCACACTAATCAAATTCAGTTCTCAGAGATATAACATAGTGTTGTAACTCACTGCACCACCCAGTTTCCCTCCTTGGCTCTTTGCATCCATTTCTGTGTAAAATGCTAATCGTAGAGGGTTCTTGAGAAATATATGTGCATTAGCCTCCAAAAGAGAATCAATCCTGGGAAATATCAGAGGCTGAAGCTGCCTCTCTATTTGTTCACAAAGGTTACATTCTGACACCGTAATTTATTAAGGATCCAGCATTATAAAACAGAAAAGAAAGTAACAGGCAAGTGCAGTGGAGTTTATACTCACTTGATAAATAACAGTCAAGGCTGAGAGTTACATTATCCAGTGCAATGATTGCACTTGACTCTTCAGTCCATACAGTGTTCAGCTGAAGCCAGAACCTGTGAAAACAACAATTATCTGTATAAAATCTGTGGTAAAATCTCAGGTTGCATGAAGGTCTTTAAAGGTCACTGCCTCTTTTTTTTAAAAAAAAGAATCACTTGAGGATCACTGCAACGAAAAATGTAAAAGAAAATCAATTCTGCCTCTCAGTTCAGTCCTCTCAGATCAGATATAGAGCAGATAATGATTTGGGAAAAAAAAAAATGATCACATTCCAAAATAAAACAGCAATAAATGGACAAAACAAAGGTGGTTTTATGGTGATACTGGCTTAAAAACCCCCCCAGAAATCATCCAATTAGTGCTAAAAACCAGGTTCTAAAATGCATGACAAATGTTAGTTTATGCTGTAGGATTTTATTTGCTCTGGGTAAACATGAACAGAACATTTTGTTCGGTGTCTTTGCAATATTAATAATCGTTCTGAGAACTCACTACGAGGCATGATAGAAGACAACCTACAGCCTATCATTGTAAATTAAGGGAACTACAAAATGTCTAGTTGGCTAAAAGCACCTAATCCTTTTGCTCGGTGGTCCCAGCTTCATCTACTTGTCCTTTTTCCATATCCTACTTAAATACAATAGCACCTAATGCTTCTCATCCTAATGCTCCACACGGTCCGATTATGGGGCTTTGGGATTCAAGGGAGGTGATGGTATAGTGGTATTGTCGCTGAACTAGTAATCCCAAGATCCAGGGTAATGCTGTGGATCCTGGTTTGAATCCCATCGTGACAGATAGTGGAATTTGAGTTCAATAAAAATCTGGAATTAGAAGTCAATTGTTGAAGGAAAAAGAAACCCCAACTGGTTCACTAATGCCCTTTAGGGAAGAAAATCTGCCATCCTTACCTGGTCTGATGACTACCTACATGTGAGTCCAGACCCACAGCAATGTGGCTGACTTTTTAAATGCCCTCTGAAATGGATTAGCAAGCCACTCAGTTGTATCAAACCACTACAAAGCCTCAAAAAAGGAGTGAAACTGGACAGACCACCCAGCTTCGACTGAGGCACCGGAAACGACAATGGCAAACTCAGCCTTGTCAACCCTGCAACGTCCTCCTTACTAACATGTGGGAGCTAGTGCCAAAATTGGGAGAGCTGTCTCACAGACTAGTGAAGCAACAGCCTGACATAGTCTTCCTCACCGAATCATATATTATAGAAAATGTCCCAGGCATCACCATCATCATCCCTGGGTATGTCCTATCCCACTGGCATGACAGACCCAGCAAAGGTGGTGGCACAGTGGTACACAGTGGGGAGGGAGTTGCGCTGTGAGTCCACAACATTGACTCTGGATCCCATGAAATCCCATGGCATCAGCCCAAACATGGGCAAGGAAACCTCCCTCAGCTGATGAATTAGTGCTCCTCCATGTTGAAGACCACTTGGAAGAAGCATTGAGGCGAAGATTTAGTCTGGATGGGGGACTTCAATATCCATCACCAAGAGTGGCTCGGTAGCATCACGGCTGGCCAAGTCCAAAAGGACATAGCTGCTAGACTGGGTCTGCGGCAGGTGGTGAGGGAACCAACAAGAGGGAAAAACATACTTGACCTTATCCTCACCAACGTGCCTGCCACAGATGCATCTGTCCATCACAGTATCGTAAGAATGACCACCACACTGTCACTGTGGAGACAAAGTCCCGCCTTCACATTGAGGATACCCTCCATCGTGCTGTGTGGCACTACCACCGTGCTAAATGGATAGATTTCGAACAGGTCGAGCAACTCAAGACTGTGCATCCATGAGGCGCTGTGGGCCATAAGCAGCAGCACAATTGTATTCGATCACAATCTGTAACCTCATGGCCTGACATAAGCCCCACTCTACCATCACCATCAAGCCAGGGGATCAACCCCGGTTCAATGAAGAGTGCAGGAGGGCATGCCTAAAATGAGGTGTCAACCTGGTGAAGCTATAACAGAGGACTACTTGCATGAAAACAGCATAAGCAGCAAGTGATAGACAGAGTGAAGCGTTCTCACAACTAACAGATCAGATCTAAGCTCTGCAGTCCTACCACATCCAGTCGCGAATGGTATTGGACAATTAAACAACTCACTGGAGGAGGAGGCTCCACAAATATCCCCATCCTCAATAATGGGGGAGCTCTGCACCTCAGTGCAAAGGATAAGGCTGAAGCATTTGGTACAGTCTTCAGCCAGAAGTGCCAAGTGGATGATCCATCTCAGACTCCTCTGGAGGTCCCCAGCATCACAGTCTTCAGACAACTCGATTCACTCCATGTGATATCAAGAAACGGCTGAAGGAACTGGATAGTGCAAATGCTATGGGCCCTGACAATATTCCGGCAATAGTACTGAAGACTTGTGTTCCAGAACTTGCCGCACTCCTAGCCAAGCAGTTCCAGTTCGGCTACAACACTGACATATATCTGGCTATGTGGAAAATTGCTCAGGTATGTCCTGTACACAAAAGGCAGTACAAGTCCAACCCGGCCAATTACCACCCCATCAGTTTATTCTCAATCATCAGTATAGTAATGGAAGGGGTCATCAACAGTGCTGTGAAGCAGCACTTGCTTAGCAATAACCTGCTCACTGATGCCCAGTTTGGGTTCCACCAGTGCCACTCAGCTCCTGACTTCATTATAGCCTTCATTCAAACATGGACAAAAGAGCTCAACTCCAGAGGTGAGGTGAGAGTGACTGCCCTTGACATCAAGGCCATATTTGACCAAATGTGGCATCAAGGAGCCCGAGCAAAACTGGAGTCAATGGGGACAAGGGGGAAAACTCTCCACTGGTTGGAATCATATCTAGCACACAGGAAAATAGTTCTGGATGTTGGAAGTCAGTCATCTCAGCTCCAGGACATCACTGCAGGAGTTCCTCAGGGTAGTGTCTTCAGCCAAACCATCTTCAGCTGCTTTCTCAATGACCTTCCTTCCATCATAAGTTCAGAAGTGGGGATGTTTGCTGATGATTGCACAATATTCAGCACCATTTGCGACTCCTCAGATACTGAAGCAGTCCATGTCCAAATGTAGCAAAACCTGGACAATATCCAGGCTTGGGCTGACACGTGGCAGGCAATGACCATCTCCAACTAGAGAGAATCTAACCATCACCCCTTGACGTCCAATGATATTACCATCACTGAATCCCCCAATACGTGGGGTTACCATTGAACAGAAACTGAACTGGATTAGTCATATAAATATTGTGACTACAAGAGCAGGTCAGAGGCCAGGAATCCTGTGGCAAGTAACTCACGTCCTGACTCCCCAAAGCCTGTCCACCATCTACAAGGCACAAGTCAGGAGTATGATGGAATACTGTCCGGATGATTGCAGCTCCCACAACACTCAAGAAGGTAGACACCATCCAGGGCAAAGCAGCCCGCTAGATTGGCACCACATCCACAAACATTCACTCCCTCCACCACCAATGCACAGTAGCAGCAGTGTGTACCATCTACAAGATGCAATGAAGAATTCACCGAAGCTCCTTAGACAGCATCTTCCAAACCCATGACCACTACCATCTAGAAGGACAAGGGCAGCAGACAGATGGGAACACCACCACCTGGAAGCTCCCCTCCAAGCCACTCACCATCCTGACTTTGAAATATATTGCCATTTCTTCACTGTCGCTGGGTCAAAATCCTGGAACTCCCTTCCTGACAGCATTGTGGGTGTACTTACACCACATGGATTGCAATGGTTCAAGAAGGCAGCTCACCACCACCTTCTCAAAGGAAACTCGGGATGGGTAATACATGCTGGCCCAGCCAGCGAAGCCCACATCTCATGAATAAATAAAACAAAAGGATAAAAGGTCCATATTGCTTGGTCACTAGCTTGACAATCAATAGGCATTTCCTGGACCATATCCAGAATGGACATAACAAGATTTTATGAATGCTACAGGGGTGATACTGGAATGACTCCAGTATCATTTTTTGGGGATCCTACTAGCAATCTCCAGGAAAGAAGACCATCCAAGGAATTTGAGTGTTCTGGTGCAGATGTGACCCTCCAAATTGCAGCAGCTGTAAAGAAGCAGCCAGAATCCTCTGGGACTGCTGCAAAGACAAATATATATATTCTCTGATGTAGTAGGGATGCATTGTGGTGTTGAGGATGTTTTGGCTGCCATTTCTGGTAGCAGCCAGTTGATGCTGCTGTAGTCCATTAATGCCTTTGGACTATTGACCAGAAACTGAACTGGATGGGCCAGATAAATACTGTGGCTACAAGAGCAGATCAGAGGCTAGGAATCCTGCAGCAAGTAACTCACTTCCTGAGTCCCACAAAACCTGTCCACCATCTACAAGACACAAGTCAGGAGTGTGATGGAATACTCCCCACTTGCCTGGATGAGTGCAGCTCCAACAACATTCAAGAAGCTTGGCACCGTCTAGGATGGAATAGCCCACTTGATTGGCACCACATCCACAAGCATTCACTCCTTCCACCACTGACGCGCAGTAGCAGAAATGTATACCGTCTACAAGACGCACTGCAGGAATTCATTAAGGGTCCTAAGACAGCACCTTCCAAACTGACGACTACTACCATCTGGAAGGACAAGGGCAAGAGACACATGGGAACACCACCACCTGGAAGATCCCCTCCAAGCCACTCACCATCCTGACTTGGAACTATATTGCCATTCCTTCATGATTTTATCGCCGTTAAAATCCTGGGACTCCCACACTAACAGCACTGTGTACCTACTCTGCATGGACTGTAGTGGTTGAAGAAGGCAACACCCTCCACCACCAATGCACATTAGCAGCAGTGTGTACCATCTACAAGATGCAATGCACCACCTTCTCAAGGTCAATTAGGGATGGGCAATAAATGCTGGCCTAGCCAGCGATGCCTACATCCCATGAACAAATTTAAAAAAGCACCAGGGAGTTGCAATGAGAGAAAGAGAAGCTAGGAGAAGCATGAAGGTCAGGCCACAACTTTAATGGGTCTTGAGGGAGCACTTCTCAGAACCTCGGGCTGAATAATAAGCACAGAGATCAGGAGCGTTTCCCGCTTCACAGTGTGTATTATGGAGTGTGATGATGTCGGGCACGTTTATGAAGGCATCACGCTGGTTTCTGATGTTATGGCATGCGGGTGGGACAAAAAGTTGGGACCCACCTGCATTATTTAAATATGAATTTAAAAGGCAATTCAGTTCATTGACTACCCCTCTCACTGCGATAATATTGTCAGAAGACAATAATACTCCTTCAGGGTGAGATTTACAGCAGGTGGGGAATCCGTTTTTTTATGGTAAGTTTGTGTGGGCAGGTCTTAAAATTGCAGCCGAGACCACAGTCTTAGCTTTGCAGTTCAAACCATATTGACTGTAGGGACTGCTCATTTGAGTGGGGAGAGGAACCTTTTGGATATTTTTTATGAGGAGGACTCTCTTTTCATCCAGAGGGCTCTTTTGATGGAATATTTTCTTGTCCATTGCCCAAGGGTGAGGGATGAAAAGTTCTGAGACAGATGGGGATTGATGTCTCAGTTGGAGACACAACCTCCAGTGAGGAGGAGAGAAGGATTAGGAGGAGGGAGAGGAGAAGGGTGAGAGGAAGAAGGGAGCACAGGGAGGCTCAGGATGCTGTGGTTCTTCGGGAAGGGGATAGAGCAGCGCCAGACCCATAGGGTCAGGAGGAACCCAGAAACCCTCAGCGGATGCAGAGGTGGACGTATGCAGCCCCAAGGGTATACAGGCAGAGATTAAGTTACCTGTAACTGACCTCATGAGGTCATTGACTTGGCACTGGGGCCAAGTCCTCCTCACCACATCAATACTGTTGACCTCGTCAACCACCTCCTCCCACACAGTACGAGTGTGCCTGGGTTTCTTCCACCTCCTAGTGCTCAGCATGAGCTGGCCACGTCTATCACGTACTGCACACAGGAGGGCATCAAGGGCGGCTTCACTACATCTGGGGACAGCTTTGCCCCTTCTAGACACTTCTCCCCTTGCTGCGATGGCGCATACATCTATGCATGGAAATACGTAATAAATTTACAGCTCCTCAATACCAAAAGGTGGGAGACTTGCCAAGTCTTCAAATTTCTGCCACTTATGAAGATTGACATAGTTGGCAGAGATTACTTAAGACTTAAATTGACTCACCTGGTCGGACTGGAAAATGCACAAATCTTGACTATGTACATTGGGTGCACTCGATTGATCATCAGATGATCACTTGACACTGTCCCCTGCCGGGAGGCCCTTTAAAGTGCTGGCCGCTTCCTTGTTCTGTGTTACAGCCTGCAGTCTCAGAGACCAGACATCCCGCCCTCCAGCACTCATTGGGTCTGATGACGGTTTGTAACCCATCCTTACTGTTAATTGAAGGCGATTACCATAATATTGGGCAAGCATCGACGACAGGCCTGGAAGTCAGAATGCTGCCGACCTCCGGGTCTGGAACCCGGGGCCGGCATGCAACAGTATTATTCAGCCACTCAGCTTCACTGAGAAGCAATGCTGCAGCTCCAATGCTGCATCAAGGGATAGCACTACATTTGGTTGTCAAGATTACTGTGGCCTATAACGTTTATTCAATGAGTTCCTTTCTGTCTGTTGTACACTGTTATGTCAGGGAGATCTCTGAGGCTCTCTACACTAACATCGTATTTCCAATGAGCCACACAGGACAAGACAGCAGGCTTCCCACAGGCCCAAAGCCCCAAACTGCGTGCATGTGCTCTCCACCATGATCCTGGAATCCGTCTGAATGGACATGGATTCCACTCGTTCAACACCCAACTTGTTTGAAACCCCAGGCTCTGCATCATATGGGTCTGTGCCTGGTGTCCTAGCAACAGACATCATTCATTCATTCATTCAGCACAAGTCCTCTGTGTCATCTGTCACAAAACTATAATAATTTTCAAAATATCATTGTGGTTTATTGTAAAGTAGGTTTATGGGTCTGAGTGTAGATAGTTCTGTCTGTGTGAATTAATTAAATTAGAGTCAGAAGGGCTGCAAGCTTGAAATTATCAAAAGAATTTAGGGGTAAAAGGCAATTGAAATGCTAATGAGTTCATATGTAGGGTGTGAAGGAAATTTGCATTTTTAGATAAGTGAAGTTGTTGTTTGGGTTTCAAAGGGATGGTAGCATATTTACAACTGACAAGATAAATAGGGCAATGTTATTATGTTTATTTTTACCAAAAGCTACTGACCAAATAGGTAGCATGAAAGATTTTTATAGGGCAAGAAATTTCCCGTTGGCGAACAGGGGCGGGGCCCGCTTGCTGACATGTAAAATGACGCAGAATGACATCGGGCGGATCTCCCGACATCATCCCGTGTCATTTGCAGTTTCAGGTAGGCGGGGGCGCAACCAAGTCAGCTGTGCGCCCGCCAAACTATTTAGGCCATTCCAAAAATAATTAAGCTCATTAATGGACCTGTCCGTCCAACCTTAAGGTTGGCAGGCAGGTCGGGAGCACTGGCGGCCACATGAAAAAGCATAAAACCTCATCCACAGGTGGGGTAAGGTTTCATTGCTGAATCAAAAAATTAAGAGACACTTTTAATTAACATTAAATCCATGTCCCAACTCATGTGACATTGTCACATGAGGGGACATGGATGGTGAATGAAATTTTCACTGTAGTAACATTTTTACTTTGGGAACCGATCTCCCTGAGGCAGCACTTAGTCTCAGGGAGATTGGAGCGCTTTTTTGTGCTCATGCTGATTTTAGGAATCCCCCCCCCCCCCACCACCACGCACAGGAAGTGCGTAAGGCTTCCCTGCAGACATCATGCTGGGCGGGCCTTAGTTGGCCCACCCACTAAAGATGGCAGTGCCCTCCCCCACCAATCGGGGGCACCGATTGGAGGTCTGCCTGCCCATGCCCGCCCCCGCACTTCTGCCCGATGGGGGGAAAATTTTGCCCATAGTATGGGAAAAATAAAATTCCAAAGACAAAGAACAATGGAATTTATAAACTAAAGAGAGAGACACATATATAAAGCAGGAAGGAAGGTGATGTTGGGAAGCCATATAAGAACTAAAAGGAGTATGTAAAACAGCCTTCTGGAAGCCTCCAGCCATGTTTGCAAAAGTCTGCTGTGTCCAGTAACTAAAGGCAGAGAAAAGCCTTTAGAATTCGAGTGGGTGCTGTGGTAAATTTGCTGGCTTGCTATTCAAATTTAAAATCTATTTTGGACTGTTGCTTTACAGGGGGTATTTAGTTGGGAGTCAGTTTAATTAGGAATTTTGGAATTTGTTATAATATTAAGTAACTGTAATCTTATGTATGTGCTTGAAAACTTTTCTTTTGTTAATAAGTATTTTAATTTAGTTTTTAAAATCTCTAAAGGTGTTAGTGGACTCATTACTTCTGAATTCAATGCCCAAATCTTCTCATAATAAATATAAATTGCAAAACCATTGTGATAGCGTGGCCAGATTTCCCTTGTGGATTTTGTCCACCTGGCACACATCATCTGCCATGTCATAATACATATTTATATTCCAATCAGGCTGTTATCATAGGCTGGCCACTGGGAAATAAAGGATGCCCTTCAGGCATCACCAATAACGCCTATCAGTAAGCCAAGTGCAGTCACAGAGCTAGTCTACAACAGCAGCCATGTTGCCACTAGAAACATCATCAAGCAGGCAGTCAGCATACGAAGCAACACTTCCATTGCTTGGATCATTTAGGAGGAGCTTTACAATGTATTTCCAGATTTTTGGTCATGTGCTGCATTTTGAATTATTTGAATTGTGTAAAATATTTAACAGAAATAATTAGGAATTACCTATGTAAAACCCCTGCTGTACTTATTTACATACCCTAGTGCTCCAGTAGCTGCAGCACAGAAGTTGGAACGTTTCTGAGCTTCCATTGAGGATATTTCAGGTGGCTATACTGGGTGATCTTGAAAACCTTTGGGCCTTGAGGGCCCAGCTAAAGACTGCGGCCCCTTGGGCTGGGACAGCCTTCTTTCTGAATTGTTGTCATGTCCTGAAAGCTAAGCTCCTTGCAAACATAGGCAGAATTTTAAGTTCGGTGTGCAGGCGCACGCCTGACATGCCCAAGCATAACATGACGTGTGATATTTTGTTCGGCAGGTACGTGCTGGAGTTGGCTGCATAACCACCAATAATTAAAAGGCTTATTAAGGCCACTAACATGCTAATTAAAATCAAATTAATGCCGCCCGTCCAACCTTACAGTTGGCGGGCAGGCAAAAAAGCCAAGTGGCCTTTACATTTTTTAGGAAACCTCATCCACTAGCAGGATGAGGTTTCCTAAAGCAAATAAACATTAACTAAAAACTTTATTTTTGAATTAAAAATATGACCCAGCTCATGTGCCAGGCCCGCTCTCCCTCCTCCCCCGGCCCGCACAAGCAGCGCTCAGCACTGCCGTTGGCGATCCACGCAGGGCTGGCCTTAATTGGCCCGCCCTGCGCGAAAACGTGGAGCGGAGCTGATCACAGGCGGCGGTCGGCTTCCCGGCCGTCCCTGCCTGTTCCCGCTGAGCCCGCCTGACGAGGGAAAATTTCTGGCCCATGTCAACAGGCACATGCAGTGCACATCCCATCCCCTTCCCACCCATTTTCAGCCGCAATCACATATCTCGGGAAATTTATTTTATTTTAGGTTTGTTGAAACATGATCATGGATGGTATATACCGCACAGAAGCATGCCATTCAGTCCAACTTATGTTGGTTTTTATTTGCCCTATGAATCTGCTCCCATTCCATTGTCCACAACTCAGCCTTTCAGTATATCTTTCTACTGCTTTTTCCCCTCATGTGCTCATCCAGTGTCATTTTCAAAGCATCTTAGCTATTTGCCTCAACCATTTCCTGCAGCATTCCAATTTCTGACCATTCTCTGAGCAAAGAACTTTCTCTTAATTTGCTTTTGGATTTATTGGTTGTCTATCTTGTATTTATGACCCCTTATTTTGGATTTTTCCACAAATGGAAACATTCTCTCCACCTCTCCCCTGTCCAACCCATTCATAATTTTAAAGACTTCCATCAGGTCACCTCCAAGTCCCTTTTCTCAAGATTAATGCAGCTCCCTGTTCAATCTTTCCCGAAAGCTGTAATCTTTCAGTAACTCTTTTGTTTGAACTTTTTGCAGCGCATGTCCTTTTTATAGCACGAAGACCAGAATTATGCAGTTTACTCTAAGTGCAGCCTGACCAGAGTCCTATACCGTTTAACATAACTTCAGTACTTGGAATTCTGTAAGTCTAGAAATAAATCCCAGTGCTCTGTTAGCATTTCAATGTTTTGCCTAGCTGGGATGCTGCATTTAATAATTTATTCGCTTATATCCCTAGATCCCTTTGCTCTTCTACTGCACTCAGTTCTTATTTTCCAAGCTGTAGGTGGTGTTTCTATTTTTCCTACCGAAGTGCATCACCTCATATTTATCTATGATAAAGTTCATTTGCCACTTAACATGCACTTTGGTAGTTTTCTAATGTCTTCTTATATTATATTGCATTCTTCCTCTGTGTTAGCTGTACTCCCAATTTAACATCTTTTTTCTTATTTATTCACGGGATGTGGGCTTCGCTGGCTGGGCCAGCATTTATTGCTCATCCCTAGTTGCATCTTCTGGTACTGAGTTACTTGTTCCAATGTCCATGGCATTTGTGTTTACTTAGCAGGGCCAGGAAGGGAAAGCATGGGCCTGAATTTTGCGCTCGTCGGGCGCATGCGATTGGCGGACCCAGAAGCGGACGCAAAACGGTCCCCCGACTGCGTTTAGCCCCTGATCTCAATTTCACACTGGCTGGCCAGCGTGAATCTCGCCCTGAGAAAGGTTCAGCACTGCCGGGGGGGATGGGAAGAGGGCGGGCACCGACGTCACTGCGGGTGCTGGTGAGTGTGGTGAACGCTTCCACTGAGCCCCCTGAAGGCAGACAGCTGCAGACTTCCACTGAATAAATGAAACAACAAAAATGCTGCAAAATATGTCCATGCAGCACAATCAAGCACCTGAAGCATACCTCGTGGAAATGCTGTCCCCAGCCATTTCTTTTTATTTCATATTCTGACGGAGATTTCATCCCGCCCTCAAAAATGTAAAGGCCACCTGGCTGATTGTCCCATCCGCCAACTGTAAGGTTCGATGGGCTACGAAAAATCACTTACAGTTGGGCCATTGATGAGCTTAATTGTCAGAGGGCGCTCTTCCTGCTGCTGTGCATGCCCGCAGATTGGAATATCGTGTGAGTGCGCGATGACATCGGGATGCTCGACTGACGTCATCTCACGCGATTTTACGCTCATTCCGGCTGGGCATGCATCCGCCCGCAGGACGTAAAATTCTGGCCATGGGCTCTGGTGCTTCGCCTGTTTCCAGGCCCCTTATCTCTCCAGCCCCCCCCCCATTTAACCCTTCCCCTCACATCCTTCAGGTGCACAGCATTGGAAGCCATTGTCCCAGTGGGATCGAATGGTTTTATATAACAGTTTCTTGCCTCTTGCTCTCTATGGGTGGGATTTTCCGGCCCTGCCCGCTGCCGGGATTGTCCGGGCCTGCCGAAAGTCAATGAGGTTTGGGTAGCTCACCACATTCCCCATGGCGGATCCGGCCATAGCAGGTCTGTAAAATCCCGGCCTATGTTTCTATTTATAAAGCCCATCGAAAGCTAAGGTTTCAGTATGATGCACTTTACAACCATGGCTTTGTAAGACAATTACACACAACCTGGTTGTTCATATTGTGCAACCAGCTTTGCTTCTTTGAGGCTGGCCCTATGCAACATCTGGACAGCAACATCCAAAAGACTTGAATCTCATAAGCACCACAAACAACAATCACATGTACAGATGAGCGTTAAGAAGCTATTAATGTATATAATGTTATTGGAAATTATTTTGTTTTAAAACAGAGGTTTATTCTGTGGGTGTGTCTGTGTGTGTGTGCTAATTGGATTAAAACAAGCTAGTCTGAGTGCTTTGATGTATAGTAGTTCTGAGATGTAAACACAGAGGTAGAGGGCATTTGCATTTTGTTGAATAGACCATTCAAAGACTGGGGGTGAAATCTTGCACCTAGCTAGGAGACACCAATCAATGCTTATATTACTAATAAAATTGGTACTATGAAAGGGGTTTTATTGTTAGAAGAGGTGGAGCTCAAAGGACCTGATGGTACAATGAGAATTTACATTCAAAGAGATGTGCTGAGTATAACAGAAAGCAGTTTTGTGTGTGCAGGGCAAAGGCATGTAACATCAAAGCAGCTGTAAGCCTACATCTGTCTACAAAAGAACCAAAGTGAAAGGAACCTCATTTTGACTTTGTAAGGTGAAAATGTTTTACCCAGCAACTGCTTAAAGTCTGTTGTTGCCTTAGTGGAGATTAGTTTGGGAATTTGTTAAAAAGTTATGATGGCAGTAATTTGTAGCCATGGGCAGAATTTTGCCCTAGGTTGGCGGGCAGGCCCTCCCGGCTTGGCGGCTGGCGGGCAGCCAAACTCCGCCAGAGAAGCGGGCCCCACCGCCATTTTAAGCGGGCTGCCCAAAGGAGCTATGCACTCCCTGTGTGGGGGCGGGGGGGGAGGTATTCCCCAACTGCTAAAGTGCGCTCTTTCACGCGTGCATGCAAAAGAGTGCGCTGCTCCCCGAGACTAAGTGCTGTCTCAGGGAGATCACTGACAGTGCTTCAAAGTGTCAAAATAGAAAAATAAAAATAATATTAACATGTCCCCCTCATGTGACAATGTCACCCAAGATGGGACATGTTAACAAATCTCACATAAAGTTTATTTAAGATTTTTAAAACGGACATGAAACCTTAGCCCGCCAGCGGATGAGGTTTCATGTTTTATCAGAAGCCCGCTGGGGCTCTTGGCCTGCCCGCCAGCCTTAAGGTTGGATGGGCAGGACCTTTAATTACCTTAATTATCCTGTCAATGGTCTCAATTGGCCATTGACAGGTCGGTGGGCGGACAGCGAAATCAGCTGTCTGCCCGCCTTCCTGAATATTTAAATGGGGCGGGATGACGTCGGGGGTTCCTCCTGACATCATCCGCGTCATTTTCCCATTGGCGAGTGGGCCCTGCCCCCAAATCACTGATCGGAAAATTCAAGCCTGTGTGTATATGTTTACCTTGTGTAAATTAATAAATGTCTCATGTAGTTTGATATAAAAACCTCTTGAGAACGGATGGTCTGATTCCTGAATTTAGAGCTGCAACTCAAAACATACCAATTCAAAATATAGGTTATGACAGTTGTTTAAAGTTTCCCTTTACGATTTTAAATAAGTCTTTACCAACTGCTGTGTCATAACAACAAGTATATCTTGAACAAACAGTGACATATTCTATTGGCGCAGGACTCCTGGTTTCACTTCCAAGTTTAAAAATAGCTAAACCTTCCAATAAATTAGCACCGACCAATTCACCTACAATGAAGTACCATTTCTATCCACTCAAGTGGGCTTTGTGAACAGAAAATTTACATTTTGCATTGAGTGATAAATATTTTCTCATTTAAACTGCAACTAACAACACTTACAATACCTAGCATATGGCATATAATAGGAGAGCAACGTACTGCAGATACTGGGAATCTGAAATATAAACAGACAATGTTGGAAATACTCAGCAGGCCAGGCAGCATCTGTGGAGAGAGAAACAGAGTCAACACTTCAGGTCCACAACCTGCACTAGTTCTGATGAAGGGTCACTAGCCTCTGTTTCTCTCTGCACAGGTGCCACCAGACCTGCTGAGCATTTCCAACAGTTCCCGTTTCTGTTGGAGCAAAAATAACCCATTTTGCTGGCCCTCCAAAAAGCAATCTGGCTTCTTGTCAGCCTCTCATTCAGAAAGAAACCCAGCAGCAGCTGCCAGTGATCTGGTTGGGCACAACACTAAACATGAATTTCAAAAAAAAAAATTAAGGTATGGAGAAACATTAACAACTTGCTGAGCAAAAAAAAATCAATGTCAAAGCAATAAATTGATAATTTAAAAGATTAATTAATAAAAAATACTATTAACAAGTGCCAAACAGCAGAGATAACTAACATAACATTTTTTCTTATTTTTGCTTAAGAAACTGATCTAGAGAGAGATAGACTAGGCTGCAAATCCTTGTCATTAGGGAAGGGGGCAGGGTACAAGAGCTGAGATAAGGAGTTGGATTTAACTAACACTGACATTGCATTCACCTCTGGTGGCGCACATTCTGAGCTGGCCTTGGTGGAATTCATATGAAAGGGGAATGAGAAGAGGGTCACCTTTCAGTCTGGGTTTTCCTTTTTTCTTTTCTGGGTAGGATAGGTTTTTAGGGAGACAGGAAGCGGAGAAGGAGGAGAGTCTGTGTGTGTGTGTGTGTGTGTCCAGCTCACTCCCAGTTTCAAGGTTCACACACTCTCACCTTCACACACACACACACACACACACTCACACTCAAACATATTCTCACACACTCTTTCACACACACTCTCACACACACCCTCTCACACCTCCATTTTTCGGAGTAGATCCTCAGTTCCTGTGGCCCCTGACAGAGTTGTCAGTAACTGCAGCTTTCCTCTTTTTTTCTGGTCTGTCAATTAAACATGATATTAACTTGTCTGCTTGGTATCATTAATCTGTATTTTGAATTGAGCATCAAACTGATTTCCTCTTGAACTTTTCACTGGGGTGTGGATTGGGTGGAGCGGGGGAGGAAGGTAATGCAATCTCACGCTGAAGACTAGCACCCATCTAACCAATGATGTCTATCTCCATAAACCTTGCCTTCCTGGTCATCTGAGGGATAAATTGGTGATTTTCCAATCAGCATGGCTGCATCACTCCCTATCTGTGTGAAGTAGCGTATTCATATTTTCTTAACTGAATCCGGGGATACACAACCCGAAACTCATCCACACCAACTGAGGCCACAGAGCATGCTCTGGGACATGCACATGCTTCAGCTCCTATAGCCTGTGTTAATCTTTTTGGTGTTTACCAGCAACCTCCTTACTCGGACTTTGTGGCTCCAGGGGCAGTTGCTCTTCAAACAAATTTCACATGAAAACTAGGCATGACCCAGGGATTCAGTGGATGGGGTTGGAAATTGGGGAGGTCGGGGGAGAGAGTGGACAGTATGGAGCATTCACACTATCGCAGTAGGCAGGCAATGGGATTGGGAAGGGCTCGGCCCAGGGCCACACACCATCGAGTGAGAGGAGGCCAGGAAGGGGACACTCTGTGGGTAGAGGTGAGGCAATTAGGTGCTTTGCTTTACCTTATCTTGTGCTCCATGAACATCTGAAGTGAAGAAAGCACCAACAGAACAGTCCTCACATGATTCCCACCATGACATAAGAAAGGAGGGACTGGGGAATCTGGCGTGTCGCACTCAGGTAATGATTGCTGTTGTTCAGAACAACAGCAGTCATTGGCCAAGTAGCCTGTCATTTAGGATTGTGTACAAGCTGGATTGGCTGCTTTGGACACTGAGTATCCTGATTGACAGGCTACTTGGCCAATGAGCCTGGGCCCCACTAGAGGCACAGGCCCTAGTGATGAGCACCGTCTGCACCCCCATCTCATGGGCCCTGATAATTCGTCAACAAGGTACGTTATTGCATTTGAACATTCATATGTGGTACAATTAAGAAGTGCAATGCTACAACTATCCATCATAACTACATCCTTAATTGTTGATCTCAGCTGTCTCACTGAGGAAAGACACCAAGCCAAGACCATTTCCCGAAAGGACAGTGAAAATTAGAAGGACAGATATCTTTGTACTATTCTCATACACTGCTTAGTGGTTGGTTTCACAGATGGATATTCAGGATTAAATTCGCATTCATCCTCATAACTCTCTTGCCAAAGATGATGGGGTGAATTCAGTGGAGCCCAGTAGAGTGGGGCATGATAGTTGGGTGGGGGGTGGGTGGGGGGGTGCAGGTAGGGGAAGACAGGAGAATTGGGCGTGAGTACCCTCATCAGAATCCCAGCATTAGAAAAACTGTTTCCAATTAAGTTGGGGACAGGAAGGGCCTGACACAGGAATCCAGCCTGCTCGCTCATTAATGAGCCACTTGATACCTGAACCCATTGGAATTTAGTGGTGGATCAGGGATTCAATGGGACTCACATGGCTCTTTAATGCCTCCTGAAGGCCACCCAGCAAACCCTGTCAGTTTTGCCTGTGGCGTTCTGGGAGCTGGGCTCAGGGAGGGCCTTCCCTCATTGACAGGCACTCAGTGCCTGATAGAGGGACCCAGCATGAGGAAGGGGGGTTCCACTGAAAGCCATCCCCCTGCCCTTGCCTCAAGCACCCCCTGCCCCCTCTTCTCTGGGGACCCCCTCCCATTGACTCCCACCGCACCCTCATTTACCTTTGTCCAGGGACCCAGTGGTGATACTCGGGCTGGGTCTTGTAATATGGCCAGCAGCAACCACCACTCCTGGTGGCACAGTCGGCAATGGAGAGTTGCTGACCTCTGATTGGCTGGCAGCTGAAACCCCAATCATAGCCTGATGCTGGCCAATTAAGTGCCTGAGGGGACCTGAATCATGTTGGATCTCTCCCATGGAAATGACACGTGTTTCCCATTGGTTCTCCAGCTGGTATGTTGCCCCCTCCACCCCTTGCTAGAAGTAAATCCTGGCTGATGTCAAGAGGAAAAGTAACTTACATTAACCAGGTGTCTTGCCCTGACAGAGCTAAGAAAAAGAAGTGTTGATCAGCAGAAGCTCACAAGAAGGTCAAGAGCGCTGAGCCATAACACCCTTCAAGCTGGAACCCATAAGTCATTCACTGAGCAGTTTGAGCGTTGCCTTATTTACATCTTTATGCATAAGCCAGCTGTACAGTTTGATCATTAGACTCAATTAATTTTTCTTTAATGTGATATTCACCTTCTGAATTACAGAATGGCTTTTTTAGTACTGACTGTAAGTACTGGAGGTCAGTCAAGAACTGTTTGCACCAACAGATGTAGCACACAATATGTTCAATTTATGGTTTTGCAAACTGGATGAACATTTTGTTTGCAGTATTTGTTGGCATAGGATAGAAGGCAAATGTCTTTTAATGTTGTGCATGAGGTCACCACATAGACATCTTATACCAATGCTGTTTTGGATATCCTGGCCTCTTCTGCATTGTCCTCAGTTTTTAATTTAAAGGAAGTGTCTTCAAGGTTTGAATAACAAACTTTCAGCCTACAGAGTGTGTACCTACCAAATACTTTCATATTCTACACAACCAGAACTACAAAAAACTGTATTGTTGACTTTGATATGTGTTCTTTGCAATGCTTATAACAAGACAGCTCTAAGAATCATACAAGGTACAAGAAGGACATTTTGTGCTCCCATATGCCAGCTGTTTAAATACATGCAAGATGAAAGGAAGCTGTGAGATTATTTCCATTGGCTGGGGAATCTAAAACGTGGGGGCATGCTTTCAGGATAAAGAGCCGATTATTTAGGTCTCAGATGAGGAGAAATTTCTTCATTCAAGGGGTTGTGAATTTTTGGGAATTCTCTAACCCAGAGGGTTGTGGATGTTCCATTGCTGAATATATTTAAGGCTGGGATAGACAGATTTCTGGTCTCTCAGGGAACTAGGGGATATGGGAGTGTGCAGGAAAATAGGGTTGAAACAAAAGGTCCTCCATGATTATACTGAATGGTGGAGCAGACTCAGTGGGCTGTGTGATCTACTCCTGCTCCTATTTCTTATGTTCTAATGAAGTGAAAGACTAAAGTTAGAGGCTGTTTGGGTTTTTAAATGCAACAGTATTATGTGTCCTATCTGGCTTTCTGTAGTCACGTGACATATGCCATGAGGGAAGCTCTGTAAGCTGCCATCTTACGATCAGTTTAATAATGACCTCTCATTGAGAAGACACTGAGAAAGCACTGCTGTCTTGGAACTCAAAATATGGTGTTAGGAGTGCAGTGTGATGCCAGCAAGACAAGTCTTGGAGCACCGCTAATGCAGCAAGGACAACCAGTCACATCTGAATCCAGGGCACTAATGCAAAGTGAACGATACTACACTCAGATCGAGAAAGACTGTCTAGCTAATGTTTACGCTCATGAGCATTTCCATCAATACCTGCTTGGGAGAGCAAGGTAACAGTGGAGTCCGACCACAAACCACTTTAAAGCATTTTTCTCAAACTGCTACCTTCTGTTCCAAAGCATCCACTAAGAATATTACTTCGTTTGCAGAGATATCATCTGGATGTGACAAACAAAGCATGGGGGACAGCTGCATATCACTGACATGTTGTCGAGAGCAGCACTCCCCATGAAGGAAGTTGAGGATGCTACAACAGGATGTGAAATCTTCTAGGTTCAACGTGAAGCAGCAGCCAGCCATGATCTGGAAGTCATCAACTCAGCAGAGACATTAAATCTAACAGACAAGTGCCTTGCTCAAATCAAACGAACTACCCAACAAGAAGCAACTCTCCAAATATAGCATAAAGGACACAACTGTGGTCACAAGAGCATATTGGGCATACCGAGATGAACTGACAACTCAAGATGGCTTGTACAAAGGAAATAAGATGAGAGGAGAGATGCTGAAGTGCATCCATGCAAGCCATCAAGGAATTGAATCAAGTCTGAGAAGGGAAAGAGAAGCAGTCTATTGGCCTGACATGAGTAATGAAATTAACAAGTACCAAGCTAAACAAGCTAGAGAGCCATTGATGACGCATGACATTCCAGACAGACCATAGATGAAGCTGGGAGTAGACCTCTTCACTAGAGCAGGAACTGATTATCTTGTCACTATAGGATACTATTCTGACTACTGGAAGTTAGATCAGCTAACTTCGATGACAACAGGAGAAATTGTAGAATGCCTGAAAGCACACTTCAGTCGATACGGCATTCCAGACATTGCGATGAGTGACAATGGCCCTCAGTTCATGAGTGAAGCATTCAGCTGCTTCACAAAGGATTAGGAAATTCAACACTACACATCACCTCCGCACTATCCCCAGTCGAATGGAAAGACTGAGGCAGCAGTGAAAATCGCCAAAGGAATCATCAAGAAGTCGAGCAAATCTAGCACAGATGTACACAAGACAATCCTTGAGTAGAGAAACACACCAGCTGAAGGCATGGACAGTAGTCCAGTCCAAAGACTAATCTCATGCCAGACCCAAACTACTCATCCAATCACAAAAATGCGACTGAATCCAGGCGCAGGATTTTCGGGTCGCTGGGAGGGCGTGGTGGGTGGGCCAGTGAGCGGCCGAGAAATGACCTGTGATCGGCCCCCGACCACAATTTCACACTGGCTGACCAATTAATGGCCAACCAGTGTGAAAGGTGGGCTGAGAAGCTGCCAGGATGGGGGCGGGAGGAGGGCAAGCGCTGAAGTCTGTATAGGCATGGGGGGGCCGCGCACTGAAAGCTCCCTGGAGGCAGAGAGCTGCCTCAGGGAGCTAGAGTAATTTAAACCAATGAATAAAATGTTTCAGATTTGGGAAAAAAATGTCTGCACAGCGAACCTTAACTTGTAGATTTGAAAAATTCTGCCCCAAACTTTGAATTTTTAAAAATTTAACTACAGAAACCTCATCCCGCCTATGGATGAGGTTTCCTCAAAAATCCAAAGGCTGCCTGGCCGATTTGCCTGTCTACCAACCGTAACATTGGACAGGCAGCACAAAATACAGTAAAAATTTGATTACTGGCCTTAATTGGCCTCTTAATTGCCGATGGGCGTGCTGCTGACTCTCGCAAGCGCCCGCTGAGTGAAATATCGCGACAATGCGCGATGACGTTGGGACACTTGCACGACGTCAGTGTGCGCTATTTCACGCCGAGCTAAAAATCCTGTCCCAGAAGTAGTGACAGGCGTGAGTGAAAAAATCGAGCTGAAACAGCAGAAAGCCAAATTTCATTTTACAGGACTGCCAAACCACTGCCAGAACTGAGCACTGGAGCATCAGCCAGGGTACAAACCTTCAATGCTCTCAATAGGAGTCAGCCCACGTGGAAACTTGGGACATACAAGGAGAACTCATCACCTCAATCGTACACGATGTAAGTGAATGACCAAATATACCGGCGCAACTGCAGGCATATATGCAAAGCTAGTGAAGCTGTTCCTTCACAACAATCGGCCAGTCAGGGAGAAGGGATCTCACCGCCTGTACTGAGAACAGAACTACCATCAATCCCAAGGGTCCATGGATCCCCAACAACGGCAATAGAACAAGTGCCATGGGAATGAACTCTCCGGAGAAGAAACACCAGCCAGATGAACAGCCAAGGACAACATAATGCACATGTGCCATTATGAGACCTGCATGTTTTAAAGACTGTGCAGGGGCAGAGACTGACTAGTAGAACAAACAGTTGTTAATGCTGAGAACAATGGGTGAATGGTGGGTAACTCAAAGTTACACATGATCGTGCATGCAAATATGTGTTCTGTTTGTTAGGACAAGGGGGATGTTTGGATCTTTTGTTCATTATAGAAAGGGGGATGTTTGGGTTTTGAAATGCAGCAGTACTACATGTCCTATCTGGCTTGCCGTAGTCATGTGACCTCTACTATGAGGGAAGCTCTGTAAGCTGCCAGCTAACAATCAGTTCAATAAAGACTTCTCACTGAAAAGACATTGAGAAAGCACGGCTGTCTTGGAACTCGAAACAGAGGCTGAGTCTAAGTCTTGGTCCACCTCTGTCTTTCATTCAAATGGATACGGGCATCTTAACTTGCTTCATCTGGTATTTTGCAGCATCAGCACTTTGGCATTGCTCTGGTCAGTCACCAGGAGCTGAATTTTCATTTTGGTGTTTTGACCCCAATGTCAGGATCAAATCTGGAACCCGACCTTGCACCAGGTCAGAAATAGACACCCGATACGATTTTCAAAGGTCCAATTAAGGAGTCTGTAAAACCCTTCCATAGGGTAGCTCACAGCTCCAGACAAATGCCAGGCTTCGGATACTCGTAAGGGGGCCCGCAGGCTGACTGGAAAATTCCAGTTGGCCTCTAACCGTTAGCCGTAATAGGCCTTTTAATGATGTTAACAAGCTCCTGGCTCCTTTCTGTCATCCTGCCCGACCCGCCTCCTTAAAAATGGCCCGGGCACAGTAGTATGCCAGAAAACTGGCACACTAGCTGGCACCGTGAAATTCCAGCCCTCCCAGTTCCGTGTTCACCTCTGAAGGGGTTCCTAATCCAGCTTCAGGTGTGCTTTATCAATCTTAAAGCTAAAACTAAATTTAGGGACGACTTTTGTTTGGCCATTTTCTTTGCCGATTAGATTGTTGCACTTATTTATTCTTGTGTTTTTCATATTTTGTTTCTCTTTTATTTCTTGTTTCTTTTTATCTTCTGCCCCAACCTCCCTTTTGACTTTCTTCATTACTTACTATTTAAGGGTGCTATTTAGGGGTGAAGAGGGATCAAATGTGTGGCAACTGGTAGACTGCAGAGTCCTGGGGCGGAAATTAATGTCCCTTTATGTAAGTCTGGCCACCCGGTTGGAGAACTGGTGGGAAACCTGCGTCTCTTCCGAAGGGGAGGCCCGACCGATTTACCTGGCCAGCGTTGGGCCTTCCCCAAACTTAAGACCCTGGCGGTGGAAATCCCACCTGCTGGGAGCTGCCAGCCAATCAGAGGCCGACAACTCAGCATTGCCGGCAGCGCCACCAGGAGCAGTGGCTGCTGCAGGGACTTCACCAAAAATCCCTGGAATTAGATGACTGGTGGTGGGATGGGGATTGCAGGATGAGGGTCGTAGTGGTTGGAGGCAAGGGCAGCTCCCCCCCTTCCTAATGCTGGGTTCCTCGGTCGAGCACAGTGTGCCACTGGCAAAATGGATAGGGTTTGCTGGGTGGCCCTTGACAGGCACAGGAAAGCCATGTCACTCCCATTTAATCCCTAAGCTATCACTAAATTGCAGTGGGCTCAGGACCGCTGCGAGAGGATTAGTTTCCCGTGTCGGGCCCTTCCTGCCTCTGACTTAATCGCAGGAGGTTTTCCCGCCACTGGGAGACTCACACATGGCCTCTCGCATGATTAACTGGGCCCAGCTGCCATGTTTACCACCCCGACGGGCTGGGTCAAATTCCACTGTCATATGAGATGACACTACTCAGGCTGAAAGTGGACTCCTCCATAGAACAATGCAAACTTGCATTTACATAGTGCCTTTCATGTAGTAAAACATCCCAGGGCACGTCATAGGAGCCTGAGTAAACAGAATTTGATTCTGGGTCACATAATGACAGGTGGCCAAAAGCTTGGTCAACAAGGTAGGTTTTAAGAAATGTATTAAAGGAGCAGAGAGAGGTAGAGTGATGGAAAGGTTTAGTTCCAGAGTTTAAGGTCTAGCCAGCTGAAGGCAAGGTCACCAAGGGTGGTGTGATAAAACTGAGAATGTGCAGGTGGGCAGATTTGGAGGAGCACAGAGATCTTGGATGACTGTAGGGAGGCTAGCAGCTTTCTTCCCTATGCTGGTCCACTTAGCTCATACCTCAGAGCTGGGAGAGGATCTCATCCTCCAGTGAGCTGCCTCTTGGTCTGCCCCTGTCACCAGTAACTGCTTCTCTGCATTAATGTGCAATGGTAGGTGCATATTTTATGTTTGCTATCCCTTTCCAAAACCTCCCAACTACTTCAAATTCCACCTTTGAATTTGTCCTTTGAATAGCTAAGTTGAGGTCACATCATGTGGGTACATTGGTGTGTACTGGAGAAGCGAAACCCAGAAGCAAAATGATAATTAAGTATTTGTGTTGAAACGAGACACTCTGATATGTCAAAACCTCTTCCAGGTTTCCTGCCTACAATTGTCTGCCACTGCCTCACCCTCCACTCAAAATCTACCTCTGTGTTATCAAGGCCCAAAGCTTGCCCGATCCAGAATTACAATCAAGGTCCTAGAAACTACTCCAAAATAAAGAGCTGTTCGTGCAACACTTATCAGTGATCCAGACAAATAAAAAGACCTCATGCAGTCCCGGGCATTGCTTCCCATGTATTGATACAGGCCCAGTTTCCACTGTTTGTAATCTCACATTTGTACAAATCAATCATAACCCTGGTAAAAACGTTTTAATGTCACAGCGATCCCATAGCGCGACTAAGAGGGGAATCGTCCAAGAATTGCACTAAGCATGGTAGCGGGCATGAAGAACAACGTTGCAGGTTTATGTGCCACACATTCCACTTCTGGGGTCGTCCCGCCTCATTAATAATGCATTCACGGGAAACACGCCGGATCGCTGCTCAGATTTGCACGCCACGCAGTCACCCCAGCACTTCCTTGTTCCGGGCGTCATATTTAATGTACACCAGAGCACAGCCTTCTTCATGTCTACAGACCAAGACTGCTCCAGGTGACAGATGGTCCCGAAAGCAAAGATGACAGCAGCCCCCAGACTTAGTGATGCCTCTCTGGGGCACCTGCTGGTTACAGTGGAATGTTGCTGCCATGTTCTCTACCTGCGCTCTAGCCGCAGGAGGTCCACCAGAGTTACCAATCTGGCCTGGGATGCAGAGGCAGTGGTGGTCAGCACCAATGGAGCATAGAAGAGGTCAGCCATCAAGTGCAGGAAGAGGATGAATGATCTCATTCTTTCTGCCAGGGTAAATCAACCACCTCATCACACTCAACTCACACTCCCAAACCCATCACCATCCACAGGGATCTCACGCCTCAAGGGATAACACTAACTCTCACACACACCCTCACATCTCCATCAGGCTCATGCCCTCTGAAGCTTGCGTCCTCATCCCATCCATGGCTCCGCTCATCACACAAACATTCCACACATCCTTATCATCTGCTGTGGCATGCAACCCACTCACACTCTTTCCATCTGTTTTCATGCAGGAGAAGCTGGCTCACAACAGGAGGAATTGGTCCAGGCTGTGTTGGAGTGGCTGACATTGGGCCCCTCACTAACTTAAATGAGCGTGCTATCAGGCTGACTAGCGAGGATGTGAACTGTGCCTGCGGCGACAGTGAGGTCAGCGGTGAACACCCATGTGAGGATCCTGCAAGACATCATCCATCTCTCAACACAACCGCGCTCTCTCTCCTGTTTTTGACTCTGCTGCCACACACTAATTATCTCTACTTTGGTTCACAGGGAGCTCTGCCAAGCGACCAAACCCTCAGCCAGCCAGTCCCTCAACTCTATCCAGATCCTCACCTCCAGCCAAAAAGACACCTCCTCCATTGAAGAGCTGGAAATAAGCAGCCTAGAAGACCCATCACAGCGCTCACCCACACCCTCCACCAGCGCAGAGACACACACCTCAGTAGGAACTAGATCTGGAGCAGATTTGGGATCACAATCTATGTGTGCAGCAGGATGAGGCAGGTTCAGCTGAGCTCCCCAGCACTCAGAGGATTGCTGGGGAATAAGCTTCTGTCAGGCCGAGTCAAATGACGACTTTGGATTTGGCCTTGCAACTCATTGTGGAGAGTCAGCAGAAGGTGGGGGAACATTATGCAGAGCTGTTGGAAGCCCTCTACAGAGCGGCATGTGAGTCGGAGGAGTGCATCCACCTACTGACTGATGAAGTGGTGCCCACATGTGCGCGTATGGAGGTCTCCATGGGAAGGACGGCAGACACCATGGAAACCCTGGTCTAGCAGAACATGGAGATGCGCGCAGACCGGCACTCCATCATGGTAGCCTTGGGTGAGTTCCTGCAGTGGCTATGCAAGAGGGAAACAGGGCACCTCGACTTCCCCTCAAGGAGTCAGGCTGGGGCTTTCAAGCACCCGAATGGAGGAGGAGCAGCAGTTGGACACCCCTTGGTCATCTACTCAGGAATCTCAGAGTCTGTCCTCTCCCTCTGAGTCTCCTTTGCTTTTAACCCCTCAACCCCATTCTCTGTCACCACAGAGGGAGCAGCTGGCCCACAGGAAGACAACCTAAGCAAGCCAGGGCCTTCAAGCCTCAATTCTCTAGAGGACCCACACTGAAGTCATCAAAGGCAACAGGGTCAACCATTGCACAGACTGTCTCCAACCCTGCTGTGGATGTCAGGGAAGCACCTATAAGAAGCGACAGGCCTAGAAAAAATAAGAAATTCTGATCACAAGTGGCAACATGTGTGAACACATTTTGTCACTTGATAATCTGAAAATATATTCACTTTCACTGAATAATGTAGAATAGTATCTTTCAGTCTTATTGACAGGCTTTGCGAGTCCTCCCCCTGCAGCCAGCACCTCCCCCCTACCCCCAACCTCCGTCACCCCCACTAGCAGTTGAGCTGCACGCAGTCAGACTACGAATGATTTTGGAGGGAGGTGTGTGTCCCTGTGACAGGGCCTTTTAGAGCCTTGTGCAAGCATTCCCATGCGTGCAGAGCCTTCATCAATCACACTCATCTCACTGTTCCAAGCATTTTCAATGCTGCCTGCTGGGGTTCTTCAGTTGTCCACCTGGGCTGACCTTCGTCTCCGTCCACCCACTGATTGTATCTCCATGCAGAGCCTGTGCCCGCTCAACACGAGGCTCCGCTCACTGTTGACTTCGAAAAGATGGTAGCTGTCAAATTCCTCAGGAACTCTCCTACTATTTCCCCTCCCCCAGTCACCCAGGTTCTTTTCCCCCAAACCATAGACCCTCTGGCATAACCTTCGACCTCCCCACTGTAACCTTTCAGCCCGAACGCTTGACATTCCAGGATGTCCAGGTGAATGCACGTTCCCTACCTTCCTGAAAATCCCAACCCAAACCACACTGACCTCCCCGACCTCCTCCTTACCACCATCCCATCAGTGTTTACCTCCATGTCCTTACCAACCACCCTCACCATCCCTTCAACTGATATCGTCGCACACTCACCTTCACACCCTACTGGCTCCCTCTGCCCCCTGTTTCTCTAACCATCCCCTTCTACCATGCCCACCCTGAGTTCGCTCTCCAGGAGGCATTCATTGACTCCACAGAGCCCTTCCTTGGACGTTCACCTGCACATTCCAACACCCCCAACACCTTCCTCCCCCTTACTCCTTCTCTACATTTAGTCCTTCCTCTCTCTGAACTCCCTCCTTCCCTCAGACACATTCCCCCCTCCGGACTTCCTCCATGGAGGACTGCTAACCTTGTGCCATTATTAAAAAAGGGAGGAAGGGATAGACCAAGAAATTACAGGCTAGTCAGTCTAACCTCGGTGGTGGGGAAGTTACTAGAAAGAATTCTGAGGGACAGAATATATCTGCACTTGGAGAGACAGGGATTAATCAGGGATAGTCAGCATGGATTTGTTAAGAGAAGCTTGTGTTTGACAAATTTGATTGAATTTTTTTAGGAGGTAACCAGGACTGTTGCTGAGGGTAATGCATTTGATATGGTCTACATGGACTTTAGCAAGGCTTGTGATAAGGTACCTCATGCCAGACTGTTCAAGAAAGTAAGAGCCTATGGGGTCCAAGGCAAAGTGGCATGTTGGATCCAAAATTGACTAAGGGGCAGGAAGCAGAGGGTGATGGTAGAGGGATGTTTCTGTGACTGAAAGTCTGTTTCCAGTGGGGTTCCGCAGGGCTCGGTACTGGGGTCCTTGCTGTTTGTGTACATAAATGATTTGGATTTAAATGTAGGGGGCATGATCAAGAAGTTTGCGGATGACACGGAAATTGATTGGGTGGTAAATAGTGAGGAAGATAGCAGTAAACTGCAGGAGGATATCAACGGACTGGTCAGGTGGGCAGAGCAGTGGCAAATGGAATTCAACCTGGAAAAGTGTGAGGTAATGCACTTGGGGAGGGCTAACAAGGCAAGAAATTACACTGTGAATGGTACAACCCTGGAAAGTACTGAAGATCAGAGGAACCTTGGAGTGTGTATCCATAGATCCCTGAAGGTAGCAGGGCAGGTAGATAAGGTGGTTAAGAGGGCATATGGGATACGAGGCATAGAATACAAGAGCAGGGAGGTTATGCTGGAACTGTATAAAACACTGGTTAGGCCACAACTGGAGTATTGCATGCAATTCTGGTCATCACATTATAGGAAGGATGTGATTGCACTGGAGAGGATGCAGAGGAGATTTACCAGGATGCTGCCTGGGTTGGAGGGTCTGAGCTATGAGGAAAGATTGGATAGACTAGCGTTGTTTTCCTTGGAGCAATGAAGGTTGAGAGGGGACCTGATAGAGGTGTGTAAGATTATGAGGGGCATAGATAGGTGGTTAGTTAGGCGCTTTTTCCTTTAGTAGAGGGGTCAGTAACCAGGGGATATAGATTTGAGGTAAGAGGTAGAAGGTTAAGAGGGGAGTTGAGGAGAAATTTTTCACCCAGAAGGTGGTGAGAGTCTAGAACTCACTGCCTGAAAGGGTGGTTGAGTCAGAAACTCTTGTAACGTTTAAGAAGTACTTAGATATTCACTTGTGTTGCCATAGCCTCCAGGGATATGGGCCAAGCACTGGAAAATGGGATTAGTGTAGTCAGATCTTTGTTGATTGGTGTGGACATGATGGGCCAAATGGCCTCCTTCTGTGCTGTAGACATTTATGAGTCTATGAGTCCTTACACCTACCTTCCCAATTACACCATTCTTCCCCATTACACCTTCCACCCTCCGGACTCCCTGCTCCTACAATATTCCCTCCTCCCCCCTGTACTCCCTCCTCCCGTTGGACATGCTCTTTCTCCCTCCCAACCTCACATCTCCTGACTCTTTCACCCCCCCCTCCCCCAAACCTAGCATTCCCCTGACACCTTCAACCCCATGCCCCAACCTCACCGGCCCGACACCTTCAATCGCTCCTCCCAACCTCACTTCCCACAACACCCTCGCCCCTCCCCCCCCCCCAATCTCAACTCCTGACACCTTCGCCCCCTCATGCCAACCACGTTCCCGACATCAATGGCCCCCCCAACCTCACCCACTTCGACACCTTCACCCCTCCAACCTCACCCCCCCCGACACCTTTGCCGCCCCGTCCCAACCTCACGTTCCGTGACAACTTTACCCTCCAGCCTCACCCTTCCTGACTCCTTTACCTCCCCAACCTCATCCCCCCTGACATCTTTCCCGACATCCCCTCCCAACCTCACCTCCCCTGACACCCTCTCCCACTCACACCTAGATCTTCCTCTGCCCCTACCTCACACCACTTCGCCAATCATCCATACCTGCCCATGGCGAAGTCCGTGAAGTCCCTAAGTCTCAGTGAGGTTGCAGCTGCTACGTAGAGTCCTTCCACTTTCTGAGAGCTGCTTTGCGGTGAAGCCATGTACGTTATGCTCCACCCAGCGTGCGATGCACATGTTCCTCCAGGGTCCGGTAGCTGTAGGGATGCAGCATCTTCTTATCTATGGATGTCCGCGATCTGAGCAAGGCCCTAATGGTAAGTCCCAACTTCTGCACATCACATTTGTCCAGGTGAGTTCTGAGCCAGCGTATTTGCCCACCAGCATAACAGTAAATCGGGTATGGGGGGACGATTCTGGTTGGGCCTTACATTGCATCCATTAGCGGGATGCAAATAGGGTTCATGCCTGTCTCCAGCGAGATTCACGATCCGCCATGCTGGACACCATTGGATTATCCCACTGGATTTCACGCCGGCTTGAGAATGATTTCTGCCCCTCCCGCCAAATTTTCCTCCCCGCCCGTCATAATGCAAATGGGAGCGGACAATTCCGCCCTAAATCTTCAAAATGGTGAACACTGATAAATAAATTCCTGCACTAAATGACCATGCTATGTGCAGTTTATGCCAGCAGCATAAAATATATATTTGCCATAGGATTTCCCAGTCAACTGCAATATAGCTCCTGACTAATTTTTGTCAACTAAATCACAATTATGTGAACTAATAAAATACAAATAAATAAAAGTGAATGATTTGCAGAATGTGATCTAATCTAGAAAATGCAAATGATTATAAACTACTTGATAATCTCTCACAACGTTCATTATGTCTTCAATATATGGAATAGATTTCCAGCCAGAGTAGCAGAGGCAGGCTGGTAGATTATATAAAAAATAATTTGATGTTACAATGGGGGAATATTGAGGGGGTTCTGGATGGATGAATTAAGATGGGTTGAATAGAACACAGGAACATTGAAACATAGGAAATAGGAGCAGGACTAGGCCATTTGGCCCCTCCCATCTGCTCCGCTCTTCAATTAGATCATGGTCGTCTTCTACCTCAACACCATTTTCTTGCGCTAGCCCCATATACTGTAATGCCTTTACTGTCTAGAAATCTATCAATCTCTGTCTTGAACATACTCAATGACTGACCCTCCACAGCACTTATGGGTTGGAAAATTGCAAAGATTTATCATCCTCTGAACGAAGAAGCTCCTCCTTATCTCAGTCATAAATGGCCTACCTCTTATTCTGAGACTGTGCCCCTGGTTTTTGAACCCTCCAGCCAGGGGAAACATCTTTCCTGTATCTACTCTGTCGAGCCCGGTAAGAATTTTGTATGTTTCAATGAGATTGCCTTGCATTTTCTAAATTCTGTAGAATATAGGCCAAAACTCTCCTCATAGGACAATCCCACCATCCCAGGGGTCAGTCTGGTGAACCTTAGTTGCACTCCCTCTATGGCAAGTATTTCCTTCCTTAGGTAAGGAGATCAAAACTGTACATAATACTCCAGGTGTGGTCTCACTAAGTCTCTTTACAATTGCAGCAAGACATCTTTACTCCTGTACTCAAAACCTCTTGCAGTTAAGGTCAATATACCGTTTGCTTTCCTTATTGCTTTCTGCACCTGTAAACTAGCTTTCAGTGACTCATGTACAAGGACATCAGATCCCTTTGGCCATCAACATTTCCCCATATCTTCGCCATTTAAAAAATACTCTGCATTTCTGTTTTTCCTAGCAAGGTGGATAACTTCACATTTTTTCACATTCTTTTCCATCTGCCATGTTCTTGCCCACTCACTCAGCCTGTCTAAATCCCCTTGAAGCTTCTTTGCATCCTACTCATGACTCACATTCCCACTAAGTTTTGTGTCATCAGCAAACTTGGAAATATTACACTTGGTCCCCACATCCAAGTTACTGATATAGATTGTGAATAGCTAGGGCCCAAGCATGGATCCTTGTGGTACCCCATTAGTCACAGCCTGCCAACCTGAGAATGACCTGTTATCCCTACTCTCTGCTTTCAATCCGTTAACCAATTCTCAATTCATGCCAGTATATTATCCACAATCCCGTGCACTCTACTTTTTTACTAACCTCTTGTGTGGGACCTGATCGAAAGCCTTTTCAATATCCAAATGCATCACATCTAGTGGTTCCCCCCTTTTCACTTCTGACAGTTACATGGTCAAAAAACTTCAACAGGTTTGTCAAACATGATTTTCCTTTCATCAATCCATGTTGACTCTGCCCATCCTACCATTCTTTTCTAAGTGTTTAGTTATCACATTCTTTATAATAGATTCTAGCATTTTCCCTACTACTAATGGCCTTCCTGGCCCATAATTATCTTGTGATCTGAATCATATTTCTTATCATATTTCTAAATCATTGGAATAACAACTACAAAGCAGCTTTGTAGCCACAATCAATTATGATTAGTCTTTGAGCAACAAACTGAATTTTTCAATTAGATTGCAGTTCTATTGCCCCTAGATATACATTATTCTTTACATAAATTACCTGAACCCCTCTGTGACAGAAGCACAATTTGCAAATTGTCTTTTTGATCTAAGAGACATTGGAATAAATTGCTGATTGTGGACTGAATTACCCATTCTAATGCAACAGCTTTGGCAGGGGAAAGTTCTCCCCTTGCCTTTTCCTCTGATCTCAGCTCACTTTCTGGGATCAGAGGCATTGAAATATTTTGGGTGGACACTGAGGCCATTTACTATATATGCTGGGACAGTGGCTCAACTGGGATGGAGGGCAATCACAGCCGCACATTGCCACAGCATAAATAGGTTTGTAGTTCTGGCTGAACATTTTCAAAGAAAGTTAAAATGCGGGCCATTTGAAAGATGCTGGTTTTCCCATTTTAATTGATTTCTCTATAATTGGTAGCATCAAGGACACTAGCCTTTCAAGCTTTAAGCCCCTATTCCCTGAGGTTTGTAGCAACACTAGAAATCCGGAGTATACATGTAGTCCCAAGTTGCTAGCATGCAAATGACAGGAAACCAATTGCATTTCCGTCAATTGACTCTCATAATTTTGGGGCAAATGAACGAGATGCCTGATGTCCACTGTTTACACTGTATTCTGAAGGGCCTGGTCTCCTGCCAGACACAGGCAGCCTTACGCAATTACACCATCACTCCACTGTAAAGGAAGTAGAAGCTCGGGTAAGGTCTGAAGTCAGTTGTTCAGCCAGACATGTTTTCATTTCAGATCTAATTTGCAGAATTTTCATGTTTTTGTTGTCTCTCATCTTCTTGCCTCTTCCTTGGTACGCCTCTTAGGTTACACTAACTACGAACAAATTCTTCGACTTTCTTCTGTCAGTAATTTATTTAATGCCTTCTTCCATTGTCCGACGTAAAGGTCAGAACAATCATTTGAAAATCTGATTTTTGTTTCAGTGAGTTACAGGTCTTTCCACCAATTCTTCATCTGTGTTTATTTGTTTCCCTCCTTCTCCTCCTCTTTATTTTGACCCAATTAGAATGTATGTTTACCTTTCAGATTTTAGTTCTGAGGGAGGACGGAGCATAAAACACTAACTTAGTTCTCTTCATGGATGCTGAGTGACCTGCTGTATGTTTCCAGCATTTCGAGTATTCTTTCTTTTGTGAAGTCTTTCTCCTTTTTTTTTGGTTTAGTATTGTTTGAAACATTTTCACAATTTCTTCTGATAATCAGAAAGCTGCATGGAAACTTCCCTTCCCACCAGTAGGAGAAAACATCAGTCGACCTCAGGCCAACACTATTCATCTGTGCCAGCACAAAAAGGGCCTGCCATTCACAAATCAGCCTCTACAGCCACAACAGACCATGTTCAATACAGAAGCCAAATACGCCTTGAGCACAGTCCATCACCTCCCAATATGGATGGTTGCCAGAAATTGTTTGTAACATTCTCAGAGCCTCTTAATTGTAATCAGAAAGTTGCATGAGACATTAGGGCAGTTAGTCAGGTGCAGGGCACTCAAACTGCTTTGTGGCTGAACTCAGCTTAGCCAACTGGATTTGTGAGCTCAGGTCTTGAAATTATGTTGTAGGTGCCAGGAAATTTAGAACAGAAATGCCCCCTCACGCATTTCCCCGAGGCAGAAGCGAAGCAGTAATGGTAATGCGGTAGGCGGGGGTGGGCAGAAAATTAAGCAAATATGCAAATTGTGGCATTTCTCCAGAGGGCTAAAGTTTTGCTGCGGGTGCACAGGACCTCCTGCTTTGATTGCAGCTCGCCCACTCAGAGGAGGTGAGAGCAGAGCGGGAGGTCAGGGCACCACAAAATGAATATGGAGTTCTAACTAGAGAAGAAAATTTTTATGTTCTTGTATTCGATATAACTGTATCAATCATACAACAAGGATTGGTAAAACAATAACGTAGGTTCTTTACATACAAAATTAACTTTTTAAATGCTTAAGAAGTGTCTCCTTAAAGGTACATGTACATCATGTCACAACAAAAGCTCCTCAAACCATGCCTCAGTGGTGGCACATTCAACTCTGTGTCAAAAGGCTGCAGATTCAAGCCTGAGTGCAGAAACGTGAGCAAGAATCTAGACTGACATTTCTGTGCAGTACTGCAGGGGTGCTGCCATGTCAGAGATGTTAAACTGAGGTAAAAATTTCTGAAAAACCTCTTCCGAAGAAGAGTCCTATTGGACTTAAAATGTTAACTCTGTTTCAGTCTCCACAGATGCTGCTAGATCTGCTGAGTTTTTCCAGCACTTTCTATTTTTATTTCAGCTCTCCAGCATATGCAGTATTTTGCTTTTATTTTAGTGTTAAACTGAGGCTCTGTCTGCCCTCTCAGGATGTAAAATATCCCACACTACCATTCCAGGATGAGCAGTAGAGTTCTCCCCAGTGTCCTGGCCAAGATCTATCCCTAAATCAGCATTACTAAAACAAATTATCATGTCATTTCTTTCACTGTGGTTTGTGAGAGCTTGCTATGTGCAAATTGGTTGCCGTGTTGTCTACATTACAGCAGTGACTTCACTATAAAAGTAATAATTAGTTGTAAAGTGCCTTGGGACATCCTGAGGTCATGAAACACTTTATTTAAATACAAGCCTTTCTGATAACGAATAAGCACAGTAAGCTGCAACCCAAGGGTGAGAAGCACCATAGAAAGTTCCTTAGCCAAATATGAGAGGCAGACCGTTTCTCAAATATGAAGAGGAATAGAACACTATACCTGTCAGACACATCAGGCAATGGTAATGTGGTCTTTTGCCAGCTTCCTGAGCCAGTAATATTTGCGAATTCCCAGAGCGTCCTGACATATTCCTGATCAGTCTTATTTTCCACAACCAAGAAGGAAAGGTTTCCCATCAGTGTACCATACAAACACAAAGACATATGGACCTGCATATAAAAAGATACAATCAGGGAACCATGTTTAAATTCACACAATATGAAATTTATATCCCCATCTTTCCTCTCCCATCAGAGATTGGAATAAATTAGTGCCAAGCCCACAGAACTGTACACCACTGGGACCAAGGCCAGGATTTTCTCTTGGGTCTTAATGGAATTGTGCACTGACGAATGTGGAAGCACAATGTTCAGCAGAGGCAGGAAGATGTCCACGTCTTAATTGCAAAGGTAACCTTAAAGTGGCAGGTACAATTGAAACTTATGTAGGTAATATTGATTTTTGTGGCTTTGGGGGGGCATAAAAAACATTGGGCAGGATTTTTAGTTCAGCAAGCGTTCGGGATTGGTGGGGCCGGGAGCTGCCAGGAAATGGAGCCCTGACCGCGATTAACCCCCGACTGCAATTTCACGCTGGCTGGCCAATTAACTTCCTGCCAGCATGAAAGGTGCACTGAAAGGCTCAGCACTGCTGGGGGTGGGGGGGTTTGTTGTGGGGGTGGTGGCAGGAGGAGGCATGAGCTCTGAGGTCAGCGTGGGTGCTGAAGGAGCGCAGAATGAAAGCTCCCTGAAGGCAGAGAGCTGCCTCAGGGAACTGAAGAATTTAAATGCAAAAAATAAAGATTTTAAAAACTGGGAAAAAAATACCGGGGCATTAGAATTAGTCACCAGAACATAAGGATGATGAAAATGCTGTCCAAACATTTTTATTTAAAAAAAAATTAATATTGGAAACCTCATCCACAAGAACTTAATAGGCCTCTTAACTGTCAGTAGGCACGCTGCCAACTCTTGCACACGCCCATCGGCCGAAATATCCGGGACACTTGCCCGATGTAATCAAACGCTATTTCATGCTCGAGCATGTTGGGCCCCCGCCCGCATGCCAAGTGAAAAATTCTGCATATTGTGTTTTACGACTGATATTGCTGAAGAATAGAGAACACTGAAGTCCATTTTAGCCAACCAATTTAAATGTTCCTATTATTTCCACATGCCATTCCCGGTGAATGGATGCATGTTGATAGGCTGTGATGGCAGCTGTAGCTCCAGCACCTGGGTAGTCGCTAAGTCTGCCTTGGAGGAAGGTGCTGATAAACCTGGTGACATGGAGGAGCAAGGAAATCCAGGATGGGTGTGAAGAACAATAGTATTGCAAGAGGAGGAGGGTGCTGATTTGATGGTGTGGCTTTTATTATATTCATAAAAAAATACATGTGGAGTCTTGTTTGACTTCTTTAATGTCAAAAAGAGGATCCTTCTCAACAGGTAAAGGTCTTTCAAGCCATTCAGTGGGTTTTCTACTCCTTCATGCTTCAAGTGACAATAATTTGCTAGCATTAGGGATTGAAACACAGATGTAAAGGTCTTTCAAGCCATTCAGTGGGTTTTCTACTCCTTCATGCCTCAAGTGACAATAATTTGCTAGCATAAGGGATTGAAACACAGATGTAGTGAAAGGCATCATTCATAAGCAGTCTTATAGGCAGTTCCTTCCAGGAAAACTGAAGCAATCTTGGCTCCATTACAGTAATGACTACACATCCAAAGTAATTAATTGGCTGTGGAGTGCTTTGGGTTGCCCTGGGGTTCTAAAAGGTTCCATGAAAATGTAAATTATTGCTTCCTTTGGTTAATCTGATGATAAATGTCCATCATAAACTGAAACCTTATTCTTTATCTGATGCCAAACCCTCTGCTGGAATCATAAAGGAAAGAAAGTACTAATGATCTGCTTCACCTTAAGGTTTGAGCCAGTGGAATCAGGGAAGAAGAAGCCAAACTGAAGTGTAACTTTGCCAAGCCACAACACTACCTACAGACTGGAGATTTATATGTGCAGTTTGAATCAATAAGAAAAAGAAAACTTAATATGAAATTTGCCTAATTGACTCAATTGAATACTGATTTCCTTCCCCCCCCCATTATTTATACCATTTGTCTTATCATTATTCATCAGCTAATATGAACTTACAAACCATTAGCATGCAAATTGTAGTTGCCACCAAGCCCAATGTCTGCAGTATTGGAGCATTACTGAACAGTAATTTATTGAGTGCCTTTTAGCCCTCATTTACTAACCAGCTCCTGATCACTGTAAAATTGTTGTGTAGTGGAAGTATATTTTGAGCATTACAGTGCTAATGGTGTCATTTCATTCATTAACCTCCTTAACGCAGTACTGCCATAATGACTTGTTAAGGTACCATCGCCTGTTGGTGACTGCTGGTAGCCTTCACACTGCATTTCCAAACTTATCAGCCCATTCTTGGCCTGATTTCAAAGTATAAAATTTGCTTTACTATTTTAGCTGCAGATTGTACATTTTTTTCTCTAACCAATACAGTGGTAATTAATTAGAATGCTTATATTCGGATATATCTTCTGTTTATCTTCAACAGGTCAACACTACAACTGGATAAATAAATAAATATAAATGCCTCAAAATTCAACACGGCCCAAAAATGGGCAGAGGAATTGGGATGAGGGATGAGCCCCGTGCCTGTTGTTTCTGATACAGCAGCATGAAAACTTTGTGCTGCCTGCTAATTTAAATGATTGTCACATGCAGCCAGTACCATGTGCGCTGCTAAAAGGCTGCACATCTGAGCAGGGGGCGCAAAATCCTTACAGACCTGCATGGGTTGAAGCTGACCTGCATTACTTAAAGCCAGCTTACATCTCTTAAAGGAGAGGTGCATTGTGGATGGAGCAGGGAATCATTCTACAACTGATCCTGACCTCAGAAAGCTAAAGGAATGGCACAACATGGCAGAGAGTGGGGTCTATGATAAAAACAGAATTACCTGGAAAAACTCAGCAGGTCTGGCAGCATCGGCGGAGAAGAAAAGAGTTGACGTTTCGAGTCCTCATGACCCTTCGACAGAACTTGAGTTCGAGTCCAAGAAAGAGTTGAAATATAAGCTGGTTTAAGGTGCGTGTGTGGGGTCTATGATTTCTTGATGCTGCATTGGAGGTCTTCGTGCAGGGGTGGAGAAGAGGAGAGATTATATCTATCCCCAGACCAACTTTCGAAAGGCAGTGGGATCAGATAGCCACAGTGGTTACTGCCAGGCATCTTGCTTGAGGACCTGGATGCAGTGCGGAGTTCAATGACCTCCCAAGAGCAGTCAAGATCGTTGAATGCATCTTCAAATGCTATATTCACCAACTTCATCACTAGCCTCACAGTTTGCTCTCAGCACCATGCTTCATCACTGACCTACCAACATCAGTCATGCAGGGCTCATACATTTATAGCTTCAACTCACCTTCACACTGTTGGCACTGCTACAAACCTCATACCCGCATCTCATAACAGAGGCTACTACAATCATGATGGCAGATACCCAGTGTTCAAATGGGCTTTTAAGCTCTCACAGCAGCCCAACAACTTGACTACTGCTGCCCATGCCAATATTATGCAGTCCGCAGTCAGGCCTTCTGGGACTAGAGCTGCTTGAGGGCAGTCTCTTCCACTGAGAGTCAGCAGCCTTCCACCAGCCATGCTGCAGCAACAGGGGTAGGATTGCATAAGAGCATTAGGCCAAGTAAAGATGCCTTCAATAAATGCATTAAGGGAATGCACAAGGGTGATTGATTTTTGTAAGCAATCTGGAATGGTGTGATTTATAAATTTGGCTTGGAATGTTTACTTTGTGGTAACTTTTATTTTTGCATTGTGGCCAAACAGATGCTGTGATTGGTCAGTGACAGAGGGAAGGTAAGGTGTGGGACTGATGATGAATGGAGAATTGAGGTTGTGTTTACTGGCGTTGCAGTTGATTGTGGAGAGCCTAGACAGGAAGGGCAGTGTTGGTTGTCTACTCACTTACACCTCCTCCGCTTCCTCTTCCTCCTACTCTTCAGCTGGTCACCATCCAGCTGGTGGCAAGGGCTGTGCACTCATGATAGTGCGGTGGTGCAGCATGCAATGGACAACCATGAGTCTTGACACTGCCAAGGCTCTTCTCGAGAAGTCCAAGCAGCAGAACTTATGTTTAAGCATTCCAAGCATTTTATCACATTTTGTTTGGTGGCCTGACTTTCGTTATGTGTATGCTGCCTATGTGTGTGTGTGTGGGTTGCACATCAGAGTCATGAGCCATATGGTCAAAGGATAGTCCTTGTCACTCAGGAGCCTTCCTTTGGTTTCTTGTGGTGATTCAAATGCAGATGTCACTGCGGACTGTCACAGAAGGAAAGCATCCTGACTGTTGTCAGAAAACCTGCATGATTTGGACCAGCTGATTATGGAGGGGGTGGAATCCCTTTCAGTTGTGGTGCATTTCTGAGTTGAAGTGTGTGCAGTCAATTGCACCCTGTGTCATGGGGAAGCCTGCAATTCTCGTGAAGGTGAGTGCTCGTTTTGCCTGGCAAGAATGAACCATAAGTTCTTGGCCATTGTCTCCTTCACAGCTACTGGCAATACTGTCCTTCCCCTGCTTTGAGGTCATAATTGTGGCTGGAACAAGTGACAGATTTGAGACAGGACGTCCTTTCTGAAGTGGAACTGTCTGAAATAGTGTTCCTAAGGCTGAGGTGGAAGAATTGTTGCCTGAACACCCTGAGCCCAGGTTTATATCCTCCTGCTGAGAGCCCTTCTCCCCATGACCAGCCCCCTCAATCCCCCACATCCCTCTACAAGCAGCTTTTCCTACTTTATATTACCCATTCTCACTCTCCCTGTCATGCTGTAGTCCAGCAGGATGCCTACTGCTGCACTCATGCCTGGGAACAAGTGGCTTGTGCAGATTCTTTGAAGTTAGTACAAAGTCCTACAGCATATGCCACGCCTCTCCCTGTAGGCTTCAGCAACTAGGCTCTGAAAACTACCAAACGCTTCTACAAACACAGCAACAGTCAATAGAAATCAATCAGCAACTGGCGTGCTTTTGCTCCCTTGCTGGTGGGAGGTCCTCATTGTTGCTGAACATCTGTTCAGCTATGCAGGGTTAAGAGAGCGCCTTGCTGCAGCACTGAGCTCCAGAACAGCAGCACTGCTGTTAAATCAGTGGGATGCCTTATCTGCCAACTCTGCATATTTCTGGCGGATGTTCCCTGCATGTATGCTGACACCCTCACTAAAGTGGCGCTTATAGCAGCTAGCATCAGAAGTGTGCATGCATGCTGAAGACACTATTTTGCAGGCAAAATGGAACTAGAAGCACTGATAACCAGGCGCTAGGGAGCTGAATTTTGCAGCCAAAGGTTCTACTGTCTACCCACAAATAAAGCTATGGATGCACACTGCTTTTACTTGTTAAACTTGATCATTACAGCTGGGGCATAATTAGTTTCTTAAGCTCAAAACTTGAAACAGCGATGACTTAATTAGCCTGCTCTGCTTTACTAAATTTGCAAATTACAGCTTGGTTTGTCTTTGAAAAAATCCCCAGGAAAAAGCTTTCTAGTATAATAAACCTCAGGAAAAATGCATTTTTCAATCACATATAATTAAATTTATGCTTTGTTTGCTCAAAGCAATTACAGGTACAGTGCTCATTTTTTCACTCTGACTAATGTGTTCAAGGAGATGTAAGCTGTATGATAGTTGAGGACCTTAAGAAGTGGTTGAGTAGGATCATCTACGTAACACTTTTGTTTGAAGATGCTTGCAAACATTCTCTGGCATTCACCATTATAGTTCAAGATGAGGGTGTATTTAGAGCAGCATCAGAAAATGTGTTAGTCCACATTTGTTTGGCCACAATCTCCGCAGAATTTATCAGGTAAGGAAGAATAAGTTGGACAATTAGGTTATATAGACCTGCTTGCCTGACCCTCCCCTCCTACTGGACGTACTCTGATTCTGAAGATGGTTGTGGTTGCTGGACATCAATCATCTCAGTTCCAGGACATCACTGCAGGAGTTCCTGAGGGTAGTGTCCGAGGCCCAACCACTTTCAGCTGCTTCATCAATGACATTCCTTCCATCATATGGTCAGAAGTGGGGATGTTCGCTCATGATTGTGCAATGTTCAGCACCATTCACAACTCCTCAGGTACTGAAGCAGTCCTTGTCCAAGTTCAGCAAGACCTGGACAATATCTAGGTTTGGGCTGACAAGTGGCAAGTAACATTTGCACCACACGAGTGCCTGGCAATGACCATCTCCAACAAAGGAGAATCTAACCATCGCCCCTTGATATTCAATGGCATTACCATCACTGAATCTCCCACTATCAACATCCTGGGGGTTACGATTGACCAGAAACTGAACTGGACTAGCCATATAAATACTGTGGCTACAAGAGCAGGTCAGTGAGCAAGCGGTGAGTAACTGACTTCCTGACTCCCCAAAGCCTTTCCATCATCTACAGGGCACAAGTCAGGAGTGTAATGGAATACCCCCCACTAGCTTGGATGAGCGCAGCACCAACAACATTCAAGAAGCTTGACACCATCCAGGGCAAAGCACCCACTTGATTGGCACCACATCCACAAATATTCACTCCCTCCACCACCAATTAGCAATGGCACCAGTGCGTACCATCTACCAGATGCATTGCAGAAACTCACCAAGGCTCCCTAAGCAGCACCTTCCAAACCCACGACTGCTACAATCTAGAAAGACAAGGGCAGCAGATACATGGGAACACCATCAGCTGGAAGTTCCCCTCCAAGCCATTCACCATCCGGACTTGGAACTATATTGCCATTCCTTCACTGTCGCAGGGTCAAAATTCTGGAATCCCCTCCCTAACAGCACTGTGGGTATACCTACACCACATGGATAGCAGTGCTTCAGTAACACAGCTCACCACCACCTTCTCAAGGGAAATTAGGGATGAGAAATAAATGCTGGCCCGGCCAGCAATGCCCACATCCCAATGATGAATTTAAAACATTGTATAATTCTATCACAGCAATTTTCAAATTGTGTCATTATCACTGCATTCTAAATGCAGCTATGTCTAAACCAGTGCCAAATTCTAAAAAAAAATAATATAACAGCTTATTTGGGAACTGATTATTTACAGCAGACACCGCACCCCCCCCCCCCCACCCCCCCAGCCCCCCCCCCCCCCCCCCCCACCCCTCCCCGCCCCCCCGCAACCCCCGCCCTTCCCAATGCTGGGTCCATCGATCAGGCACAGAGTGGCTGACAATGAGGGATCCCCCACCCTGGGAGGCTGTTGGGTGACATTCGGAAAGTATGGGAAAGTCGTGTGGCCCCCATTTAATCCATGAGCCACCACTAAATTGGGGTGGGCTCAGGGATATTGGGTGTTAATTGGCTCAGTGTTGAGCCTAATTGACATCCCGCTGCCTGCGGCTGGATATCCTTCATCAGTCCCTTGTGCTCTTCAACTTAATCGGAGAAGGTTTCACTGCCGCTGGGAGTTGCTGTGGTGGGGTCTTTCTCAGGAGTAACTGGGCCCGGCCACAATGGTTCCCAATGCAACGGGCTGCATTAAATCCAACCTAATGTTTCTGGTCCGTGAACTTTCAACAGACCTGAGAAGTTAACTGTTTCTCTCTTCACAGATGCTGCCAGGCCTGTTGAGTATTTTCAGCATTTTCTGTTTTCTCAGTTTCAAATTTCTAATATGTCCTGTATTTTGCTTTCATCTTAGTGTCTCCCCAGCTATTTCTCTGGACTGAAAGATGATGGATTATGGATCCCAATGAGAAGTTCAAGGAAGTAAGATTTGCTGGAGCATTTTACTTATATGGACCTATAAATAGTTGCTAGGAAACATTGTGAAGACCCTCCGGGTAAAAGGGGAACAGTGTACTTGCCTTACATGGCGAGTTCCTAATCGGAGTTGGAAAAGTTGGACTTCTCAACTCATTGAAATCGGCTATTAGTGTCTCTCTGGTGTTGAGGAACAGGGCATGACCTGAAGAAAAAAACACAAATAAAAAAAATATATACATATATATAAGCTGTAAACTCTTCAGATAGAAGAATGTGTCATAAGATTTGTTTACCTTTAAAAACTTCTTATCACTGAAAAGCAGGTTTCTTTTGTTACAACAGCTACCTTTTGTCATTAGAGTCAAGTTTCCAACTCAAATAGCTTGGACGACTCTAAACAACAATGTTGATCTCTCACAAAATTGGTGTGTGTGGGCAGCAAACGCATAGCCAGTTACTAAAAGGTATGGATGTGAACATGAACATGGTTTAAAAAATTCCCATGAGAATGATTCTGGAGATAAGCTAGTTGGCAATCTTGGCTTTTCTATCAATACAGTACTTACACATAAGTCCTGTATTGCTGATAAAGCTGCTACCAACAGTGATGTGCAGAACCTAACAATCTCCCTCAGTATAAGACTCAGCTAGGTTGAATTTTGTCAGAAGCGAGTGTTTGGAAGCAGTTGATGGGAGCACACTTATGCTGTGTGGATCAGTTGGAGGTTTGTGGACTTAACGATTTTCTTCTGGTATATAAAATATAAAAACAGAAAAAAATGCATCTAACAAGATATATAATTTAAATGTATTTATTATCTAAAACTAAGTTGAGAATGATAGTGGTTATGTTACTAGAGTAACATTCCAGAGGCCTAGACTAATGAACCAGGGACAGAGTTCAAATCTCACCATGGCAGCTGGGAATTTAAATTCAATTAATTAAACAAATAAATCTGGAATAAAGAGCTAATCTCAGTAATGTATCTGCCAGGTTATCATAAAAACTGATCTGCTTTACTAATGCCCTTTAGGGAAGGAAATCTGCCATCCTTACCCAATCTGGCCTATATGTGACTTCAGACCACAGCAATGCGATTTACTCTGAAACTCCCTGGCAAATCATTCATTTAAGGGAAATTAGGGATGGGCAACAAAATGCTGGCCTTACCAGTGACACCCACATCCCACTAATAAATAAAAAATATATAAATGCATATTATCCATATATGATATAAATGTAGTTATTATATAACATAAATGAAAAGATTTCCATTAGCAAAACAGCTTATTTTGCCTCAAGTATTTTCATATGTGATTAGTTATTCTGAAATTCAGCAATTGTGGTTCATGAGGCAAATGTAGCATCCATTTTGTGCACAGCAAACCCTCAGAATTAGCAATAATGAGTTAAACAACTCTTGGTGGTATTCACTGAGGGAGGAATGTTGGTCAGTATACTCAGAGAACTTGCCGCTTTTTCTGAACATACCAAAGAATATTATCTACCAAAACTAGACAGAACCACATCCGAACAATTGTCCAGGGAATTCCATGTGGCACTGACATGACATTTTCAAAACTCCACACTTTCTTGTGGCCTCTCAGATAGAGATACTAACTTAGCAACAATCAGTGCTGACATCTAGGTAGCTTTGTATTGGGATTTCATACTCACTATACATGGGTTGATCACTTGAAGTACAGGGATAGGGTAGAACATGAGGGTGGAGGGAAAGAATAGGAGACTAAGACCAACATGGCAGAAGTCGCTCTTCCGACCTGAATTTATCATATGCTTCATGCCCATGATATTGAGGGCTTAGTAGGCCAGTTAGTGCCCAAAATATGGGTGCTGCATGGCCAAATGTGTATATCACTAAATTGTAACTTGGTGTTTTTAATGAATTGTGCAGCAATATGTTGATGTAAGTATTCACATATTGGTCAGCTATCATAAGCTTCCTTTGGGAAGAGAAGCCTCTTGCAGTACGATGGCAACATAAATGAGTTGACTTCAACTCTCGCCACAAGTGTGCAGGTACTGATGGAAGAATATAAAGTAGCTCTCGGGTAGCCAGCCTTTCCCATAAATATTTATCTTCTAGACATGTTAAATAGGAAGAATCACATTGCAAAACTCTAGAGTGGCTTGAAAGTGAGTTGGAAGTCAAAAAAAATGAGAGTTGGCACGAAAGTTTACGACAGTTAAATGCCTGCAGGAAATTACAGGTACAGCTGTGAATACCTTAGAGTTCACAATAAGCAGTAAATTTCGAGGTTGGTGATTCATACTGTTCGTGATGTAAATGGAAAAAAGTAAAACAAGGATTTGGCTATCACTGCTGTAATGTGTGATGGGTTGGTAAATCCCATATTAAATGACTGGTGGTTTATTGGTGGCCTTGATAGTGTTTCAGCACCTGTCACAGTATGTCAAAATTTGACCACAAGCTAATAGGACATCTACATAAGGATTTTAACCTGCAGGTGGGGCAGTTTTCCAAAACAACTCTATGGGGCTCCAAGTTTATATAATTAAGGAGTCATATGCAAAGAGTCATCTGACTACAATATTCTCCAATAGGATCAGACTTCTTAACACTGTATAAAGTGATGGAGCAGAGGAAGAAAAATAATGGAAGAAAATGCGAGAAGCTTAAACATCAGAAGACAAGGTTTAGTTCAAAGTCTAATAATAACATTCAGGAAGTGGGGGAAGAGATTGCAGATTCTGCCAATTAGCCACAGATGCTGAAACATCCTAGTGAGGTCTATGACAGGTGGCACTAGTGCTATCCCACACATTCCAGCATGATCACTTACAAAAAACTAATTATCAGATTGACCAAAAAACAGTGATTTAAATTGCTGTGGGCCTATACAGACAACCGTAAAAGGGTGTACTTAGTGTAAGGTATAAATATTTTCCAATTTTACCAACAGAATTGTTCATCAATAAACTGCTTCAATTGACTCTAATCACAAGTAGGTTATGCACCAGAGCAATATCAATATGATTGATTTTCTGTTCCTTGAAATAAGACTATGCTACCCGTAATACTGACAAATGAATATGATGAGTACAAGGTCGTGGTGACCCGGCAGTGCTGGTTTTACAAAGCTCTCGAATGGATTGATTCTCAGTCCTGATTGATGGTGACATCATCTTTCATCCAATCGTGACTAAAAAACACAAGCATGTCAGCAGATAACAACCTACGTATTGCCTGTTAGTTAAACTGAGACTGCCGCTCCATTGGAAATCGGATTATTCTGGGACACATTCTTCTGCTCTCCCAACTGAAGGCAGATGTTAATGGTGAAAGGTTAGGAGTGAGGAATGGGATACCAGTTTTGTATATCTAAGATAGAATCAGTTTGACCTGTTTGTGATTCAATACATGGAGCTGCAGATTAGTACAATGCAGATTCATGCCCCATTTTCTACCAAGATTTTTCCATTGACCATTTTAAAACCAGCGAGAGATCCATTTGCAGCAGGTGAGGCAGTAGGGTTGCCAACTCTGGCTGGAGACGTCAGTGGAAGTGACTCCAAGGCACAGACTAGTTGAGCTAAATGGCTTCTTTCTCTGCTGTATATTTTATATAGTCCAATGTGATGTCTATGAAATTGGCAGCTACAAAGATATGGCAGAAAGAAGCTACGGTGCTCAGCTCCATCAAGCTTTTCCGTCAAGCTGGTCACCTAGTTTCAAACCGCATTGGTTGTTTCCATTGACAGTGAACACTGATTCAATGTGACACTGAGTGAGAGGGAATGAACCTGTCTCCACTAAATTACTGTGTCAGAACAATTCCTTCTCCTGCCAGTTGTTCTCGGGGGATGGAAATACACAGTGCACCATGGTCCACCCGGTCATCACCAACTCAACCCGACACGAATTAATTACATTAATAATGCTAATTAATCACTATCCGCCAGTCTCAGCCGAGCCTGATCTTGGCTCATAATCAGCATCATTTCCTCCAGCTCTGCAGCCCAAGTGGGCATCACCTCAACTGATTGAAGCACTCATCACGTGGTCTCTAGGAAGTTTGGATAGTTCCGTCAAGTGGCCTCCGCTAACGCCAAGTTGGGCTTTTCTGTGGTTGAGGAGTAGGTTCCTGGCAAAAGAAAGGTCAGCTGGTACCTGAATGCAGGCTGTGATTGGCTAACAGATGGTCCTTGACGTAGGGAAGGTCAGGTGGTACCTAAGCACAAGCTGTGATTGGCAAGCAATTGGTCCTGGCCATCTGGAGGGTCAGGTGGTACCTCAGTGCAGGGCTGTGATTGGCTGGCGGCCCATCTTGGCTGCCATTGCCATGAGCTGATGTGTTCCTGGAATGCTTTGTTTGGCCACTGGGAGATTGAGGCTGATTCTGGGGGACTCCTGGCTGTTCTGGGAGGGTTGGCATGAGGCAGGGAAGCCATTTTAAACCAGTGAGAAAGCCACATGCAGCAGGGGAGGCAGAGGAGTCATTTTAAAGTTCCTTATTTCAGGCTTGTCATTTAGTGCTGTAATCCCTTGGAATCACTTTTAAATATGAGCCAGAAACACCCAGCAAATGGTGGTAGTGAGCCTGCTGCTGCAAAGAAAGCAAAGAAAAATGATCAGCCCAGCAGTGAAATTGGATGTTTTAAAATGTCTTGGGGCTGGAGAATGAACTGTTGATATTGCTGGAGTGCTTGGGCTATCCCCTATGACAGTGGGAACAGTGTGTAATAATGCTGGCAAAATCAATCAAAGTGCACAAAGTGTCACACCTTCATATTTTGGCAGGATGAGTTTGACTGGAAGCAGCATCATGGAGAACACATTGACAGTCCTGAAGACCGAAACCAGCGCCAGGTACCTTTAATTTGAAGGTCATCCAAGAAAAAGCCAGAAGCCTGTATGAGGACTTACAGAATGAGCAGGGTGAGAGTTCTCAGTCAGGAATTTTCAATGCTAGTCATGGATGGTTCAAGCGTTTCAAGAAGTGTCCCTATCTGTACAACATTAAAATGTCCGGTGAAGCAGCTAGTGCTGATACAGAAGCGGCTGATGAATTCCCTGCCCTTGTGAAGAGAGTATTTGAAGAGAGTATTTGAAGAGAGTAATTGAAGAAGGTGGCTACTCACCAAAACAAGTTTTTAACGTTGATGGGATGGAGCTTATTTAGAAACATATGCCTCAGAGAGCATACATTTCGAAAGAGGAGAAGATGACGCCAGAATTTAAAGCTGCCTGTTCTGCTTGATGGAAATGCTGTAGAAGATTTTAAGATTAAGCCCTTAATGGTGTACCAGTCCGAGACACCATCGGCATTGAGGGGGTATTCCAAGGAACATGTGCGCATCATTTGGCATTCAAATAAGAGAGCTTGGATGACAGGGGCACTCTTTTGAAAATGGTTCTCTTTGCCTATCTTCCCTACCTGAGGGATTATTGCACCAGAGAAAATCTCACATTCAAGATATTGGACCTCTTGGATAATTGCCCAGGTCATTCTGTCAGCCTTGATGACATGTCTAAAAATGCGAAGGTGATTTTCCTGCCACACAGCTGGATTCATTGATGTGGCCCATGGATCAGGAAGTAATAGCTGCATTCAAGGATTATTACCTAGGCCATACCTTCTCCCAACTCATCAAGGCAACATATGGTGAGAATACACCATCAGTCAGGGAACTTTGGAGTGCTTACACATCCTGAAGAGCATCGGCAATATCGCTGATTCATGGGATGAAGTCACGTTGTCGTGTTTGAAAAGTGTGTGGCAAAAATTATGGCCCAAGTGTGTCAGTGGCCAAGGAGAATCTCACAACAACATCCCTGAGGTTCAGCGTGAAATCATCACTTTGGCGAGGGAGGGTGGCTTTGATAAAGTGGTTGAGGCTGACATGGTGGAATTGCTTGCATCCCATAGAGAGCAATTGTCCAATGAAGACTTAATGCAACTTGAGAGTCAACGAGCTGAAGAGGAAGACAATTGAAACAGCACCCCCTTGAGTTTTGTCAATGAAACAACTGTCAAGAGTTTTCCAACTCATGGAAGAGGCAATGGAAATCTTCGCGAGGATGACCCAAACAGAGAATTCAGTGCCAAAGTGAATAGGATGATCAATGATGGCATTAACTGCTATAGAGAGATCTACTGGGAGAAACAAAAGGAAACTGTCCAGCAGTCCTTGGATAAATTTTTCAAGTTTGTTGATAATCCTGGTTCTTCACCCTATTAACTCCACCATGACCTGGCACTTTGCCTTCAATTCAAAACCAAAATCACTCCAACTTCAGTCACTGAGCTTCTCAGATGAAGAAGACCAGGGTCTCAAACCTGAGACTGAGGTAATGGTACCAGACATCTCAAAGCACCACCAGCAGTGTCTTCAAAAGATCCTCCAAATCCAATGGAAAGAAAGGTGGTGCAACAGCAAGGTCTACCCCAAGCCAACATGCCCAGCATCGAGGCTCAAGATCACTCAAAGCCACCTCCACTGAAATGTTTGAGAGATGCCCTCAAAGTATCCCTGAAGAGGTCAAAACATCTTTAACAACTCATTGTGACCAAACCAAGTTGGAGAAGGTTCATTTAGGAAGGCACCAAACCCAGAGAGACTTTGCTGAGAACATGTAGAGGCGAAGTCAAGGTGGTGGACAGTGTGCAAAAACCTCCAAGCAACTCATCTAATTGACATTCCAAGCAACACCTGCCCACATGTGGCAGAGGCTGTAGATTGTGCAATAGATTTATCAGCCATCTCAGAACCCATTGAGCCACAGTGGAAGCAAGTCACCCTCGATCCTGAGGGACTGATTAATAGCGACAGGTGAGTGTAATCTAATTTCAATTTACACAGTATTATAATTACTAAATAATTAGTAATTTATTTTATTTTGTGGGTTATTCCAGCTAGGAATACATAGTGATGCACATGTACCGTACAGTATTTCAACTTGTATATTGGTTTTTCCAGGCAAGAAATGTCCGTAAGATTCTAACTCAGGAGTCAACATAGATTCCTATGGGAACCCATGATTCACTTAAAGTTGTGGCTGGGCTATTTGCAAGTGTAATATTTGACTTCAGTTCCAGTGAATACAACCTAGGTCTTATCATCCCTCTGTTATGAGCCATCACAGCATCCTCTTCACTTAAATGCTGAAATAAAATTCACCACGAAATAAACATTCTATACTAACCTTATCCAACAAAACATCCAAAAATCCATAAAAAGCTTAACTCATCACCCCTGTGGCTTGGCTTGTGGATGCCCTTGCCTGGCCTAGTTCTCCTAGTAGCTCCAATATGGCTGTTGGAAGGCTGTTTTGAGGCAAACACTTCCGATGGCCTGGCAGGATGCCCTCAAGCAGTTCTAGAAGGCCTGGCTACAGACTTCACTACCTCTCCATGGGCTGGCTGGCTGATAGGCACTGGAGGGGCACTAGTATAGGGGTAGTGGTGAGAGGCCAAATGCTGTCACCTTGAGAGAGAATAGCAGGTTTATATTCCACACAGCTTTTGCTGCTCTCCTAGGGTGATACCTAAGCAATGCTATAATCTGCTGGAGCACAGATTGTTAGGCTGCTGTGAAAGCCTGAAAGCCCCTTTGAGAGCTGAGAGAACATCTGAGCTTGCCTGCTTTCAAGCTGAAATTAATGATTTCAGTCTGAGTTTCCAACCTAGCACTCAGACGTTTGGTAGCTCTTACTTGTGCTGCAATGGTAGCTGAGATATAGGTGACCAAACATTGCGTCATGGTTGTGTCTGCAAGTAGAAAGTTGGCTCCAAAGCTTTGAATAAAGCTCTTTGCTAAGGCGGAGCTGGAATGTTCCACGCACCTTGACAGCAACAGCATGGTTTCTGGTAGGCCTACCAGTGCACAAGCTATTTCAATATGCATCAGCCTTTCTCTGTCTTTTCCCCAGCTGCAGCCCACTCAATCCTAGTGCCTCTGTGTTACCCTGCAAAGTACTTGCAGTGTTGGTATCTGAGCTGGTGCTAAAGTCGAGTGACAGTGTTCCTCTATTATCAGTGTCCTGTACCTCTTGGCCTTCTCATCTCCACACTACTGCCTGGTCAGGTGGCAACTCATGGGTATCCATGAGAAGAAAGATACAAGGCTGACATTGTGAGGGGAAGGGGCAGAGTAAAGGGTGCATACTGACACAATCTGCAGCTTGCATATCAAAAATGATTGTGGGATGAGGGGTAAGTGGGTTGTTAGGAGGATTAGGTACGCATATACTGTCACCTCCTATGGTCACAGCTGTAGCTGCTGGTCACAGCCTCAAAGATGACCACTCTGATTATGGTAACCGCCCTCCCCTCCATGGGGGTGATGGTTGCCAGTTAGCTGCTGCTGCCTCCAGTCATGCGCCACCTTGTCCTGCAAAAAAAAAAGGGGCAAGTGTATCAGTAAATGTGGCGCATGTGTTTGGATGATGTGCCTGACATGGTTAAATAGCTGGCAGAGTGGGCAAAGTGTGACATACGGGTGTGTAGCTTGTAGCAGTGCTGAATGTGTGAGGGTGAGGTGAAGCTGTGAATCTGAGGCATGAGTCGTGCTTGATGGAGATTGTTGGCAGGTGAATGATTGGAATGTGATGCCTTGAGCAATATATGCTCGGTCGTAAGGCTATGGCATTTGAAGGTGATTTCACTCACCATGAACACTCATGTGAGATCATTAAACTTCCTGCAGCACTGCATACAAGACCTCAGGGTGACACCGTTCGCATTGACCTCTGTAGCTATCAGCTATCTGCTCCCACTCCCTTCTCAGTGATTATCTGGATGGCCTTCCCATATGGGAAGTAGGCCTCTCTCCTGTCCACCTCCTACACCATCACACAATCTGGGAGCCCTCTCTCTACCATGTTGGATCATCCTTGCCCTTCTATAGGTGAGCCGCTTTTCCCCAGCCACTTCCACGACCTGCTGCAGCCAGAATGCACCTACACTTTAAGAGGTGCAGTATAGTTTTAAGTGGTGTTAACCTCACACAAACTTGGGACTCCTGCACAAAGTTTACATGCTGCCTGCATTACTTTGAATGGGCTCATTTACTCAATCTTTCCCGATAGCAGCAACCACTTAATTCTGGGAAAGTTGCTCTCAATGTAGCATTTGACAGAGTGCAGCATCAGCAAGCCTCAGTAAAACTGAAGTTAATGGGCATGGGGGAAAGCTCTCCTGTGACTGGAGTCAATCCTGGCACAAAGGAAGCTGATTGCACTTGTTGGAGTGTCTGCCTCAGTATATCCCTGCAGGAGTTCCCGAAGGCAGTTTCCTTGGTCCAACTATCTTTAGCTACTTTGTTAATGACCTTCCTTAACAATAAGATCAGAAGTAAGACTGTTCATTGACGACTGCAGTGTTCAGCTCTACCGCAATTCCCAAGATTATGAAGCAGTCCATGCCTGTAGCTGGCTGCAGCTGCAACAATGCTCAAGAAACAAGACACAATCTTGGTGTAAGGTAGTCTGCTAGATCACCACCCGATCATGAGATTATATATCTGCCAGCTCCACCAGCTGTGTACCATAGGTGCAGCAGGTGCTTTTTCCTAGAGGCAATGCAGAAAGTCACTAAGGCTTCTTTGGAAGCATCTGCCAGAGCATTCTACCCAGCTACCAAAACTTACCTCCTGCTGTCATGTTTTTGTCAGATTTTTGTGTCATGATTTGGAATTTTAAATTCCTATGTTCACATCTATACTGGTAACTCCCCACGTCAATGTGTTATGCTGGAATTAGAGAGTTGCACCAATGGCTACCCTGTAACAACTCTCTGAGTTGCTCAATCTGAGCTACAGAGGCTACGATGTTTCTGGGGAGATTGGGAGGGTCCAGGGGGTTTGAAAATGGCTGAAGAGCCCACTAGGTCGGGGAGGCGAACTTAACAGCAGGATTTCAGTATCCCCTTTCTGCACCAATTTTCCCACCTGGCAGCTGGCCAAATGGATGAATGGGAGGGGTCACCAGCAGTGCGTAGCTGCAGCCGGGGAGCCCAAGGCATGGTCCCAGGCAATTGGTGGGGGTTTCGGGAGGGGCAGGAGGAGGCCACAACTGGGAGGTGGGGGAGGGAGGTGGCCAAGATACCAAGATGATGAGGGACAAGGGAGCTCAGCAATCGGGGCTGGAGGGGGGAGGCAGTGATTGGTAAAAGGAGGGGGCAGGAAGCTGGTTTCGGGAGCAGACAGGAGGTCATGATTGGAAGGAGGGAGGGGTGTGGGGAAGCGAGCCAGTGATTGGGAGGGGCAAGAGCGAAGTCAACAATCAAGGGGTGTGGGGGGAATGGGAGGTTGGTTCCCTACTCAGGTGTGTGTCAAAATTGGAGTCAATTAGCATATGTAAAGTAGGATTCTTCAGGTTTTGTGTTAACGTCCTCCCTGTTTGCCCGTGAGAGCAGATTGAAACCATAGAGAGCAAGGTCCTGGTGACCCCCCGGACATATAAATAATGGGATATTTCAACTGCCTGCCTGCCCTGGCTGGGTAGGGTAAACTGTTAAGATTTTTTAAATACTTATGATCTCCTGTTGCATTGCACATGGGGGTGAAATTTTCCGAGCCTGCTGGCAGTGGTGATAGGCGGCGTGTGTGGAAAATATTGCGGGACCCACTTCATGATGACATGAAGGCAGGTCGGGATCTTTCGCTCAGCCCGCCAATGGTGGGCCACGTTTTCCACCATCGGTCAGCGGGGAGCTAATTGTAAGACATTAGCATATAATTAAAAGGCCATCCTGCCTGGCTCTTGGAACCCCGCTGTATCATCCGTCCACGTTTCACAACAGCACACAGGTGACATGCACTTGGCAGCCTTCATTTTGGGGGAACTCAGGTGAGTGAGCAGCAGCATCCTCCACAGCTCGCCTATTGTTTACGGGCCTCAGAGACACCAGGGGCTGGGAGCAACTGATGCCTAGTCCTGGAGGCGACTGCTGAGGGATGGGGGTGCCTGGGGGCAAGTGCTGGCCAGCCTCGGAGGCGACTTCTGAGCTGGGGGGTGAGGGGGGATGGGGAGGGGTCAATTGCTGCCCTGGCACTGCATCCCACACACAGGCAATCGAGATGGGGGCAGAGTAAGCGAGGGGACTGGCTACGCATTAGCACCTGTATAAACTGACCATGCCTCTGCAACAGATCAGGCACAGCCACAGTGATATGATTGGGGTCAGGTTCCTAATCTGCCCACCATTGCAAGCAATGTGGAGGGACCAAAGGGCCATCAAGTGCTCCATTTATTACACCACCCCCCCCCACCCCCACCAACCACCACCACCACCACCACCGGCACAGACTTGAGTCTGCCACCAGTTTATTGGACTGGGGGGCAGTTGGACTGTACACATTGTACAATCTTCTCGCCAATGCTGGCCATGTAGCAGTCACTGCTGGAGGTGCTCGCAGCCCCTTGCAATCTCAGCATCCTGGTTTGGACCAGTGTCCCCTATGTCTCAGTTTGACAGGGCTGCCATGCAGTGCACTCATCTCTGGCCATCCGAGGGGTGACCAGCACTCTCCGGGAAGCATTAAGGGGCGGTCACACAGGGCCAGGAAAGGTGCTAAGTACAGCCATGATAACCATGTCTCTCTCTCTTTCATGCTGCAGGAGGACCACGTCAGGTTCATGGATCCTGGTGACCTAGCTGTATCCCTGATGGCCTACAGAGACTGTAGAAGACGAGAGAGAAAGCAACCGAGACACCTGCCTTTTATGTTGTGCAGAAAGGTTTCACATCTGAGTAACAAGAATACTGCTCATCAGAACAAGGAGCCACAGGCAGCATGACATTCTTATTAATTTATTGACAGTAGTGAACAGTATGTACAAGTGATCAACACCTGTGGCCAGGCTCTGCAACTACTCTTATCTAACTTTCCTAAATTTGCCATTATGACTTGGTGCTCCATGGACCTCCACGGCAGAGGTGGAGGCAGCCTGCTGACTGTGATGTCCTGTCTGTGATGACTTTTGCGGGCGTCCTCTGGAGGGCCGAAAGTTGGAGGGTCCCGGCCTGCTTTTGGGGTCCTGCTGTTTGGCAGTGGTACCCTCCCCAGCCTGTGAAGCTGGATCTGCAGAGGTCATAGGAAGATAGGATTCGGATGGGCCAGTCACTCCCAGAGTCACCTGGGTGGATAGCCCTGGGATGTGCACCTGCTGATCCTCCTCCCTATGGGTGCCGGAGGGCCCTTGGCTGACTCCATGAGTGGAAGGGGTAGCTGGAGTGAGATTGAGCTGCCCACTCCTCTTGCGTACACACTGTTTGAGGCCAACTATGGCATCAGTGATGGAGTTAAGCCCGCACTTCAGTGCAGGAGTGACGTCCTAGACCAAGGTTTCCATGGCAGCCGCCATCCTGCCAGTGTTGACCTCGGTGTGCTGCAATGCCAGCGCTATCACCTCAGCCTGAAGACGGATGGACTCCTCCAACGTGCCTTGTAATCCTTTCCTGTTGTTCCCTAGCTTGGCCTTGCAGCTCCAGCAACTGTGACATGACTGAGTCCAGAGTCATGAGTCATCTGACTCGGACTCAGCAATGCTCTGGCCTCCAGCAGTCCTCCAAGTGCCGAAGACCTGAGAAGTCCCTGCCTCTGCCTGCTGTGGATCAGAAAGTGTGATGTGCTCACCACATTGTGATTCCAAGGCTACTCTAAAGCTAGGTCCCACCGAGGTGTGCGTCTCTGTATTTGTGGAGGGTGTGGGTGAGCGCTGTGATGCGGGGAGGGTCCCTTCAGATTCCTCTTCAGAGGTTTCTTTGGAGCTTGGTTGGAGGCCCTGGTTCATGGGCTCTGTCAACTGTCTGGCAGATGTGCCTGCGGAAACAAGGGGAGATAATTAGTACATGGCAGTGGCCTATGAAAGAGGACACATCACTCATGGCATGGTTATCTGATGGATGTTGCACTGCTGGATCCTCACTTGGTAGAGCAGCGTCGACTTCACTGTCAGCACAGGACCAGTCCTGGTCATCACCGGCCAGCTGGATGGCTCTGTTTTTGAATTCTGTCAGAACTTTGATTTCTGGCATCCCTCCACCTGTCTGCGACCTTTCCTTCCTGTTGTGAGCCAGTTTGTCCTGCATGGATAGAGAGGGGGAGAGTGTATCAAGACTCCTGCCAGACCAGATGATAAGTATGCCTGGCCTGTGTGCTTGGTGAATGGTCCCATGTACGGGATGAGGATAATGACAGTATGTAAGAGTACCTTGCACTGGCAGTGAGTGAGGGCCCTGTGGCTGTGTGATGGGTTTGTGAATGTGTGAGTTGGGAGTGATGAAAAGAGTGACTTACCCTGGCAGAACCGAGGAGACCATTCATTCTTTTGCGGTGCTGGGTGGCTGTCCTCTTCTGAAAGGCATTGGCTCTGACCACCGCTGCCACCTCCTCCCAAGCTGGGTTGGTGACATTGCTGCCCATTCTGCGGCCAGAGCAGAGGTAGAGCAAATCCTGTCGGGCTTCCACGGCATCCCATAGTCGCTCAAGAGACCCGTCGTTGAAGCCGGGGGCTGCAGTCATTTTGCCTTTGCTGGCCACGTCTCCCAGACAGCAGTGGTGAGATGGTGGCGATGAGTGCTTTGCTGGTGGCTGTCTTTTAAACATGATGGCCAGCGTGATGCAACAGCAAAGTGATGGCGAGCGGGCGAATGAAAGCCCGTTTGCCATGGAAACGGCATGTTTCCCGGGAATGTATAAATAATGAGGCGGGTTTAGGAAGATATGGCGTGAAGACCCACCATTTTCGTCGGTGGGTAGGACTCCATTTTACCCGCCTGCTACCGCACTTAGTGCAATTCTGGGAAAATTCCACCCAGGGAGTTAAGCAGATCCCTTAGGGTCAGTCGGTGAATCAAGATGAGGACATGATTGGAAAGTGGAAGGGAGAGGATGTAGATTGAAGAGGGATGGTGAGGGAAAAGGGGCGACGAGGGAAGGAATGGGAATTCCAGTGAAAGAGATGGCTCAGGGAATGGTGGTAGATGGAGAAGAAGGGTAAGTGGCAGTGGTGGAAGAGAGGACAATTACAGAATAGAGAAGTTGCAAATGAGGGGGATAGTAGGCAGTAGGGATAGGGAAGAGAAAAAGGAGTGCAGGGCAACAGAAGGAGATGTATGGATACAGGGAATTAATTGGATTGGATCAGGCAGAGTAGATAGGAACTGGGGGATTGGCAAAGGAAGGGCAGGGAAAAGGAGGGATAAAGAGGATGGTTTGAAGAGGAGAATGAAGATTGGCAAACTTTATCAGGGATATGACTGTGATGGATAAGTTTCTCAGCAGTGAGGAGGGGGAAATACACATTCCTTTTATGTACTTATCTGTGCCTATTTGGCTGCCAAAGTCAAGCCAAAGGCAGATGTGCTTGATTGATCTGGTGCACAGGCTGTTTAGCATAATCCAGGTTAAGGACAGGGAAGACCCAACTCTGTCCCTTACTGAGTATGTGCTAGGGGAGATGCTATTTGAAACAGGCCCCTACAGAATCTGAGTGGAAGACTTAGGCCAAGAATGCATCTTTAGGAATGGGGATTTTCAGCTCCTACAATTTGTCATCTCCCTCTGGGCAACATCATAAGATGTGGAATCAGGTTTCTGATGTATTTATTTGCATAGATTAGATGACTTCTAAAATGCATATGTCTTATTAAGAATTCACATTATTATCTGTCCAAACCTGAAGAATGTCACATTTTGTTTCCAGATCAGGAAAGCAGTCACTCAAATAGAGCACAGGCAAACCTATTGTCAGTGCTAAACCACTCAGTGAAAAACCACTAGGTTAAGTGGTGAAGAAAATACAAACATTTATATAAGGTACCTTCTGAATAACATAGGCTGTTTTTCTCTTCCTCACTGACATACTGACTTTCCTTCAGCTTCCAACTTGGTTCATCCATCTCTGAGGTAACTGATGACCACCCACAATCTTCTTCTTCAAAGGAACAGTATGAGCCGGTGGGAAGGTTATCTGGAGAAAGAAGAAAATGTGGCTGATATTTTCCATCTGTTGCACAAAATGAATGACTGTAGGAAGATATAGAAGCAAATTTTATTGTATATGCAAAACAAACTACCAAGGGCTTGATTCACATAATTTACAAGAGCTACAGGCACAATGGCAGGAATTTTCCAGCCATCATGCCGGCAGGATCTTCTGGTCCTGCCGATGTGAACGGAGATTTCAATGGCCTCGCTGCAGGGGATCCCACCTCGGGTGGGCTGGAAAATTCTGGCCAACGAGTAAAGGCAGCTACTGAATGAGTGATTCATTTTCAGCAACCTGCTTCTCCGTGTCATGTTTATGCAACAGATATGTATTAGAAGTTAGACACACTCAAATTTAAATAGTTTAATTTAATTTTTGCTGGATATTTCATAGGTGCAGGGTGGATGCAGAAGAGGTTTTTTTTAGTGATATACAAGAAAGTAATAAGAAAAGGCCATTTGGCTTAATGAACGTATTCTGGATCCCAGACTGCATGATTGATTATGTAAACAAAAGTACAAAATAATGGAAATGCATGGTAGATCTGCCAGCACCTGGGGAAAAAAAAGACAGACTAGCATTTGAAGAAGAAGCTTTCATTAGAACTGAGCACAATGCGATGAAGGATTACATTGAAAATGCTAACATATTATCCTCTATTAGATACTGATTGACAAGCTGTGTGCTTCCACCATTTGCAGTTTTAGTTTCAGATTTCTAGCATTTGAAGACTTTCATTTTATCCCTGTAATCCATTCTGACAAAGACTTTTATCTAAGCTATTTAGCCTTTTGGGAGAAGGGTATTCTTTTCTGGTGGCCATGACACAAATAAGATATACAGGCATAGGAAAGAATACAGAGAAGAACAAGACTCATCCCAAGTGTAAAGAGCATAAACTATCAAAAATGTTTTGATAAACTGAAACCAGTCTAGAAAGAAGCTGGATGTATCTAAAATATTAAGTAATACAAAGATAAACTGAGAATACTCCCAGTCTAAGCTTGCAGTAGGAGCAAAAAACTTGAATGGAGAATAGGAAGTTCATTAAAAGTACATTTAAAGCTGATATCAGGGAGCATTTCTTTTTTCAGCAATATAACATTTTGGGACCATTTGTCAGGTAAGTAGCGAGAATAAAAACACGAGAGGTGTTCAAAATATTATTGGATGGAGGGAGTTAAGATACTTCAGGGATGACATTTCATGACTTGATTTGTCTTTCCTTGCCGTTAACTTTCCCTTCCACAAGGTAAATAAAGAAAAAATCCAAAATATCAATCTCACCTTCCATATTATTGTAGATCCCATTATATATGCCCTTCTTTGGCAGTATCAAGTGAGATGATGAGAGAAAATGGCAAAAAACTGATGAAGACCTTGTATTTATACAGTGTCTTTCACATGATCAGAATATCTCAGAAGACAAAAGTCCTAGTAAAACTGAAGTCAATGGGAATCAGGTGGAAAGTTCTCCTCTGGTTAGAGTCATATCCAGCACAAAGAAGGGTGGTTGTGGTTGTTGGAGGCCAATCATCTCAACCTCAGGAACTTGCTGCAGGAGATCCTCAGGACACTGTCATGGCCTAACCATCTTCAACTGCTCCATCAATGACCTTCCCTTCATCATAAGATCAGAAGTGGGGATGTTTGCAGACGCTTGTATGGTTCTATTGCAACTCCTCAGATAATGATGCAGTCTGCGTCTGCATCCAATAAGACCAGGACAATAATGAGGTTTGTGCTGATAAGTGGCAAGTAATATTCAGGCCACAATGACCTTCTTCAGCAAGAGAGAGCTAATCATCTCCCATTGACATTCAATGGCATTACTATTGCTGAAACCCCACCATCACTATCATGACCAGAAACTTAACTGGAACAGCCACATAAATACCATAAAAGCATGTCAGGGGTTGGGAATTTGTCGGTGAGTAACTCACCTCTTAACTCCCCAAAGCCTGTCCACCATCTACAAGGCGCAAGCTAGCTGAAGCACAGCTCCAGCAACACACAATAAACTAAACACCATGTAGCACAAAGCAGAAAGTTGGATTTGTCCCGCATCAACCACCTTAAACATTAACTCCCTCCATCATCACACATCATGGATGCAGTGTGTACCATTTACAAGATGCACTGTAGCAACTCACCAAGATGCCTTTTATTGCACCTTCTAAACTCATGACCTCACCTCTCCAGAAGGACCAGGGCAGCAGATGCTTGGGAGTATCACCAAGTTCCCCTCCATGTCATACACAATCCTAACCTGGAGATATGTCACCATTACTTCACTGTCTCTGGATCAAAATTCTGGATCTTGACCAAAATTTCACAAACAAATAAAACATATTCACAGTCATTGAAGTACTTTTCAAGAGCAGCACTTTTATAACGTAGGCAAATACAGCAGCCAGATTATACACCTCAACGTCTCAGAAACTGCAGTGAGATAAATGATCAAATAAGTTGTTTTGTTGATGTTGGTTGAGAGATAAATGTTGGCCAGGACACAGGAAGAACTCCCATGCCCTTCTTTGAATATTGCCATTGGATCTTTTACACCCATCTAAGAAGGCATCTGGCCCTTGGTTTAAACTATCACTATTAATTTAGACTCAACTAAATTTCTGCCCAAAACGTTAACATACAATTAATGTCAGTTGATAGTTAATCCTTTCTAATGCCACCAGATGTATCCAGCTAAAGGTCAGTAAATGGGGCTCCTGTATAGATCAGGACAATTTCAAGTTTGATTCCCAGTCCTTCCTCAGGCACAGGAGCAGGAAGTGGCTACAATTGCCCACCTTTCCTCTAACTTATGGGGGACAGAAAAATCAACCAATGGTCTGCTCTTTATCACTGTAATAATGCCCCCCCCCCCACCCCCCACCCCTCACTAGACAGTTCACAGACAAGGAGCTCATACACATTCATTTCTAGGCAGACAGGGAGTGCAGTGTATGTTCCCGGTGCCTGACCGATGAGGTCTAAGGGATCTCAGGTGGACCGAGGGTCTGGAGTCGTGACGATGGAGTGTTGGGGTTGAGAATGGTGGTGATCGAGGGAGGGGAATAAAAGTGGAGTCAGGAGGAGTATTCCTGTTGCTTCTGGCTTCACATTCAAGTGAGTAAATTATTGCAACCTGCAACGGCATTGCCTCCCTCAGAGAAAACTAATCTTGAAGTGAGAGTCTCAAAAGGTCATTCGTCCCCTTATTTGTACATGTAAAGGATTAATACCTACTTTACTTGCTGGTAAAGGATGCCTATTTTTTTCTCCTATCCCAGTATTTAGGGAATGTCCCAGTCAGGCAAATGCATGATCTTCCTGCCCTCTATAATGTGCCACATGCTAAAGAGTATAGGAAAAGGAGGATAGAGAGGATGAATGCGTGGCTGAAGAGATGTTACAGGAGGGAGGGCTTTAGTTTCCTGGATAATAGGTCTGTTTCTGGTGAAGATGGGGCCTATACTAGTTGGACAGGTTGCACCTGAACCGGAAGGAGACCAACGTCCTTGTGGGGAGCTTTGCTAGTGCTGTTGAGGGGGTGGGAGTGTTTAAAATAATTTGTCAGGGGGATGGGATACAGAATGGTGGTACAATAGGGGGTGATGCACAGCCAAATATAGGAGAGAAACTAAATCAGTCTGGAAAGCAGAGCAAATATAGACCTGTTAAGGCATAAAGGAACAATGCAAGGCTGGATTGCATCTATCTTAACCCAAGGAGATTTTCAAGTAAGGCAGATGAATTGAGGGTGTTGATTAACACATGGGAATATGATATTGCTGCTATCACTGAGACATGGTTGAGGGAAGGGCAGCTGAATATTGCACGGTATAGAATCTTCAGATATGACAGGGAGGGGGGGTGTGTAAAAGAGGAGGTGGAATTGCACAATGATTAAGGAGCCAATTACTGTAGTAAGGAGGGATGGTATCTTAGAAGGTTCCTCAAATGAGGCCATATGGGTAGAACTTAAAAAGAAACAGGGCAATCACTTTGCTGGGAGTGTACTATAGGCCTCCAAATGGTCAGGGGAGATAGAGGAGCAGATATGTAGGCAAATCTCAGAGAAGTGTAAAATAATAGGGTAATAATAGTAGGGGATTTCAACTTCCCCAATATTAGCTGGGATAGCCTTAGTGTGAAAGGCTTAGAGGGGGCAGAATTCTTTAAGTGTATCCAGGACAGCTTTTTGAGCCAGCACATAGAAAGTCCTATAAGAGAAGGGGCGGTACTGGACCTGATCTTAGGGAATGAAACCAGGCAGAGGGCAGAAGTGTCAGTGGGGGAGCATTTCAGGGGTAGCGACCATAACTCTGTAAGATTTAAGGTAGATATGGAAAAGGACAAAGATGGATTGGAAATAAATGTCCTGAATTGAGGGAAGACCAATTTCAATATGCTAAGACCAGGACCTGGCCAAAGTGGACTGGGAGCAGCTACTTATAGGAAAGCCTACATCAGACCGGTGGGAGTCATTCAAAAAGGAAATAGTGAGAGTTCAGGGCCAACATGTTCCCATAAAGGTGAAGGGTAGAACCAACAAGTCCAGGGAACCCTGGATGTCATGGGATATAGAGGATTGGATAAGGAAAAAAGGAGGCTTATGGCAGATACAGAGGATTGAAAACTGCGGAAGCCCTAGAGGCATATAGAACGTGTAGGGGGTTGGGGGTACTTAAAAAAGTAATTAGGAGAGTGAAGAGGGGGCATGAAAAAATACTGGTGGACAAGATAAAGGAAAACCCCAAGGCATTTTTTAAATATATTAAGGGCAAGAGGAGAACCAGGGAAAGAGCAGGGCCCATTAAGGACCAAAGCGGCAATCTGTGCGTGGAGCCAGAGGACGTGGGTGAGGTTTCAAATGATTACTTTTCATCTATGTTCACTATGGAGAAGGATGACGTAGGTGTAGAAACCAGGGAGGGGGACTGCAATATACTTGAACAAATTAGCATTGACAGGGAGGAGGTATTAATGATTTTAGCGGGCTTAAAAGTGGATAAATTTCCAGGTGCAGGTGAGATATATCCCAGGCTGCCATGTGAGGCAAGGGAGGAGATTGCAGGGGCTCTGACACTAATTTTCAAATCCTCTCTGGCCACAGGAGAGGTGCCAGAGGAGTGGAGGACAAAGAATGTGGTACTGTTATTCAAGAAGGGTAGTAGGGATAAATCAGGTAATTACAGGCCAATGAGTCTAACATCAGTGGTAGGGGAACTATTGGAAAAAATTCTGAGGGACAGGATTAATCTCCACTTGGAAGAGCAGGGATTAATCAGGGATAGTCAGCATGGCTTTGTCAGCCGGAGATCATGTCTAACAAATTTGATTGAATTTTTCGAGGAGGTGACTAATTGTGTAGATGAGGGTAGTGCAGTTGATGTAGTCAGTTGATATAGTCTACATGGATTTCAGTAAAGCTTTTGACAAGGTCCCGCATGGGAGAATGGTCAAGAAGGTAAGAGCCCATGGGATCCAGGGCAATTTGGCAAATTGGATCCAAAATTGGTTTCGTGGCAGGAGGCAAAGAGTGATGGTCGAAGGGTTGTTTTTGCAATTAGAAACCTGTGACAAGTGGTGTATCACAGGTGCTGGGACTCTTGCTGTGGTAGTGTACATTAATAATTTAGATGTGAATATAGGAGATACAATCAGCAAGTTCGCAGGTGACATGAGAATTGGTGGTGTCGTAAATAGTGAGGAGGAAAGCCTTAGACTACAGGACGGTATAGATGGGCTGGTAAGATGGGCAGAGCAGTGGCAAATGGAATTCAATCCTGAGAAGTGTGAGGTGATGCATTTTGGGAGGACTAACACAGCAAAGGAATACAGAATGAATGGTAGGACCCTACAAAGTAAAGAGGATCAGAGGGACCTTGGTGTACATGTCCATTGATCCCTGAAGGCAGCAGCACAGGTAGATAAGGTGTTTAAGAAGGCATATTGGATATTTACCTTTATTAGCTGAAGCATAGAACATAAGAGCAGAGAGGTTATGTTGGAGCTGTACAAGATGCTAGTTAGGCCACAGCTGGAGTACTATGTGCAGTTCTGGTTGCCACACTATAGGATGTGATTGCACTGGAGAAGGTGCAGAGGAGATTCACCAGGATGTTGCCTGGGCTGCAGCATTTCAGCTATGAAGAGAGACTGGATAGGCTAGGGTTGTTTCCCTTAGAACAGAGAAAGCTGAGGGGGGACCTGATAGAGGCATACAAAATTATGAGGGGCATAGATAGGGTAGATAGGTGTCATTAACCAGGGGTCATAGATTTAAAGTAAGGGGCAGGAGGTTTAGAGGGGATTTGAGGAAAAGTTTTTTCACCTAGAGGGTGGTTGGAATCTGGAACACACTGCCTGCGGGGTGGTAGAGGCAGGAACCCTCACAACATTCAAGACGTATTTAGATGGGCACTCGAAACACCATAGCATACAGGGCTATGGGCTAAGTGCTGGAAAATGGAATTAGAATAGATCGGTGCTTGATGGCTGGCACGGACACGATGGGCCGAAGGGACTGTTTCTGTGCTCTATAACTCTAACCCTACAGCTAGGACGACCAACTCTCAGGAGAAAAAATTAAGGGACACTTTGACATGGAAAAGGAGTGGGTTGCTGGGAACCAGTAAGAGTGGGTAGGTGGGGAGGGGGGGGGGGCAGTGAGTGTTGAGCGGTGGTGCTGGTAAACATGTCAGATCAGGCAGCTGGGAGAAGTGCAAATGCGCAGATGCGCTGAAGAACTTAAAGGTCTGAAATAGGGGATAAACAGCGTCCTGGCAACATGCAACCCGGGACACAGGACAGTTGCCTCAATTACAGAACAATCCCGTAAAATCCGGGATCCGGTCACACTAAATACAACCGATTTTATGGCCCACATATGTGGACAGCATGTACGGACAAAATCCAGAAATGACTGCGGGGCCTCTTACATTTGTAGACATCATACTAATGCTCACTTTCTAGGTTAATGCAGGAGGCAACATACTCCAATGTGCCTTTAGGAAAACATTTTAAAAAGGTAAATGGCCAGAATAATTATCACTTATCCTTACTACCCAGATTTACTGCTATACTCCTTTGTGTTGACTAGACTTTAGTATCTGCTCATTGAATAAAGCTGCCCACAATAGTGCATTACAAACCCTGGCAATGAAAACAAAATTAAACACTGTAGATGTTGGAAACCTGAAAAAAAATTGGAAATGCTGGAAATACTCAGCAGGTCAGGTAGCATTTGTGGAGAGAGAGAGTTAATGTTTCAGATTGAAGCCTTGTGTCAGGACTCAAAGCAAACAACTAGTGCTGTTAACAGACAAGTTAAGTGCAAGGCTAGATGAGAGGTGGACCTTCCATAAACAGGGCCTGCATAACTGTAATGTAAGACAAGTGTTATGATCACCATGGAGACCAATAATGAAACTTCCTAAATGACCCCAACTGAAGAAACTGATGGTCAATATTTCACTTTTTAAACTTTTCACTGTAACAATTAAACCAAAATCAAAATAAAAAGCACACATGAATTAACAGACAAATTGTATTCAGTAGATATTATAAATTACACTCTAAATAGCTGATACAATAAAGCTAAATTTCACAGATTTCTCAGCTAGCTCTCTTAGCACATATGTGGCACCTCATGCAGTCCCAAAGTCCTTCCCAGCTCTATCTTCCAGCAGAGTTCATGCAGGATTTGATCATCAGGTAGCCTCCAGCAACTGCTTTACTCTGAATTCCACAGATATGATTATTACCAACAAGGTACAACTCTGCAGAATCTCCCTAAGGTCATGACAGTCCTGATGGTGCAGTTTTCCCAGAGTCGCCTTCATCTGACCATTCAATAACACCCTGGTACACAATATGATCAGCCCTGATAAAATCCATGCAGCTTCTCAGTTTGCCTGGAATTTTTGCACAACTTTTCAGAGCCTCTATCCTGTTGTGACCACTGGCTCAAAAACACTGAACACCATGAAGCCAGAATGTCGGGGACATGTTTAAGAGATTGTCCGGGAAATGAGGCTAAAGTGTCCGGGCCATTTTTTAAGAAATACAATGCTGCACATGCCACCGCCAGGGCCTTCATAAAGCAGGTGATATAATGTTTTTGATGTTTGGACCACTCAGGTGGGGATTTCCAATTCTCACCACAGAGAGTGTCCAGGATCATTGTTGTCTGCTGCACCCTGCACAACCTAGCTCTAAAAAGCGGGGTATCTTGCCTGAAGGATACGTGGAGGGGAGAGAAGCTTCCTGATGAGGATGACATTGAAGGGAATGGATCTGATGAGGACCAGGATGTCAACTAGCCACCTGAAGAGGCCATAGCAGGGGTACAACGCAGCAGAGATGCCCACAAGAATCTGACAGCTACAAGATTCCAGGAGGAGTAATGCGCCAAACAACCTCACAACTGTTTTTCTCACCTTTGCTGCCTGGAAGGCCCCAGCACCTTTTAGCTCAGACAGAATTTCTCTCAAAAGTTCCATGTTTTCTTATAGATTAGGAAAATATCAATACTCCACATCTGTCCTGATGTTGGGTTGATTATTGGAATGCACTAAACCACAGTTAACTGTGTCGTTCTGGTGATACATAGCTGCTGTAGCACCTGAACAGTACTCCCTTCTACATGACCTTAGGCAACTTTAGAAAGAATTGTTATTTCACCCATGCCCTCACCAAGTCAGTGTGCATGGCAGCTTATAAGCGGCTGGAACTCAAATTTAGCCAGGGGTGCACTCCTGTCTCCCTGACACATAAATGTCATGCAATGATTCCCAAAATTAGATTGAGTGCTATCCTTTTACCCAAGGACTACTGACAGCCTTGCTAAAGAGGCATGTAGGTCCAACAAACCTCCATGTAAGCTCTGGAAACGGCCTCAGCAAGATGAACACAAGATCTTAAATCATACACTTGAACTCCTCTTGCAGTCAAGGATAACGTGCTTCTTGTGTCCTTACTTGCTTAGTTCAGCTGCATGGTTGCTGAAAATGACAATTCACCAAGGAAGGACATTCAGCATTGAACGTGACCATCACATCTCCCTCCAGACAGTTATAGTAACCTGTGGGTTTCAATTCTACGATTACAGTACCCAACAACTGTTTCTCACACCTGAAAATGCATCAACAATGAAACTTGGGACACACAAATCTGACTTAAGTAGCCATGAGCAATCTTGCCATCCAGAAATAACTGACATCAGTGCAACAGCAGCAGTAAATGCAATAACTTCGAGCACTTCTCCCAAAGCTGCAACATGGTTACTTGGGACAATTGACTGACAATAGTATTGGTCAGGCAGTACCGTTACAAATGATGTGCATTGCCTGATGTTCCACATGTGGGATTATACTCACTCTGGTGACAATTTGAGAGAGCTGAAGCAATAGAAGTTCCTGATTGGACTCAGTTGGGGACCAACATTCTGGAGCCTTAACTGACTATGAAACTTTGAAGAAACTAATAGAAAAACGGAATTCATGAGACTTGGAATTGGATAAATTCAACATGGTTTAACAATTGTGATGACTGTAAACAATAAATGTACACCCGTGCCACCTGTGTGCATACAATACTTTTTAATTTCTCTAACTCTGTCACTATGCCCTGGTGCAGCCCTGACATCCACAGCTGAGGTGAAGACGGTCTGCTGACCACTATGCCCTATTGACTGAGTTGACTTTGGTGGCTGTCCTGTGGTCATTTGGTTGTCCTTTGGTGGCCCAAGCCTTTGAAGACCCCAGCCTGCTAAGGGTCTCCTGCTCAGGTGCAGGTGCACCCTTCCTGGCCTGACCTACTGGAGTTGATGGGGTCATTGGCAGAGGGGAGGTGGTGTGGCAGGGCATCCTTGGAATGTCCTGGGTGGATGCCCCTGGGGTGCCTGGCTGGTGCTCCTTCTCCCTGTCGGAGCCTGATGGTCCTCCCTGACTCCTTCAGGAGAAGGAGCACCTGGAGGGAGGTTGGAGTGCCCCATTCCCCTCTCATCTAGCCACCGCTGCAATGCTCCCATGGTTAGAGCGGTGGACTGCAGGTCTGAGCACACATCTAGCAGAAACTGATGGACCTGGGTCTCCAAGGTGGCTGCCACCCTTCCCATGGGGGCATCCACGTGCTTGCATGCCAAGGCAATGACAGCAGACAGAACGTGGACGGACTTCTCCAGCCTTCTGCCCAGTGTATGGACGGCCTCTGGCAACTCTGCCTGATGTTCCCCTGCCTATCTCTGCATCTCCAAGAGGTCTCTTAGGGCAGAGGTTCCTCATCAGAATTAGACTCAGCCAGGGCCTGCTCTCCAGCAGTCTTCCAAGTTAGAGACCTCGGCTGTCGCTGCCTCCACCAGCTATGGATACGTGGATATGAGGTGCTCACCAGACTGTGACCTTGAGCCTAGTCTAGAACTATGACCCACCAAGTTGCGTGTATCTGTGCTGGTGGAGGGTAGAGGTGAACACCATGATGGTGCTTTCTCTGAGGAAAGAGGCTTCCCCCTCAGAGGTGGGCTGGGGCTTGGGCTGTGTTGTCTCCTGGCTGATGCCCTTCCCCATTTCCTGCTGGTACCTGGAATAAAGAAAAGAGGGGTTCAGTGATTGACTAAACAGGCATGTACATTAAAGGTCACTCAGTCACTGCCCGCATATTGGTGATGGAGACTGGATGCATCCTCACTGTTGGGGAGGCCGATCTCGCCTTTGCTCTTCTCCTGTCAGTTCTGCAGCCTGTTCCTCATATGTACTGAGGAGACGAAGTTCTAGGGCAAAATTTTTGTTCCCCCGCTGGCTGATTTGTAGGCAGGAGGGTGACCATAAAATTTTCTGAATGGTCTGCTCACCCAGCTCCCATCTGCCCCAACCTCTCCACAACTGGGACAGGTGAGGCCAATTATTGGCCACTTAAGGGCCTCAATTTTCAGGCTGGCGAGAGGAGTTCAGGGGCAGGGGGAAACCTGGGAAGTAACCCTGTTCAGCCTAGGGCAGGAAGGGAGTGGGGTGGGGGTGGGGGGCAGTCCATCCGCAGCCTCCTTTTAATTTTAGGTGCCCTGCCCCCCTCAAAAATTCAGCCCCCCCACAGATGTTCCCTCCCCACCAGCCTCCCACCAAAACTCCCATCCCCATCTGCTCACCTCCTGGGCCTCACCTCCCCAACTTTCCCTGAGACCTCCCACATTTACCTGGTTCCTGGACTCCCAGCACTTAGACTGTGGGGACTGCTTGTAGTCCTAGTCCTCTCCACTGCAGCTTCTGGCATTGCTTGGACTAGTGAGCTGCCGGGCAATCCGATTGGCCTGCAGCTCCCTGAGGCGGGACTTCCTCCTGAGTGAGTCTGTCTATGGCCAATTAACCCTTGTTTGAGCGTAGAATGGCTGTGGAGCAGGCAGCATTGGTTGGGGGGGGGGGATGTGTTTTCTACTGACTCCTTGGGTGGCGAGAAGGGAAACTCCACCATCCTAAAAATCCTGGCCCTGGGATACCACCTCCCATCTTGACCCGCTCTCTTTTGTTATGCGCTATCACATCCTACAGAAAGACAGAAGGATTGATTGTGAGGCAATTTGTTAAATGAGCAGTTCAGAAGCATGCATGCCTATTGTCGCTGCTGAGCCCTCCCCAGTAAGTGATTAAGAAGCCGTTTATCCAGGAACTAATGTGGGGTGGAGAGCTTAAAGTGGCTGGCAGACATTCAGTATGTCCACTTGATGATCGTGTGTGACAGCTCTGTGTATTTTAACCCTGCGAATGCCTGATGCCCTTATGAGAGTGTGAGTTTACAGTGAGTAGACAGTGCACTTACCCTGACAGAGCACAGCAGATCATTTATTCTTTTCCTGCACTGCATGCCGGTCGTTTTTTGGTCGGCGCTAACCACCCCGGTACCCTCGTCCCTGGCCACTGTAGTCAGATGGGAGGGCCTCCTGCTCCCATCCCTCAGAAACAGCACCACCTGCCTTCCCTGGATGGCCTGGAGGAGTGTCTCCAGGGAGGCATCGCTGAACCGTGGGGTCGAAAGTTGCTTTCTTCTCTTTGACATGTGAAGGTCCAGAGCTCTTGGCCTGCAGTGAGTGAGTGGCTGCCTGGGTGCCATTTAAATATGGCGTCAGGCTCTTCGGCCCCATGAATAACGGTTGGGTGGGCGACTTCCTGCCTGCCCTGTCACAAGATTCGTAATGTTCCTCACGGATGCATAAATAATGCGCTGAACAGCAGGAGCTGGCGTGTGCTCAGCCATTCCGCTGCCCAGAGAAACCACTCCAACTTTCCCATTTGCCACCGGACGTATACTCCAGAATGGAAGACTCTGCCCCCTGTGTCTTCTATGACAACAGCATGAAATCCGATCTTCCAGCCTTGATTATTCTTCCCAATTAGCTTCTGTTTCCCTAGCAAACTATTGGAGGTTCATTTCTTATAAATCTGGTGTCACAGCTAGAAAATCCAATTAACAAACCCCTCCCCGAGAAACCTGGACCTGGTTTCTGTTTGAAATAGGGACGGTCTCCAAAAGTTCAGGGTTTTAAGCCATTTCATCACATAAGCTTTGAATTGTTTTCTGGTGGGTGAAGGAAGAATGCCTTTGTCATTGAATCCTGGGCAGTAGAAAAAGAGGACTTCACAGCTACCTATTCCTCTTATGTGATATGAAATATATCATTCACATTTGTGTGGCATAAGTGAGCCTACAGGCTTTGCTACAGTTTCAACAGACTGTGTCCACAGAATTCAGTAATGATGACAAATGTTACTGGCCATTTTTAAATTAGCAGATCCACTTCAAAAATAAATATATTTTTGTAACCTCCCAAAAAATAATATTAAACACAATAACCTCTCATTTGTCTTCAACAATAAAAGTCTCTCAGGCTTTGATTAAACAGCTCGTATTGCAATCTTTGTACTTAATCATTGCAGGAATAATTTATTATTAGGTTACTCATATAAAGCAGAAGTCATCATTTATAAGGTAAAGTACATTCTGTCATATTGTCATGTAATCCTAAATGTTACAGCATGAAACATATGCACAATTACCTTTCCTAACCTTGTGTTGAGTTTTAAAACAACTAGTTAAAGGCAGGTTGACCTCACACTTCATGTTGAATTAGTGACGCCCTTGACTCAGTGGTAGCATTCTTGCTTGAGTCAGCAGGTTATGGGTTTCAGCTTTACTCCAGAGACTAGATTAGCTAATCTAGGTTGGCACTTCAAAGTAGTCCTGAGGAAATGCTGCACTGATAGAAGTGTCATCTTTTGGATGAGATGCTAAACTGAAGCCCTCTCAGGTGGATGCAAAAGAACATGGGAGTTGTCCTGCTTTGCTGGCTAATACTTAACCCTCAACCGACATCATCTGCTCATTCAGTTCATTGTTGTTTATAGGACCTTGCTGCCTGCAAATTGGCTACCAGGTTTCTCTCTAGTGACTCCATTTTAAAAATACAGACCCACCACTCAAACTGCTCATGGTCTGGGCAGGCAGCCACCCATATTGAACATATGACACTAACCATTTTCCATTAACATAGGAGTCAATTACAGAGGGTTATTGAACATACTGAGCGTGACAACTATTTTGGACATTTCTGATGTAAGCACTGATCCTGTACATACCCATTTAAAAAACTCTGCTGATTTCAGCCAAAGTCAACCAGTTTTAATCAGCTGTTTACACCTATTAATTTCCTGTCTTGTACTGATTTAAAGGTCCTGCTTATTTCAGGCAAAGTTTCAATCAGCCATTTGTACTGTGGTAAAGTGCAATTACCTTGGTGATGAGATTCTTGATGGAACTGTTACAAGGAGGAGAGGCAGTTGCTAAATAGAGATCAAATGTTTCTTAAAAAATCTGTTGGCTATTTACCCTTTTGGTTTTACCGTTTAGGTTATAGTGGCCAAACCCTGTTAACATGCCTCCTATGAATGGTGTGGACTGCAGTCAATTTACATAGTAACATAAGAATGATCTTAAATCCCAGCAGACTGTACATCCATTGGCTGTGAAACACTGAGGGATATATTCTTTCTTCCTTTGAATTTCTCTTAATATCACCTGATGAAGTTCCAGTCTAACAACATAAAGGAATGAGAACCTTGGATTATGGGAATTGCTATATGGTATGTTTCTAAACAATATCACGTGCTAAGTGGAAGCTGAGTAATTCCAGAAAGTATCTGTGGATTTCTCACTATGCAAGTTATGTTTATATCTTAGTTCTATAGAATATACGCCTGGTATAAATGAATTTCCTTATACAGCCAACAGGTCTACAGCTTTCAAAAGTACAAAGAGGCAAAATGACAGCTTGTTGTTTTGCCCATTTACAGGCATTTTCCAAGAGTTTTTAACCAGTGCCAGAAAAACAAAGAAAAATGAATAGAAACATATGGCTGGAATTTTTTAGTAAAAATAATAGTGAGGCTATTATTAACATATGTCTCATAATTGTCTGACATCCAGTACCGGCTAAGCAGAAATGTCCTCCAACTAAATATTGGGAAGCTTGAAGCCATAACCTTTGGTCCCCAGCATAAATTCTGTTCCATAGCCACCAACTCTATCCGTCTCCCTGCAATTGTCTGAGGCTGAACCACAGTATTTGCAAACTTGGTTCAAACATGAACAAAAGAGCTTAACTCCAGAGGTGAGATGAGAGTGACTGTCCTTGATAGCATTTGACTGAATATGGCATCAAGGAGCTCTAGCAAAACTGGAATCAATGGGAATCGGAGGGAAACTCTCCACTGGTTGGAGTCAGACCTAGCACAAAGGAAGATGGTTGTGGTTGTTGGAGGTCAATCATTTCAATTCCAGGACATCACTGCAGGAGTTCCTCAGGGTAGTGTCCTACAGCCAATCATCTTCAACTGCTTCATCAATGAACTTCCTTCCATCATAAGGTCAGAAGTGGGGATGTTCACTGATGATTGCACAATGTTCAGCACCATTCAAGACTCCTCAGATACTGAAGCAGTCCATGTCCAAATGCAGCGAGATCTGGACAATACCCAGGCTTGGGCTGACAAGTAGCAAGTAACATTCATGCACACAAGTGCCAGGCAAAAACCATCACCAACAGGAGAGAATCTAACCATCGCCCCATGACATTCAATGGCACTACCATCGTTGAGTCCCACACTATCAACATCCTGTGAGTTACCATTGATCAGAAACTGAACTGGACTAGCCATATAAATGCTATGGCTGCAAGAGCAGGTCAGAGGCTAGGAATTCGGTGGCGAGTAGCTCACCTCCTGACTTCCCAAAGCCTGTCCACCAACTACAAGGCACAAGTCAGGAGTGTGAAGGAATACTCTCCACTTGCCTGGATAAGTGCAGCTCCAACACAAGAAGCCTGACACCATCCAGGACAAAGCAGCCCACTTGATTGGCACCTCAACCACAAACATTAACTCCCTCCACCACACACACACACAGTAGCAGCAGCATGTACCATCTACAAGACGCAATGTGGGAATTCACCAAGCCCCCTTAGGCAGCACCTTCCAAACCCACAACCACTACCATGTAGAAGGGCAAGGGCAGCAGACACATGGGAACATCACCACCTGGAAGTTCCCCTCCAAACCACTCACCATCCTGGCTTGAAAACATATCATCGTTCCTTCACTGCCGCTGGGTCAAAATCCTGGAGCTCCCTCCCTAACAGCATTGTGGCTGTACCTATACCACATGGAGTGCAAATTCAAGAAGGCAGCTCACTGCCCCATTCTCAAGGCTATCAGGGATGGGCAATAAATGATGGCCTAACCAGCGATGCCCACAGCACTTGAATGAATTAAAAAAAACATCTGACCCCAAAATGAGCTTTTATCCACATACTTGGGCCTTGACTAAGACTGCCTAGTTCCCCCTTCATACCTCCACTAAACATCAACTCATCTGCTGCTGAAATCTTCATCCATGCTTTTGTTACCTCCAGGCTTCACTATTGCTTCACATTTTGGTCGGCCACCCTCCATAAACAAAAGTTTCTTCAAAGCTCTGTTACCCATATCCTAACGTGCACCAAAAGTTGCTCACCCATCAATCCCTGTGGTCGCTGACCTATATTGACTTCCTGTTGAACAATACCTTGATATTAAAATTGTCATCTTGTATTCAAATCCCTCCATGGCCTTGCCCTTCTCTATCTCTGTAAACTCTTTCAACCTCCTGAGATATCTCCGCTCCTCCAATTCTGATCTTTTGCCCATTCCTGTTTCTAATTTTTTTTTTGCAAAAATATTCTTTATTCATAAAATATCTTGAAGAACATTCCAAACCATTTCAAAATCACCATCACAAAAGTATAATCAGGTTCAACTTACAACATGTATCACAAGGTGCATCGATACAATCAATGAATATTACAATCATTTGCAGACATTCATTTTGAGCTGTACAGCCCAGGGGCTCTAAACAGTTCCCAGTCCCTCAGTCCTGGGAGAACCCCCCATTTTAAAACATTTAATCTCTTACCAAAACTGTTGTCTATGAGAGACCCAGACCTTTGGTCTGGGGATCATGCCTTCAATTGCCAAGGCTCTAAGTTCCGCAATTCCTTCCCTGGACCTCTCCACCTCTCTATCCTTCTTTAATATGCTCCTTAAAATCTACCATTTTGATCAAGCTTTTGGTCAACTGCCCTAATATCTCATTATGTGGCATGGTGTCAAGTTCTGCTTGATATCTCTCCTGTAAAGTGCCTTGAGATGTTTAACTCCATCAAAGTTGCTATGTAAATCAGCCAGCAATTTCCGGTGACCGCACATTCACAGCTAAATATAAAACTCAGGAAGTTGTTGTGCAAGTTGTTGCCCTTGTGGGCAGCTGCTGCATTTCGAATAAAATAAAAGGCTTACTACATTGTGGAAGCTTTTTATAGATACAAGGAAAAGCTAAGCTTACAATTAATATTTAACATCATTAATGAGGTTAACATAGGCTAACTTCTGCAAATGAGTTAACAGAATCTTTATGCTGTATTCATGGTTTTGTGCTAATATTGGGAAGGTGACTTGTTAAAGGCCAGGCAACAAATGGCTTAAGGCCAAGCAACAACTTGTTTTCCCAGTTTGTGACTTTTTTGATAACAAATATTGTGTAAAGTTGCTTGCTTAAAATTCAAAGTAAGGTCCAAAGGTAATGGCTTTATGTAATGCAACTGATGGCCTTATTCAAAAAGGGAGGGAGACAAAAAAACAGGTAATTATAGGCCAGTTAGCTTAACATCGGTCATTGGGAAAATGGTAGAGTAATACAGAGCAATTAGAAATGCATAATATAACCAAACAGAGGTCAGCATGGCTTCATGAAGGGGAAATCATGCCTGACAAATTTATTAGAATTCTTTGAGGAGGTAACAAACAGGATAGATAAAGTGGAACCAGTAAATGTAATATATGTGGATTTCCAAAAGGTGTTCGATAAGGTACCGCACATATGGCTACTTAATAAGGTAAGAGCCCATGGTGTTGTGGGTAGTATATGAGCATGGATAGAGGATTGGCTAACTATTAGAAGATAGAGAGTTGGGATAAGGGGGTCATTTTCAGGATGGCAACTTGTAATTAGTAGAGTCACAAGAATCAGTGCTGGGGCCACAATTATTTACAATACATATTAATAACTCAGATGAGGGAAGTGAATGTACTATCGCCAAGTTTGCGGATGACACAAAAATAGATGGGAAGGCAAGTGGTGAGGATGACACAAAAAGTCTACAGAGGGATATAGACAGGTTAAGTGAGTGGGCAAAAACTTGGCAGATGGAATACAATGTGGGAAAATGTGAGGTTATGCACTTTGGCAGGAAGAATAGAGGAGCTGAATATTATTTAAATAGAGAAAGACTGCAGAAAGTTTCAGCACAGAGGGATTTGGGGGTCCCGGTGCATGAATCACAAAAAGCAAATTCAGCAGGTATTAGAGAAGGCAAATGGAATGTTGGCCTTTATTTCAAAGGGAATGGAGTATAAAACTAGGGAAGTCTTGCTATACAAGGCACTAGTTAGACCACACCTAGAATACTGTGAACAGTTTTGGTCCCCTTATCTAAGGAAAGATATACTGGCATTGGAGGCAGTCCAGAGAAAGTTTATGAGGTTGATCTCGGGTATGGAGGGATTTTCTTACAGGGAGAGCTTGAGTAGGTTGGACCTGTTCTCATTGAAGTTTAGAAGAATGAAAGGTGGCCTTATTGAAACATATAAGATTCTTAGGGTGCTTGACAGGGTAGAAGCTTAGAGGTTGTTTCCCCTTGTGGGAGAGCCTAGGACCAGAGGGCATAATCTCAGAGTAAGGGGTCACCCATTTAAGACAAAGATGAGGAGGAATTTCTTCTCTCAGAGGGTAGTTAATCTGTGGAATTCCTTACAGCAGAGGGCTGTAGAGGCTGGGACGTTAAGTATATCCAAGGCGGAGATAGACAGATTTTTAATCAGTAAGGAAATCAAGGACTATGGGGAAAAAGCAGGAAAGTGGAGTTGAGGATTATCAGATCAGCCATGATCTCATTGAATGGCAGAGCAGACTTGATGGGCCAAATGGCCTACTTCTGCTCCTACGGTTTATAGTCTTATGATTGCTGATGGTTGAGATTATCATTGAATAAGAAGAAATTCGGCAGTTTGAAATCACCCTTACGCAATGGTTGCTTGGTGGAGCTGTGAGAGCTGGGGGAGGTGCTGAAGCAAGCTGATCTAGAAGGAGATGGCCAAGTTTGCTGTCGGGACCTTCCTGCTCTAGGGACAGTTGCCGGGGGGTGAAAATGAACCAATCATGGACCGTCGCTATCAGAGCAAGTAGCCAACCATGGACTGTTGCAATCAGAAAGTGTGTACATGGCAGAGCAGGGAGCAGTGGCCTATTTAAGCACAATGTTCATTAAGCTCGAGACCATTGCTGCAACTGGACAAGGAAGGGGAATAGCCTGGTCATCTTTCTGAACAGAGAAAGGACGAGGGTGGATCGATCACCCGATCCTGCTTGTTTTTCAGGGAAACCAAGCAACTAAAGCATGGGGTGTGCAGTCACTGGTTTAAGTATTATTAAGCTGTCTATAACAGAAATCAAATAATGAATTGCAGTTATTTTGAGCGAAGTCTCAAGCTTTGGGTCATTGATATCCAGAGTAAACCTCCCAAGTGGTAGGAGTAGCCTACATTCTGTTCCTCTAAAATCTGCACTATACCAGCATTTTGCTGTGAGACTTGGCACCGAAACACACTGGCCGGAATTTTCCACTCCCGTTGGTGGCAGGCATCATTGTAGGCGTGAGCGGGCAATATGGTGAGAAGGCCAAAAAAACGGTTGTACGCCATTGTGAAACCGGTTTGCAATCGTCTGCTCCGCTCATCAATGGCGGGCTGCCTTCCCCACTGTCCAACGTCGGGAACTTAATTTGAAAACTTTTGCATGTTATCATGGTGCCCGCATGCCGGAATCATCCCCTCACATCAAATTTACCTCCCACATTAGCATGACTTCAGAACAGCGCGATTTATGACCTGGAGAGTTGAACTTCGAGGGGAATTCGGAAGTGAGTGCACATAACCTTGCGCAGGGCTCAAGGACATCACAGAAGATGTGCCGCGCATTCTGGGGGGGGTTGGCAGTGCTCAGGAAAGATACTTTTTCCTGACTGGCTTTCAGTGCAGTGCCAGGGCAAGGGCTCCAGTGTGGGTGGGGATGGGGGCTGGGGCAAGATAGCACAGTCTGAAGAAAGTACACAAGCACATGCTGGTAGCGGGGGGCAGGGGGGTGGGGGGGTTGTTGGGAAGGGGCGGAGGCTGAGGGAAGTGGCCGCGCGCTTTAGAAAGTTTGCCAAAAGTGAACATTCTTCCATGGCTGAGACAGTTCAGTAGCAGCTCCTTTGACATGCCTGGAGTCAGGCCTCTGAAGCATTTCTGCCCACTCAAGCAATGCAAAAGCATGAATATACCAATGCTCCAAAACTTTTCACCCCTTGGGTGCAGACTCTAAATTAATGGGCGCTTTTGGGGGCAGTAGAACAATTGGGTAACTGGGCAAGTTGTAGGCTTGGGTACAGAAGGTACAAAGGGGCCCATGGCACTGTCACTGGTGCAGGTGCTCACAGCCCTTTGCAATGTCTTTATTAAAGTTTAGACCAGTATCCCTCATGGTTCAAGGTAACAGTGCAACCTTGCAGTGCGGGTTAAGAAAATGCCTGTGCCTGAGCTGAGATCACAGCATGCAGTCCAATGGCCAAAGCTGCTGCCAATCGGTCAAGTGGAGGGGGCGGAGGTGGCTGGAGTTTTGAGCAGCCATGAAGTACACTACCCACTGGCCATCCAAGTGGTGGCCAGCACTCTCCGTCATGTGTGAAGGGGCATTCAGACTTAATCAAGAGAGGTCCTGAGGACACATATAACCCGCGTGTCACTCTCTTTGATCCTGCAGGAGGAGAACATCAGGATCATGGAGCCTGGTGATCTAGCAGTATGCCTCATGGCTTACAGGAAGCACAGAAGAAAGATAAGAGAGTGAGCAAAGGGAGTGGCACCACCCTCAAGATGGTGCCAGGGGCTCCTTGCACACAGTTGAAGATCCACAGCGAGCCATCGCTCGTAGGCTAGGCCCAGGGTCTATAGACAGCACCTATCATTCCTGCAGATGACTGAGAACCAGTATCACTGAAGACTGCGCATGTCTAGAAGTGGTCAGTAACATATGCCACCTGCTACAGGATCTAGCATTGCGGGGACATGGGGGGCATCCACTGCCAGTGAAAAGTAACCATGGTGTTCAATTTTTACGCCAGTGGCTCCTTCTAGGGCTCCATAGGTGACCTCGCAAGCCTCCACCCACAAGTGCACCTGGGAGGTTACGGACACCATCTTCATGAAGGTACAGAATTTTGTGCATTTTGACTGGGATCAGGAAAGCCAGGAAGCAAGATGCCAGGGAATTGCAGTGATCTTTGGTTTTCCATTGGCGCAGGGTGCCATCGACTGCACTCACGTGGCACTTAGATCTCCATGGCAACAGGCAGTCAACTATGTCAACCGCAAGGTCTTCCTCTGCGACCACCACAAATGCATCTTACAGGTCTGTGCATGATTCCCATGAATCCTACATCCTTAGCAGGTCTCAGATGCCTGACATCTTCCAGGATCCACAGAGGCTGGAGGGTTGGCTCCTTGGGAACAAGAGCTACCCACAGAGGACATGGCTGATGACGACCATGCAGCAGCCTCAGACTGTAGCAGAGTAACGGTACAACGATGCTCATGCTGCAACCCGGGCTTTGGTGGAGCAAACCATAGGCATATTGAAAATGAGGTTCCGGTGCCTTGACAGGTTTGGTGGAGCACTGCAATAAGGTGCCCAGGGGGTGTCATGCGTCATTGTAGCTTTTTGTGTGCTACACAACCTGGTTCTGTAATGATGGGTCTGGCTGAGGAGGAGATGGAAGAGCTACACGTCTCCTCCAATGAGGAGGATGTTGAAGTGGATGAGGGTGATGAGGTCCTCGAAGGCAAGGATGCCAGCGATGAGGCCATTGTGCTGGCCAGATGAGGCAGGCACACTCATGAGGCCCTAATTGCCATAAGATTTATGGAGTATAATGACGAGATGCAGTGAGGACAGTCCTGACATCCCCACCTTGCATCTGTGAGTGTCTGACTCCCATGTGGCTGGTGGCAGCTCACATGCAGCAGAGGCCCTTATAGTCGCAAGATCCCAGGAGCATGATGACGACATGCAGTGAGAGCATGTCCATAGATCTTCACATTGCCTCTGTGAACATCTGACTTCTGTTTGACTGAGAGCAGTTGGCTTGTGCTCTGTGATCAGGGTCATATCATGGAGACGCAGCCGTGGAACTTGAAATGCACCTGATTCTTTGTCAGCCTTCAGCACCTGACCCCTTCAGGACCACACCGTCACTGCATGCAAATGCTGAAGAGATGAGGGGGTCAGCCCCACCTCAAAGGTGCAGAGAGCATACAGAGAGAACGACAGAACTCTATGACACCTGCCCACAATATTCTGGCAGGAATGACAAGCACCATCAAGGTGTAGGCATCACTAATGTGTCCAGTGAGCATGAAGCCAGACCAGCACTTTGGTCTGAAGGTTACACACTGCACAGGGAAGAGGTCCTGGACTAAGACACCTGCTTTTATCTTGTACAGGAACCAAGCTTTCACATCTGAATGACATGAGCACCACTCATCACTAGAGTTTGAGAAGAATGAGATGGGATCTGATTGAAGCGTATAAAATTCTAACAGGGCTAGACAGACTAGATGCAGGGAGGATGTCTCCCCTGGTTGGGGAGTCTAGAACCAGGGGCCACAGTCTTAGGATATGGGGCAGTCCATTTAGAACTGAGATGAGGAAAACTTTCATCACTCAGAAGGTGGTCAACCTGTGGAATTCTCTACGACAGAAGGCTGTGGAGGCAGGGTCACTAGTATATTCAAGAAAGAAATTGATAATTTTTTGGATATTAGGGGCATCAAGGGGTATGGAGAGAAAATGGGAATATGACTCACAGAGGGTCAGTCATGATCATATTGAATGACGAAGTAGGCTCGAAGGGCTGAATGGCCTATTCCTGCTCCTAGTTTCTATAACAAGGAGCCATAAACAATGAGACGTTCTTGGGAGTTTATTTACAATAGTGAACATTATGTACAAGTAATTAACATCTGTGCCTACACGGTGCAACTTTATCTTCTTAACCTTCCTTACCCTACTACTACGTCTTGGTGCTCCCCTGACGTCCACGGTGGAGGTGGAAACAGCCTACTGACTGCTACGCCATGTCTGTGATATCTTTGGCGGGTGTCCTCTAGATAGCCAAGGCGTGGAGGGCCCCAGCCTGCTTTGGGTATCCTGCTGTGGGCCAGATGCAACCTCCTCGGCCTCTAGAACTAGAGATGATGGGGACACAGGAAGAGGGGATTTGGATCGGTGGGACATTCCAGGAGTCACCTGGATGGATGGCCCCAGCATGTCGTGCTGCCGGTCCTCCTTCCTATGGATGCCCGATGGCCCTTGTCTAACTCCTTGAGGAGAAGGAGAAGTTGGAGAGAGATTGAAGTGCCCCGCCCCCCCCTCTCACGTTCACAATTTTGGATGCCAACTATGGCGTCAGTGATAGAGTTCAGCCTGCCCAGCAGTGCTGGATCGATGCCTTGGACCAAGGTCTCCACGGCAGCCGCCATCCTGCCAGTGTTGACCTCAGTGTGTCGACATGCTGACGCTATCACCTCAGACTGAAGGAAGACGGACTCCTCCACCTTGCTTTGCAACCTGAGAAGTGCACCAGACATGAGGATCCTTCCTGATGTTCCCATGATTGATGACTGAGTCCAGAGGGTCATCATCTGATCAGACTCAGCAGATTTATTATTTAGTCCTGGCGTCCTCAGATGACCCTGTCTCTACCTGTTGGGAACAGGTTGTGTTCTGTGCTCACCAGGTTGTCATTCTGAGGCAGCTCTATATTTAGGTCCCACCAAGGTGTGTGTTGCTGCTCTGGTGGCGGGAGTGGGTGAGCACCTTGACAGGTCTTCAATGGTGCTGCACTCAGGGTCCTCAGAGCTGCTCTTGGCGCTGGAGTCGGGGTCAAGTTTGCCTTAGGGTGACGTGTCAGATGTGCTTAGGACAGAAAGTGAAGATTATTAGTGCTTTATAGTTGTGTTACACAAAACAGTGGACTCAGAGTAGCATTGAAAAGGGATGATGTGATGCAGGATCCTCATGTCAATGCTTGCTGCCAACCTCATCGTCGCCGCAGGAATGGTCCACGTCCTCTCTGGCCAGCTCCAACAGGTGACTCATGAACAGAATGCAAGCCTTGATGTCCGGGACTCTATCCCCCAGTCTGGGACCTCTCCCGTTGATTGTGGACAATCTTGTTCTGTGTAAAGACAGATGGAGAGAGTGTGAGCAAAGTGCATGCCAGGCCAAATGAGAAGGATGCCAGATGTGCGTGCGTGCTGAGTGGATCCATGGACAGAATAAGGAGGTGATCTCCAGAGGGGACGAAGCCAGGTGAGATGTGAGGGTGTGTGTGAGAGAGTGAGTGGTGATGTCCATTGAGCTGGCAGTGAATGAGATGCCAGTGAATGTTTAATGGGCTTGTGAGGGTGTGAGTTAAGATTGATGAGGTAGTTGACTTACCTGGCGGCACAGATAAAAACGTTCATCCTTTTTCTGCATTGGACAGCCGACCTTTTATGTGTAGTGTTGGCACTGACCACCTCTGCCACTGCTTCTCAAGATGGAGTGGTGAGACTGATAGGCCTCCTGGGACTAAAGCGGGGGGTAGAGGACATCACGACAGGCCTCCATGGAGTCCAACATGTGTCCCAGGGATGAGTCACTGAATCGGGGGCTGCACCTTTCTTGGCTTTTGGGGCCATGTCTTCACTGGAGCAGCCCTGGGCTGCAAGCATTGAGAATGCTGCACTTGGCTGCAGTTTAAATATGGTGCCCGCAGTCAGTAAGTGGTGAGGTAGTGGGCAAATTGGAGGCCAGCCGCTTTGTTTCCCATGACTGCGTAATTTATGAGGCGGGAAGGGAATGATACGGCGTGAAAATCTGCCATTGCGGCCAATGGGTAAAACGTTTTTTATCACACCTACTTCTGCACTTAGTGCAAATCTGCCCATTCTGACGATTCTGCCCATAGAATGGCATGAAGTTGCCATACTTATGTGGTAAGTACCCATTAAACAGAGCCGGAAAAGTTTGAACTTGCCCATTCCAGTATAGGCACATCTTTAATGTTGTGATAAGAATTAATTACTTCAAATTGACCTCTCTCACACTGAAAATTATTTTTTTTACAAGTGTGAAGTCTCATTCCTTTAGATTTCAATTATTGTCAGACAGTTAAAAAAAAGAAAAAACTCTTTTTCAACTTCTTATTTCTGCCTTTTTTATCTCTCTCTTAATCCTATCTTCTATTCCTCTTTTTATTCTGTTTTTTTTTGTATATGATTTGGCATTGAATTAAATATTCTAACTGACTCTTCCCGAGTTCAGACTCTGTGATATTCATTAACAATGCTTCAATCCAATTAGTTAAGGAAATACACAGTTGATTATCCTGTTGATGCATGTGCCAGATCCCTTATAGGGGGCACCATACTGTTTTTGACTTCTAATTACAAGTTTCAGTGCAAAACCTCATATAGGAAGTCTGTGGGTAAGTTTAAGTGTAATGAACAGCTGACACCATTTGTTCATCACTGACGGTATAATGCAAACCATCGTATCAGAGTAGCTGAAACCTTATCAGCTTTCATTAATTGGAAAGAGAGGTTAGACAGACTAGCAGCTGTAAGAAATATTGTGATAGGTGGAGGGGAAAAGTGACTTGGGGCAGAGATTATTCCAGGCTTGGTGGGCCACAAGATTAAGTTGGGTTTGAAGGGAGAAATGTTATACAGGAAAGTGGAGGGAGCTGACTTTGGCTTTGATGTAGACCATGGGAGTAGAGAAATATGTAAGATGTAAGGTCAAGGGATGGCACTGAAAATGGGTAGGAGAATCTATTTGAAGGGAAAGGGAGAGCAGTGAACTCAGGGGAGAGGTGGAAAAGTGAGTTGAGATGAATTTGAAATTACCAAGGTTGGAAAATTACTCAGTGTAGAGGCTGAGGGAGTCTGAACTGAGAAGCGTCATTTAGAACATTCAATTCAATACCAAGTCATGTACAGAAAACAAAGCAAAAAGAGGTTGGGAAAGATGGAATTAAGTGAGAGTTAAAAAAAGTGGGAGGATATCTCAGGGAGAAGCTTGGGGTGCAAGTTAATCCAGGCGCCAAACGGAGAGGCAGTCAGAGCCCCATATTATCCCCTTTGAGGAAGGCCTGTCATATTAAGTGCCAGTCTTAATATGGGTGGGCCTTCCCTGGGATCAATGACCCCAAGGGATGGAAGTCCTGCAGCCCACCGCACCCCCCCCACCCCACCACCCCAAAGTTGCAGGTCAATCAGAGGTCGGCAGCTCCTCACTGCAGTCAGCTCCACGGGGGAGCAATGGTAGCTGCCGGCAATTCACCAGCCAGAGGCCCAGGATTAGTGACGGTTCCAAGCCACAGGTGAGTGAGGGCAGCATAGGGATCATGAGGAGGGTTGGTAGGGGAGTGCCTCAATCAGACACTGAGTGCCTGACCTCAAGGGACACGCCTCCCCTTCTCCCACCCCCTGGGAACCTGCAAACAAATATGCCAGGATTTGCTTTTTGGGCTTCCTGCCCACCATTGTTGGAATACCAGAGTGGCAGGAGAGGTCCTTAAGTGGGTATGAATTGCCCACTTAATCAGGGCAGAGGCAGGAAGGCAGCGGGGTCCCCAACTAGCACCATCCCACTTCATTAAATTCACACCCACTTCCAAATCCACCTTGGGGAAGGGCATTAAATTCCACCCTTGGTGTGGGGCTTGGGGGAGGCTGTCAAAGAGAGGAAAAATAAAAGGTGATATGTCTGGGTGACAAGTCAGGGAGGAGACAGGAGAAACGGGTGTATGGACTGCAACAGTTCAATAAGATGGCTCACCACCAGCATCTCATGCAAAACTTGGAATAAGCAATAAAAGCTGGCCTAGCCAGTGATGCCATATCCCAAGAATGAATTAAAAAATCCTACAGCCAATGAATTGATTTTCACATGTAATCATTGTAGCTTTCTAGAGAAACACTGCAGACAATGTGCGCTCAACTAAGTTCCACAAACAGCAATGAGATAAATGATCTGTTTAATTGATTCTGATAGTGTTGGCTAAAGGATAAATTTTGACTAGTACACTAGGAAACCTAATACGTTCAACCTCATATCCTTTTAGAGATACAGGCAATGTCCATCCCTGTACAGAAATTTTTTCTGTAACTTGGATAAAAAACGATACATTCACATTAACAATACAGAGACATGATAAACTGGAGGCAATGAAAAGGTAACAAAGGGAGTGGTAATAAAAAGGTAGAAAAAAAGTCAGTAAGAAAATGTCTTTTGAAAGTGCACAAGATTTCATTATGAATAAGTCACATATAATTTTTATTGCAAATTTTCATGCCAGATCTATGAACAGAAATTGATTTCTGCATGATTGTTTTCAAAATATTTTAATTATTGAGTTAAATAGGCAAGTTTGTCAGAGGTAGAGGAAAATAAAATAACTGAGATTACTTGAAAAGGCTGATCAAATATTTTTGCTTCAATTTGTGTAACTTAAGGCAATAGTAAAATTCATTAATGAATTTACTTTTGAAAACAGATTCAGTTTTTAACAGTTTATTCAGCCTCTGCTCTCCTGATGAGGATCATCTTGGGGATTATCCTGGATAAAGGCCATTCATTGTGAATGTGAACAACTACATTGTAAACAATAGAGTTATATGGGAATGGACTTGAATGTGTGCCAACGAGTCCGAGAGTTTCGGGAAGGAGAGGAAGGGGCAATTGTTTGGGTGGGGGAAATTGCCATATTCAATATAAACATTATTCAGGTTACAACCGCCAGTTCAGGTTAATTAGTAACACGTTCCTAAATGCATCAGATCTGCCAAATATATGTATAAATAGTGAATTATTGTGACGTTTAACCAAAGAGTCAGCCATAAAGTTAATATGTGAGCCTTCTCTTGTAGACAATTATGCATGTTCATAATCAGAAGCAATTTCCACCCCATGAGCTCTCGGTAACTGAAAGGTTTCATTGTTTTACATTCCTCTAATTTCCTTCTTTTCCTTGGGGGTTTGGAGTACAATGTCTATTCTTGACAATACTCTCAGCAATCCAGCCGAGACTAGGAACATGGTAATGGGAAACAAGGATTGCATCCTGTGTCCTATACCTTCCCAGCAAAGCATTTTGGTCATTGGACTATTCCTGATTACTATAATCAAGATTGATATTGTTCACCACTCAGTAGTTTCTCTTTAGTTACGATGGAACCCAAACTACCTTCTGTACCGTGTAAGACTGCTTATAAAAGGTCAACCATTTTAAATGGATTTGTCTCCAGACTACTGACAGCATCAACATATATGTTATCAATATGTCTTTTCAAATTAATTACAAAATTTATAAGGAGGATGAAAGTTTCTACATATTTATGCTGGTCAATTTGCATTTTAATTTCTCACTTGATTACCTCACTATTTCTTACACGGTTAGTCAGTCTGCCTGTTCATTACAACAAAGGAAGAAATGAGCATAGATCAGATGATTTCTCCCAAGAATGCAGGGAGAAAATCAAAGAGAGCATTAACCGATCCCCAGCAGCTTGGGCAAAGTCCTAGGAGAACACTGCTTGCTTGCCTATCATTCAGCTGGGTGTTAGCCAGCAAGGCTTGATTAAAAAAATGCAAAAATAAAGTGTCTCAGAAAACGGAGTGGGCAAAAAGCTAATTTACTATGTGAAAAAATGCTTTGGAGCCATTAATGCAAGAGTTTGCTGAGGATGCTAGGAATGCACAGAATACATAACATAGTTATGTGGATTCCAACAGATACCATCAATACAGGAAATCAGTAATGCAAATAGAGATTCCCAGAAATGCATGTAGTGTAAGGGCGTTTAGCATGGCATGGATTAATGTGGGACTGGTGAAGAGTACTGCCCACTGTATAATGTAGAGCGACATATCACAGTAGACAGGAAACAGAGTTATATGGACAGACTTGAGTAGAAGTCAACATGAAGTTAGCTCCTAGTTTGGGCTACACTTTGTACATATGTACATAGTTATATGTTACCAATAAACACTACTGTTCAACCTTGCAAGCAAGCCCCTGAGTCTCTTTGTGAGACCTACTGAATAAATTCTTACAACAAGGCACAGTAAGTCATCACCTGAAAGTTGAAGAAGAATAATATTTTGGGTTATGACTAATGTGTTGTGCAGTGCCAATGTTTCTAGTAGATCTTCTGCGCTGTTGCTCTTGGTAAGTTGGATGGTGTGTGATTTCCTAATGACAGAAACCTCATACCATAGAGTACTCAACATAGTATTCTGCTGTAATAAGAACAGAAAGTGCTGGAAATGCTCAGGGGGTCTGTCAGTATCTGTGGAAAGAGAAACAGAGTTAATGTCTTGGGTCTGTCATCTTTCTGTAGCCAGTTCTAATGAAAAGTCACAGACCTGAAAAGTTTACTCCTGTTTCTCTCTCCACCGATGTGCCAGACCTGATGTGTATTTCCAGCATTTTCTGTTTTATTGTAGATTTCCAGTACCCCCATTATGTTGCTCTTATATTATTCTGCTGCTAAGTGGTCTGCACCTTTACGATCTTGCTGTATAATTACCAGTAGTAAACACAGCCTGAGGTCAGAGTTTCATATTGTTTATTAAGGGAAGTTCTCAGATCTGAAAGTGTTTAGAAATAACTGATTCCAATACAGCAGCGTGAAATAGCTATCCTTTTTCACTGCTTTTAATTTTGATACTTTGAAGTGTGACCGACTCCAAATTTTTATACAGACAGATTAATATTACTCTCAAGAAGATCAACCAAGATAAATTTAAATCAAAAAAAAATTCTGCTACTGTCTAACAAAATGGCAGATCTGCAACTGTTTGAACACCCAACACAGAATCAACAGTGACCTTAGCGTGCATGTGAAATAAAGATGAATGAACTCACTGCAAACCACTCCTTCATCTTCAGCTTTGCTGCAGTCGCTTCTGAAATCACAGAGCTGCCTCAGTTTAATAGATACCCCGTTCTGACAGATGAACGATCCCTCGAGTGTTGTCCTAGAGCCTGTCAAAGGACCTAAAATATAACCACAAATGGAATTGTACATAAAATGCATTTTATTCTGTACCATAACATGAGTGATTGATAGGTCTCTATTGTACAGCTTCCACGAAGTAAGATGATTGTTACAAGAATGCCTTTGAGAGGACAAAGAAAAATCATAGCATCTCACATATATTATTACTGATTAAGTTTATCTAGGAAACCTAAATAAAAAGGGAAACAAATTGCATAGACAATATGAATAAATAACTGTGGATAATATTGTTAAGAAGGCCTCAAAATTATGGCAGCATCTATACTATTGATCCACATAGCCTAAAATCACTTGGGGAAAAGTGTTCCAGTTGGGGAGTGGGGGCGGGGCCCGGTCATCGACATGTAAAATGACACGCGGTGACATTGGGCGGGTGTCCCGACGTCACTGTGCGACATTTAGATTTTCAGTTCGCTGTGTGCGCCCACTGAACTGTCAAAGGCCTATTAAGGCCTGTTAAAAAGTAATTAAAACAGTTAAATGAGCTGCCCGTCCAACCTTAAGGTTGGCAGGCAGGTGAATAGGCCAAGCGGCCTTTGCATTTTTCATGAAACCTCAACCATGGGCGGGACGAGGTTTCACGAAGTGTTTTAAAATTCATTAAAAATTATTTTAAAAATTCATTGGTATGTCCAAGCTCATGTGACATTGTCACATGAGGGGACATGTTTTAAAAGTTTTTTTTTCCTTTAAGTTTTAAAACCTTAAACTGACCCCCCTGAGGCACAGAGGTGCCTCAGGGAGATTTCTGCGCTCTTTCACCCGCATGCGTGCAAAAGAGCTCAGGCACCGACTCAGGGAATCCCCCCTCCCACCACCTGCACAGGGAGCGCTCAGACACAGAGACAAACATCAACTGCAGCTGGAGGATCATCAACTCGGTGAAAGATGCTTTTTGGTCTGCACGAAACTTGTTGGTCTGCCAGTGCAAAGAATTGTCCTCGACCGAGTGTTGCAGACTGGCACATTCCAAGGTCCAGGACTAGGTGCTGAGGGATGCACCAGAGCTTGGGGCAGCCACCGCAAAGGCCTTAATTGGCCTGCCCATGTAAAATGGTGGGGTGGTCCCGATCAGGGGCATTGATCGGGTTCAGGTCCGTGCTTGCTCCCACCCCCACCCCACCCCTCCCACACCCACCCCCCACCGGCACAACACTCCCCCGCCATCCGATGGGAGGAAAATTCAGCCCACGGATTACAAATCAGGAAAAAACAGATGGATAAGAAGAACAACTTTCATTGACATACTTGTGTCCTCCCCCGTGGCGACTTTGGTGGTGGGGTGGTGGGGTGGGGGGGGGGGGGGCATTCAATCAGGTGGGAGGTGTCGGATGGGGACACCACCACCTTCCCCACTCTACCCCAATTAAGTTCATGGCAGGAAGATCTGTTGACAGCTTTCCTGCACCTCCACCTCTTGAGGCCTCTAAGTGCGCAATTAGTACCCATCTAAGAGCCTCATCCCACCACTACTAGTATTAACCCAGCAGTAGACGAGGTGTTCATCATGCAGGGGATACGATAAGCAAACCCTGGTGGGGTTGCTTGCAGGCTCCCAAGGTGAAGGGAGTGGGTCACTCATTCAAAAGCAGTCAGTGCCTGGTCAAAAGCATCAGGAAGGGGGAATGGCCTGCTAAAAGCCATCCCTTGCCCTTGCTGTGACCACCCACCACCACCCCCAATGTCCCCCTTCCCAGCATCACTCATCTCAGGGTCCATCTTCGATCCGAGGTCTCAGGTGGGCTTCATACCAGCAACAGCCACCACCTTCCCAGTGGCGCTACCGTTCAATAAAACTGTCAACCTCTGATTGGATGGCAGCTTTGACGGGTGGGACTTCCATGCCTTGGTTCCTTGTTCCTGGGGTAAGGCCTACCGCTGGTCTGTTAAGTGCCTGAGTGGCACATGATGTGGCGGGCCTTTCATTTTTGGGATGTGGGCATCGCTGACTAGGCAAGCATTTGTTGCCCATCCCTAACTGCCCTTGATAATGTTGTGGTGTGCTGCCTTCTTGAACTGCTGCAGTCCCTGTGGCGTAGGTACACCCACAGTGCTGTTAGGGAGGCAGCTCCAGGATTTTGACCCGGTGACAGTGAAGGAACGGCGATATATTTCCAAGTCAGGATGGTGAGTGACTTGGAGGGGAACTTCCAGGTGGTGGTGTTCCCATGTATCTGCTGCCCTTGTCCTTCTACATCGTAGCAGTCGTGGCTTTGGAAGGTGCTGACTAAGGAGCCTTGCTGAGTTTCTGCAGTGCATCTTGCAGATGGTACACATTGTTGCCACTGTTTGTCGGTGATGGAACAAGTGAATGTTTGTGGATGGGGTGCCAATCAAGCGGTCTGCTCTGTCCTGGCGACATGGGGGCCTTGCCAGTTCTACAGCAGGTGGCCGGTACTCCTGTCACCTCCTAAAGATTCCGCCCTCAGTTTCAAACACAGAATATTGCCCTCAGGCGCTTCACAAAGACTTAAAGAGAAACAGGTATCGTGTTAAAAAAATAAAAGATTAGGACTGGTGAAGGAGGTGAATTTTAAGAGAATAAAGGAATAGAAGGAGTTGAGAGGTTTGAAGGAGAGAATTCGAGGGGATGGGGCCACTGCTGAAAGCAGAGCATGAATGGTGGGCACAGAGTAATGAACAAGAGGCTGGAATCACAGGAAAAAATGTATGGGAGGGGATGTTGTAAGGCTATAGAAGAAGTTACAGTAATTGGAAGGGATGACACCACGAAGAGCTTTAAACAGAAGGATGAGAATTTTTATTTAAGCACTATAAACAAGGCAGGTCAGCAAAGAGAACAATGACAGGCGAGTAAGACTTGCTGCACATTAGGATAAGTGCAACAGAGTTTTGGATGATCTGAAGGTTATGCAGGGTCCATGATGGGAGGCTACTCAAGAAAGTGTTGGAGTAATTGAATCTAAAGATGACAAAAAGTATGAATACAGATTTCAGGTAGCAGACAGGATGAGGTGGGGTACAGCCGGAGAATGTTATAGAGGTGGAAGAAAGTATTATTTGGAAAGGATATGGATCAGAAACAGTGTTCAGTGTTGACCAGGATGTCATGGTTACAAAGAGTCTGAGGCAGATATGGAAAGTGAATGTTGTTGGCTGAAGATGATATCTTCAATCTTCCCAATGTTTAGCTAGAGTAAATTATCTTTTACCCATGAATAGATGTTGGACAAATAGTTTGATCCCATAGGAACAGTAGAATTTGCAGGAAGGTGGAGCTGGATGCTATCAGCTCACATTTGGAAGCTGATCCTAGGTCTAAGGCTGAAATGGCCAAGGGGAAGCACATATATGCACATATATGAAGAAGAGGAGGGGTCAACAGTGGATCCACTGAGGACATGGGAAAAGGGAAGAATTATTAGAGATGCAGAGGGAGGTAAGAATGAAACCATGTGAAGGCAGTCCCACTGAGCTGGAGAGTGGAAGACAGAGAGACAATGAAAGAGGATGGTGCAATTGAACTTATTGAATGCTGCAGGGAGGTTGAGGACGACAAATAAGGAAAGGACATTTGCCACAGTCACTATAACAGGGAATGTTGTTTGTGACTTTAATTAGCACCATTCCCATGTTGTGGGACAGGCAGTAACCTGATTGAAGGGATTCAAATACGGAATTATAAGAGAGATAGGCAGGGTTCTAAGTGATGACAACACATTCAAGGACTTGGGAAAAGATAGTAAGTTGGAGACAGGGCAGTAGTTAGTGGCTTCAGAAGTTTAAGGATGTTGTTTGCAGAGGGGTGTGATGATAACGATTTTTAAACTGAGAGAAACAGTGACAGAGAAGTGGTAACCATGTGCAACATCAACTACCATGGGAACCAGGAGGGGAAGTTGGGTTGTTTAGTTTGTTTCAAACAGTCATCTCTCCTAATTTGAGGGCCTCAAACAAATATTCTGTCAGTCCTGTGGGCACTTAACTGTATATTATATAAAGAAAAAAAAAGTAAGACTTCCATTTGTATAGTGTCTTTCACAACCTCAGGACATCCCAAAGTGCTTTCCAGCCAATGATATTCTTTTGCTGTGTTGTGATGTAGGAAATGCAGCAGGTAATACGTGCACAGCAAGGACACACAAACAGCAATGTTTTCGTGATGTCAGTTGAAGGTTTTATATATATATATATGGTCAGAACACCAGGAAGAAATGCCTTGCTCTTCACCAAAATAGTGCCATGAGATATTTTACAGCCACTGAGAAGTGCAGGCAACTTGGAATTGTGACAAACTTTTCACAATTGGAAGTATAAGGGAAAAAAAAACAGGACTCTAGAATGGGTATGTTGAAACAGGAACTCCAATTAAGCAAATTTCAAATAAATGGCTATGATAGTACAACAATTTCACCTTTTTAGGTCGTCCAAAGAGTTATTCATAGAGAGAAGGAGAGAGAGGACATAAGACTTTACCTTTGACTGGACGACTAAGATTGAAATCTCATCAGTGTTTAAGTATTAGTGCAGAGCTCAAGTATTCGTGTACTTGAATATTAGTGAATTTTATGTTATATTAATGAGTCATGTTGTAATATTATATATTGAAGTATATCATTGTGCAATCTTAGTAAATTTGTTGCATTAATGATGATATTATTATGAAATTGTTATGATGTTGTAATGAAATCTGCTGCAGTGTCAGGAAGAATGTTGCATACATGCCAAGTTAGAAACTTCATAAAAGTTAATGAACAGTTCCAAATAGTCTAATCAAAAACCCTAATCAAAAGCTGAAAATGCAAATAACAGCCAAAAACATCCCTGAACATAGTGCTGTGACTAGAGCCACTGCTTATCAGTGATGGGGTAAGTTAAATTATGTTCCTCACATGAGATGCCAGGATTTTTGCTGGTTTTTCAGGAAAATAATTCACAATTTGACCCCTTTCCAAAGAAAAAAGTAAACATAATGGCCTTTTCTGTGACTTGAAAACAAGTAGATACACTGAGAATGCAATGGGATCTAAGCTGATTGCAATTTAAGCTGGAGGTATATTGAACATTTTTTCCCCCTTTATTCTTTCATGAACGTTGCTGGGTCAGCATTTGTTGCCCATCCCATTTGCTCTTGAACTGAATGGCTTGCTAGACCAGCCAGGAGTCCACCACATTACTGTGGATCTAGAGTCACATGCAGGCCAGGTAAGAATGGCAGATTTCCTTCCCTAAATGACATTAGTGAGGCAGATGGTAGGTGACACAGTCACCAGATTTTTTTTATCAACTGAATTTCAATTTTAGCTAGCCATGTTGGGATGTGGACCCATGTCCCCAGGCCATTAGCCTGGGCCTCCAGGTTACTAGTCCAGTCAGATTACCACTCGGCCACCAGCTCCACATAAAGCATGTACTTGAATTGGAGAGAAAAACCAAAGTATAAAAAAAGGCATTTTTGCAGTGCGTAGTTTAGAAATTTTGAAGGGAATGTGAGCCCTGAAGATGCAAGATTGATATTCCAGTAAGGTTGCGAGACATCTCCTCAACAAATGTTACTTTGTGGCTCTCTTTTGGCACGTTTTCCAGCATTATCAAGTGAATATGTTCAGGAATGTTCTGTCTCACAACAATAACAGCTCATGCTAATAACACAGAGCCTAATGATCAAATGATAAACCCTCTCTTCTTGTAATAGAGTACAGGGATCATAAATTCAAATGAAAAAGCAAGATTCTTAATTTCCTTAACTATCTGCTATTAGTGTCGAGACCCACATATGCAATCCAACCTTTGTGCATTTGTACAAATATTTGCTATCTGTGTAGAGCACCAAGGATTCACAGTTAAATATTGTGCATGCACAAAAGCTCTGTGTAGTCATGCCTGGAAAATTCAAGACAATTTGGATGACTTTAACAGAAATTGCCTTTGGCCATTATAAGTGCCGATTTCAATTAGCAAACATCACATATTGACAAGGCAGGAAATGCTGACTATTTGAGTGAAACATTTTTAGTTGGCATCTACAATGTTGTATTAGTAAATCATGTTGTAGTGTTGGTGTAACATAATTCACAATTTGACTCCCGTAAACATAATGACCTTTTCTGTGACTTGAAAGCAAGTGGTTACACCGAGAATGCAATGGGATCTAAGCTGGTTGCAACTTAAGCTGGAGGAATATTGAACATTTTTTGTCCTTTATTCTTTCATGGGACATGAGCATTGCTGGGTCAGCATTTGTTGCCCGTCCCATTTGCCCTTGAACTGAATGGCTTGCTAGACCAGTTCAGAGGGGAGCTAAGAATCCACCACATTGCTGTGGATCTGGAGTCACATGCAAGCCAGACCAGGTAAGAATGGCAAATTTCCTTCCCTAAATGGGATTAGTGAGCCAGATAGTAGGTGACACAGTCACCATTACTGAGGCTAGCTTTCAAGCCCAGATTTTTTTTATTAACTGAATTTCAATCTTAACTGGCTGTTTTGGTGTAGTAGATTGTAGTATTGGTAAAGCAAACTAAAGAACCCCTGAAAATAGTTAAGCATGATGTAGTAGTATCACTGAAGTAAGCATATTGTACTAGTAAAGTGTGTTCTAGCATTAATGAAACATGCAGAATTGATGAAGTATGCTACCATACTAATGAAGCACACTGTAGTATTAGTTAATTGGAGCATTAATAATGCATGTTGTCTTAGTGAAGCATGTCACTCTATTTGAGAAACTTGATGAAGTATTCTGTATTATTAAAGGGCGTTGTTGTATCAGTGAAGTATTTATAGTCATTAAATATGCCATAGTATTAATGAAATATATTACAGCATCAGTGAAGAATATTTCAATACTGGTGAAGCATACTGAAGTATACTGAAGCATCAGTGATGCATCTCAGATACCAACAAAGCAATTAGAAGCATTGGTGAAGCATGTTGAGCATTAATTAATTAGTGAACATGCTGAAGCATTAATGAGATAACGAGATCTAAATATTAATGTATTGCACTAGTATTAGTCAAGTATGTTGAAGAATTAGGAAAATACACCATAACATTAATGAAGTGTGTTGATTTGCATTGTCATTTTAGTGATGCACGTTGGAGTATTAATAAGATATAACATAGGTGTTTTTGAGGATTAATGAAGTCTGAAATATTATTCATAAAGTATTCTGAGTGATGTTGTACTATTGATGAACATGTTCAAATATTATGGTGCAATGGTGAAATTAATTATGAAGTAAAAAATAATGATATAGTTGAAATGCTAGTGAATTACATTGATGAGGACAAAGAACATAAGAAATAGGAGCAGGAGTAGGCCATTCAGCCCTTCGAACCTGCTCCACCATTCAATGAGATCATGGCTGATCTTTACTTCAACACTATTTTCCTGGGCCATCCCCATATCCCTTGAAGATTTTTAATGTGTAGAAATCTATCAATCACAGTCTTGAACATACTCAATGACTGAGCCTCCACAGCCCTATGCGGCAGAGAATTCCAAAGATTCACCACCCTCTGAGTGAAGAAATTTCTCCTCATCTCAGTCCTAAATGGCCTGCCCCTTATTCTGAGACTGTCCCCTGTTTCTAGACCCCGTCAGCCAAGGGAAACATCCTTCTTGCATCTACCCTGTCCTGCCTTGTAAGAATTTTGTATGTTTGAATGAGATCACCTCTCATTCTTCTAAACTCCAGAGAGTAAAGGCCCAGTCTATTTAATCTTTCCTCATGGCACAATCCCTTCATCCCAGGAATTAATTTACTGAACCTTCGTGGCACTCCCTCCATGGCATGTATATCTTTCTTTAGATAAGGAGACCAAAACTGCACACAATACTCCAGATGCAGTCTCAACAAGGGTCTGCATAATTGCAGTAAGATATCTTTATTCCTATATACAAATCCTAACATACCACCTGCCTTCTTAATTGCTTGCTGTACCTGCATGTTATCATTTAGTGATTCAGGAACAAGGACACCCAAGTCCCTATGAAGTTCAACGCTTCCCAGATTCTCACCACTTAAGAAATACTCTGTATTTCTGTTTTTCCTACCAAAGTAGATAATCTCACATTTCTCCACATTGTATTCCACCTGCCAAATTTTTGCCCACTCACTTAGCCTTTCCAAATCCCCTTGAAGCATATTTGCATCCTCCCTCACAGCTCACACTTCCACCTAGTTTTGTGTCATCTGTAAACTTGCAAATATTATCTTTAATCCCCACATCCAAACCATTGATATAGATTGTGAATAGCTGGGGCCCAAGCACTGATCCTGGCAGTACCCCACTAGTCACAGCCTGCCAACCGTAAAGTGACTCATTTATTCCTACTACCTATTTTGTGTCCATTAGCCAGTTCTCAATCTATGCCCAGCACATTACCCCCAATCCCATGTGCTCTTATTCTGTTTACTAACCTCTTGTGTTGGACCTTATCAAAAGCTTTGTGAAAATCTAAATATACCACATCCACCGGTTCCCCGTTATCTATTCTGCTTGTTACAATCTCAAAAAACTCTGATAGGCTTATTAAACATAATTTCCCTTTCATAAATCCATAAATAAAGGCAATGTCTGAAAGGGGAATGTGTATTAGTAATTCTTTCTCCCTCCTTTGCTCCATTAATAGGCTCAGCAGTCTCACCACCTCACTAGTGAATTATCAAAATAATTGATTAAAAAAGAAAAATAGCTTGCAAGAAGAAAACAAAAAGAATTATACATTGTCATTTTTTTTACAAGTTTTAAGTATTTAGTTTGTTGCAGACAGTATTAGAAATTCATATCTGCAGCACTTTGCTTTTTAGCAAGCCTCAGCTCTTACCTTCATTGCAGTTTTTCAGGATAACTGAGTCCACAGCTGCCAACTCCCAGCTTCTTCTACTGTTTCCTTTATATTCCAAAGAGATTCGGAAGGACTCTTCCAAACGTCCTACTCTCCCTTGAAGCAGTGTCCATCTGTTCCAGTCAGAAATATACATAATACATAAAGAGTGAGAGAAAACACTGTGACTCAGACCAACACAGAAACAGCATTTAAATCAAGTCAGAGTTTCACAGCTTTATAAAGTGCCTCTCAACTCAGGCCTGTATTGTGCAGTTACTTATAAAGGGGCCTGAATTCACATAGTGGCAGCAGTATTTTGGTATGAGTGCAGCATAGATCTTTAAATCGGCCTTTTATATTGGACCCCACAATACATCAGAACTACAACACAACAGCTGGAATTTTCCTCTGCTACACTGTTCAAAATTGGAGAAAATGAAAAGATGGGGTTAGAATCTTCCTGCCTGTTGGCTTGCAGAGATCTTAGCCACTGAGCCCTCAAATGCACCACTAAATGATCGGTAATTTCCCCACGTCCCTACTGACGAAATCTCACTGATCACGGGTAACATTGGAGGACAAATGATGGTTCCTGCTAGGGCAATGCGGGAAGACTACCGATTGCCCTGATGGAGGAAAAGGGCCTGATAGTAGTTGAGCTTACCAGTCGTCTGACCATACCCATACCTGAACCAAAAGGGGCAGCAGTCCATTCAAAGCCTTTATAAATGTTGCAATAGAATTTTTTTGAGGTATTTTGTGCTGTTTAACAGCAGCTCCTCTTCCGTATTTGGCTCCCTGTCCATGTTAGACTCCCTTCTTGCAGTGAAGATGCTGTTGGAAGCTTGCCTTGCATGTTTAATGATCCCTGACCAAGGAAAATGGGTCAGGGCCATAGTGGGCGATGGGCAGATTAGTCCTATTCCACCAGCAGCAAAATCTCCTCAGAAAGAAATCCAGCCTGTGTACTCTCCAAATGAATTCAACATTACAAAATATTTGATATATGTATGTCTGAGTTCAAAACAATGGATGATTTCAGTCAGTTGAACTTCAGAGTGTTAAAATGTCGCTGAATTTTATTTTGGTTTGTTATTGAGATGATTAAACAAATTGAAATATTTTGCAGGCAGTTAAATAATAAAAGAAAAGTCATGATGGGATAGGTGCACTTAATGATAGACAAGATCAGAGCACAGGCAATGATAGCGAAATGGCAGAATCATTAAGTAATTACTTTTGCTTCAGGGAAACTGGACAGGTGGACATGACTTTGGATGATGAGATTTGAAATGAGATAACTGTTTTAATAAAAAGAAATGAAATATTGAATAAGCTAATCAAACTCAAAGAGGTTAAAAACGCTGGTTCAGGCGTACTTCATTTTAAAGTATTTAGGGAAGACATAGCAGAGGCATTACTACACATTTTTAATAATTAGTTCGAGAAAGGTGTAGTGCAGAAGGCTGGCAGATAGCTCATGTTATATATTTACGTTTAAAAAGTGAGATAGAAAATATCAAGGGAATTATAGACCAGTCAGCTTAGCACTGGTGGTAAGAAAATAAAGGAACCCCTATTAAAGGAGAGAATAGAAGAATATCTAGAATCCAAAAAATATAACAATGAATAGTCAGCATAGATTTCAAAAAGGAAAGCCTTTCTTGGCCAACCTTGTTGAACTTTTGAAGAGGTAACAGAGACAGCAGACAAAGGTAATGCAGTAGAAGTAATTTATCAAGACTTTCAAAAGCTCTTTGTTAAGGTGCCACATAATAGACTGATGAATAGAGTCAGAGAATTCAGAGTCAGAGGACAAGAATGGCCAGTTGGTTAGCTGAAAGACAGAAAGCAGAGAGTTGGGGCAAAATGTAATTATTTGAATGTCAAAAATGTGGGAAGTGGTGTTCCACAAGGATCAGTGTTCACAATTTATATTATGGGTTTAAACTTAGGAATCAAAAGCACAATTTCTAAATTTGCAGATGACGCCAAATTGCAAGGGGGGGGGGGGGGGGGGCGGGTGGGGGGAGTTCAATACTGAGGTGGACTGCATCAAATTATAAGATATCAACAAAGTTGCAGAATGGGCAAATTATTGGCAAATTTCAACATAGATAAATGTGAGGGAAGAAAAATAGGGAGGTTGTCTATTACTCAGAAAACAAAGAATCTAATAGGGCTAGAGGAGAAAAGGGATTTGAGTACAAATACATAAACCACTAAAAGTAGTGACACAGATTAACAAGGGCATAAAAAGAGCAAGCCAAGCACTAGGTTTATTCCTGGAGGAATGGAATTGAAAAGTAAAGAAATTATGCTAAACTTGTATTGAACCTCAGCCAAAGCTGAGCTGGAGAAGGGCATACAAGTCTGGTCATCATATAGAAAAGATATAGAGGCACTGCAAAGGATGTAAAGAAGATTTAAAAGGAAAAAAACTGTGGATGCTGGAAATAAAAATAAAAAGTGCTGGAGATACTCATCAGATCTGGCTGCATCTGGGGAGAGAGAACTAGAGTTAATGTTTCAAGTCAAATATGACTCTTCTTCATAAGAGTAATATTCAACATGAAATGTTTACTCTGTTTCGCTATACAGATGCTGCCAGTGCTGTTGAGTATTTCCAGCACTTTCTGTATTTTTTGTAAAAAAAATTTATAAGGATGATAGCAGAAATACAGGGGTATACCGATCAGGAGAAAATGAACAGACCGGGGGCAGAATCTTCTGTTTGGTGTGCAGGGACAGGTCCCACATGCCAATGCATAAAATGACATGCAGTGACATCGGGCGTGTGTCCTGATGTCACTGCGCATCATTCTGATCTTCCATTCGGTGGGCACGCACTGGAGTCGGCTGCGTGCCAGCTGAACTGTCAAAGGTCTGTTAAGGCCATCAATGAACTAATTGAACCTATGGAGAAAGCTGCCTGTCCAACCTTAAAGTTGGCGGGCAGACGAAGAGCCCAGGCGGCCTTCGCCTTTTTCATGAAACCTCATCCAAGGGCGGGATGAGGTTTCATGAAGGTTTCATTGATTAAATATAAATTTTAATGAAAATTCATAAACATATCCCAGCTAATGTGACACTGTCACATGAGGGGACATGTCTGAATAATTTATATATTTATTTTCACCACGCTTGAAACTTAAGTTAATCTCCCTGAGGCAGCTCCGTGCCTCAGGAAGATTTCTGTGCTCTTTTGTACGCATGAGCGAAAGAGCGCAGGTCCTGACTCTCCCTACTCCCCTCCGCCCGCACAGGTAGCGCTAAGTGCTTCTGGATGCACATCACACTGGGTGGGCTTTAATTGGCCTGCCTACGTAAAATGGGTCTTTTTTCTCTTGAAGAGAGAAAGCTGAGGGCTGAATTAATAGGTGTCTTTAAAATGATGAAATGTTTTGACAGAGTAGGCAGAAAGAGAATGTTTCTACTTGTGAGGAAGAGCAAAACTAGAGGTTATCAATATAAGATCCTGTTTTTTTTTTGTATGGTTTTAGGAGCAAAAGCTGTTGTCACAAGTTTCAAGTTTTCTAACCAGCCCGTAGTAATTATGGGCAGGGTTTTCGGGTCATCGGGTGGGTGTGGATGGTAGGCCCGGGAGTGGCTGGGAAACGGCCCCCGACCACAATTTCACGCTGACTGGCCAATTAAAGACCAGCCAGCGTGAAATACGCACTGAACGGCTCATCGGTGCTGAGATGGGGGCGGGAGGAGGGCGAGTGCTGAAGTCTGCTCAGGCGTGGGGGAGCCCACAATGAAAGTCCCCCAAAGGGACGGAGCTGCCTCAGGGAGCTGAAGAACTTTAAAATCAAAAATAAAGATTTGGAAAGTCTAAAAAAAATGTCCCCACATAGGATTCACTCACATGAAAGTCTACATAATAAAAATTATGTCAAAACATTTTTACTTTTTTAAAATTAATGTCAGAAACGTTATCCCGCCCGTGGAAGAGGTTTCTTCAAAAATGCAAAGAACGCCTGGCTGATTCGCCCGCCTGCCAACTGTAATGTTGGGCAGGCAGCAAAAAACCTCTCTTAATTAATAAATTAATAGATCTCTTAATTGTCGGCGACTCTTGCGCGCGCCCGCTGACTGAAACATCGCATGCAATTTTATGCCCGATTGGGATCAGGCACATGCCCACCCACAGCACATAAAATTCTGCCCTATGGTTTTATTTAGTGTGTAATGTACCTTTAAGAATAATATGTGTTATGGAAGATCACATGATCTGTAGCAACCAATAGGAGAGTAGCGCAGGCTACCATGAGAGTCAGTGTAGACATAGAGTTGGAGTTGAAAGCACACGTGTAGTTGCTGCTGAGTATGTTGTAAATAAAATTAATGGGCAGGCCTTTCCCCTCGTCAGGCGGGCGCAGGGGGCAAAACGGACCACCGCCCGCAATCAGGCTCTGACCGCGATTTCACGCTGGCGGGTCAATTAAGGCCCGCTCAGCGTGAAACGTGGCTCTGCACTGGTCGGGATAGGCTGAGTGGGGGCGGGGACCTATTGGCCACCGAGCCCAATGGCGACATGGCGGCCAATTTAAAAGCAGCCAAGGCAGCCCCTGGAAGGTTCCCTGACCCTTCACGATGCGGCAGGCAGGAGGGCAAGTTGGGTGGGCACTTGGCCCCCTGCTTTTTGGGCAAGTGCCTTGCTGCCCTCCTGGAGGAGGTGGCTGCCAGGAGGGATACCCCTATCCCCAGGGATAGGAAGAGAAGGCCACCACACCTCACAAAGAGGGCATGGGGGGAGGTGGCAGCAATGGTGAGCAGCCATGATGTGGTGCGGCACACATGGGTGCAGTGCCAGAAGCGCATCCAGGACTTGCTGAGCTCAGGAAGGGTGAGTACCGTGTTGGTATGAGTCAGTGTAGTGTACCACCCCTGCTGTGGACATTGGGGATGTTAGAGTCTAGTGCCAACTGTCAATCATGCCGGAGCTGGCCAAGGGGATGAGCCCTAGCTGCTTGGACTGAGTGCCTTGCGGCTCAAGGGCCACGACTCGGAAGTGCCCTGCCAGGTGCTCTTCAGCTAGGGTTGGCCAGACTGCAATGGCGCTGCAGGTATAGAGTGGACTAATCAATGCTCCTATGTTGTTTCAGGATAAGATGGCCCCCAACAATATAAGAAGGTCACAGACTGGCAGAGGCCCCACTAGCCTCCTAATCCTCTCGAGCAAGACGCCCTTAAGCTTGAGAGCCAGCATGCCCACTTGCAACCAGGCATGGAGAGGAGGGGGTGCCAGATGAATGTAAGAGTGTAGTGCACAGAGCTGAGACTTTCGGCTTGTGCAACCATTCTAGTGTAGTCTCTTCACTGATGTGAGCCTTAAACCTGGAGTCCCCATTGATCATTGGAAGACAATGACACCGTGATGCAGATCTCCATTGTCTCACCAGGGTACCTGGCATTCACAGTGACAATGTGATGACTTTAACGAACGATATGTCCTTTTTCTCCCTTTTAGGCTGGCCAGCAGGCTCTATGGACCCCAAAGGCCACCCCTAATACCAGAGGACCTCTGGGCATCATTTGCATTTGAGTTATACCCACTCTCTGAGCAGGAACCAGTGTAGATGCCAGCACCTCAGTGGGCATTAGAGCAGCGGCTAGTATCTTGGTGCACATTGATGAGGGCACTTCACAATCACTTGTGGTGCAGGTAGAGGCAGGGCGCCAGCAATCGGGAGACAGTTGAAGGCTGATGATGAGCCCCTGGAGTTGTCCATTAGGCGACAGATGCTGGATGTTCAGCGAGATGTGCGAGAGGAGCTGGTGGAGATCCATGCGGGTCTGTGTGCCATGGTCTCTGTTGTGGAGAAGTCCATGCAGAGCATGAGCACCGCACTGACTGTCATGGTCAAGCGCACTGCCTATTCCATAGAGATCGGCGACTCTCATGGAAAGGCAGTTCCAGGGACAGAATCGGGGTTCCTGGGGTTGCACACGGACCTGCAAACCCTCACACAAGCACTGACCTCAGGTGGTCAGTGTCAGTGTGGGAGATGGATGAGGCACCCAGTATCCCAGCTAGGTGCCCATCCATCAGTGGCAAGCAGGGAGGTCCACAGCGACCTCAAGTTGGCGCACAAGCTGCCTGTCATGTCTTTGGGCTCCTCTCACGGTGCTCTGGATGATGGCAGCAGCTCCTCTGCACCTCAGCCAATGACTGTGGTATCTGATGAGGCTGCGGCGACTGGGGAGATGCCAGCCGTGGCACTGACTGCTCCCTCCCAGGCAGGGCCAGCACAGGCTCCATTGGCCAGAGGACCACACGCTAGGTCATCAAGGCCAACAAGATAGCAGAGTCATCAGGCTGTCTCCAATGCCGATGCCAGCAAGGGAGGAGCACCTAGACATAGCACTCAGAAGTGTAAGTTAAAGGCACCATGAGCATAAGAGGGACAGATCACAGGTGATTTTATGTTCATTTATGTTTACTTTATTCATACTAGCCTGGGAATGAAGATGAGAGAAGTTTATATAAATAGTTTGGAATTATCAAAATGAGATAAATTTTGCTGTTGTCATCATGGCCTGAGTATGCTTCACCTTTTAGTTTTATTAGTGTGGGGAACGCCAGTATATAATGCTGGACGTAAGTGGCCCTGAACTTTATTGCACAGGCACTAACTGTTCTTTGTGTTCAAAGGAAAGGGTCCTTTAGACATCCGGGATGGAGACGACAGCCCTGGCATGAGGTTGAAGCTGATCTTTGGTAGCATAGCTGAAGGAGCATTGGATCAAGGCATCCCTGGTGTCCCTGCCTCCCTGGAGGTCACTGAGGTCTGCCTCCATGACCGCAACGTTCTCCTCACTGTGCTCCTCTTCTGACTCACTACTGGATTCATCATCTGTGACCTGTGCAGCTGTGTCCACATCCTCTTCCTCCAGTGGGTCCCCTCTTGCCAGTGCCAGAATGTTCTCCACAACACGCAGCATGCAACCACAACCAGCGACACCCGCTCTGGGGAGTATTATAGTGCTCTTCCTGAATGGTCCAGGCATGGGAAGCGCATCTTGAGAAAACCTATGGTCCTCTCTACCACCGCCCTTGCGGAGGCATGACCCGTATTGTAACACTTCTCTGCCTCTGTCCTCATGTGGTGGAGAGACATCATGAGCCAATTCTTCAATGGAAAACCCTATTCACCCAGCAGCCATCCATTCTGTTGGGCTGGAGCACTGAAGAGCCTCGGCTCCGGGGAGAGTCAAAGGATGTAAGTGTCTTGGGAACTGCCAGGGTAGCTTGCACAGATTTACAGAATCTGCATCCTGTTGTCACACTCTATCTGGACGTTCATGGAATGGAATCCCTTCCTGTTGATGAAGGCACCCAGCAGACCCACTGGCACCTTAGTGGCCACATGTGTGCAGTCTGGACGTGAGGGAACCCAGCAATCGTTGCAAAGCCTCTGGCTCGCTCAGCCTGGCTGGCCTTGTCCATATGGTAAAGAATAAAGGTACAGAGCTTCTGTCATCTGCTTGACCCAAAAATGGACAGCTGATTGGGAGATTGCACACTGATCCCACACTGACCCCTGGAAAGAGCCAGAGGCTTGGAAGTTGAGGGCCGTTGTGATTTTCAGAGCTACTGGCATGGGGTGTTCACCCACACAGTTGGAGCTGATCTCAGGGTCAATCATCTGGCAAATGGAGGTCACGCTCTCCCTTGAGAGGTAGACCCTCCTTTGGCATTGCACCTCAGACATATTGAGGTAGCTGCATTGCTGTCTGTAAACCCTGGCAGCAGGATGGTGGCATCTTCTGTGGCCCCTTGTGCCTTGGATTACCTGCTGGCCCTGCGCCCCTTGTGCTTGCACCTCTCCTTCCACAGATCACTCCCCTAGAAACTGCATTGGGAACCTAGCTTCCTCCCCCTTCTGCCCCTCATCTTCCTCCTCATAGGAGGTGCCTCTAGTGGAGACCACAATCCCCATTACCAGGGTAAGGGAAGGCTCTCTAATACCTGGAAGTGTCCACACAGTCTGAATCCTCTGAGGGCCTTGCAGACAGCATTGAGTCCTGAAATGAAGCCTGGAAATGCTAAGAATGAAGCCACGAACAGAGATGAGACCACCAAGTACCAATAAGCAGCCAGCAGCAAGCTATCTCCAAAACTCCTCACGACTCACACTGGCAATGCCGCTGACCCTTTTTATCCCGCCCATGGATGAGGTTTGTGAAAATGTCGGCTGGCCACCTGCCCATTCTGCCTATGCGACGAGCTGGAAATCGCACGGACGAAGAAAAATTGCAGTGAATTGGGCTCTTAAGGGCCTTAAGTGGCTGCTTAATTAATGGCGGGCGCCGCTCCGGCACCCACGCACACATGCTGAGCGAAATATCGCACGAGCGCGCGACGACGTTGGGACTCTTGACCATCGTCACTGCGCACTATTTTACTCCCGATCGAGTTGGGCGCGCACCTGCCGGCGGGATGTAAAATTTTGCCCAATGTTTCCACCCAAGAAGTGACTGCAGACCAACTCTATCATTAACAGTAGCAACTCGGCCACCCTTACAACACAGTCCAATACCCTGCTGGAAAGCCCTGGAAGGCCGGGATAGTGCTCAAGTAGAGAGCGGGTAAGCAGACGGATCCCTCGTGGTGAGATTGCAGTGCGTAACCCGTCGGTTCCGTAAGTGGGACAGTGCATCCAGAGGACCAGCACCGGGTTACTTCAGTCAGGAAAGGTGAGCCAGTAGGGCGTGGGCTGGACGATAGCAAGCAAGGGAGAATCAAACAAAAAAAGAACAAACAAAGCTGTCATAAAAATCTGGCCAGAGGAGGCTGCAATTATAACGGGTGGCTGTGGGAATTGCTGAACAACAAATTGAATAAAACAAACAGGAAGGCCAAAGGCATATTGTCATGTCCACAAAATTCCCCAGTTTGAATTAGGACCTACTATCTGAATTCAAAATGTTTAAACAATGTACAGAGCTATGGTTTCTTGATTCAGATCTGTCTGAACCAAGCAAGCAAGTCATAAAAACTCGCCTAGCCATTGAGAATAAAGGTCTACACAGGCTGAACTCAACAGGTTTAATAACAGAAGAACTAAAGGATCCTCAAAGGATAGATTGGAAGACCAGTTCAGAATCAGGTTAAATTTCCATATTCATTAACTAAGGCCGGGATTTTCCGTGCCCACTGGCATCGGGCATGTTCGGTGGCGTGAACGGACAATACGTCGAGAAGACCAAAATTCGGTTTCACAACATCATAAAATTATTTGCGATTGTCTGCTCAGCCTGTCAATGGTGGGCCGCATTCCCCGCCATCGAACGCCAGGAACCTCATTGTTATACATCAGCATATCATTATAAGGCCAGCCTGCCGGACTAATTCCCCCACCACCCTACCACTCCCCACCACCACCACCCCCAACACCCACCCCACCCCCCCACCACCCCCACCCCCGCCAAGCCAGCGCTGGATCATCCACACACATCGGCAGGAAAACATGCTGATATGTTTCACAACAGCATATATAAGGTGTGCATTTGGTGGGCTGCACTTCGCTCGGGACTTCAAGGCTTGCTTGCCCACCTTGCTTCGATCAACACTCGCAGTCATCAGCCCCAAGCTTCACCGACAGCACCACAGCACTTTTAGGGGGGCTCATGGGCAGGCCTCTACCGACCAGATCAGCCATGTGTGGATGGCTTTTCAATGGCTGCAGGGCTAGGGCTTGCTTGGTGAAGGGGGAGAAGTGGCCTCAGGCATGTGAAGAGTCTGCAGGATGAGGGCTGTACTGGGGAAGGAGGGTATCCCAGGGTGTGTGTGGGGGCACATTTTGATCTGTGCAAGTGGCCTCAAGATGGTGAGGGCTGAGGAGGCAGTCTCCAGAGGAGATGAGGCCAGATGGACATGTGAGGGTATTTGTGTGAGAATGGGTGGTGATGTCCTTTGAGCTGGCAGTGAGTGAGATGCCAGTGAATGTGTGATGGGCTTGAGTGTGTGAGTTTAGAGTGATGAGATAGTCGCTATACCCTGGCTGCATGGATGACATCATTCATCCTCCATCTGCATTGGATGGCCAACCTCTTCTGTGCAGCATTGGCACTGATCACCACTGCCCATCACCTACCAAACTGGAGTGGTAATGCAGCTGTCGGTGGAGCCTGGGGCTGATAACTGCGAGTGTTGATCGAAGCAAGGTAGGCAAACGAGCCTTGAAGTCCCGAGCGAAGTGCAGCCCGCCAAATACACTCCTTATATATGCTGTTGTGAAACATATCAACATGTTTTCCTGCTGAAGTGATGCTTGGACATTTTTTTCCTGAATTTAAAAATTTTATTTCCTGGGTTTCGGGACTTCAGCTCCCTGAGGCCGCTCTCTGCCTCCGGGGAGCTTTCTGTCAGCTCTCGCCTGCACCTGCATTGATGTCATCGTCCGCCCTCCTCCCGCTCCCACCCTGGCAGTTGTTATTGGGCCAGCCAGCGTGAATCGCGGTCAGAGGTCTATTTCCCGGCCACCACCTGGCCTCCCGATTACGCCCACCTGCCGAGCTGAAAATTCAGGAAAATGTCCAAACATCACAATCAGGCACCTGAACATAAAGATGACAAAAATGCTTTCCCCGGATTTATATTTTATTACTTTATTTAATAATGAATCCTCCATCCCGCCCTCGGATGAGTTTTTATGAAAAACGTAAAGGCCACCTGGCCGATCCACCCGTCCACCAACCGTAAGGTTGGACGGGCTTTGTAAAATGACAGACAATTGTGCCGTTAATGGGCTCAACTGTCCTCTCATTTGTTGGTGGGCCTGCTTCCGACTTTTGCATGTGCCCACCGACCAAAATATCACGTGAGCGCAGGATGACTTCTGGACGCTCATCCAACGTCATCTCGCACAATTTCACGCCCGATCAGCGTAAAACTCAGCCCATAGGTATCATCACACCATTGGAAATGTTTGCCAAGATTAAAATAATCTGCTCCAAGAAAGTTGGTAAGTACTCGTTATTAGCCAAGATTGACACAGGGGCAAATGCCAACATACAACCCCCACCAATTCTAAGACAAAAATCCACAGACATGGAAGGCCATGGCAAAAGTTACTACTGCACAGCTTATGGCATACAACGGTTCACTCATTCAAAGTACGGGATTCATAGTCCTGGAGTGCAAGTACAGTCTATCCTCCTGGATGTCAGTGTTCAACATTAGGGAGACTAAAGGCTCAGTGATCAAAGGTCTACCAGCATGCCATGGCCTCGCACCAGTGACAATCCATGGAATTAGTCAGACTTCACACAGCAGATCAACCTCAAAAACTACTCCTATTGCCTCAGCTCACGACTGAACATTGAAATATCCAGAATGTTTCGACAACATTGGCAGTTTCAAGACAGCTGCAGCGTTACATTTGAAGGAGAATGCAAGTCCGTCAATTGATCTGGTACATTTCGTGCAATGCAAATGTCAGCAGCTACAAGAAGAAACGGTGAAAGATTCCACACTACAGAAACTGTGGAAAATCACCACTGAAGGATAGCCTGATTCAATTCAGCATGTCCACGAACACATGAGACCATTTTTGCCTTATCAGGATGAGCTAGGCATCTCCCTGTGAGTCTAGTTTAAAGGCAGGAAGGTCATCATACCAGAATCTTTGCGACCTGATATTCTTCAACAACTTCGTCTCTCACACATGGACATAGATTGGACAAAAAGATTGGCAAGAGAGACTATTGGCCAGGTATGATCAGTGGCATTGAAGTCGTTGTCAAGGAGTGTGAGGCATGTCAGGAGCATATACCGAGTTCGCACAAAGAATCACTCATTGCACATGAATTCCTACCCATCCTTGGTCCAAAATCGCATCCGACCTCTTTCATGTCCATGGCACCAACCTCACCATCATCTTCAACTACTTTACCAAGTACCACATTCTTCGTCAATTGCACAATATGTCAAGCACAACTGTTGCCCACTCTAAGTGCTATTTTCAGTTTATTTGGTGTGCCTAGAGAGATCATTACTGATAACAGTCTGCAATTGGTAAGCCATTTCAGGATATGTGTGAGAAAGGGAATATCAATCACACCGCTTTTTCTGAAGAAGGGTCATACGGACTTGAAACGTTAACTCTGTTTCTCTCCCCACAGATGCTGCTAGACCTGCTGATTGTTTCTAGTATTTTCTGTTTTTGTTTCAGAATTCCAGCATCTGCAGTATTTTGCTTTTACACTACTTTTTCTCCTCATTACCCTAAATCGAATGGCCTAGTTGAACGAATGATTCACATGGTGATACACCTAATTCTCAAATGTAGACAGACCAAGAAAGATCTATACATTGCAATATTACATTTCAGAGCAACACTTTTAAGTGCTGCTATTCCATCACTAGCAGAGCTCATGTTTGCAGATGAGTGTGTACAAATTTACCTACTCTTACCCATTCTACACTCAGAAACTAGAAAACAAATTTAAAACTGCAAGAGAAGATGACCAACATGTACGATAAAAATGCAGGTACAGAATTGCCATGTTTAAAGTTGGGACAACAAGTTCATATCGAGGACCCCTTAAGAGGTACGTTGGGACCAGCTGAGGTGACAAGGACTTGCTCAGAACCAAGGTCCTATGAAGTCATTACACATAAAAGCACAACAGTGAAATGTAACTGAGACAAATCAAATCCATTCCAGTCCTCAACCACCATACAGTCCTATTACACCTAGGACAAGACCCAAAATGCAACCAGGAACAACATCCAAGAATGATAATCCCACAGATCAAATAAGCAAATAAAGACACCTCTAGCCAAGGTCACCATTTCAAGATCATACCAGCAGATTACCTCTACGCTTTAGAGACTCATAGATTCATCGGTTCTATACATTTATGTAATGGCAACTAAACATAACATGTATTGCAAACACTTATACTTCCTTGGAAGTTGGGGGAAGTATCTTTAAAGAGGAAAGGGGATGTTGCAATACGCATTTAAGGGATGTGTGTCATATGATCCAGTCTCAGTTTCTCTTTAGCCTGTGAGCAGAACACAGCACACACAGCTTTGCTACTGATGTCCTCAAGCTTTCTATCCATGTATGAATGTTCTTATGTGCCTAGTTTAAATAAATGAACCCACAACGATTTGTTATGAGTGATTGATGCCTTTATAATATTATAAAAGCCTTGCTGATACAAGTTTTTTTCTCTGCGTGTTACTGCGTCCTGTCAAATGGAGGGAGGGGTGATATTTGAGAGGACTAGTAACCACTGAATGATGACAGCCTTCCCGTGGCCCACCTGGTCAATGGAGCAAAATTAAAAATCAATATAAGACAGTCAACAATAAATCAAATAGGGAATTCAGTAGAAACTTCTTTACCCAGAGAATGGTGAGAATGTGGAACTCATTACCACAGTGAAGTGAATAGTGTTGACGAATTTAAGGGGATGCTAGATAAGTTTATAAGGGAGAAAGGAATAGAGAGTTATGCTGATAGAGTTAGATTAGGAAAGATGGGAGGAGGGTTGAGTTGAGTATAATGCTGAAGTGGACTGTTTGTGTCAATTGGCCTGTTTCTGTGATGTATATCCTATATAATCCTATACAATGAACTGTTCAATCACTGCCCTTTAATATCAGCAGACACAGAAATTAGTCCCAACACCTGAATTAAAAGATAAAGAGATAAAATTGAACCAGAAAGAAAGACACTCATCACTTAAAAGAGAAAAGTAATAAAACGGCTTAAAAGAAAAATATAAGTAAAAGAAATACATTAGAAATGAAACAGGCTAAATGACATTATAACTGAAAGCAGAGTAAAACGGGAAAAATCAATTAACTAGATGAGACTGCAGGTAAATCTATCTGAATTCTTTTAGCACCTTTTTGGGCTGTGTTCATGCTGCAATCTTCAGCATCAATGCAAAGTAATCCCCAATTTACAACAATGCTGAAGTTGAACTTTAGTTCTGGAGTTCTTTCCAAGACTCTTCCATTCAAGTTATGCTAGGTGATTGGAGAAACCATCCCATGGAAATGTGGTTAGGATACTTTAGGTCCCCAAGGTATTTTGTAATTGTAATCAAGTGTGGATTATTGCTAACATGGGTGTGCAGAGCTTTTCTGTGCAGTAAATCTGCCTCTGGAACCATGCAATAAATATGATGTTCTGACTGATGCTGTACCGGCAGGCATCAGGTCAGTAGCTGCAATATTAATAGACCTTGAAACATACTTTGCTATTAAATAATGATTCAGAATGATCCTTAATAAATGATTATAGATGAGCATCATGATAGTGACCCATTCTTTAATCATATTTGTACTATTCCAGTCTTTTGCAAGCTTATAAAGGGAGAAGGGGAGGCTGTTATAACAACAGGTTCTATACAAAACAAAAACAGAATTACCTGGAAAAACTCAGCAGGTCTGGCAGCATCGGCGGAGAAGAAAAGAGTTGATGTTTCGAGTCCTCATGACCCTTCGACAGAACTAGGCGAATCCCAGGAAGGGGTGAAATATAAGCTGGTTTAAGGTGGTCGGGGGGTGGGGTTGGGTGGGGGGAGAGAAGTGGAGAGGGGTGGTGTGGTTGTAGGCAAAAGCAGTGATAGAGGCAGATCATCAAAAGATGTCACAGACAGCAAAACAAAAGAACACATAGGTGTTGAAGTTGGTGATATTATCTAAACGAATATGCTAATTAAGAATGGATGGTAGGGCACTCAAGGTATAGCTCTAGTGGGGGTGGGGGGAGCATAAAAGATTTTAAAATATTTTAAAATAATGGAAATAGGTGGGAAAAAGAAAAATCTATATAATTTATTGGAAAAAAACAAAAGGAAGGGGGAAGAAACAAAAAGGGGGTGGGGATGGAGGGGGGAGGTCAAGACCTAAAGATGTTGCATTCAGTATTCAGTCCGGAAGGCTGTAAAGTGCCTAGTTGGAAGATGAGGTGTTGTTCCTCCAGTTTGCGTTGGGCTTCACTGGAACAATGCAGTAAGCCAAGGACAGACATGTGGGCAAGAGAGCAGGGTGGAGTGTTGAAATGGCAAGCGACAGGGAGGTTTGGGTCATTCTTGCGGACAGACCGCAGGTGTTCTGCAAAGCGGTCGCCCAGTTTACGTTTGGTCTCTCCAATGTAGAGGAGACCGCATTGGGAGCAACGAATGCAGTAGACTAAGTTGGGGGAAATGCAAGTGAAATGTTGCTTCACTTGAAAGGAGTGTTTGGGCCCTTGGACGGTGAGGAGAGTGGAAGTGAAGGGGCAGGTGTTACATCTTTTGCGTGGGCATGGGGTGGTGCCATAGGTGGGGGTTGGGGAGTAGGGGGTGATGGAGGAGTGGACCAGGGTGTCCCGGAGGGAACGATCCCTACGGAATGCCGACAGTGGGGGTGAAGGGAAGATGTGTTTGGCAGTGGATTCATGCTGGAGTTGGCGGAAATAGCGGAGGATGATCCTTTGAATGAGGAGGCTGGTGGGGTGATAAGTGAGGACAAGGGGGACCCTATCATGTTTCTGGGATGGAGGAGAAGGTGTGAGGGCGGATGCGCGGGAGATGGGCCGGACACGGTTGAGGGCCCTGTCAATGACCGTGGATGGAAAACCTCGGTTAAGGAAGAAGGAGGACATGTCAGAGGAACTGTTTTTGAAGGTAGCATCATTGGAACAGATGCGATGGAGGCGAAGGAACTGAGAGAATGGGATGGAGTCCTTACAGGAAGCGGCGTGTGAGGAGCTGTAGTCCAGGTAGCTGTGGGAGTCGGTAGGCTTGTAATGGATATTGGTGGACAGTCTATCACCAGAGATTGAGACTGCGAGGTCAAGGAAGGGAAGGGAAGTGTCAGAGATGGACCATGTGAAAATGATGGAGGGGTGGAGATTGGAAGCATGATGCCACTACCAAACACGCAAAAGATGTAACACCTGCCCCTTCACTTCCACTCTCCTCACCGTTCAAGGGCCCAAACACTCCTTTCAAGTGAAGCAACATTTCACTTGCATTTCCCCCAACTTAGTCTACTGCATTCGTTGCTCCCGATACGGTCTCCTCTACATTGGAGAGATCAAACGTAAACTGGGCGACCGCTTTGCAGAACACCTGCGGTCTGTCTGCAAGAATGACCCAAACCTCCCTGTCACTTGCCATTTCAACACTCCACCCTGCTCTCTTGCCCACATGTCTGTCCTTGGCTTGCTGCATTGTTCCAGTGAAGCCCAACGCAAACCGGAGGAACAACACCTCATCTTCCGACTAGGCACTTTACAGCCTTCCGGACTGAATATTGAATTCAACAACTTTAGGTCTTGACCTCCCCCCTCCATCCCCACCCCCTTTTTGTTTCTTTCCCCTTCCTTTTGTTTTTTTCCAATAAATTATATAGATTTTTCTTTTTCCCACCTATTTCCATTATTTTAAAATATTTTAAAATCTTTTATGCTCCCTCCACCCCCACTAGAGCTATACCTTGAGTGCCCTACCATCCATTCTTAATTAGCACATTCGTTTAGATAATATCACCAACTTCGACACCTATGTGTTCTTTTGTTTTGCTGTCTGTGACATCTTTTGATGATCTGCTTCTATCACTGCTTTTGCCTACAACCACACCACCCCCCTCCACTTCTCTCCCCCCACCCAACCCCACCCCCCCACCACCTTAAACCAGCTTATATTTCACCCCTTCCTGGGATTCGCCTAGTTCTGTCGAAGGGTCATGAGGACTCGAAACGTCAACTCTTTTCTTCTCCGCCGATGCTGCCAGACCTGCTGAGTTTTTCCAGGTAATTCTGTTTTTGTTTTGTATTTCCAGCATCCGCAGTTTTTTGTTTTTATAGCAGGTTCTATACAGTCTCACAACATTTGCTAACACAGTCACTCCACACAGAATAAGGCAGCCAGTATTCTATTTCAATTTTAATATTGAAGAAATTATTTAAAATTGGTGACCTTCATTTTGCTAATAAAGCAGCTGACTCTTTAATAAGTTTCTCAAACTACATAATTACAATTGTTTTTCGTTCAATTGATATTTTGAGTGAAATGATATTGTGTGTTTCTTGATAGCCCCAACAACAAGAACAACAACAACTCACATTTACATTTACATTTTAACATAGTAAAATGCACTTCACTAGAGTAAAATTTAACGTCAAGCCACATATGGGGATATTTTGACAGGCGACCATAAAATTTGTCAAAAAGTTAAGTTTTAAGGTTTAAGGAACATCTTAAAGGAGAAAAGAGAGGCAGTGCAGTTCCGGAAGGGAATTCCAAACCTTCAGGCCTACCCAGCTGAAAGCATGGCTGCTAAAGGTGGAATAATAAAAAGAAATCAGGGGTGTGCCAGAACTGAAGGGAGAACTGAGACCTCAGAGGTTTGTAGGGCTAGAGGGGGTTACAGGTGAATGAAGGGGAGTGACCATGGAGCGGTTTGGATACAAGGATTGGACTGAGACCCAATGTAGGTCAGTGAGTACAGGTGTGATGGGCAAGCAGGAATTGGTGCGGAACAGGATACACACAGCTGAATTCTGGGTGCCCTGAAGCTTGAATTTCAGAGGGTTAGACGATTGGAAATTAGTCATTACAGCATTAGAATGGTCAAATCTTCAGGTAATAAAGATATGGAAGAGAGTTTCAGCAGCAAATGGGCAGAGGTAGGAGTGGAGATAGGTTATGGAGGTACATGTTCTTGTTTTTATGACGGAGAGGATATGGGTTTGGAAATACAGCTTGACATTGAGTAGGCTGTAAACAGTCTGATTAAGCTCAAGATAGTGTGGCTGGAGGGATGAAACATAATTAGTGGTAAAGGTATAAAATTTGTGGCGTGAGGTGTCAAAGACAATTGCTTCTGTCTTTCCAATGCTGGAGGAAATTGCGGTTCATCCAAGACTGATGTTGGACAAATAGTCTGACAGCAGAGAGGCTTTGGAGAGATCATGAGAACTGCTGAAATGGTTTCATCAGCATATATATGGACGATGATTCAATGTCTGAAGATGATGTTATAAGAGGCAGCATGAGATGAGGAAAAGGAGGGATAAAGGACAGTTCTTAAGGCACTGGAACAAACAGCGTAAGGACAAGAAGAGTAGCTATTGCTGGAGATGCTTTATTTATCATAAGTTAGGAAGAGTGAAACCAAGTGAGGGGAGCTCCAGCGAGCTGGCTAGTAGAGGAGAGGTATTGGAGGAGGATGGTGTGGTTGACTGTGTCAAAGGCTGCTGACAGATTATGGCAGTCAAGCAGGGTTAATGAATCATGGACCCAGTCACAGATAATGTTCTTTTTACTTTAGCTAGGACCATTTTATTGCTGTGGGAAAGGCAGGAACCTAATTAGATAGATTCAAATAAGCAGTTGCAAGAGAGATGGCCACGCATATGGGAGGTGACCACATGTTAAAGGACTTTGGAAAGGAAATAATAATTTTTGCAAGGAGAAAGGAGGTACAATGTAAGAAATAGGAGCAGGAGTAGACCATAAACACCCTCTAACTTCCTTCACCATTCAATGCGATCATGAGCAATCGCCTGCCTCAGCTCTACTTTTCCACCTGCTCCCCATATTCCTTGATTTCCTGAGAGATCAAAAATTTGTTTATCTCAGCCTTAAATATACGCAATGACAGAGCATCCACAGCCCACTGGGATACATCATTCCAAAGATTCACAACCCTTTGAGTGAACATTTTCACCTCATCTCATTCCTAAATAATCGATCATTTATCCTGAGACTATGCCCCATGTTCTAGATACCTTAGCCAGTGGAAACAACCCCTGCAGTGTCACCCTGTTAATTCCCTTCAGAATCTTGTGCATTTCAATAAGATCACATAATCCCCTAAAGCCTGTCTGCTATCTGAAAGGCACAAGTCAGGAGTGTGATGGATCCACTTGCCTGGATGAGTGCAGTCAAGAAGCTCAACACTACTGAGGACAAAGATGCACACTTGATTGGCACCCCATCCACAAACATTCACTCCCTCCACCACCGACGCACAGTAGCAGCAGTGTGTACCATCTACAAGATGCACTGCAGGAACTCACCAAGCCTCCTTAGACAGCACCTTCCAAACCCACGACCGTGACCATCTAGGATGACAAGGGCAGCAGAGACTTGGGAACACCACCAACTGGAAGTTCCCCTCCAAGCCACACACCATGCTGACTGAGAAATATATTGCCGTTCCTTCACTGTCACTGGGTCAAAATCCTGGAACTCCCTCCCTAATAGCACTGTGAGTGTACCTACACCACATGGACTGCAGTGGTTCAAGAAGGCAGCTCAGCACCACCTTCTCAAGGGCAATTAGGGATGGGCAATAAATGCTAGCCTCACCAGCGACACCCTTAGCTCATGAATGAATAAAAAAATCTGTCATTCTTCTAAACTCCAGAGACTACAGGCTCAATTTATCCTTCCTCTCATCATAGCACAACTCCCGCATCTTAGGAACAGATTTAGTGAACCTCCATCATTGTGCTTCCAATGCAAGTATATCCTTCTTTATGTATGGAGACCAAAACTGCGCACAGTATTCCAAGTGTGGTCTCACCAAAGCCCTGTACAATTGTAGTATGACTTCCTTATTCTTGGACTCTATTCCTCTTGCAATAAAGGCCAACATGCCATTTGCCTCCTTAATAGCTTTCTGTACCTGCATGCTAAATTCCTGTGTTTCTTGTATGAGTACACCCAAGTCTCTATGAATAAAACATTTTGAAGTTTCATGCCAAATAAACAATATTCTGCTTTTTCGTTCTTAGTACCAAAGTGAATAGCCTCACATTTCCCCATCTACTGGTGAGTGGTGCCCACTCACTTCACGGAATCACAGAATAGTTATGGCCCAGCGTGTCTGCACTAGCTCTCCGAATGAACAACTCACCTAGTTCCTTCCTCCCAACTTCTCCCTTTAACCCTGCACATTCTCCTTCTTTTTGAATAACAGTCTAACTCCCTTTTGAATGCTTCTATTGAACCTGTCTTCACCACACTTTCAGGCAGAGCATTCCAGACCCTAAGCACTCGCTACGTGTAAAAGATTTTCCTCATATCACTATTGCTTCTTTTTACTAATTACTTTAAATCTGTGCCCTCTCGTTTTTGATCCTTTTATGAGTGGGAACAGTTTCTCTCTATCTACTCTGTCCAGACCCCTCATGATTTTGAATATCTCCATCAAATCTCCTCTCAGCCTTCTTTTCTCCAAGGAAAACAGTCCACCTTCTCCAATCTATCTTCATATAACGTTTCTATGAACTTCTATGAAGTTCCTCATCCACAGAACATTCTCGTGAACCTTTTCTGCACTCTCTCCAATGCCTTCAAATCCTTCCTAAGGTGCGGCATCCAGAAATTGAGGTGGAATTAGTGACTTATACAAGTTCAACATAACTTCTTTGCTCTTGCACTCTATGCCCCTATTAATAAAGCCCAAGGTACTGTGTGCTTTATTATGCTTTACACATAGCTATGCCTTACACTTAACCTGCCTATATTTCTTTGCAGCCTCCTAGTCCTCACAACTAACATTGCCACCTAGCCTTGTTTCATCAGCAAACTTGGATACATTACTCTTGGTCTCTTGGTCTGAGTCATTAATATAGCTGAGGTCCCGGCACTTATTTGTGCAGCCAATTACAGCCTGCCAGTTTGAAAATGCTTCCTGTAAGTCAACCTCCATCCAGACTAATATATTATCCGCCTCTTTGAGAGCCCTTATTTTTCATATTAACCTTTGTATGACACCTTATTGAATTTTGGAAATCCAAGCATATGCCTCTGCTGGCTCCCCTTTATCTACCCTACAAGTTACAACCTCTAAAAACACAAATAAATATGTCAAACACGATTTCCCTTTCATAAAACCACGATGATTCTATCTGATCTTACATGGTTTCCTAAATAGGTTGTTAAGGCTTCCTTAATGATAGATTTCAACATTTTCCTGATGACTGAGGTCAGGCTAATTGGCCTGTAGTTTCCTGTTTTCTCTCTCCCTCCAACATTGAATGGTGGTGTTACATTTGCTAACTTCCAATTTGCTGGGATTGTTCTAGGATCTAGGGAATTTGGGAAAATCATACCCAGTGTATGTACTATTTCTGCGGCTACCTCTTTTGAAATCCCTAGCAGGCCATCAGATACTGGGGATTTGTTAGCTTTTAGTCCCTTAGGTTTCCCCAGTACTTTTTCTCTGCTGGTATTAACTACCTTAATTTCCTCACTCTTACTAGCCCTTTGGTCACTCTCTCTATCTCTGGTATGTTATTTGTAGAGGGTGGGTTTTTCAGGTTAAACTGAGTAAGATGAGGCATACCAGTTTCCAGCAGGGTGGGCGTGGGCATTGCAAGTGTAGGGTTTATCACAGGCAAGTTACCTGAACTCACAAAAAGGAACAATTAAAAAAAAAAGGGAATGGGTTTGTATTTCCAGGAGCATGGGGTAGGCAGGCTGGCACCAAAGCAGGCAACCATCAGCTCAATTCAAATTTGGTGCCCTCCAAAATGACCTTGCAAACTCTGGCATAAGATTTCATGGCCCAGTGACCCCATTGCTTCCAATGGATCGTGTAAATCTCAAACCATCCAGCAGTATTTATGAGGAAGGTGGAGAACTACCTTCATCTACTATGAACAAGATAAAATGGTGGAATTCCCATCTCCGTGTGTCTTGACCCAATGATCCTGATAGCAGATTAACAAAAACTGTGCATACCAATCCTACATTATTCAATCTGACTTTCCATATGCCACAGGTGACGTTACTATGTCCAGCATTTAAATTTTTAGTTGTATCTACTACCATACATTGCATGCTTGTGGCTTGCTAATATTCTACTTCAGTCTTGTGTGATCACAATTTAAATTGGTTAAATTCAGATTAACCATACCTGTCAGCAATTTAAAGCTACATTACTACTCTGTTGATCTTTTTCTCAAGTGAGAGCAAATCTGTCTGTATGTTCTTTTAACTTAGCTTTTCAGTGATAGCAACATCCATATTTGTCTTATCAAAACATTTCCCAATACATCAGTATCCTTTTGAAATTGTCATGCTTAACTCAACACCCAATATGGTCTCATCAGCAAGTTGCAATGGGCTGAAATAACGGACAGAGTTTTGTGAACCCTGCAAGAGTGGAAATGATGGTGTGCAGAGTGACTTAATTAGGAAGGATGTGAAATCTCGATTTCCCAACAGTGGGCTGAAATGCAAAGATAAAGTCAGCAGCGCATTTGCAGGGTCTCAAGTCTCACACTGGCCTCTGGCGGGTTCATACGTGTAGTTCATTTGCATGCCATGAACACTCATTGGTGTAAAACATTTTTTAATTACATCCTACCTTCAAGATAAAGTTAGCAGTGCACGAGAATCTCGGAACACCCAGTTGACGCTTGTTTAAAGATGGCATGCACCCGACAGCTTTGTGAAGTAGCGTGTCAGATTAGCGGTTTTCCTTACTTAACTCTCCAGCACAAGGGAGGAAAGCAGGAGAATGGCAGCTTGCATGGAGGCTCAGGATCAGCGAGGGTGAGTCATTTGCAGAGCGGTGTTGTGGAGTGGAATTGGGGCCATGGAAGACTGGAAAAGGGAGCCAGGGGAGAACAGAGTAGGGTCAGAGGCATAGGGAGTGAAGTGGGAAGGGCCTAGCATTCAGGGTGTGGTTGGGTGGGGTGGGGTTGGGGGGAGAGTGACAGTGGGAGTTGTCAGTCAAGGTAAGAAAATGAGGGGCCTAAAGGTATCAGTGCTGTCCAAGTGTGTCTCCATCTCAGGGTTTTGGCTGGACAGAGTCCTTAAGAGCTTTTGAGTTCATTTAAAAAATTTCATTACCCCTACTGAGTATTCTTAGACAATGTCCTTTACAGCGTATAGAAGGGAGGGCCAGCTGAGCCTGCAAGCTCAGCCAGTCCCACAGAGTGGTGAGTACAACACTAGACACTAACATGAACATTCAATAACTGTTTCTTCCACAATAAAGGAGATGCCCCTATCTCCCTTGTAATTATCAAGGCGTGCCAACCATGAGGCGTGCCAATACATTGAGTTCTCTGATGATGCAAATATGAATAAAAGGAAGCCAATGTGATGTGAAATACTTAAGGTGACATTTAACTTTGAAAAACACCCATGCCACCTTTGTGCTCTCAAGTCTTCTCATAATGGCAACGGAGTTGGGCAGGAAAGTTTTGGCCGTGATGCGGAGCCTCCCTGTTTGACCAGGAGGCTCTTTTATAGCCCGCCCATACCTGTTGCATTGACAGCTGATGGTGGGTTTCACCACTGAAAAGCTTACCCTGCCACGGAATCATGTGTGTATCCAGTTCAAGCTGCCAGCATTTTAAATTTTAACTGTAAGGGAAATGGGATAAAGCAAGAGAACGGAAGTGGTGTACAATTCCAGTTACGCCATCGGCAACAGCACGCTATTGACAAAATCCCTCCCAATATATTTCAACTTCAAATTAAATTCCCATGAAACGCTTTACAATAACAACAGAAACAACATGCATTTCCATCCTGGATGGAATTTAACCCAGTCCATTGCGGTGGGAAGCATGGTGGCCAGGCTCACTCAATAGCACAGGAGGCCACATATCGGTCAGCCGATGGAGGGAAACTTCCCACGATTAAGTTGGAGGCAGGTCGGACTCACCCATTTGCAGTGGGGTATCAATTAAGCTCATTAATGAGCTACTTGACACCAATTATTCCTGAGCCCACCAGAATTGTCTTAAGGGTAGTAAAACGTCCCAATTAAGGTGCTTCATAGGAATGCGGAACAGAGTTTGACACTGAGCCACACAAGGAGATATTAGAGCAGTTGACCAAAAGCTTGGTCAAAGAGGCAGGTTTTGAGGTGCATTTTGAAGAAAGAGAAAGAGGTAGAGAGGTGAAGAAATTTAGGGAGGGAATTGCAAAGCTTAGACCCTAGGAATGGCCACCCAACGGTGGGGTCATTAAAATTAGGATGCTCAACAAGCCAGCATGGGAAAAGCACAGATACCTCGAAGGATTGAGGAGATTACAGAAAAAGGGAGGGGCAATGGAGGGCTTGGAAACAAGGATGGAATTTTAAAATTGAGGCGTTGCTTAAACGGGAACCAATGCAAATCAACAGGAGCAAAGGTGTTGGGTAAACAAAACTTGGTGCAAGCTAAGACACAGGGAGCAAAGTTTTAGTTTATGCTAAGTTTATGGAGGGTAGAAAGTTGGGGGTTGGCCAGTGTTGAAAACAAAGGCATCAATGAAACATCAGATGAGCTGAGGCAGGGGAGGAGACAAGTGATGTTGTACATGTGGAAATAGGCAGTCTGCGTGATTCCGCAGATATGTGGTTGGAAGCTCATCTCAGGGTCAAATACGATAGTAAGGTTGTGAGCAGTCTGGTTAAGTCTCCCTAGTGTCCAGGGAGAGGGGTGGAGTCAGTGTCTAGGGAATGGAGTTTTCGGCATGATTCATAAACATGGTTTGAAATGTTTATTTTGCATTGCTTTTATTTCAGCAATGTGGCCAAACAGTCGCCATGATGGTCAGTAACCGAGGGAAGATAAAGCGTGGAATTGTAGGTGAATGCATTTGCTGGTATCAAAGTCAGATGAGTCGGCCATGGGCAGCCTGGTCAGAAAGGGAGCTGTGTTCGTTGCCTCCTCTCTTCCTCTTCCTCCTCCTCCTCTGCCGCTTGCTGTACAGCTGGTGGCAAGAGTTGTGTCCTCACAATGGTGAAGTTTTGTGACATGCAAAAGACCACCATGAATCTTGACATGCACTCTGTCGAATACCGCAGAGCTCCCCCAGAGTGCTACAGGTCGCAGAAACATTATTTAAGCACCCCAATGGTCTGCTTTATCATACTTCTTGTGGCAACATAGTTTTTATTGTATGCATGTTGCCCACGTGTGCATGGGTTGTGCACTGTAGTCCAAAAGCCATGTTGCCAAGCGATAGCTATTGTCAACCTTTAGCCACCATCTGGCTTATCAGGGTGGCTCAACTGTAGATGGCACAATGTGCTACCACAGATTGAAGCCATTATGACTGCTGCCAGGAGATCAGGCATTGACCTGCATGAATCTCTGAAAACCAGCCGATTGTTGAGGGAATGGAATCCTTCGCCGTTCTGGTACATTTCAAGATGTGACATGTGCTGCCTGCAAAGCGACGTGTATACACTCAATAGCTCCTTGTATCATGAAGAAGTCCTCACAAAGCCACGTGCTCACTCCAACTGCTTCTGAGAATGAAATATATGGTGGAATCATCCCCTCCCAATGGCGTCGGGTGTCATGAAGAGTATGAGCGGACAATATAATGGGGAGACCAAAAATTGGTTTCACACCGTCTTAAAACAAGTTTGCGATTGTCCGCTCAGCCTATCAATGGAGTGCCGCCTTCCCACTGCTGCACATCAGGAACATCATTTTAATACATCTGCACATCATCATAAGCTCTGCTCACGGGAATCATCCCACCCCCCCAACCACACGCTGGATCATCTGGGCATGTCGACATGATTCCGCACCGACATGTTTCACAACTGTACATAAGCGACGTGTACCTAGCGACCCGCACTTCACTCAGGACTTTGAGGTTGGTTTACCTAACTTTCTTCGGGCAGCAGTCGTGGTCATCAGCGCCAGGCTTCGGAGACAGCACCACATCACTTTTAAAGGGGCACATGGGGAGGTCTCTACCCACCAGACCAGTCGTAAGGCGGGGGGTGGCTTTTCAACGGCTGCAAGGCTAGGGTTTGTTTGGGGAAGGGGAGAAGTTGGCTCAGGCAAGGGAAGAGGCTGCAGGGCTAGGGTAGAACTGGGGAAGGGGGGTATCCCAGGGTATGTGTGTGGGGCACATGTTGATCTGTGCAAGTGACCTCAAGATGGTGAGGGCTGAGGAGGCAGTCTCCAGAGGAGATGAGGCCAGATGGTGATGTGAGGGTTTGTGTGAGAGAGTGAGTAGTTTTGTGTCTTGAGCTGGCAGTGAGTAAGATGCTGGTGCATGTGTGATGGCCTTTTAAGTGTGTGAGTTTAGAATGATAAGATGGTTGCCTTACCCTGGTGGCACAGATGAGATCATTCATCCATTTTCTGTATGGATGGGCGACCTCTTGTCCACAGCATTGGTGTTGACCACTTCTGCCACTGCCTCCCAAGCCAGGGTGGTGAGACCGATGGGCCTATGGCGGCCCGAGCGGGGGTAGAGGTCATCGCAGCGGGCCTCCACGGTGTCCCGAAGGCGTCCCAGGGATGCGTTACTGAATCGGGGGCTGCACTCTTCTTGGCTTTTGGGCCTATGTCTTCACCGGTGCCCTCCTGGGCTGCAAGCATTGAGAAGTGTATACGCGGCTGCAGTGTAAGTGTGGCTCCCTGCGTGAGGAAGTAGTGAGGTAACGGCAAGGCAGGCAAATCAGCGGCCGCCCACCAGTGAGATGGCATGTTTCCTGTGGCTGCATAATTAATGAGGCAGGGAATGGGTGAGACGGCGTGAAAAGCCGCCATTGTGGCCGGTGGATAAAATGTCCTTTTGTCTGCCCGTTACCACACATAGTGCAACTCTGGGACAGTTCTGCCCATAGTCATCACTCATCAGACGGAGAACATCACTGATCTCCCTTATGGAACAGTGGATGACAACCTGGGAGCTAATGCAAATACCGCCTGCTCCAGCCTGGAAGGAGTTTGAAGCACAAAGATCCATCAATATAGTCACCATCCCAGACACTGGCAATGTGGTCCTCATTCTATACTGGGGCTGCAGTTGTGACTGCAGAAGGAAGCAGATTTCAGTGAGGATGTCCTTAGTGAAAGGCAGACATCTGACACACTGTTCTTCCTGAGGCTGACATAGGAGCATTGCTCCCTGAATACCTGGACAACTATGGCCTCCTGCTGAGAGCCCTTCTCCCTTTCCTCCTCCTGCCAGTACCTTGTCAAACTCTGTTCCACCTCTGTTCATTTTTGGTGTAATGCTGTAGGCCAAGGGGAATGCTTACTACTTTACCTATGTCTGAAAGTGAGTGGTTTGTGCAGATCCCTTGAAGCCAGGACAACGTCCTTCAGCATGTGTCACACCAGTCCCTGTAGACTTTAACAACTGTAGAGAACCCCGCAAACCACCAAATACTTCTACAATCACAGCAACAGACAACAGAAATCAATCAGCAACTAAGCTGAAATCAATTACGATCCCTTTAAATAGCACTGGTGGAGTGTCCTTCCTGTTGCTGAATGTGTGTTCATCTGTGCATGTTTAAGAGACTACACTAGCTGGTGCATTAAGCTCCAAAATGTCAGTACTGACACCAAATCAGTTTGTAAAGATCATAAACTATCTACTCTGCACCCTGCATATGAGCTAATGCCCTCACCAAAAACAGTGTTGAACCTGGCCCATACCTGAAGTAAGTGTGAGTGCGGGGGATGCATTTTAAAGTCAAAACGACACTTAGAGGCAAAAATCCAGGTGCTAAAAAGACAAATTTTGCAGCCATATTATTTGTAACGCAGCCCGCTGCCTTGAATGCCTTTGCTTCCATGGTCTTTGATAAAAAAAGTGCAATCTTTTTATTAAATGAAACTGAATAATTTTCAAATAAAAACTGAGGGGGTGGAGTTCTTTGGGATTTCTCCAGCTTATTGATTGTAACATTGTCATTTTTCCTGGGTTTCTGCAGTTGTTTTGCCAAAGTTAGGGTGCACAAGCAGAAGAACATCTTGGAAATTCACCCTCCCCACCAATGCAGGCATGATGAATTGTTTAGTTAATTAAAATATACCGCACAACATATTGATGCTTGAATACATTCTAACAAGAACCTGCCAGCACTGACAGCGAGCTCACTACAGAGGCTGCTCAGAACCAGTAGTCCAGCACTAATGAAGAGAGATGCTCTCCAGGTCTCAAATGAACCTCCTACTGTATGCCCAGAAAGAAACAAAAAAGGATTATTCCTCATAAACTCTGTATTCTCATCTAGAATTAATGCTCTACTCTGATATTCTGTAATAACAATTCACTTGCATCACCCATGGACAAACAAGAAATATTTTCACTACACTTGCTGTCAAAGAACTGCCTTTTAAGGTGTAGAATATTGTAATTTTGGATGCCACATTGCTTGATTTTACTGAACATGGAGTACAACCATGGCAACAAGATTAGGCATAATTCAACATCAGGCCATAAATGATCAAAAACTTTCTCCTGCTGACTTTTTCCAGCACCTTCTGTTTTTACTTCAGATCTCCAGTATCAGCATTATTTTGCTTTTATTTAAACATTTTCTTCAACTTACTTAAGATTTAATTAAATTAAACTCAATTACACTGTGAGTTATTGTGATCTGGAATGCATGGCCTGAAAGAGGGGAGAAAGCAGACTCAACAGCAAATTTCACAAAGGAATTGGGAGTGGGGGTGGGGTGGGGTGAATTCAGAGCTACCTGGGAAAGAGCAGAACATTGGGGCTGATTGATAGCTCTTTCAGGGCACCAACACAGGGCCAAATGGCGTCTTTCTGTGCTGTAAGATTCTATGATATTATTAACAAAACCAACCATTTGCTCAGTTCCTGATAAAACGCAGTGGCCTAACACCTGATTCCATATGCCTTGCCCACGTCCTCACTAAGGCTGTACACAAGGCCTCACAACTTTGTGAGCCTTGGCTCAGGAATACATCCTCATCTCTGAGTTGTAGGGATTTGGGTTCAAGCCTCACTCCAAACCTCACTTAATCTAAGCCGACTATTCATTTTAAACAGTGGTAGTGTTGTCTTTTGGAGTTGTCATCATTTGGATGAGATACAAAACTGTGACTTGCACATATGCATGTTTTCTCTCCTTGTCTCTTTATTGTGTTTCTTTTTATATCTTGTTCATCTACATCTTCCAGGCTGATGAAGGGTTAACTTGGTTGTGATTTTCTGTTTTTAAGTAAAGGAACATTAGTGAACCCACAGATTAAAATTAGTAGGCTGTATCCTATTGTATTTCCAGTGTCATTGGCCTGAATTTCCATTACTGGGGCAGATGGTGGGAGTTGGGAATCTTCCTGGCTTGGCCTGCCTGCCTCAGGACAAGTGCCCACAAAGGAAGGATCTTCATTGCTAGGGCCAGCCAACCTGTGAAAAAATTCAGAGGCAGCCACAAGAGTTGCTAGGAGCATACATAATAAGGCTTGGCTGAGACTCCAGACATCCAATAATCTGTTTGAAACAGCTGCAACCCAGAGAAAACATTGCTTGATTGACAGCTCTCTCTCTCGCTCCCTGATCACTGGGGTCAATTTCACAATGTTTATTTATACAAGATTAAGAGACTTCAAGGAGTTCTGGTTTCTGTTATTGATACATTGGATTCTGAATGATTTATTGCTTTGTAGTAAAATGACTTTTTTAATATAGTGTAATTAATGAACGAATAAATAGCTTACTCTTTTTTTACACCTTCTGCTGTCACTTTTAGATTCATTGTTTTATACAGTGTATAGTGGGTTAATGGGCATAGGAGTGCCATTGCTTGGCAGAGGGGGCATGAAGCATCATGGGGTTGGGTGGGGGGGCCTTACCTTCATATATGGGGCAAAGGAGGACCTTTGGAACTCGCCTTTTAAAAAGGTTCTTTCATGCAGACCAAGGTTCATGACCCACGTGAACCACAACTCTTTAAAAACCTGGCCTGACTCCGTGGAAGTATCCCCACAACGGAGCTGGTCAGGTTGGGAGTGCTGGATGAGGGCTCTTGACAGGAACCGGTCTGCACCCTTTGGAGGCACTCCTGAAAATCAGGCAGCCCAGAATGGCGTTGGGAAATCCAGAATAGGGACTCACCTGCCATTTTTAAAGGGCTCCCGAGTCATCCAGACTTGGTGAAAATTCAGCCTATTATTTCTTTTCACACATCACAAGCTTACATTCAGAATCATTTTGGAATTGTCAACTTTGTGGGGTTGAAATAGCATTCTTTAAAGCTATTGGTCAGCTTTTGCTAGGTTTCTAAGTTGATGTTATGATAATAGCACATAAAGGAATTAGAGTTGGTGTGGGAGGCTCAAGTTAATTGTATGTTAATTGCATTTAAATTGTGGGCATCAACTGGGGTTTCAATTGCGTCCTCATAAATAGACACAGATTGCCACTGTGGTGGTGGGCTTAGGGGTGCTTGCTTGTAATCTATTACTGTATAAATAAATGCTTAGAAAAGTGTTTAAAGCTTGACTCCAGTTTTCTTTTTCTAACTGGCTTTCTGGATTATACCAGCTCACAGTTGAAACCTACAGAGAGGAAACCTGGAAAGTTAGCTCTTATTTGATCATAGAAGGAAACATTGAATGTAAAAAGGTGATGCATCCCCTTAAACATGCTTCTTCCATAGCCCACATCTAATGTAAATTTAAATTTATTAATGGAGCCTAATTAGGTTCTTCAAGGATTCTCCTTGACTGCTCGCTGAAGATAAGTCAAGCAAACACCGGAATACTTGTCTAATCATATGTCTAACGTTATGAAGCAGAAGCTCTTTTCTTTTGTACTATACTTTTTAGTCATCATGCTCCATACGGCATTCAATTATTGCTGTCTGTAATGATCCTTATAACTCTTGATCCCAATCTACACCAGATATCACCCATCAATTTTTAAAGCTGGTAATCAACATAATGCTGAATTTTACAAAGACTTCCATCAGTAATTTATCTCACAGACTAGTCAAGCAGCAGCCTGACATAGTCATGCTCACGGAGTCATACTTTACAGATAACGTCCCAGACACTAACATCACCATCCCTGAGTATGTCCTGTATCACCAGCAGGACAGGCCCAGCAGAGGTGGTGGCACAGTGATATACAGTCGGGAGGGAGTTGCCCTGGGAGTCCTCAACATCGACTCCGGGCCCCATGAAGTCTCATGACATCAGGTCAAATATGGGCAAGGAAACCTCCTGATTATCACATACCACCCTCCTTCAGCTGATGAATCAGTGCTCCTCTATGTTGAATACCACTTGGAGGCAGCACTGAGGGTGGCAAAGGCACAGAATTTACTCTGGGTGGGGGACTTCAATGTCCATCACCAAGAGTGGCTCAGTAGCACCACTACTGACCGAGCTGGCTGAGTCCTAAATGACATAACTGTTAGACTTGGTCTGCGGCAGATGGTGAAGGAACCAATAAGAGGGAAAAGCTTACTTGACCTCATCCTCACCAACCTGCCTGCTGCAGATGCATCTGTCCATGACAATATCGGTAGGAGTGACCACTGCACAGTCATTGTAGAGATGAAGCCCTGCCTTCACATTGAAGATACCCTCCATCGTGTTGTTGGCACTACCACCGTGCTAAATGGATAGATTTCGAACAGATCTAGCAACTCAAGACTGGGCATCCGTGAGGCGCAGTGTGCTATCAGTAGCAGTAGAATTGTACTCAAACACAATCTGTAACCTCATGGCCCGGCATATCCCCTACTCTACCACTACCAGGGGATCAACCCTGATTCAATGAAGAGTTTAAGACAGCACGCCAGAAGCAGCACCAGGCATACTTAAAAATGAGGTGTCAATCTAGTGAAGCTATAGTACAGGACTACTTGCGTGCCAGACAGCATTAGCAGCAAGTGATAGACAGGACTAAGTGGTCCCACAATCAGATTTAAGCTCTGCAGTCCTGCCACATCCAGTCATGAATGGTGATGGGCAATTAAACAACTCACTGGAGGAAGAGGCTCCACAAATATCCCCCTCTTCAATGATGGAGGAGCCCAGCACATCAGTGCAAAAGATAAGGCTGAAGCATTTGCTACAATCTTCAGCCAGAAGTGTCTAGTGGATGATCCACCTCAGCCTCTTCCAGGTCCCCAGCATCACGTATGCCAGTCTTCAGCTAATTTGATTCACTCCACTTGATATCATGAAATGACTGAAGGTACTGGATACTGCAAAGGCTATAGGCCCTGGCAATATTCCAGCAATAGTACTGAGGACTTGTGCTCCAGAGATTGGCGCACCCCTAGCCAAGCTGTTCCAATACAGCTACAACACTGGTATCTACCTGGCTATGCAGAAAATTGCCCAGGTATGTCCTGTACACAAAAGAAAGCAGGACAAATAAAACCCGGCCAATTACCACCCCATCAGTCTACTCTTGATCATCAGTAAAGTAATGGAAGGGGTCATCAACAGTGCTGTCAAGCAGTACTTGCTTAGCAATAATCTGCTCACTGACGCCCAGTTTGGTTCCGCCAGGGCCACTCAGCTCCTGACCTCATTACAATGTTGTTACAAACATGGACAAAAGAGCTGAACTCTGGAGGTGAGGTGGGAGTGACTGCCCTGGACATTAAGGCAGCATTTGACAGCGTGTGGCATCAAGGAGCTCTAGCAAAACTGGAGTCAATGGGAATCAGGGGGAAAACTCTCTGCTGATTGGAGTCATACCTAGCACAAAGGAAGATGGTTGTGGTTGTTGAAGGTCAGTCATCTCAGCTGCAGGACATCTCAGCAGGAGTTCCTCAAGATAGTGTCCTCGGTCCAACCATCTTTAGCTGCTTCGTCAATGACCTTCCTTCCATCATTAGGTCAGAAGTGGGGATGTTCACTGATGATTGCATGATGTTCAGCACCATTTGTGACTCCTTAGATACTGAATCAGTCCATGTCCAAATGCAGCAAGACCTGGACAATATCCAGGCTTGGACTGACAAGTGGCAAGTAACATTCGTGCCACACAAGAGTCAGGCAATGACCATCTCCAAAAACAGAGAATCCAATCATTGTCCCTTGACGTTCAACGGCATTACCATCACTGAATCCCCCACTATCAACCTCCTGCGGGTTAACATTGACCAGAAACTGAACTGGACCAGCCATATAAATACTGTGCCTACAAGAGCAGGTCAGAGGCTAGAAATCTTGCCTCCTGACTCCCCAAAGTCTGCGCACCATCTACAAGGCACAATTCAGGAGTGTGATAGAATATTCCCCACTTGCCTGGATGAAGGCAGCTCCCACAACACTCAGGAAGCTCGACACTATCCAGGACAAAGCAGTCCGCTTGACTGGAACCACATCCACAAACATTCACTCCCTCCACCACCAACGCACAATAGCAGCAGTGTGTACCATCTACAAGATGCACTGCAGGAATTCACCAAGGCTCCTTTGACAGCACCTTCCAAGCCCACGACATTGCCATCTAGAAAGACAAGGGCAGCAGATAGTTGGGAGCACTACCACCTGGAAGTTCCCCTCCAAGTCACTCATCATCCTGACTTGGAAATATATTGCCGTTCCTTTACTGTCACTGGGTCAAAATCCTGGAACTCACTCCTCAACGGCACTGTGGGTATACCTACATTACACAGACTGCAGCAGTTCTAGAAGGCAGCTCACCATCACCTTCTCAAGGGCAATTAGGGATGGGCAATAAATGCTGGCCCAGCCAGCGAAGCCCACATCCCATGAATGAATAAAAAATACTTAAACAGCCAGTGAGTTATACTGCCATAGCAGTGGCAAGATCTATTTTACTCAGTATTTAGAGTTATAACTTTGGAACAGGCATTACTGAGAGGAAACAAAGTCCATGATTTTTTTTCTTTTGCTGCCAAAAAAAGAAAATTAATGAAATATTTTAAGATTTAAGGGTGATTGTCATCTCCCTGCTATCTTGCAATCAACCCTGTGTTCCTGTATTCTGCTAAATGAAAAATCTGCCCAATTCTATTTTATATATTCTATTCATCAATCAAATCCCCATTGACTGCACTAGGTGGCAATCTGCTCCATGGAGTACAACTCTTGGTAACATTCACATTCAAATGCTTAGCATGATCACACTTCATTCATGTGATTTCTGTATTACTTTCAGCAGGTTAAGATCCATGCACAATTTGTGCACACAGTCATATAGTATGTTAAGCATTTGTACCCAAACCTCAATTCATTATTCAACTTTCAACATTAGTGACTGCAAGTGCGAAAACATTACTCATTAAGTAATTTTTTGCTTTGTGTTCATTTTATTTATAAGCAGATCTCCTAGTTCCCTTCTGGTTCTGTCTACCATTACCTTACCAAAGTAGTCACTTGTGATTATTGAAAATAAGAGTCAGAAGTGTACTTGACCTCAGTGCATTGCAGCTGAGGTCAATTCTGGCACCATCTGAAAGAAACGTTTGCATTTTTGTAGCACCTTTCATGACCTCAGGATATTCCGAAGTACTTTACACCCAATTAAGTCCTTCTTGAAATGTAATTACTGTTGTAATATAGGAAGCATGGCAATCAATTTGTGTAAAACAACAGAGATAATTTTTTAAGTAATTCTGTTGGAGGGACAAATATTGAATCATAGAACAGTACAGCGTAGAAGGAGGCCATTTGGCCCATCAAGTCTGCATCAGCTCTTTTAAAAAACAATCCAGTTTGTCCCCTTCTGCCACTCTATTGCAGTATCTCTGCAATTTTGTTCCATCAAGTGTTTAACCAATTCCATTTTGAAAATTAATACTGAATTTGTTTCTACCACCTTGTGCATTACAAGCCCTAACCATTCATTGTGTAAAAAAGTTCTTTCCTCACGTCATCTCTGTTTTTTTAGCCAATTGCGTTAAATCTGTGCCCTCTGGTTATCAACCTTTCAGCCATTGGAAACAGTTTCACATTATTTTAAACACTTCAATCAAATCTCTTCCTCATTTGAGAAGCTGAAAAAAAGAACTGCAGTCTAATTATACCAGTCTGATTACAGAATTGTAACCGCTCAACCCTGGAACTGAGTAAATTTTTCCTGTACCCTCTCCAAAGCCTTCACATTCTTCATAAATTTGCTGCCTAGAATTGGACACAATACTTCAACTGAGGGCAAACTAATGTTTTTTTATATGTTTAGCATAACTTCCTGGCTTTTGAACGTCATACTCTATTTACAAAGTTCATGAGCCATTTGCTTTTTAACAGTTTTGTTAATCTCTCCTGCCATCTTCAAAGACTTGTGCACCACCAACTCCAGATCTCCTGCTCTTGTACCCCTTTAAAATTGTACCATTTAATTTGTATTGCCTCAGTTCATTCATCTTACCAAAATGTACTCCTCACACTCTTCAGTACTGAATTTCATCTGCCATGTGTCCACCGATTCCATCAGTCTGTCTATGCTCCCTTTAAATATATTACTATCTTCTTCAGTGTTTACTAGCTGTCAAGATTTGTGTCATCTTCAAATATCTAAATTGTCTCCTGTACCCGCAGTCCAAGTCATTAATGTATTTCAAATACAACAGTAGTCCTAGTACTGAGTCTCTGCAAACTCTTTTTCATCCCTCCTTCCTGTCTGAATAACAGCTATCCAGCACAAAGCCAGAGCATCAGGGAGAACATCCCTGCATGTCTTTGAATAAGCCCATCAGAGAGAGCAGATGGGGTCTTGGTTTAGTATCTCTTTGAAAAGAGAGCACCGTTAGGAGCGCATCGTTCCCCTGATATTGCACTGAAGTTTCAACCTAGATTTTGTGCTCAAGACCCTAAAATAGGACTTGAACCCACAACTTTTTGACTCAGCTGGGCATGCTACCAACTGAGCCACACCAACAGACAGAGATCCAAATATATGTAGAACATGGAGATTGAATTTTCCTCACAACAGAATTCATTTATCTTGGTCATTAACAAATTACTTAAAAGCCTCTGAACAACTTGCTTTTTCACCTACTCTGCTGAAGGAAGGATATTTCCTGAGTAAGCCGGGTGTTAAGTTCCTGGCAATGACATTGTTCCAGGTTCTTGAGGAGCCCACAAACACAGCAACTGAAACCGATCTGGAATAAACTATGTCCCATGCAGTGCACATGTGTACCACAGGAGAGACTGAAATCAACCAGGATTGGCTTGTAATTGTGCAATCGTCTCAACAACTGAAGCGTTAAGAGTGAAAAAGATTACCTTGATCTATCATGCATTGTTTTTCTTCCCCCCATGGTGCATGACTGAAGTGAGTCAAAATAAGAGCAATAGATATATGCTTATTAAAGAGTTTTTGAAAGAATGAAAAGAAAAAAAGAATGGAAAAATCTCAAAAATATGGATTTTCTCCAAACATTCCACTGACAAATTGCAATGCCATCTCTAGTCGATGATAAATTTTGCATGTGAATAATTAATGAGATGTGCAAGTATTTGTGATAACAATTAAAAGAATACTCTGAAGTTATTGGCATAGCCTATTGAATGGGCTTTGAAGACACTTCCTGCAACAGTTTGAACTACTTGGCTGCTGAGGTTTCCTGAACTGAACTAAGTATTTAAACATTAAAGAACTATATTGAAAATCTTCAAGATGAATTTGAAGCCTGCACTAAACAGAAGCAGGGCAGTAGCACCCTGTAAGTAGTGGGTGTTGTGGTCCCTTATGGTTTGCTGCCACCATATGCTATGCTATTTCTACTAAGCAAGATATTGAGACTGACGATAGATCTGGTTCAACACAATTACATGAAATTTTTCCTAGCAACAACTGGATACAACTCTGCACAGGCCTTGATCTAGCCTGGGTCCTAACAGTTACATAGGCTGATTACTTGGCCAAATGCCTGACTCATAAGGTATATATACAGTGCACAGAAAGTAGTAAACATCTTGTCCTGTGGTTGTGCATTCACAGCTTGTGTTTCTTGTGCACTGTGGGATCATCTTGTCTTACAGTGTTGGTACTTGTGTGGTGCTCTGCAACTGAAATAACACTCTCTGTGTCTGAGTCATCATCAGTCTAATCCGTCTGTGATTCAGCATGCGTGATGCGAATGTGCCGCTAGTTCCTTCTGAGGATCTGTCCGTTTGGCATCTCACGCTATACCTTTCCTTGTACTCATGTCTTTGTGTGGTGATCCAGTATGCCCACACTTTGACCTACATGTTACATTCTCTCTCTCCAGTAAAATATCATGAGCTTCCATCTGGATTGGGAGTAGATGAGACAGGAGAGTGGAGCGGACTTACCTCCCAAATATCAAATTAGTAGGGTGAGGGCAAACCTTCTTCCTGTGGTGTGGCACGAAGATCAAGCATGGTGGTTCGGAAAGCCTAGCTTGGTTGCCTTACACTGTGTATTGCTTTGACCGTCTTGATGGTCTGCTGTGCTAACCCATTGGACTGAGGGTAGTATGTGGAAGATGTGACGTGTTTTACACCCCATTTTGCGCACATGTCCTGGGAGGGTTGTCCTGTACATTTGAGGACCGTTGTCTGAGACAATGATTTCAGGAACACCAAACATGCTAAAAATCGTGATGAGTGTATCAACAACCACAAAGCCAGTTGTGTGGCGAACGAAAGGGAATTCGCTAAAATAGTCTGTTACCAAGGTGTAATTTTTACCTTCTAGATGGAATAATTAAGCAGCTATTTTTGACCCTGGGACAGAGGGGATTTCATGTAGTAACAACGGTTCTCTGCCCTGCTGTGGTTGCTGCATCTGGCAGATGTGGCGTGTCTGTGCCAATTTGTCAATGACCTTATTAATACCTGGCCAATAAACTGATTCTCTGGCAAGCCACTTTGTTTGTTCTGCTCCCGTGTGTCCGACGGGTAGGTGACTTAACATAGCTTGACGCATTACCTGAGGTACGAGGACTTGTTTGCCATTGAATATAATGCTTCTGGAAATGCCCTGTTCAACTCTGTTATACCAGAATGATCGGATACTTTCATGAACATCTGTGATGTGATCCTGCCAACCTGCGATAATAACTTGTTTCAGCTGTTGAAGCTGTGGGTCTTTGGGTGGCCTGTTGTATCATTTCAGCTTGACCTTGCCCAAAATGGACCAAGTCGACGTGGAGATTGTCTTCTACTTTGAATTCGATATTGACCATGTGGGGCACATCTTTATTGTTGGCTGGGTTGAGAACAGACTCAGGGGGCAGAATTCTTAGGTCGGCATGCGGGCGCACGCCCGATCATGCAGGATGAGGTCGGGCAATCATTCCGACATCATCCCGCGCTTGCACGATATTTCGGTCGGCGGGTGCATGCAAGTGTTGGAAGCACGTCCACCAACAATTAAGAAGACAATTAAAGTTGTTAAAGTTCCAACTGTGCCCAAATTTTTGTGGGCGAATCTGCCATGTGGACTTTGCATTTTTGATGAAACCTCATCCAAGGGCAGGATGAGGTTTCTGTTACTAATAAAAAAAGAATAAAAATTAAGGGGCAGAATTTTCATATTGGTATAAGTTTAGGTGACTGATTGTGATGTTTGTACAATTTTTCCCAGTTTTAAAAAAATTTATTTATTGATTTCAAAGTCTTCAGCTCCCTAAGGCAGCTCTCTGCCTTCAGGGAGCTTTCATTCAGCACTCACTGGCGCCCGCGCTTATGTCAGCGCCCGCCCTCTTCCTGCCCCCACCCTGGCAGCGCTGAGAATTTCAGCAGATGGCAGCTGATCGCAGGCAGCGGTCCATTCCCCGGCAGCTCCCGGCCCGCCAATCGCGCCCACATGCCGACCTAAAAATCGTGCCCAGGGAATTAGAGGTTACCATTTTAGAGCCTGGTTTATGTTGGATATCAAGGTCATTGCCCTGAATCTTCACGAGTAGACGCTAGGGCCATGGTGATGCACTGGTGAGGGGTTTTCTGCAAATCATCTCCAGCAACTGAAGATGGACTAGTAGCCAATTTCAAGAAGTATTGGGCTCCCACGAACTTGGGATTCAGTTCCTCAAGAGTAGGGATTTTGTGAGGCCGTTGCTTTGATGTGATGTTGAGCCATCTCAGGTCCAGGCATAAGCATAGTGAACCATCCTTCTTTAGGATGCAGGTGAAGGAATTGCACCAGTCTGTATGGTGGTCGACTTTCCGGATGATTTTATTGCAGGCCATCTATCCAACCCTGCCTTCAACTTATCTTGGATATGGATGCTGCACTTCTTAGGTGGGTCGATGCTGGGTTAAGCATTGTACTTTAAGTGCAGCACTGCATCACCCCTGAAGTCTCTGATAGTGTCAAAGTGATCTGGGTACATGGATGTAAGGTACTTTATGGAGTCATCCTTTGGTGCTTTCCTGTGCAGTGATAGCGGCCTCTGCCATGTTGTGGATAGTAACCAAGTTGTATGTTACTGAATGCTGTCAGACCAATGATTGCAGAGGACCATCAGATGTTGACTGGACTATGCCATGCCATTGTCCTGTGTATATGGTGTTGAGAACGTGCAATGATAAGATGTTGGCACTTGCACCGGTACTGATTTCCGCACGTATGGTATACCATCCATAATATTGTAGGTCTTTAACACTTACAGTGGCAAATGTCTCACCTCGTCTGACTCTGTCCACATGATGAGTCAGGTTGACAATATGTACAGTTTGGCTTGGACCTGTACACTGTGGTTGGTGTATTGGGAGTGTCCTACATTTCATTAACATGTTTAAGCTTTGCCCTGGGATGGTCATTGGTGTTGGATTTCTGTGGAGGCCTTCTTTGTTGTGGATTTTGTGCTTTGGGCATGTCTGTTTTGTTTCGTTTGCAACACATTTTGGCCCCATGCCCTCTGGTGAAGCACATTTTGCATGTGCCAAAAAATGGTGGACACTGCCTGGGGAAGTATGTAAGATTACACCGCATGTGATTTCAGGTGTCTTGGTTACCGCAGCAATGGTAGATTTGTGATCAAAGGCTTGAAGGTGCAGTTTGGCAGCCACTAATACATCAAATTTTCTACCTTTGAAAAGTCATGCATCTATTAAGTAACCTTTATCTTTGTCTACTAGCACTTTCCTGAAAGACTTGATGCAATGACAAGCTCTATCAATCTCTCTGTGCAAGGTCATCAGCATTGAAGTCGCATTTGGCTCCTTTGTGCCAGCACCTGTTTATAAATTGATCAATACTTTCACTTGGCTGTTGTCGGTGCGACTTGAACGCTAGCCTGTGAATTCTAAAGTTGACTTGGACCTGATTTTCAATGAGCTTGAAGATTTTATCGGGGTTCTTTCTCGTTTTCATCAGATAGACTTGATGAATTTGCACGCATTAGCCCCTCGCTTCCAAAAGTAATTAGTAATTTGGCTGCCTTTATCTCTTGTTCTTGCACCTGCTGGCCAACAAAGTATAAGCACATTTTCTGTCTAAAGAGTTGAAATTATACAAGAAGGTCTCCTGCTTGCCTGTTCATAGTCAAATCTCTATTTGCCATTGTGATGTTCTTGGTTATTGGCTGCACTGGGTACTACACACTTGTAGTTGTTGAGTGCTGTGCCTGTTTGGATGAGAATTTGCACTTGCTATCTATCTGTTGTCCCTGTGCTGTTGGAGAGCAGATGCTGCAATAATGTAGTACTATGGGCTCATAACAGTGTGCTGCTCAGGGAAAATCTTGCATCTCCTGTTGCTGAATATTTTAAAAGTAAAACTTAAGATGCTTGGCTTCTTCTAGTCTGGCTTGAAATAAGGAGAAAGAATTTTAGATTACAGATCTTTGGACTGCAGAGATTTTGCCTCGCTTGTTATTTCTGTTTCAATATTGAAACTGTGGCGTTCTATTCTGCTGGGTCGTTACCACTCCTTGATTGTCGGGATGAGAAAGCTGGTTCCGGCACCGAACCTGAGAAAACAAATTGGTGGTCATGCTGAGAGCTGCTGGAATTTGTGTCTCCTGCGCTCTTAGCCTGGGGTACATTTGTTTTTTTTTAAACAAACCCAACACTCTAGCCTTCACTGTTGGGATGAGTGGCTTATAAGTAGCTGATCCCGATGTTCAGATAAAACGAAGCCTGCTGCCCAAATCACTGAGCTTGGAGTGAGGTCTTCACTCACTTCTGAACTCTGATGTCTGTTGGAACGAATCTCTGTGCCAGACTTTGGGTGCCAAGTTCTTGTGGTTGAAGAACCGGACTGTTTTTGTTTTAAACCGAAATCTCCGGGCTGATGTTCCCTGTGAGTGACTTTCCTTAGGGTGCTGTGTTGATAGACTGTCCTTCCCTTGAGGAGTCTGGATTGCAGCTTGATAACTGGAATCACTACAGTTGGTATTGCTGCTTAAGTAGTCCTCCGCCTTGTGTCCTGATATCTTCAGAAATTATCTTTGCTGCTGCAAGATCCTTAGAAGCAACCAGCACTGCCAACCATGTTGTGGTTTCTTATGGTCTGCTGCCACCATACATGTTGAGGGTCTCAATGTAGGCCTCACGGGATCTGTCTCTATGCTAAGCAAGATATTGAGACTGACGAGGGTTCTGGTTGGACATGAAGTTTTTCCAAGCAACAACTATACACAGCGCTGCACGGGCCTTAATCTATCCTGGGTCCTAACAGTTACATAGGCTGATTACTTGATCATATCCCTGACTCATAAGGTATACATAAAGTCTGACTGATACAGTCACAGGCAAAAGTGAACAAATCTGCAGTAGAGGTTGCAGGCAATAGTGAACATCTAACATGGAGGATGTCCCTTTTATCCTCCAGCATTAAATGTGATGATCTCGTAGTGATATCACTAGTAGCTCCTTAAAGGTACAACATGTCATTGTCTGCATTGGCATACATGCAAAATCATGACAGTGGGTATAACTTACTGCCCTACTTCACAGACAATGCAGTTGATGGTGTGCTTCCCCCATGTCTACCGGTGAACAATTCAAGTGCCCACCTCAAACAGATGGCAGGTCCTTTCAAAATATAAATTATGGTCCTATGATATACATATGACTCCAACTGCCAACTTTGGACTTAACTGTATGGAGTGTAAGCTGTGCACTTTGCACGCAGTTTCAACTGGTGCTCCAGTCAAAGACGAGCTCTGAAGTTGGATTTCAATTTATTTTTGCAAGGCTGGGAGGTGCAGCAGTACTCCTCTGGATTCCATGAAAACAAGGTAGATCACTGCCAAGCTGGGTTCTGTAGTCCCCCGAGATGTAACGTCACCACCCAGGTCCCCCTCTGCCCCTCCCTTTCCCTGGATATATCAATTTTTGGGTTGATTGGCCAACCAGGCAGCCCAATATTGCATGGTGTAAAGCTCCTGGCCTGTTCCGTTATGCTTGTTTTCCACCTTTAGCCGATCACCTGAAATGTGCAAAGAAGAAAGATTTACCTTTAAGTGCAGAATTTGAACTGCTAAAGAAGGCAGCTTGGGGGCAGGGTTAAATCCCCGAAAAGTGGCGTTGGATCAGGCACCTATTTCTGGATTTAACCCAGGTGGCTTTGCAGGCGAGTGGGGAACCACCAGGCAGCTGCCAGGAAAGTCATTATAATACGCAAACAAGTAATTAACTTTGAAGTTAACCCTGAATTCTGTTTAACAGCCAGAGCCCAGCTTTCCCAAGCTTTCCGCATCTCTCTATGATTAATCAGGTGAGAGCACAGTAGGGAGTCTTTCTTCAGTGAAAAAGATTGGCTGGGAAAATTTAAAACAATGAAACTGGGTAGCTGCAGCCCTGCCTAGATGACAGGCAGGTGCTCACAGTACTTCTGAGAAGTGCTCTTACTGCTTGGCAGGTGCTTTCCAACTTCTTGGAGGTCAATTCCCTGTCTTGGACTTCACTCACCTTGGCTTGCACTTCTCTGCTGTCAGCCTCAACTTTAGCAATGGAAGCACTTATGCAGCTCTACCTTGGGTTTCTGCTGAGGGACGAAAGGTGCAGCAACACCAACAGAATCAGGAGCAACACTAGCAGCTGCACCAGCTGCTTTCTTCTCGAACACATGCCGCTCCACAGGACAGGGGGTGAATGTGAGGCATCGGCGTGAGATGGTGCAAAGGCGAAGGTGAGTGTGAGTGTTGATTGTTCAGATGGGCATGTGACAAGGTGCCTGGAGAGTGAGTTGCAGGGTACATTGGTCTGAAGGGTGTTGCAGGAGAATGCTTGGAAAATTAGAGTGTGGGGTTTGGCACTTAAAAGTGTTGTGCCACTCACTTTTCTTCCCTTCCTGAGATCCTTGAACCTCTTTGGGCACTATTTCCAGGTTCAAGGAACCATATTCCTGCTGTTGACTTCCTTGGTCACTTCCATCCACACCCCTGCTTGGCTGGTGATGCTAATCTCCTTGTCTTGTCCTTGGCAAACATCACCTCACTTCAGTTCCTCCGATCCCACAGCAGGATTCCCAGGTAAGAGTCCCAGGTCTGGAAGACAGCCTTTCCAGGTCTCCTCTCCTCTACAATCAATTATTGAGCTCAACCATTCTGATACCTGCTGGGGTCCCTTTAATTAGACATCTTTCCTTTGACAGATATGGTGTGCCATCCCGTCTGCCCACTCTAATTGATTGGGAAACAATGCCTTGGCTGAGTTAAGGAGCCAAGGCAAACCCATTCCAATTACAAACACGTTCTTGACCTGTCACCAGCCTTTCTACTGTGTGCAGGTCTCTTACTTAAGATTCTACCCTTTCTGCTCAGATCTGCATTTCCCATTGTCATTTTTTTTAAAACACTTTTTGTATCCACTTTTTCTTATGTTTACACTTACTGTGAGTTCTGCCTACATCCATTCATTCCTCAAAACGATCTAACACCAGTTTCCCACAGCGTTTTCAGAATGCTTTCAAATTTTTTTCAGCTGCTGTTCTCTGTCTCAAAACTGTAATTTCCAATGTGCAAAATAATGGTTCAATCAAAATACAAAATTATAAATGGACAGTCTATAATACAATATAATTTATCAATTGAACTGACTTTTATGTTTTTCATTAACTTCAATATAGTTTTTAATTCAAGACCTTAGCCTCAGTCTGGGATTGGATGATTATTTTTGTCCCAAGCTTTGTTTCTGAACTGAATTTACATTTTGCAGTCTGAGCATGTGCAATGTACCTAACCTCTCAGGATGCATCAGCACTGTTCACTTGTTCTGGTGGAATATTTTAGCAGTATTTGCTCAGAGGGTTTTCAAAATTATTTAAAGACAAGCTATGGGACATATTTTAAAATCTTTAAGCAGGCAAAGTTTATACTGAGTACCTTCTTTATAAAAAGGTAGGCTGTGCTTTTATTTTGAGAATGGGAATAAAATTTGTTAGTCTACTAAATGGGAGTGGGATATGTGGTATGCAGTGAACCCACTCCCATACGTTGTGTTACTGAATTCATATTGCCGGCTGTTTTACATGATTGCTGTGTGCAGCCAGCATTACCCATGCTGTTCATTGGCTCTACGTTTCAGCTAGTGCGACTTAAAAGCAGCCTGCACCTCTTGAAGGTGACATGTATTGTGGCTGCATTTGGGTTGTGCTACTTTTGAAATGGCTGAACATGCAAGTAAGCAAGCACTAAGGTTTTCGTACACTGCACTAGAGATCATAGTGCAAGACATGGAGAGAAAGAGAGAGGTCATATATCTGTAGGGGGGTGAGGGGTAGGACATCCTCCAGCCAGATGCTCAGAAGTCAATGGGAACAAATAGTTGTAGAAGTCAATGCCACCAATGTTGTTCCAAGATCGTCGATGCAGTGCAGAAGAAGTTTAACGATCTCACACAAGTTGCCAAGGCAAGTGAACACATCTTCAAATGACAGCTGCATCCTACCAACTACACGAATAGCCTCAGCCAATGTTCTATTTACTGCAACCCTATCATCCATCTGCCACCAATCTCTATCAGTCAGGACTCAGCCCTAAAACATATGTGCTTTACCTCATGCTCACCGACTTATCAGTGTTGAAGCCTTGTACCGCGGAACTTACAGAAGACAAGGAGAACTTCCATGGAAAACCTTACACATGAAATTGTACTTTTGGGATGAATCAGTGCTTTAGAAGGGAGAAAATGGAAAACATCAATAAATCAGTAAGGAAATAGATGAACAAATTGCAAGTGAGTACTTACCACTGATATTACTAATTTCTGACAGCAATACACGCAAATAGAATACATCTAGTCAATTATATTCATCCTCCATAGCCAAATAACTCAGCCAGTTAGGCATCAGATTGAAGATCAGGGTTACAACTGAAATCCTGGGCAAGGTGCATACAGCCTATCTTTTTCTGAGCTATGTAAAGTGAGTACCATAACTCAGGTCGAGAGTAGAAATCAGCAGGCTCAGCGTAGCATTTATTTTCCCATATTGTTACGGCACCCTCCTGGCTGCTTGGCAAAGGTCTTGTCACAATCGGGAAATGACTGATTTGCATACTTGTTTCTCAAAAAGGACTTTTGAGTTTCCATGGAAAGAAAGGACATGAACCACTCCAAAATCTTGTCTTTCAGACCCTATAATGTGCTGCAATCCAGTAAATTTATTTCTAAGTTATCAGTTCAATATATTTTGGAGGTGAAAGAGTATATGTTTGTGATGATTAAAGGGAATCTGGTAAAGCATTAAAAAGTTCAGTCAATGGAGTAGTTAACCAATGTAATCATTGTGTTGTCATTCTGCATAGAGGCTACACTCATTATTTTAATAACAACATAAAATCCTGAAATGTGTTTTTAACTATTATCAACTGGGCAACTGACATATATGCATTCACTTAACGATATTCGTGACATTTTGAAAGGCGGATATTAATTCACCGTGACATCCACATACTCTCTACAACACAATGCTGAATGTGCATTTAATGAGAAAATTGTGGCAAATTGCCCACTCCTTCTTGTGTCAGCTCCTATTCTTCCCAGCCTAGCCGTAACCAATGCATGCTCAAGTGTTTGCAGCACTTATTACAGCAGAAAAGGCAGTAACACCTGTAGCAAATTTCAACAGCTAAGAGTCACAGAAAAGCAGCAGTTCATATTTAAATAAGAGGCTATAATCTATTGACTTATTCAGCTATTCAACACCAAGCAACAATTTACATTTCTATTGTGCCTTTAATGTTGTAAAACATCCCAAAGTGCTTCACAGGAGTACTATCAAACAAAATTTGACACTGAGCCACCAATGGAAATATTAGGACAGATGACTCAAAGCTTGGCCATAAAGGTAGGTTTTGGGGAGTGTGTTAAAGGAGGAGAGGGAGGTAGTGAGGTGGAGAAATTTGGGAAGGGAATTCCAGAGCTTTTGGTCTTTGGCAGCTGAAGGCATAGCCATCAATGGTGGAGTCATTAAAATCAGGGATATGCAAGAGGTCAGAACTGGAGGAGTGCAGATATCTCACAGGATATTAGGGCTGGAAGGGTTTGCAGAGAAAAGAAGAGTAACATTCCTTAGTTTTCTCCTTGGAAGGTACACTCTAAACTCTATTCAACAATGTAGAGTACCAGGGAGGGTGGGAATTTTGGAGGGTCAGGTTAGAAAAAAACACCAGCTGGTGAAGACATTCAGGAGATATGAGGGCAGAAGAAGATCGGATACCAGTAGGGTCACGAAAACCCTGTGTGCGAGGGTCTCACTGCATGAGGGTTTCACTGTATTCGTCCCTTACAGTGTGTGAGCCTTTGTGTGTGAAGGATCAATTGTGCACACGGGTCCCACTGGTACCCTGGTCCTCAGAAAATTTGTTACCATCTTTTTAATTGAGAGGCTGTATAATATGTTCACATTCAGCCTCAAAATGGGATATTCAAGAGTCTAGTTGCTGCTTCAGTTGATGTGAAGACTATAAAACAGGAAATTATGAATACAAAAATTGGAATGATTCATTTGTAGGCTGCAGCAGAATTGCTTCATCATCAGTAATACAGATTGATTTCAAGCTGCATTGTGAATGCAGATACATTTAAGAGAGAGGCTTCAGAAAATTCTCCTACTCTGAACCAACCTAATGTGAGCTCAGAACAGGAAAATTTACTCTTGGAAGTAAGGAATTACCTGCTGGTGGCAATCAGTCATCCTGAAAGAGGCAATTTGGGGTGGGGTGCAAATAGGGTCATTATATAATAATATTAAAGTGTAATTTTTTTGGCCTAAATACCATTCAATAATTTGGGAAAGTAGATCACTTCAATGAAAAATCGCTCTGCAATGTTTGGGTGATTAATTCTATTAGATTAATGCCCAGGTTGTGAAGATAGAAATTTATCCCCATGAGTACTTAAATCAGCAACAAAAATACCATCAATATTAACATTATCAACAGTAGCATAGCCAGAACTTGCATTAATATCATCAGCATTATCATCTTGGAACTAATATCATTAACATTAGCATTACCAGCACTAACACTGACAACACTAGTACTGCTGACACTATTGTGACTAACATCACCAACACAAAGTTTACGAGAAGCAATAACAGTAATTTCTTCAGTACCAATACCATCAAAGTTAAAATTACCAGGATGAATACCACCAGCACTAATACCAGTACTATTAAAACTAACACTGGCAGCACTAATACTATCACAAACCAAAGTCACCAGCATTAATACCATCAATGCTAACAGATCCAGTACTAACACTGCAATGCTAAACCATCTTTATAGTATTAACTGCACTAATGTTAGGAGTGTTAACATTGATGATACTAATACTGCCTGAACCAAGGTTAGAACCTGTACGCTGCCAAATTTTAGATTTAACTTCCTTCTCTCAGTTTTAACGTGCTTGTGGAAAACCATCAAAAAGATGTACATAAATTTGGGAAATAGTGAAAGATTTAAATACATTAATACAATTCATAAATCAGTGTCTATAATTGCAGAGCATGTTGTACTGAACCCATTCCCCTTGGAAACAAATGCACCTTATCTGACCTCTTGATTAGCATTACAAATGGGGTTATAGTTATCAGCAATGAGCCATGGTGCAGAGAAAATAGAAAGGATGCTTTGGCATTTGTCTGTTTGCACTATAAGATTCCCCTCCAAAGTAAAAAATGGCTTCCTTCCAATGACTGTTTAGCAATGTGATATTATCGTAGGCAACACACTTGGCATTTGTCCAATTGTTCAGTTTTTTCAATCTCTCCTGTGATTTTTGAGGCTTATCGGCAGATTAAGCATCATCACCATCCAAGTGAGCTGTACTCTGTCTACCAACCACAGCTGAATGATTGTTAACTTTTTCTAATCAAGTGTAAGCATTCGAGGTCAACCACGGTGCCTGTTGTAGGGTGGCCAAGTTGCCTATTCATAATAAAGTTGATCTGCAGATACTTCTTGAGTGGAAATAGCAAGTTTATTTACAATATATTCGGCAGCAACTGCACTTGTGCTTTCAACTCCAACTTTATCCCTACACTCACTGCGGAGGTAACCCCCACTACTTTGCTATCGGTTACTATGGATCATGTGATCTTCCCTAACAAGTATTACTCTTAACGGTACATTACACGCTAAATAAAGCCATAATTACTACATTCCTCCCCCTTTAACTTGGCTATACATATTATATTTACAGGTACATATTTGTCAAGACAACATAATATTTACACAGTAAGGAATTTACAAGTTCAGTCTTTCAGGTCGTTTCCTGGTACATGTGGAACGTCACTGCTCCACAATTTCAGATTCTATGTCAGGAACCTCCTCTTACGGAGTTGCCTGAACATCAGGTGCTTTGGTGGGCACTTACACTTCTGTATCCTCCACTCTTACAGGAACATCAGATATGTCAGTCCTGAGTTGCACATCTTCAACAGGAAATGCAGACCCGGTCATGGTCACTGGTGGAACCATATTTTGGTGATTTGTCTCTTTCTTCCTTAAATGGTCCACATGTTTACGGATGATCCAGCCTTTCACCTCCACATGGTAAGATAGAGGTCCAGTCACTACACTTATTTCACCCGGTAACGACATTGGTCCTTCCTCGAAGTTCCTCACGTATACCAGCTCTCACATGGTAAATTTCCTCTCACGACTATGCCAGTTGTGTGTAGTTTTCTGGCTTCCCTGACTCCTTTTCACCTTCCACTCTAAATTCAGCATTATTGAGCTCAAAACAAAAACAGAATTACCTGGAAAAACTCAGCAGGTCTGGCAGCATCGGCGGAGAAGAAAAGAGTTGACGTTTCGAGTCCTCATGACCCTTCAACAGAGGGGCCCATCATTGCATTCTTGCTGAGGCTATGGGTGTATAGCCTTTTCCTCACTAAACAAACCTAACAGTGGTTTGTGGTCTGAAACGATTGTGAAATGGCGGCCATGTATGTACTGGTGAAATTTCTCAACACCAAAGATGATGGACAGGCCTTCTTTATCTATCTACAAATATCCCTTTTCTGCTGTGGTAAGCGTACTTGGCACATAACCTATTAGCTGTTCTGTGCTGTCGTCCAAGCAATGAGAGAGTACTGCTCCTAGTCCAGAGGGAGATGTGTCACATGTCAGCACCAATCCTTTTGTCTGGTCATAATGCACTAACAGATTGGACGAGTGCAACAATTGCTTCACCTTTATGAAAGCTCATTTCTGGGGCACCTCCCAAGACCAACGTTGGTTCTTTTTGAGTAGATAATGCACTGTAGACGAATTGGATAAGAACCAGGGAATGATTTGAACTCTGAGGCATTCTTTGGCACAGGTGCCTCTCTTACGGCTCTCACTTTCTCCTCAACCGGGTGGAGGCCTTGTGAATCAACCTGGTGACCCAAATAGATTACCTCCCTCGCTTGGAATATGCACTTTTCTTTTTTTAGATGCACTTCAGCTCGCAAGAAACGTTTTAAGAGTTCTTCTAAGTTTGCCAAATACTCTTTTTCGGTGAATCCTGTCACCATTATATCATCTAAATAGACTATAACCTAGGGCAGTCCCTGCAGTTAGTTTTCAATTGTTCTCTGAAAGATGGCACAAGCTGAGGAGACACCGAATGGCAATCGTGTATATTGGTACAACCCTTTGTGGGTATTAATTGTGACAAATTCCCGGAGGGATTGCCCAATTCTAGTTGTTGGTAAGCATAACTCATGTCAAGCCTTGTGTACATTGTCCCTTCTGCCAGCTTGGCATACAGGTCTTCAATTTCTGGAATGGGGTACCTGTCCAGTTTGGCTACTTTGTTAACCTGTTACTTTATAGTCCCCACAAATTTGGACGCTTTGATTGGGTTTGAGGGCAGGGTGCTATGGGTGCTGACCACTCTGAGAACTGAACAACTGTATAACACCCAGTTTCTCTATACTGTCCAGCTCAGCATTGACTTTTTCTCTCAAGGCATATGGCACAGGTCTTGCCTTCATGAAGCAAAGGGTTGCTTCCTGATCCACATAAATTTTGACCTGCAGGCCCTGAATTTTTCCCAGTTCATCCTTGAAGATGGTGGCATACTTTCTAAGTAGCTCTGGTAGCCTACTTGGTTCTCAACTGGAAGATTTTGGATCCATCTCACTTAATCTCCTTTAACCAATCTCGCCCAAGAAGGTTTGGCCCTTCAACTACTACCACCATCATGGGTAGATGTGCCGATTGGTTTCCATAATGAACAGTTACTCTGCTTATGCCTTTTACTTGAATGTGTTCAAGTTTTTAGCTTGGCAGTTGCCTGTCCAAGCTTAATTGATGTTCACCATAATTCAAATATCTGAAAATATGTTCCCCAATTTCGGTAATGGAAGCTCCCGTGTCTACTTCCATTTTAACAGGTTTGCTATTTACTTTCATTATGACCAATATTGGTTCTGTCTTTCCAACTTTCCGATTAAACAACGAGTAAATGTCAGAATTTGTTGTTTCAGGCTCTTCTACATTGTAGATTTCATTGGGCTTCTTCTTTTGTTTACAAACCTGCTCGAATCTTTCCTTGCATTGCCTCATCATATGTCCATTTCTGTGATAATAGTAGCATTCACTTTTTTTAAACTGCCATTCGCTAAAAGACTGATTATTTCCACCTCTATTAAAATTATTCTTCGATTCCACTGCTAAGTTATTTTTCTTTATTCTTCGTCTAGCGGGGGCTGTTCCCTGCTTCTCGGCAGAGTCTTGCTTTCTCGCGCCTCTTTTGGTTGAGGTTTCCCTCCCGATGTGGAGGACGGCGCCATTTTGCGCACCCCTGTATTGTTTGTGAATCTCTTACAGCACTTTCCATGACCAGCGTTATTTCTAGTGCCTTCTTGAAATCCAGGTTCACTTTGGACAATAATCTTTTCTGAGTAGTGTCCTCTTTCACACCACACACTAAAGGATCTCGAGCATATTGTTCAGAGTCATTCCGAACTCACAATATTCTGTTAACTGCTTTAGATTTGCCATGTAGCATGCAATTCTCTCCCCTGGGGCTCTATTTTGCAAATTAAACTTGAACCTCTGCATTGTGACTGCGGACTTGGGTTGAAAATGTTCCTTCATGAGGTCCACCAATTCATCGAAACTCTTCAAATCTTGGGCACTGGGTGCCTTCAAATTTTGAATCAAACTATATGTTTCACTCCCACAAGTACTCAAGAGGATCGCTTGCCTCTTCTCTTCCCCAGTAATCTCATTCACTTGAAAAAATAACTTGAGGCTTTCTATGTATTGAGGCCAATCATCTATGGCTGGTTCAAAAGGATCAATTCTCCCAAACTGTGGCATTTTGAGCAAGGCTAACTTCGTCAATTCTAATGGAGCTTGCCACTTACAATCACTGGGTGAGATACAGTGCCAAATTCTTTTTAACTTGATTTCTTCTATTCAATTCTGTTTTATCCCCGTCACCAGTTTGTTGTAGGGTGGCCGAATTGCCTATTTGTAAAAGGGTTGATCTGCAGACACTTCTTGAGTGGAAACATTAAGTTTACTTACAATATACTCAGCAGCAAGAACATGTGATTCCAACTCCAACTGCATCCCTTCACTGACTGAGGAGGTAGCCCACGCTACTCTCCTATTGGTTACTACAGATCATGTAATCTTTCCTAACAAGTATTATTTTTAAAGTTACATTACACACTAAATGAAACCATAATTACTGCAGTGCCCAAGCATTATGGACCCTCTTCTCAATCAGAACGATTGAGAGCATACAGTTTGAAGAAACTGGTAATACAATATTAACATAAGGTGGCTCATATCCCTGTTTCCTTGAACCTGAAAAATATCCAAATTATTACCAAAATAATCACACTTAATGAATCTAAGTTTTCCCTGTTTACTTCCAAAGTATGAAAATGAAGGTGTCCTGGAAAATGGTTGTGGGGAGATAGATTTTAACCAGGGGCAGGTTTCAGCTGAACAGGGACTGGGGTGAGTGCAAAACACACTCACTTGTCTAAATTTCAGACTAATTATAACTCATTTAAATTTGACTGGCATATTTCTTATCCAAATTTGTTGGGAATAGTAAGCTTTCAGTGTGCAATTTTTGGCCTGGCTAATACTAGAACATAACTCTTAACAGCGAGGCTGCATTCCCTTCTTGCTGATTGCTTTACTTGCTGCAGGAAAATCTTCTGCAGAAATGAGTCCGAAAAGAGATTCCAGGTTCTTGAAGCCTCTGTGGAGGTCCTGGTCAAAGAGGTGTGGGTAAGTAAGGACGCTCTCTTTCTCACCAATGGCAAGAAGTTTCCAGAAATGGAAGTTCGCCAGACCTGGAGACAAGTGGCCAGGATCATCATCCCCAGAAACTCGCTTTAATGGAGGAAGTGTTTTCATGCCTTACCAAGTCATCCATGTCATCAATCTCAACTCATCCACTCACAAGCCCATCACACATTCGCTGGCATCTCACTCACTGCCAGCTCAAGGGACATCACCACTCACTCTCTCACACACACCCTCATATCTCCATCATGCTTCATCTGCTCTGGAGATCGCCTCCTCATCTCATCCATGGCTCCATTCAACATACACGCACGCCTGGTATCCTTCTCATTTGGCCTGGCATGTGCCTTACTCACCCTTTCTTCATCTGGCTTTATTCAGGACAAGCTCGTGTGCAATCACTGGGAGAGGTCCCACACCTGGGGCTGGGGGGACTAGTGCTGGACATCAATGTCCTTGCTCCGTTCGAGGATCGAGCGTTGGAGCGGCCCGAGAGGATGTGGTGTGATGATGATGAGGTCAGGGCAAACACCCATGTGAGGATCCTGCACCACATCATCCCTCTCTCATCGCTACTCTGATTTCACTGTTCTGTGTTTAATGCGGCTGCAAAGCACTAATAATCATCACTTCCTGTCCAAGGCACATCTGACACATTGCCCTCAGGCAACCTTGACCCCGACCCTGCTGCTAGGAGCACCTCGGATGAGAATCCTAAGGGCAGCACCATTGAAGACCCATCAGGGCTCACCAACACACTCCACCAGTGCAGTGACACAGATATCGGCGGGACTTCGATGTACAGCAGCCTCAGGATCACAATCTGGTGAGCACAGCACACAATCTGTTCCACAGAAGGCAGAGGCAGGCACATCCTTGGACGCCAGCACTTGGAGGACTGCTGGAGGCAAAACATCTGCTGAGTCTGAGTCAGAGGATGAGCCTCTGGACTCGGTCCTCAATTGGTTGGTGGAGCTGCAAAGACAATCACGGGAACATCAGGAAGGGATGTCTGGTGCACTCCTCAGGTTGCAAGGAGTGATGGAGCAGTCCACCAAAATAATCACGGCAGGCTGCCTCCACCTTTGTTGTAGATATTGGGGGGAGCACTGAGACGTAGCAGCAGGGTTAGGAGGGTTAAGAAGATGTAGTTGCACAGTGTGGACACAGGTATTAATCACTTGTACATGGGAGTTTATTTACAACAGTAAACACTAAGAATGTCTCCTTGCCTATGGCTACTTGTTATGATGAACAGTGTTCATGTCACTCAGATGTGAAACCTTGGTTCCTGCACAAGATAAAGGCAGATGTCTCAGTCCAGGGCCTCTTCCCTGTGCAGTGTGTAACCTTCAGACTAAAGTGATGGGGGGAAAAATACTGTGGAAGCTCTGAAGAAGAATCATGCGGACTTGAAACGTTAACTCTGTCTTTCTCTGCACATATGCTGTCAGACCTGCTGAATTTTTCCAGCATTTTTTGTTTTTGTTGTGTTTGAACAACATGATGGTCTGGCTTCATACTCATTGGACATATTACTGATGCCTGCACCCCGATGGTGCTTGTCATTGCTGCCAGAATGTCGTGGGCAGGCGTCGCAGGATTCTGTCATTCTCTGTGTGCTCTCTGCACCTTTAAGGTGGGGCTGGCCCCCCCCGCCATCTCATCAGCATCTGTGACCAGTGACGCTGTGCTTCTGAAGGGGTCAGATGCTGAAGGCTGACAAACGATCAGGTGCATTTAAACTTTCATGACTGCGTCTCCATGATATGACCCTGATCACAGAGCGCAAGCGAGCTGCCCTCAGCCAAACAGGAGTCAGACTTTCACAGAGTGTCCTCACTGCATGTCATCATCATCCTCGTGGAATCTAGTGAATCTAGGGCCTCTGCTGCATCTCTATGACATGTGCCATCAGCCAGATAGGAGTCAAATAATCACAGATGCAAGGTGAGGATGTCAGGTCTGTTCTCGCTGAATCTTGTCATCACCCCCCACGAATCTTGCAGCTATGAGGGCCTCCTGAGCGCACCTGCCTTGTCTGGCCAATGAGATGGCCTCATTGTCGGTATCCTTGCCTTCAAAGACCCCATCACTGTCATCCCCTTTGATATCCTCCTCATTGGAGAAGACATGCAACTCCTCCATCCCCTCGTCGGCCAGATCTTCCCCCCATTGCAGCACCAGGTTGTGGAGTACGCAACAAGCAACAATGATGCACCACACCCTCTAGGAACTGTATTGCATTGCTCCACTGGACCAGTTGAGGCACCGGAACCTCATTTTCAAGATGCCTATCGTTTGGTCTACCGAAGTCCGGGTCGCAGCATGAGCTTCGTTATACCATTGGTCTGCTACAGTCTGAGGCCACCACGCGGGTGTCAGCAGCTCCATCCAATGTGAGTAGCCCTTGTCCCCGAGGAGCCAATCCTGCAGCCTCTGTGGACCCTAGAAGATGTCAAGGATCTGAGACCTGCTACGGATGTAGGAGTTGTGGACGCACCCTGGGAATTGTCCACAGACCTGTAGCATGTGTCTGTGGTGGTCGCAGACCAGCTGAACATTCAGCGAGTGCAGCCCCATGCAGTTGACGTAGTTGACTGCCCATTACCATGGAGATCTAAGCACCACGTGAGTGCAGTTGATGGCACCCTCCACCTGCGTAAAACCAGAGATCACCGCAAATCCCAGCAGTCCTCCTTCCTGGCTTTCCTGATCCCAGGCGAAATGCACAAAGTTCTGTGTCTTCATGAAGATGGCATCCGTGACCACCTGGATACACTTGTATGTGGAGGCTTGTAAAATCCTGCACATGTCACCTGTGGAAAGAGCCACTGGCATAAAAATTGAGCGCCACAGTCACTTTCACGGGCAGTGGCAGTGGATGCCCTCTATGTCCCCGTGGCACCAAACCTTGCAGCAGGTGGCATACGTAACCGACCAGTTCCCAGACGTGTGCGTTCTTCGGCAACACTGGGTCTCAGTCATCTGCAAGAATGACAGGCACCATCTATAGTTCCTGGGTCTAGCCAGGCGCCTACAAGTGACCACTCTCTGTGGATCTTCAGCTGTGTGCATAGCAGGCCCTGCCACCCTTCATCTTGCGGTAGGTTCTCCTCCGTTTGTTGAGCCAGGAGCCTCCGCTGCTCTCCTAAATCACCAGGCTCCATGATCCTGATGTTCTCCTCATGCAGGATCAAAGCGAGAGGTGCGTGGGTTAGCATATGTGTCCTAAGAAACTCTCTTGGTTAAGTGAAGGCCCCTTCCCACATGCCGGAGAGTGGATGGCCAGTGATCAGTACGCTTCATGGCTGTCTGAAACCCAACCCATCTCCGCCCCACTCCACTTGACCGATTGGTGCCAGCTCCAGCCACTGGACTGCCTGCTGTGCTCTCAGCTCAGGCGCAGGTATTCTCCTAATCTGCACTGCCGAGCTGCACTGTTAGCTTGAGCCATGAGGGATACTGGTCCAAACATTAGTAAAGACATTGCAAGGGGCACTGAGCGCCTCCACCAATGACTGCGCCATGGCCACTTTTCGCAAAGGGATTCTACAACTTGCCCAGTCGGCCAATTGTTCTGCTGCCCCCTAAAACACATATTAATTTGCAGTCTGCGCCTGAGGGGTGAAATGTTCTAGAGCTCTGGAGCATTTGGTGGCACTTTGATGCTTTTTTGTTACTTGAGTTGGCAGAAAAACTTCAGAGGCCTGACTCCAAGCCGCTCAATAGAGCTGCTGTTGAATGGTCTTAGCTGCGGAAGAATGCTTACTTTTGACAAGCTATTCCAGTGTGGGGCCGCTTCCCTCACTCCCCCACCCTCCCCCCACCGCTGCCACCGCACCCCACTCTCCACCCGGGCATGTACTTCTGTGTTTCCGTCAGTCTGTGCTGCCTCGCCCATCACCTCCCCACCCCCGTGGCTTCCCATGCGCTGGGGTCCTTCCCCCAGCACCACACTGAAAGCCAGCTTGGAAAAAGTGACTTGCCTTGCACCCCCGCCAAATGCTCGGTGCCTCTTCCCTGATGTCCTACATGCGATGCTCGCGAGTGCTGTGCAAGGTTGTGTGCACTCACCTCTTGAGTTCCCATTGAAGTTCAGGTCACCAGGTGCATGCCTTTTAAAGGCAGTCGTGAAGCTCACCGTTCTGATGTCACGCCAACGTGGGCGGTAAATTTGACATAGGGGGATGATTCTGGCATGAGGGCACAATAATGAGACACAAAAGTATTAAAATTCAGTTCCTGACATTGGACGGCAGAACAGCTATTGACGGGCGGGGGGGGGACGATTGCAAACTGGTTTCGCGACGGCGTGAAACCAATTTTTGACCTACTTGCCATACTGTTGGCTCATGCCTGTCATGATGCCATCTGCCAATGGAACCAGACAATTCCACCAGTTCTGTCCGCTTGACAACTTACTTCTCTACCTATATTTCTGCCATCAGCAAATTTAGCAACCATACGTTTGGTTGCATCATCCAAGTCATTGATATAGCTTGTAAGTAGTTGAGGTCCCAGCACTGATCCCTGTGGCACTCCACAAGATACAGCTTGCCAACCCAAAAATGATCCATTTATCCCTGCCCGCTGCTTCCTGTCGGCTAACCGATCCTCTATCCTTGCTAATACATTACTCTCTGCACCATGAGCTCTTGCCTAGTGTTGTAACCTTTGATGTGACACCTTATCAAACACCTTTTGGAAATCCACGTGCACAACATCCATGGGTCCTCATTTATCCACCTTGCTTGTAAGTAAAGAAGTACCTCAAAAAACTCTAATAAATTAGTGACAAATTCGTGTTGACCCTGCCTGATTGTATTGCGTATTTCTAAATATCCTGCTATTATCTCCTTAATAATGGATTCTAGCGTGTTCCCTGTGATAGATGTTAGGCTAACTGGCCCATAGATTTCTTGAGTCTCAATACAATCAATTTCTTTTGTGTTTTATGGTCAAAGAAAACTTGTCAATTCTTTGGTTACATTGGATGTGTTTTACAGAAGAAATAAATCATAGCTGTATGAAATATAGTAAGTCTGTCTGTAATCATCATCTTCAGGAGCGATTTGAGGCAAGCATTCCAAAGCCTTAATCATGGTCAACAATGCGAAGTAAAAGCATTGAAATTTTCTTTCAACTCATTAATGTCCCTCACAAATTGAACCAACAACCACCATCATTTACGTCTGATGACATTACTGTTAGTTCTGCTTCAGCAATTGAGATTTTTGGACACACCATCAATTGTGTTTTCAAATGGAGCTATCACATTTCTGTCATTGTTAAAGCTGTCCCCAGAGGTCTTCCTTTAATATTTTTATGTAAATATTCTTTTCTCCGCCGCAGTTTTAAACTCACAATGACTCACGAGAAAATCAAATCTACCCAGGATCCAAAACTAAATGTACATTTTAAAATGCACTCCTAATGGCTCTTGCATTCTTAGTAAAATATTTATCATTGGTAGACAATTCCTCACTTGACTTTGCTCTCCAACATCTTTAATTGAATATTTTACATTAAATCACTGCAAAGGAAAATGTTTTTGGCATAGTGAAAATATTCTTTAAAGCAAGTGTTGAGCCACTTTGCTGTTTGGTGGGTCTCATTGAGACGTAATGTTGGTTTTTTTCTCAGCAATTTAATCAGTAGCGACAGCAACTTTACTCCAGCTGAGATCAATCAAGAATATTGACATTTAAGTGCTAGTGCTCATCATTTCTGTGATTACAGATGTGTACTGCAGAGCAGTTCTCATGGGTTCACAGTTTTGAAAAGAACCCGGAATGTGTGGGAGGGGTGCAGGGGCAGGGGGGAGGAGGTTACAGGTCTGCATGAACTTTCTAAATATGGTATAGCAGTTGGGGATGGAGGAAATGTCTCCAACATTTCACTGACACGTGCCAATTATATGTTCAATGCTACAGATGATTACAGTTCCTCAGCTTCCTTATAAATGTAGAGTCCAAAACCAAGGTACTAAAAGCTCCTGAGAATATGGGAAGGTTGCAGATCTTAGCATGCCACCTGGATACCTGGATTCATCAATCTGGGCACTGAAAATTCACAGTCTTGGCTCTAATAACAGAATGGTCTGTCTGCTGCTAGGAACTCTTGGCCTTAATGTTATTTGCAACTTGTTCATTTTGATTTCCTTGTTGTTTACCTACACAATTTTTTTCTTTCCGTCTCAGATTGTTTTCTTTCCTTTTTCTCATGCTTTTTTTTTCAAATTCTTGTTTTGCTATTTAGTTCCCTTCTTTAGCTTTTAGCTTTACCTTTCCCCCTGGCCTTCTTCTTCTTCATTTTTTTTTCAAAGGCCATGGCTTGTATCAATGTGTACTTCTTGAAGTTTATCAATATTAATATCATTAGAATTTTAAAGGTAGTGATGCTGATATTAAAGAGGGCCAGATATTTACTGCAGTTGAAGAAATGACTCATTTTACTATCAGAGAATCTAAAAGGAACAAATGAGCTCTTTAACAGGGGCTTTCATAACAGAAACTGTATGTTTTAAAAGAGTAGGACATGTGCCTTGGTAATATTTCTTTTTAGACTTAAGAGTGTTAAATATTGTAAAAGCTGGATGATATATTACTTATTAATAGTGCAGGGAAGCTTCACGATACCAGGGCTCCAACAGTGCAGTTCCATTATTAATCCTGCATGTTCACAGATCCTAATGGTCATGACTTATTCCTAGCATTTAACTGACTGTACAGCACTTGCAATGTTTTCTGCTCGGCCCTCTCAACCTTTTAAAATGCTGTTGGGCTTGTTGCTCTCAGCAAACTTGCTCAATGCACATTAACCAGTTGAGAAGGAATAGGGAGAAAAGCCTTAAAAGGAGACTTGCTGACAAAAAAAAAATCACAGTGCAGTTGATGAGCATAAGCAACTCATACAAATGGGATTATATTATCGTGAGGTTCCATGGCACTAAAATAAAGCATTTGTATACCGCTTTTGCCATATTTATTTATTTATTTTTATCTATTCGTTCAGGTGATATTGGTGTGATTGGCTAGGCCAGCATTTATTGCCCATATTGTAAGACTGCCAGGAAATATCATTACTTCCTTCACCATGCACCTATATTATTATATTCTCTAGGAGTACAGAATAAAGATTCGACTCCTGACTTGATAAAAAGGCTAATGGCTCAGCTGGACCGCAGTAAAATAATGAAAGATGATGCTGGCAGTAAAAGGGAAGGTAAATCCCAAAACACTGGAATATTCATGGAGAAAATTGCACCAATGGAACTTGCAATGAAAGCACAGACTTTTATTAACAACTGTCATTTCTTTTTAAGATGCCGCCTTCAGCAGACTAGGGCTTGTTGCTATTTTATATGAATAAAGCCCCTTCCAAAGTCATCTGATTCAATACATTGTCACTTTATATAAATGCGGCAAGGTCCATTTGAAAACCAAGCTTATCTCTCAGTCCTGGGTAAATTTTGTGCAAAGACCAACTGAAATTGTTGCCTTTTCATGGTTGCCATCATTTTGGTAGCTCTTTACCTGCTTTAAACATATCAAATGATTGTTATTGCAACTGCAATTGTAATTTTAGGCATCAGACATCCAAGGTGATAGAATTCACCAACACAACAACAGTTTGTGCTCCCAATTGCCATTACATGTACTGCAGCATTCTCTGCTCATGACACCAGCAAGGCACCAGATTGTAATCATGACCTTATAGAATCAGCATCCAGGTGACTATGGGCAGAATTTTCTGGTTGGTGAGGTGGCGGGGGGGGGGGGAGCAGGAGCAGGTGGTGCAGACCCAATCGCCACCTGCAATCAGGTCTGCGCCGCCATTTTACGCGGGTGGGCCAATTAAGGCCTGCCCAGTGTGAATCGCGGCTCCCGAAGACAGCGGGAGTGGGCGGACAGCAGCGGGACTGCAATGACTACCTGGCAGCCTATTTTTTAAAATTGCTGCAGCCTTTCAAAGGCTGTGAATCATGGCCAGTGGGAGGGCTCCCCGGAGAGCTGCTGGTGAGCAGGCCAGGCAGGAGGGTAGGGCAGGGGGGACACTGTGCCCCTTGTTTTTCGGATGATTGCCTTGCTGCCCTCCTTGAGGAGGTGGCAGCACGGCGGGTGGTCCTGGTACCCCAGGACGGGAGAAGGAGGCCCCCCGCCCCCACATGACCAAACATGCCTGGGAGAAGGTGACGGGGGTGGTGAGCTCCCGCGATGTAGTGCGGCGCACCTGGATCCAGTGTTGCAAGTGCTTCAACGACCTGTTGCGCTCGGGAAGGGTGAGTACCATGCTGGCATTAGTCACTTAACCCAGCAGGTGGGCTTTCTCCTCTGGTCGCCCCATCTCCAAGCCCGAGTGTAGTTACTGCATTGAATCATTTATGGCGTATGTCCTTCTCTGGGTGGGCCAACAGATATTGCCCATGCTGAGGTCACCCTAAGAGGGTGGTGATGAGATGGGCTCTGCACCCGCAGCATGTGGTACACTGTGACCCACATGACTGTTTTGGGGGTAACCTGGAGGAGCTGCACCTAGGCGCAGTGCTGGAACTCCAGGACATGTCAAAGTCAGGGTGATGACATGCTGGGAGGGGAACTTTAAGGTGGCGTTGGCACGGATCGATCTGCTGTCCTCTGCGCTCCATGTGTTTGCACCTCCTTGCAATGGAAGGTTAGACCGTGTGGTGCCTAATGTGAGGTAGGCAACATTTGGTCAAGGGGGTGGGTGGAAGTGGGGTGGGGGGGGTTAGGGGCCCAGGCCTAACATCTTTGTGTGAGTGTTCGGCAGCAGGGTGGGGGAGGAGACACTGGAGCCCTGATATGTCCCACTCTGCTTGTAGTGGGCCTTCCACGAAGAGAGTCCAGGTACAAGTAGCACAAATCAATGCTCTTCTCTCCTTCTCAGGAGAAGAATGCACATAATGCTGCCGAGTGGATGAGTACTGGCAGTGGCCCTAAATTTGGAGAGGCACCATGCGCACAGGTCCACCGTTGTCGGTGAGGCTGGGATGCCACGGCCAGGTATTTATGCCCAGCAGGGAGGTCACCATTGTTCTCCCAGCAGCCATGGAAGTGCTGAATGTTCAGTGATTGAAGTTTGCAACATGGCTTGACCATTGCTTATGGAAGGATGAGCACATAATGATCCTGGGGACAGGGATGTACATTGACATTGTCTCCACATTAACTGATCCACTGCCCTTGTTCTTCCTTTCAGCTTCAGTGGAGCAAGGCCGGAAGGAGGAACAGCAGAGGCTCCCTCTCATACCTGAGGGCCCTGATGTCTCATCAGCGTCACACCATCTCTGCCAAACAGGCATTAGCACAAATACTAGCATCTCAGTGGGAAGTAGAACATCGGCTGGTATCCCAGGGCACAACGGTGAGGGCACTTTACAGTCGCTGGAGGAGCTGGCAGAGATAGGGAGTGCCCAGGGCGCCAGCAGTCGGAAGACTGCAGGGGACCAGGCACATGGTCAGTTGGTGCCTGATGATGTGCCTCTGGAGTCGTCCGTGATGCAGCAGGTGCAGGAAACACAGCCGGGTGTGCGGGAGCATCTGGGGGAGATACATGAGGTTATGCTTGGCTTGGTGTCCGTGGTGGAGGAGTCTATGTGGACTATTGCCGAAGCAATGAGCCTCACGGCCGAGCGCCATGCATCCTCCATGGAGAGAGAGGCTCCTCCAGGAGAACCATCAGGGTTTCTTGGGGATGTGCTCTGACCAGCAAGCCCTCACACTGGCATTGACCTCAGCTGGTTATTGCCAATGTGGGAGGTGGTCTGGGCACCAAGTTTCCCAACTCGATGCCAATCCATCCACGGTGAGCAGGGAGGTCCGAAGTGACCTCACGTCGGCGCAGCAGCTGCCTGTCGTCTCTGCGAGCTCCTCTCAGGGTGCTCTGGATGAGGGCAGCAGCTCCTCCACCCCTCTGCCAGTGACCGTATCATCCGGTGAGGCTGCGACGACTTGGGAGATGCCAGCTGTGGAACTGGCAGCTCCCTCCCAGGCGGGGCCAGCACAGGCTCCACGGGCCAGAGGACAACCGCCAAGGTCATCGAGGCCAACAGGACAGCAGAGTCAGCAGGCTGGCTCAGATGCCACTCCCTGAGAGGGGTCAGCACCAAGACGTAGCGCCCGAAAACAAAAACATAAGGCACCTTAGACACAGCACGGGTTTATCACTGGTGCTTTTGTGTTGGCCTGCAATGAGGTCTTTATGAGTTGGTGTGATTTTTAACACCTTTGTCATTTTGTTTCACTGTTTCTTTGTTTGTAATATTAAATTCAGACATGTCACCATGGCTGAGAGTGTCTCTTTTCTTTTGCAGGAGGTTGGTTTCCAAAAATATAATGAGTGTTTTGTGGGACATTCAGCTTTATTAACAAGGCCCTTAGTTAATGTTCCTAACCTGGTAGATTTTGCACTTAGGTATTGAGTCTGGAATCGACAGCCCAGGTTTGTCCTGGAGGTCCATATGTGGTGTGCTAGCTGAAGGTTCGTTGGATTAAAGCCTCCCTGATGTCCCTGCCTCCCTGGAGTATGCCCGGGTCAGTGTCCACCCCCTTAGCATTTCCCTGTGCGTGCTCATCCTCAGACTCATTGCTGGATTCATTGTGTGCAGCCGCAGCAACTGCATTGATGTCTTCATTGTTCACAGTGATCCGCCTATCCCCCCTTGCAAGATTGTGCAGAGCCCAGCATGCAACCACTATCAGCAACACACAATCTGGGGGGTACTGAAGTGCGCCCCTAGAGCGGTCCAGGCATTGGAAGCGCATCTTGAGAAGACCAATAGCTTTCTCCACCACAGCTTTTGTGGAGGCGTGGCTCCTATTGTACCGCTGCTCAGCTTCTATTCTTTGATGGCAGAGAGGTGTCGTGAGCCACCTTCTGAGGGGATAGCCCTTGTTACCCAGCCGGGCTGCAGCACTGAAGAACCCCGACACCTGGGAGTGTCTGAGGATGTGGGCATCATGGGAGCTGCCTGGGTACCTTGCACAGACTTGTAGAATCAGCATTCTGTGATCACACAGTATCTGCAAGTTCATGGAGTGGAAGCCCTTCCTGGTGACGAAGGCACCGGGCTCACCTGCTGGCACCTTGATGTCCACATGTGTACAGTCTATTGCACCTTGTACCCAGGGGAAGCCAGCAATCGCTATGTCTGACTTGCCTGGTCACAGCGGAAGTGGGTGAAGGTCAATGCACATCTGAACAGAGCGTCTGTAACCTGCTTGACACAAATGTGGACAGCTGATTGGGAGACACCGCAAAGATCACCCACTGAGCCCTGGAAGGAGCCAGAGGCTTAGAAGTTGAGGGCAGCTGTGACCTTTAGAGCCACTGGCATGGGGTGTCCACCCACACAGTTAGCGGAGATCTCAGTCACAATCATCTGACAGATATAGTTGACTGTCTCCCTTGAGAGATGGAGCGCCCTTTGGCACTGCACCTCAGACATATTGAGGTGGTGCTTTGCTGCCTGTGTACCCTGGCAGTAGGATAGTGGCGTCTTCTGCGGCCCCTTCCGTCTTGGACTACCTCTGGGCCCTGCACCCTTTGTGCCTGCGCCTGTGCTCCCAAAGCTGGTTCCCCTGGAGGCTGCATGTGCACTCCTGGCCTCCTCCCCCTTCTAGCCCTCCCTTCCTCCTCAGAGAAGGTGCCTCCAGTGGACAGTTCAGCTTCCATTTCCAGGCTAAAGGAAGGCTTCCTGAAACCTGCAGGCCCGAAAAAGATTCCTCATTGCAGAGTGCTGACCTGAAGGTTGTGTGTCCAGACAAAGCAGCTGGTATGCGTTTTGAAGTATTGCAGATCACACAGACAAGTATCAGTAACTTTGAAAAATCAATATTTGACAGAGCACACTTGTGACTCCACTGAGCCCTCTCATCCCGCCCGTGGATGAGCTTTATACAAATATGTCCTGCCCGCTGCACCTGTGCACCGACCGGAAGATTGCACAGGCGCCGAAAAATCGCCATCGATTGGCGCCTCAAGGGCCTTAAGTGGCTGATTAAGTAAAGGTGGGCGCGCATTGGAGATCGACACGGGCCCACCCAACGAAATATCACAATGGCGCACGGTGACATCGGGACACTCGTCCGACATCACCACGCTTCATTTTACGCGCGTGTGTGCAGGGCCTGCCCCCGCATGCCAACGGGAAAATTTTGCCCTATATCGCACTCCCAACGTAAAATCAACATAATGTATATCGGAGAAAAAGAGACAGAAACACAGGCACCACAATGATTATTTCCATTCCAACCAGATGCTTTCCACTCTAGCTTTGCCACATGAGGTATTTATTTTTGGTCTGGTCAATCTTTTGCCAGTGCACATGATGAGCTAAGACAAGTGAGGTGGAGCTTGACTTTGCATGATCGTTTGAAATGGATGAGAGCAGGCTGGTACCCCATTCTACATCTTTCCTGAGTTTATTTTCATTGGAGCCAATAGAGGTAAAAATGGGGAGAGATGTAACAACACAGGCTACCAACTCACTATCACCCACTTTAGACTGACACCCAATCAATATCTACAATGTGTAGTTTTCAAGCGAAGCTGATTTAGAGGATAGTGTTATGACCATGTGAGGAAGGGTAAAAAAACGAATCCCCCATCCTACCCCTCCAGGTTTTACCAGAACAGGGATATTTTTGTAACTTTATAAGGGTGAAGGTGTAGACTCAACGTCGATGCTTAACCATTTACGTGCTGATTGCAAAGAAACTAGTCTGGTAGGCTTTCTTCTGTTTAAAACATAAAAAAGGATAGTTTTATTGAGTTAAAACCCCACATTGGTAAAGATATAGAAAAATATTGAAAAAGGGTAAACCCCTGTCTCAATCTTTGCAACATGCACGCATGCAGAGACACACACACACATACACACACACACATCCTGCTGACTTTTCGGTCAAATTAAAATTCATAGCTAAAAGGTAAAAAAAAAAAAATAGAGAGTTCACTGTTTATGAATCCTTCACTGGTATCCATGGCTGAAGCAGATTTTTTCCATGGTGGCCTTGAAAATTCAGTGGAATTGAAGCCCATGTATACTACAATTTCTGGAGACAGTCTCTTTTTAAAAATTTAATCCATCATTTCCAAAAGTTGATGATGTTTGCATCAGAGGTTCCTTGCGATGGAGCTTCTCTATCTCTGTGCTGTATTTCAAACTATAATAGAGATAGGGTCTTGAACATGGGAGAGATGAGAAGGGAGATCGTTACTACTCCACTGACAGCTTTCTTCCAGACTACTGCTTAGCAGCTTGGGGGTTGTAATAAAGCACATTCAAGAATGGTTATTCTAGTCACATGACCTCTCTCTCCCCACATTGATTTCAGAGGGTATCTGCTTTTCTCATGTCTGGATAGACCGTGGCTACTATTTTATGGCAGAGGTTCTATAACATCTCAGCCATTAACTCCTGAATGACCCATTATTCATCTTGATCAGATAGGGAAAACACCTTTCTATATAGCTATTGTCCCAGTAGACTTTCTGTCTTTGCTTGAAAGGTAGCTTGATAGCAATGTAAATGGTGAGAAACAGTGCAGTTTCAGTTTATCCCTTTGAAGTAGTTCTTGACATCGGCAGATGTGCAAATGCATAGAAGGATGTTATGGCATGCCTTAATTGGAATCCACATTGGAACCTTCCAGAAACTGGTCCACTTGTACTACTAGCCATCATGTGACTTGTGGCAGCCATCTTAAGTCAGTGTCTTTGCTTGCTTTTTAAAATTATTTTTAAAACAGTTCAATATGTGTTTGATCAGCCAATGGAATTAAATATGAATATTACTCATGCACAAGTCATATCATTGTGACAATAGTGATAATTATACCAGAGTATACAAATGTAATTTAGTTTTAAATTTTAAATTTAAAGTCATGCATTCTATGATTACTTTAATCTAATTCTTTGGTTTTATGAATAATGTATAGTTCAATAGCAAAACTGATTCTAATTTAGGAAGTGGGACAATCATAGCACCTGATTGAGTGTGCTGTCGGCTGCATTTCCAACACTTTTTGGATATGGGAGATTGTTCTCCCCCTCCCCTTAAACTGGACCTCTGTGCACCCATTTTTTGCCCAGATAACAACAGTGTAGTCCAATTTCTCAGCCCATTCCTTTTAGTGCATTCTATTAAATTTTAAAACTTGTTAAGCATGAGATGCATGCATGCTCCCCGTGGAAAAAAGGAAATTAAAATATGGTAACCTAGAACTTTCATGGAACAGATTATAATCCTTTCTTCACATGTTTGTGTTTAAATTAAGCAGTATCACTTGTTCTGTTCTGCATTAGTACAGTACATGTTTTTATTCATGTCATTATACAATTGCACTAGGAAATGTGTGTTTTAACAACCCTTGAGGAAAACATCAACAACTAGAAAGAAGCACGATTTGATTAATTGTTGGCATACCCCATGCCTATTTACTGGAAGCTGATATTGCTAATGATAGATGAGACCTAGCCACTGTATGATCCAAATGATGTTTTGAACAATATTTCAACAGGTTTAGGTGCAAATCTTCTGGCAAATAGTTCCACAGCATTGTAGTTATTAAACTGCTACAAGATGTTTATGTATCTCTCCACAGAATGAAAATAAGTACACACACACACACAGATATTATCACATAGCACAGATGATTATATCTTTCCCTCCACTGGAACCACAATGGAACACATTAACCTTACAAGAATCACACTGCCACAATAAATACACTCGGTGATTAGAGTCAAGTAGCACTGAGCTTTTGCATCATTTTCTTTTATGTAAGTATTGTTATGGCATGGAGAAAATGCTGAATTTCTCTGGGTAGAATTAGTGAAGAAGAAGGGAAATACTCTATTGGAAGTTTATTATAAATGTTTTCCTAGTTAAGTGTTACGTTATCTAATATTTTAAACTCTAGAAGTTTACCCATCACTGATATTGGCATAACTAGTGAACAGTTAACCTCTCTATCATTTTTTTGATGGAGTTATTGTATTGATAACCCTCCAGGATCCTAGAAATCTTATTTTATGAAAAGTCAAACCAGGAATCTTAAAAGTAATAACAATGACTTGCACCTATATAGTCCCTCTATTATTGAGAAGGATCCCAGTGTGTTTACAGAGCAGAGAAAGAGCATCTTTCTGGGAAACCGAGGAAAAATGTGTTTTGATGAACCGATGGTTTTGAAATAAACTTATAAAGGTGAAGATAGAGGTGGGAAGGCAGGGAGGTTTAAAAGGTAAGAACATAAGAAATGCCTCAACTCCACTTTCCTGCTTGCTCCCCTTATCCCTTGATTCACCGTGAGATCAAAAATCTATCTGTTTCAAGCTTGAATATATTCATTGATTGAGTACCCACTTGGGAGAGAAAAGAAGGGAGATTATTATTGCTCCACTGACAGTTTTCTTCCAGACTATTGCTTTGTAGCTTGGGGGTTATAATAAAGCACATTCAAAAATGGTTATTCTAGTCACATGGCCTCTCTCTCCCCATAATGATTTCTCATGTCTGGACAGACTGTGGCTACTGTTTTATGGCAGAGATAATTAGGTTCTATAACACCTCAGGGGTAGAGGCTTCCAAAGATTCACAAACCTTTGAGTGAAGAAATTTCCCATCATCTCAGTCCTAAATTCACCAATCCCTTATACTGAGTCTGTGTCCCCGCGTTCTAGTTTCTCCAGCCAGGGGAAACAATCTCCTGATGAAATAATATGAGAACATAGGGCCACGATGCCTGAATCCTCTTTCATCAATGGTAGTCAGATAGAGGAATATGATTCACAGAAGGTAACGTTAGGCCTGTTGTGATACTTTTTTCACATTCTGCTTGGGAATACCTCAAAGAAGCATATTTTCGAATATAGGCTTTGAAGAGAACAATTTGTACTGAACATGTGTGATCTGCACTGATGCAAACAGAAGTGACTTGCAGGCAAATAAATGATCTGCAGAAATCAAATTAATGGTGTTATTTTAGCAGCACACATGTTTAAAGTAATTGATGTAGGGTGTTGGATACTGTTTGGTAGGTGCTAATGAAGTCTTTGTGGTCTTACATAGGTTAACTCCATGTACTTATTAACTACAAGAGCTATGCACATATATACAGTAAGGAGTTCAAGCTAGGAGCTGTCTCAATGCTTACTTTTGCACATGGCTTTGTCCAACATTAGACCTCTAGGTGTAGGTCATGTGTTCTCTTATATCACTGTGTGGGCGGTACTGTACTCAGTCCCACGTTAACCCTGTATGTGCCAGACCCTTGCACGAAAGCAATATGAATATATGAACATACGAAATAGGAACAGAAGTAAGCCATTCGGCCCCTTGAGCCTGTTCTGCCATTCAATAAGATCATGGTTGATTTGTTTGTGATTCAAGTTCCACATTCTCATCAACCTCAATAATCTTTGATTCCCTTGCCTAACAAGAATCTATCTACCTTCACCTTAAAAATATTCAATAAACCCTCCTCCACCGCCTTCTGAGGCAGAGAGTTCCAAAGTCGCACAACCCTCTGAGAGAAAGAAATTCTCCTCATCTCTGTCTTAAAAAGGTGACCTCTAATTTTAAAACAACGTCCCCCTAGATCTGGACTCACCCATCATTTCCACGTCCACCTCGTCAAGACTGTTCAGGATCTTATATACTTCAATCAAGTCAGCACTCACTCTTCTAAATTCCAGTGGAAACAAAAATCACTTTTTATGATTCATGCCCTAGGTAGGAAAGTATGTTGTGAAGAGGACATGAGGAGGTTGTAGATGGATATAAATAGGTTGAATAAGTTGGCAAAGATCTGGCAAATGGAGTTTAATGTGGAAAAATGTGAAGTTGTCTTTGGCAGGAAGAACACAAAAGCGGAGGATTACTTAAATGGAGAATGGCTGCACAATTCTGAGGTGCAGAGGGATCTAGATGTTCTCATACATGAGTTACAAAAAGTTAGTATGCAGGTACAGCAAGTAATCAAGAAGGCTAATGGAGTACTATCCTTTATTATGAGAGGGATTGAACAGGGTGTTCTGCTTCAGTTATACAAGGCATTGGTGAGACCGCACCTCGAATACTGTGTGCAGTTTTGGTCTCCTTATTTAAGAAAGGATGTAAATGCATTGGAGGCGGTTCAAAGGAGGTTTACTAGATTGATGCCTGGGTAGAGTGGGTTGTCTTATGAGGAAAGGTTGGACAGACTGGGCTTGTTTCCACTGGAGTTTGGAAGAGTGAGGTGTGATTTGACTGAAGTATACAAGATCCTGAATGGCCTTGACAAGGTGAACATCGAAAGGATGTTTCTCTTGTGGGTGAGTCCAGAACTAGGGGGCGCTGTTTTAAAGTTAGGGATCGCCTTTTTAGGACAGAGATGAGGAGAATTTTTTTTCTCTCAGAGGGTTACGTGACTTTGAAATTCTCTACCTCAGAAGGTGGTGGAGGCGGGGTCATTGAATATTTTTAAGGCAGAGCTAGGTTAATTCTTGTTAGGCAAGGCAATCAAACGTTTTCGGGGTTAGATGGGAGTGTGGAAATCGAAACACAAGAAGATCAGCCATGATCTTATTTATTGGCGGAGCAAGCTCGAGGGGCCGAATGGTCTACCCGTTCCTATTTCTTGTGTTCTTATGACACCTAGGTCCCTCTGCACCTCGGAATTCTGCAACCGTTGTCCGTTTAAGTAATATTCTGCTTTTTTTCCTTCCTGCCAAAGTTAACAACTTCACATTTTCCCACATTATACTCCATCTGTCAGATTTTTGCCCACTCACCCAACCTATCCATATCTGTCTGCAGCCTCATGTCCTCTTCACAAACTACATTCCTACTACCTTTATGTCAGCTGCAAATTTAGCTAGCATGCCTTCGCTCCCCTCATCTAAGTCATTAATATAAATTGTAAAAAGTTAAGGCCCCAACACAGACCCTTGCGGGACACCACTCACCACATCCGGGCAACCAGAAAAAGATTCATTTATGCATACTCTCTGTTCTGCCAGCCAACCAATCTTCTATCCATACTAATATGTTATCCCTTACACCATGAGCTTTTATTTTCCATGATAAGCTTTGGCATGGCATCTAATCAAATGCCTTTTGGAAATCCAAGTACAGCACATCTACAGGTTCCCCTTTATCCACAGCGGCACACGTTATTCCTTCAAAGAACTCCAATAAATTGGTTAAACATGATTTCCCCTTCCCAAAATCATGTTGACTCTTCCCAATTACCTTGAGTTTTTCTAAGTGCCCAGCTATAACCTCCTTAATAATTGATTCTAACACCTTCCCCATGACAGACATCAAGCTAACTGGCCTATAGTTACTTCGTTTTCTGTCTCCCTCCCTTCTTGAATAGAGCGGTTATATTTGCTACTTCCCTGTCTGATGGAACCTTTCCAGAATCTAGCGGATTTTGGAAAATGAACACCAATGCATCTACTGCCTCATGAGCCACCTCTTTTAAGATCCTCGGATGAAGTTCATCAGGACCCGGAGACTTGTCATCAGTTTGCTCAGTAATATTTAAAGCAATGCAGAGCCAGAAAAACTCTAAGTGAAGTTCTACACATGCCTGCTTACATCCACGTAAAGTGTTTACTCCCTAACATTTCCTACATCACAACAGTGACTACACCTCATAAGTACCCCAGTAAAGTCTTTTGGGATGCCCTGCATTCGTGAAAGATACGTGTGCAAATTCCTTTTAACATGCAAATACTGGACACATCTTTAATGTAAGCGAAGGGCTGATTTTCTTTCAAGATCAATAAACTCCCAGCTCCAGAAAAATACTATGAACTGCTGCTGGCCTGTGCTCACTCCCTCTAAAATTAACTCCAACTTGCCTCCACCCTCCCAAGCTTGACCTGCTGGCAGGGTTAGTGCAACAACCAGCTGATCTTCCTCCATCCTACAGTGGGAAAAATAGCAAAATCCATTTGGCGTCTGTAGATTGTAAGTTGCATTCAGAAAATGGTTCAGGCCTCTCGATGCTGGTGTTGGGAGGGCAGTGTGGCTGCTCTGCTGAATAATGCCAGTTTTGTGAGAAAGTCAAAAGAATACAATGCCCAGAACTTTCTGCAGCTGGACAATAAATTGTGCTTGCTGTTAGTTAGACTTGCCCTTGCCTGTTTAATCTCCATGAGATCTTGCTTGGCAAATTGCCAAGAGTGTGAAATGTGAACAGCTTGGTGCCTTCTACAGAATATCTGAGATTTGAATAAACAGGGAAAATCACCAGGTATCTCCTCAGCCTAACAGAATGAAGGATTATTAAATCAACAGCTTAGTCTGAACCCCAAGAATAAGAATTGTGAATTTAATATCAAATCAGGTACAGAAAGAGGAATATGAGAAAGGAAAGAAAGATTGGATTAAGAGATAGAAAAAAATAGGCAAAGAGAAAGTAAAAAATGTTATTAATTAAAAAATAATTTCCAACAATAAGAGCTGAAGGAATGAGATAGAGGGAATGTGTCAGAGGGAATGTTTGGCAGTAATTGACACTTAATATGCCACTAAAAAGCATACTTGGGCTGAAGTGAACCAGCCCTAATTTTCTGTGGTGAGTTTAGTTCATATCCACTGCAAATGTACAGGAATTCTAACATGGTGATTCTGACAGCAAGATGTCATTTTCACAAAGCCAGTGGCGGAGCAATACATCTTGTACAGCAGCCTCTGGATTATCATGTTTAACCTCGCATTAGCCCTGTGCCTGAAGCTGCAATGGCATTTGCACATAAATATCCATTAGCCTAGCTGTTATTTTGGCAGGAATTTTTAGGCCGATATGAATGAGGATGCAATATGAATGGTAAATATTACACAGCATGCCATAAATCCTATTGTTCAGCAGATGATGTTGCAATAGCTTTTCAACAGTGGGCCTGTAAGGAACAAACACATCTTTAAAGCAAAAAAGTATTCATTTTCATTAAATGAGAGAGAGAGAGGGAACTATTGCAAGGGATAAAATAGCTAGGAACCATATGGCTGTGGTTGAATTCTGAGTAACTGTAGAATCAAAATCATGACAAAGTGAAACGTTTGTACCATCAGAGTATCATTCTAATGTTTCACCATGAAGTGCTAAGACAAATGTTTGAGCCTTGGATTACTCACAGATCTAGTTCTTGATCATAATTGTGTTATCAATGAAGGTGCTAAACTACAGGAAGGATAGGGAGAGGATAAATCAGATACAAAGTTACATGGAGTTATTTCTAAGGGTGGAATCATCCGCCACTGTAGGTGGTGAGTATCATGGCGGGCAGGTGGAAGGGGACAATATAGCAGAAAGGCCAAAAATCAGACCATGTTGGGAACATAATTTCAATGCATTTGCATCTCATCATCTTTCCTGCCCACTGGAATCATTCCCCCATGTCGCATTTACCTCCTACGTCGGCGTGACTTCAGGATCTCATGATTCATAACAGCATTTAAAATGCCTGCACCTGGTGAGCTGAACTTCAAGGGAACTCGGAAGTGAGTGCACACCAACCTTGTGCAGTGCTTGCGAGGGTCGCCCATTGGACTTCAAGGAAGAGGCACTGCGCATTCAGGTGAGGGCACAGGCAAGTTGCATTTTCCCAGCTGGCTGACATTGCAATACCAGGGCAAGGGCTGCACTGCGGTTGGGGCGAATGAATGTGGGGTCGGGGGGGAGATGGACGTAGGTGAGGCAAAGTAGCTCGGTCTAATGATAGTGCACAAGCACATACAGGGGAGTGAGGGAAGTGGCCACACATTAGGGGAACCTTGTATAAAGTGAGCATTCTTCCATGGCTGAGACAGTTCAGGTGCAGCAACATTGACATGTTTGGCCTCTAGCTTCTCTGCCCACTTAGGCAATGCAGAGGCATGAATACCCTGGACTTTTCACCCTCGGGTGCAGACTACAAATCAATGAGCGTTTTAGGAGGCTGCAGAACAACCGGATGACTGGGAAAGTTGTACAATCTCCTTGCGAAAGCTGGCCATGGAGCAGTCACTGGTGGAGGCACTCACAGCCCCGTGCAGTGTCTGCATTCAGATTTGAACCAGTCTCTCCCATGGTTCAAGCTATCATCGCAGCCTTGCAATGCAGGTTAGGAGAATGCCTGCGCCTGAACCTAGAGCACAGCATGCAGTCCAGTGGACAAAGCTGCTGCCAGTCGGTCAGGTGAGTGGGGCGGAGGTGAGTGGGGTTTAGGGCAGCTGTGCAGCACACTAAACTCTGACCATCCAAGTGGTAGCCAGCACTCTCTGGCATGCATTAAGGGGCCTTGAGATGGAGCGGGAGCTGCACACGTAACCATGAGAGATCCCTAGGAGACCAATGCTAACCCACACGTCTCTCTCTTTCATCCTGCAGGAGGTGTACTTCAGGAACATGCAGCCTGGTGAGCTAGATGTATGCCTCATGACTTACAGGGAGCAGAGACAAAGGAGAAGACAATGGAGCAAAAATCCAACCCATTAACTCTGTTTCCCTCTCCACAGATGCTGTCAGACCTGTTGAGTATTTCCAACATTTTCTGTTTTGATTTCTGATTTCCCACAACCACAGTATTTTGCTTTTGTAGGCAGTGCTTATTGGAAACAGAAAATAAGATGGGGAAGGTGGATTTGAGGGAAGGGGGGCTGTTATAGGAAGCAAGAGGTCCATGGTCACACCATCAGCAGCTCGCTCATCATGCCAGATAACAGGAAGAGGGCGGGCTGTGAGGTGAGAAGTGGCACAAGGCATCAAGAGCCTGGTGGAGCTATAAGTAGGAGATGTCAAGTGAAGATGCATTCACTGACTTTGACCACCTGCATGAGGTAATAAGACTTCTCGTGGCACTTTGCCAGATCCTCAGGACCAGATCCCATGGATTTACCTCTCTGACCACTTGGTCCCATTCCTTTCTAAGGGTTGTGTTTGAGGGCCTCCTGGTCCCTAGTGGAACCATGGCCTCTCTCCTCCTGCCTACCTGAACCACTAAAACCTCCAACACTGCATCTGTTATGATAGATCCCTCCCTCTGCACTGGTGGTCAGCTTGCATGAATTTACATTGCAGCAATCTTTTTGTATGAAAAAATCAGAGCAACCAAACTTATAGCCCATGATACCCAGTCCACATCATGAGAGGTCAATTATTATGCCTTGGGCTGCACAGTTGCATAATTTGATATTGGACTGTATGACACATTCCTAATGTAAGGCAGTCAGACCACTTATGAGAGTGTACATATTGTCCAGTGCGGTAGAAGGAAGTGTAAAATATCTTGCACTGAAAATGGAAAAGCTCTGTGAGTACTTGTTGTGCATAAGGATAGTTAGTGTCTAACAGAGCTACACTATCTACACCGTTGTAACATTTCAACCAAAGTAATGTAAGTAAAGAGGCAGAGAGGTTTGGAAGGGGAATTCCAGAGAGTAGGAACAAGACTGTTGAAGGTATGGCTTCCAATGGTGAGGCAGTGTGACATAACTGATAGTGATTCATGTTGCTTACTTCGATACTTCTCTGTTTTTTTCTGAACCGTTAAGGGAGCCTCAGGTTAATCTTTATAACTGCATATGCGTGTATAGATTTTTAGCATACACATGGCTTTGCTTTGAAGCACTGAAAACACTAGAGGCAGCATGATAATGACATTAAATAAAGATAAGAAACACTTAAAGCAACATACAGTTGCTATTGCTAGGAGCGTGGCACATCCAGCGATGAAGTGACCGTGATAAATGCTCAAATCACAGAGAACCTCCTTAATTGCAACCGCTCAGGACAATTCTGAAAATTACAATAATAGAGGAATTTGTATAAAGGGACAAAAATCACGACTGTCTGGTGCATAACAATCTTCATTTACCTAAATTCTATACAACATCTTACAACAGGGGCGAATACAGTATAAGATCCATAAAAAGTAAGGAAAAATGCTCTTGTCTCATATGCTCATGCTGCTGTGAGCTCTGTGATTTTGTTTTGTGGAGATCAGAAGTCATCAGCTTCCACATTTTTCCTTTGAGTGCATTAAATCCATCAAACATTTCACTATCCACCCAAGCAGTAATTCATCGACTTCATCATCTTACTTTCCCAGACATTATTTCTTTCCCAGTATTTCATGACATCCACTTCTGTTTTCAGTGCTCTAGAAACCTGAGGTTTATAAACGTCCGGCTACCGTGTGCATTTTCAATCCACAATTCCTCCAAACTGTTCAAAACATCCTCTTGCTAATGGAGCGCCAAGTCTCAGTGCTTTTTCCGTTCAGTCATCTAGAAATTTGTTTTCTATTCCTCCTTCACCCAGGCTTCGTGAACAAACAAGTGGAAGACTGGTCAAACCAGTTCTGAGGCATGTTAACCACCAAGCCCAGTTAGATTGAGAGGCGAAAGCCTCGAGTTCAAAGATGACGTTTCATTTAGCATGATTTCTGTGGCCACACAGGAATGATAGTAAAACAAACTTTTAACAATTTCAAGTATTGGAGAAAAGAAATGGAACTTTAGAAATGGTTAAAACAAGAATTGCCTATGGTAGGAACATAAGAGCAGCTGACAAATCACACACCTCTAATAAGATGCACTGCTGTGAGGCACGATGCTGTGTTATTGCCTTCAGATATACATAGACTATATTTTCTCAGCATGAAAGATGAACATCAAGATGCAAGGCATCAGCAAAATCCTTCAGTCAGACAGAGTTAACCTTGAGCCCTGACTGCACAAGCAACTTTAATCTCACCCCAAATCAGTTTGTCTTTCATTGTCAATTCTCTCATTTTTCCTTTTTCCTGTACTTTCCTACAGATTTTCACTGTATGTGTACTGACTCTCCAATACTTCAGACAAGTGGCTAGTCTTAAGGTGTTTGCCTATATAAGCCCAGCGACTACATTTCAAAAATAATAAGATGAAAGCAAAAAATTGCGGATGCTGGAAATCCAAAACAAAAATAAAAATACCTGGAAAAACTCAGCAGGTCTGGCAGCATCTGCGGAGAGGAACACAATTTTATTTTTGTTTCAAAAAAGTAAATTGATTGTAAACCACATCCCAAGGATAAGGTACAGGAGCATTTTTTGGGGGCTTTTTCTTTCAGACTAGTGAGTGTCAGTTTTCAGAAGCACAATTCCATTCACACCCAAATTCCAAAACACATACACTTCACAGGAAGGGTCAGAGAGTGATCAGGAGCAGGAACACAGGCTGATTCCATTTCCTGCCCCTGCCCACTTCCTATTCCAGGGCACTATTAAATCAGATATGTTGCACAAGGACAAACTGCACAGTTTGGAAATCAAATCTGGTATTGCCAAGTCTATGTGATTTAGTGAGTTGTGTGGTGCTGTTACTCCATTGGTCCATTGCAAGATCTGTTTCACCTTTCATTAAAGGTCAAAGCCTATTTGTATAATTATACTTTATTTAACTGGTGACACTTGTATTGTTAGGATTTTAACCACAAGGGTCACTTCAGTGCTCTACAGTGTTCCTTATTTTAGCCATACTTACTAGGGCCAGGGGGAGAAAACACACACCAGCCAATTCTGCACAGACAGGAAAAAAAGTGTCAGCATGCCAGTCATTGAGTAGTGGATTGTAGAGGTAGCATTACCAGACACCTGAGAGCAGGTTGTGTGCCAATAACCAAATTAAATTCTATACCTGGAGCAGGATAGGGGCAGGAGTGGTATTACCTTTGGAATTCTGGGTTTGCAGTACTGGTGGTGAAAATTCACAGAAAACCTCATCAACCATTTTAACAAGAAGTTAATAGTTATGTGAAATATATGATATGAAACACAACAATCGCCTTTTGATACATCCATGCAATAGGATCTGGTGTCACAGTCAGCATGTCTTTGGGATTGGTATCCCCAATTGCTTGGCTGGTAGGGGTGTCATTTTGGATTCAAAATGATGACTGCAGTACAAGTGCACAATTTTAGGATTGGTCTCACTGGATGCCATATTGGCGAGGGCATTAGCGCCCATGCTGTGAACAGCCATCAGATGTATGCACAGCATGTAATGCTGATTTGACACTAGTGATGCCATTTTGGAGCTCAACATTCTCTCCTAACCACACACATACACACACGCACACACACAGCTGAACACACTTTCTGAAGCAGGAAGGACCACCAGCCCCCTTCCCCCCACTCACCAACACAATCTGGAGAGATCATTAGCTGCTTACAGATTAGTTGCTGGTTGATTTCTTCTGGCTGTTGCTTTAATCCTACAGTTTTTTTAGTGATTGCCATAGTTGTGCAAGTTGCAAAAGTGTACAGGATGTGACAGATGCTCCTGGAATTTTGCTGACTTCCAAGGGTTCTTGCACAAACCATTTGCCCTCAGACATGGGTGCACTAGTAGGTGTCCCCTTGGAATGCAACATAACTTGAATAATGACCAGAGGGCTCACAGAGCAGGGCAAGTGGCTAGAAGAGGAAGGAGGAGAGGCGAGTAAGTGGACTCAGCAGGAAGCCATATCCACCCCAGGGTGTTCAGGGGGCAATTTGCTGACCTGAACTTCAGCAAGAAACAATGGGCTGAATTTTATGTTGATTGGGTGGGCACGTGCCCGACCCAATTGGGCATGAAATCGCACAAGATGATGTCAGGCAAGCGTTCTGACATCATCGCGCAGTCGCAGGATATTTCGCTCAGCGGGTGCTTGCAAAAGTTGAAAGCGTGCCCGCCGACAATTAAGAGGGCAATTAAGTCCATTAATGGTGCAACTGTCTGCCATTTCTCATCGCCCCTCTGCCCTTATGGTTGGCGGATGGGCGAACACCCGGCCAGGCGGCCTTCTCATTTTTCATTAAACCTCATCCAAGGGCGGGATGAGGTTTCTGTTTTGAAACAAAATAAAAATAAAAATCTGTGGGCAGCATTTTTATCATCTATATTTTCAGGTGCCTGACTGTAATGCTCGGACATTTTTTTTCTACTTTTTAAAACTTCTTTGGAATGTTTTTGGGTTTGCAGCTCCCTGTGGCACTCTCCGCCTTCAGGGAGCTTTCTCTCAGTGCTCGCCCGTGCCTATGTGGACGTCACTGCCCACCCTCCTCCCACCCCCATCCTGGCAGCACTGAACCTTCCAGTGTGCTTCATGCTGGCTGGTCATTAAGTGCGAAATCGTGGCTGGGGGCCAATCGCGGTTGGGGGTCCGTTTCCTGACCGCCCCTGGGCCCTCTAGTCGTGCCCGCCCACCAGCTGAAAATCACTCCCTAAATATTCAATAATTGTGTGACCATTTATAGACAATCATACTGGCTAATACCTGGTATCCTCACAGCAGTCACGATGCCCTCACTCTGTGGCAGTCCACTGTGCCAGCTACATTTTGAGCCACCATGGCAAAGCAAAGGGTGGTTACTATGTAACAAGGGCTAACTGCTGACCGTATGGCTGATGATTCTGATGCACAACACATGCACATGTGCACGGCACGCATACACTGAAAGCCATGTTGCCACATGAAACGCAACAGAGCAGACCACATGCTCAAACAACACTTCTGCTACCTGGACCATTCTGGAGGAGCCCTGCAGTACTGGCAGGGCGTGTGCCACGATTTGTTGTGATTTGCTGCATGCTGCAAAACCTTGCCATCATGAGGGGACAGTCCTTGCAACCGGCTCTATGATGCATAGGTCAGGAGCAGGAACATGAGGAGGAGGAGGGGAGGAGGAAGAGCTAGAGAGCAAGCAACAAATCTTTTGCTGGCTGGGTTGTCCAGGAAGAACTTATCTAAGTGAGATACCACTGACTGCAGCTCCAAGTTCCCAGTCACCAATAGTCTCCACCTTGCCATTCCTCTATCACTGACATTCATGGTGTATAGTTGGACACAGTGCAGAAACAGAAGGGACCACAAAATAAACATTCCAAACCAAATTTATAAATGAAATCATTCAACGTTGAATCTAAAATTCAACTAACCAACCTTGTGTGTTTCCTTCATGCCTGTCCTCCATGTGCCTTGGCCTGTCCTGGTGCTTACTCAGTGCTACCTCAGTGGCTGAAGCATGGCGGGTGAAAGGCTGCTGACTTTCAGTGAGGGAGACTGCAGATTGGAGAACAACCTTGAGCAGCTCTGAGTCCAGAAGGCGTAGCTTTGGACTGCACCATCTTGGCATGGGCAGTAACAGTCTGCACCGGCTGGTTGACAGGCAATGGCAAGGGCACTAGTAGAGCGGCAGGGTGGGAGGGTGAATGCTGCCTTCCATAGAGCCAGCCACTGCCCAGGACAGTGCCTCAAAAATCCTAGTAATCTACTGGAGGACAGATTGCTGGACTTCTGTGACACCCTGGAAGCCCCTTTGCACACTGTACCCCATAGCCATGGTGGCAGTAGACTGGGCCTACGTAGTAGGAAGCTAATCTTGATTGACTTCAGTCTGAGCTTTGATTGCAGCACTCAGGCATCTGGTTGAAGCTGCTTGTTTTGCAATGGAAGCTGAGACATTGGCCAACAGAGACTGCATAATAGTTGGGTCCACATGCGTGCCAATGGAAGTTGGTTACTTTCTTCTTTGCTGTACAGTCCTGCGCTAAGTTGGTACTGAACTCCATGCTTTTTGATGTTGACTGCAGGCTTTCTGACAGGCTTGCCAATCCACCGAGTATTTTGTTGTACACACTAATTAACCTTCTTCTTTAGGCTACACCACTGAAGTACTCCTCCGAATCGTCTGCAGCAGAGCTCATGTGAGATCTTGCCCTCTGGCAACGTGACATGTGTGCTTCCTAGCCCCCTGTCCTGTTTTCAGGTCACTCATGCCAGGTGTCTCACTGGGTTGAATTTAATGGTCATGGTAGTGGCCCCTTCCATTGGCCAGAAAGTGCGTGGCATCCTGAAGGCCCCGATGGGATTTAATGTCAATCAGGAACTAATTTCATACCACAGGGGCTTCTGTGCCTTTAGAGGCAAAGGGCCCGCCTCCACTAGCTGCTAGCCAATCGGAAGGCCATCTGCTCTTCAATCCCAGCAGCGCCACCGGGAGTGGTAGCCACTGCTGGTACTGCAGCAGGCCCCAGGGCAGCCATGATGAAGCAGGCCGCGGAACACAGATGAATGTGTTCAGGTTCGCCAGAGCTAGTCAGGCAGGCTTCGGCAAGTTGGTGGGTCGCTTTTCAGGTCAGGGGTTCAGTCTCCCTTATTTTTTAAAATATGACTTTTCAACTTTCAACTGACTGGAAATTTTGCAATTTGAAATGAGACAGAACAAATTATTTAAAAATGCAAGGCCACCTTCTAAAGTGAAGGTGAAAAACAAACAAATCACCCTTAGGTGAGTGTGAAGGGATAGAGAATTCCTATAATTCAGAGATTCATCATATGTTACCCATCACCGGGTAACATGCTGGCATCCAGGTCCTCAGGGCTTGACCACAGGCATTGGCATCCACATCAACAGCTCCCACTGCCTTCTGAGTGTATGTCTGGAGGGCCGCATGGTCCCCTACAGAGACAACTCTCCCAACTTTCCACCTCTTCTGCCAAGGCCTCCAGTGTTGCATCTGAAAATCTTGGAGCTTGCTTTCTCCCATGTTGAGCCATTATTCAATGTTTCCCAAGTCAGCTTCTTTTCAACCACAACTCAAGCCACAACGCATCTCCCCTTTAAGAGGCCTACAGTAGCTTTAGGCAATGCTAGCCACTCATGACAATGGACTCCTGCTCAGGCACCCAGTCACTCAACAGCACAGTTATGGTTGGCTGAACACTGAAGTCATTTCAAATAGCAGGCAATTTGAAGTTGGCATGCTGCTTGCGTTCCACTCAACCGGCACAGGTTAATCATGGATCGTGATCCTATGCCTATTTTGGGGGCTTATCGAATTTAGGTCCCCCATTTCTTACTGATCTAATACATTGTCAGTGTTCATCTAGGCCCGATGATGGAGACTTGGTGGAAAAGGATGAAATGATTCCAAATAAAAAGTGTCTTGCATCACAGACTCTTGACCGTGCAAAGTAATAGGGACTCCTATCTATGTAATAGATCGACTGCTTTAGAGGTTAATCGTCCTTTAAAAGCAGCTGACTTTCCAATGGCACAAAATCAGAATTGTATAGAGTCCTCTCTCCCTCAAGTCAATGTCAGGATTATTTCTAATAAGGTAACTGTATTTGGGTTTGTAATCACGACAGTTAGAAATAATTTACCAAAATAACCCACTTATTTAAAATGAAAATGTCATTCAATATTTTCCCCATGATTTTGTTTTCTTTGCCACATAAAAATATTGCAGGCTACCGATTATTGATAAGATGCATTTGGCATTCATGTTAAGTTGCAATTTTTATTGAACATCTATCTGCGAATAATTAACTGCAATTACTTTCCAAACAGCATAACATATTTATGGCATTTTCCTTAATTTTGATTATTAGTTTATATAGCTATTTAAATAAATAACAATTAAGACATCAATATAAAAGCAAAGTACGCATCAACACCTTTGTAAAAAAAAGGTTTCAGCTGTGGCTCCATCGGTGGAACTCTTTCCTTTGCTAAAAGCTTGTGGGTTCAAGTCCTGCTCCAGAGGTTTGAGAATAAAATCTGGTATACATAACTCTCCACCACCCAACTGACAAAACAACATGTGGTCTCAGGTGCTGTCATTCTGATGAGACATTAAGATGCTTTTTCAGGTAGACATACAAGACCCCATGACAATATTTTGAAGGTTTTCTGGCCAATATTTATCCCTCATGCAACATCACTAAAAAAAACCAGATTATCTGGTCATTATCTCAGTTTCGTCAGTGAGATTATTTTCTGTGCGCTCATTGGCTGCTGCACTTCCTGTTTTACAACAGCGACCACACTTCAAAAATACTTCATTGGCTGTAAATGATATTGATGTGACTTTATTATGAGCACAAGCAACTTAACTGAGTACCCAGGGGAAGTTTCAGTTCAGTCCCTTCTTCCTCCCTCCGGAATTTTCCAGCAGGCAACAGCAGTGAGCAGCTCTTCCCTGCCCCACGCCCCGACACTTGCTCACAGCCTTCCAGCTGTTTCCATCCACGTGCATGTGTTTGCTGACCATCCAATTCCTTTCCCCTCCGGGTGATGATCTCACAACGCGCGTTGAGGTCTCGCAAGGTTCAACCATTCAGAAGGGCAAGCTCCTGAGCGATGATCCAGTGATGCAGGTTGAGGTCTTGCGAGAGTTACAGGGGCAGAGTGCACAAATCTAAGGAGCTCCAAGGGACCATGATACTGCAGAAGCAGAGCAGTAGGGACTCAGGAGGCTGAGACCAGCGGAGCTAGGACTGAGGGCAGGCCACGGATAGCTCAACTATCTGCCATGAGTTTGATCATTTTTAGTGGTTGGTTGTGTAACAGTGGAACTGATGAGTTTTTTATTAATTTCATCCGGCATTAATGCACCGGGAATGGGTCGTGCCATCAGGACCTGGGGTTAGGAAAGCTCCACCAAAAATCTTTCTACCAACTGCTGGTCGCTCCCTGATCCTGACCCCTCCCTCCAAACAGTGCCTGCTTTTCCATTTTAAGGTTTTATTTTTGTTTTGGTTCATTAAACTAAGAGTTGTAACTCTTTCGAGTACAAACACGTTTCCATCTGTTCCTATTCAGATGAAGTTACATTGTTTCATAGTTTTGCCATTGTGAGATTTGAACTCTTGATCTTGGGGTTGCAAACCCAGTACCATAACCACTTGGCTATTTAGGCCAAGCCAAACTAAGAGTTGTGGTTCCTGCTGCCCCCTGCCCTGATTAATAAGCTGCCTAACAGCATTGGTGTCTCAGCAAGAATATTCAAATGAGGCTCAAACCACCAAGTTTCACTTAGCACCCGCAGCCTCCTAAATCAATTAAAGTGACCACCAAAATTAATTGGGCTTTCATTCAGCGACTCAACACCTAAGCAAATCAGAATTAGCTCCCCTTATCTTTAAACTAGTAGAAAGCATTATCTGTTACAGATTGAGACTTCATTTGGAAAAGATTGAGGCTAATATCTTAATAATATCTAGGGTCTGGTGCCAAAATTTGGGAGAGTTGATCCACAGACAAAGTCATTGGGTGATAGGCGCAGAATCATACCTATCAACCTGTGTCCCAGGTTTCTCCAAGGCACACCAGCATATGCCTTGGTCCTTCAGGAGCAGAGCAGTGTTATACAGTCAGGTAATACTGGCCTTGAGGGTCCTCAATATTGACTTGGGACCCCATGACATCAACAGTCTTCATCTTAAACATGTGCAAGGAATCCTACTGCTAATTACCACTTACTTCCCTACCTCACCTGATGATTATACTCCTCCATTTGTAACACTATCTGGGAGAAATACTGAGACTAGCAATAGTATAAAGTGTAGGAATTTCAATGTTCATCACGAAGAATAGCTTTGTGCAACACCACTGAATGATTTGGGCTTGTACTGAAGGATGCATCTGCTAGACTAACCTTGAAGGAAGCTGATGATTGGAAAACCAGTGAGGGAATAACTCTTTGGACATCATCCTCACCAATCTACCGCAGATGTAGATGCCAATGATTATATTAGTATGAGTGACACCACACAATCCTTGTGGAGACCATTTCCCATCTTCACAACTAGGACACCCTCCATTGGGTCATGTGGCACCATCACTAAGTGGGATAAATTCAGAACAGATCTAACAGCTCAAAACTAGTTATTAATGAGACGCTGTGGGTAATTCTCAACTAACGAACAATATTCCACAATTTGTAACTGCATTGCTTGGCATTTCCCTCAATCTCCCATTACCATCAAGCCAGGGGATTAACTTTGGTTCAAGGTGGACTGTAGAAGAGCATGCTAGGAGCAGCACCAGGAATATCTAAAAATGAAACTGCATCACAGGACTGCATCCATGGTAAACATCAAAAGCAGAATCCTAGTCAGAATTAAGTGATCCCACAACCAACAGAAAACTCTACTGTCCTGCTACAAATGATGATGAACAACTAGACAACTAACAAAAGGAAGTGGCTTCAGGAACATCCCCATCCTTAATCATGGTGAAACACACAATGTAAGAGAGTGCAAAATGTAAAGCTAACACTTTTGCAACCATGTTTAGCCAGAAGTGCTGAGTGGATGAACCTTTATGATTCCTCCTGAGGTCGCCATTTTCACAGATGTCAGTCTTCAGCTACTTTAATTCACTCCACGTGACATCACAAAACATCTGAATACACTGGATATAAACAGAGATAATGGGTCTCAAAAACATCCATTTAATACTGTAGGCTTGTACTTTGGCTAGCATGCCTCTAGCCAAGCTGTTTCAGTACAACTACAATCGCCAATGTGAAAAATTGCCCAGGTATGTCCTTAAGAAGGGAGACAAATCCAATCCAGCCAATAAAGGCCCTATCAGCCTATTCTCAATCAGCAGCAAAGTGATGGAAGGAGTTGTCAATAGTGCTATCAAGCGGCAATAACCTACTCACTGATGCTCAGATTGGTTCAGATCATTGAGCTCCAGACTTCATGAAAGCATTGTTTTCGACATAGATTCCAGAGGTGAAATAAGAGTGTCTTCGCTTGACATCAACAGCAAGGGTTTGCATTTATAAGTGCCTTAACGTAAGTAAAACATCCCAAGGCATTTCACTGGAGTAATTAGCAAACAAAGTTGTGTCCGCGATGGCTCAGTTGGTGGGACTTCTACCTCTTGAGTCAGAAGGTTCTGGGTTCAAGTTCCACGTGGACTTGATGGACTTGAGCACAAAAATCAAGACTGATACTCCAGTATAGAACTGAGGGAGTGCTTCACTGTTGGAGGTGCTGTTTTTCAGATGAGACGTTCAACCATGTCTTTGCCTGCCCTCTCTGGTGGATGTTAAAGATCCCATGGTAATATTTGGGAGAAGAGCAGGGGGTTATTCCAGAAGTCCTGGCAAATATTTATCCTTCAATCAACATTAGTGGGGCTCACGGGCAGGTCTCTACCACCAGACCAATTGTAGGCGGGGGTGGCTTTTTAATGGCTGCAGGGCTATGGCTTGTTTGGGGTGGGGGGGGGAGAAGTGGCCTCAGGCAGGGGAAGAGGCTGCAGATTGAGGGCTGTACTGGGGCAAGAGGGAGCCCCAGGGTGTGTGTGGGGGCACAAGTTGATCTGTGCACATGGCTTCAAGATGGTGAGGGCTGAGGAGGCACTCTCCAGAGAAGATGGGGCCAGTTGGAGATGTGAGAGTGTGTATGAGAGATTGAGTGGTGATATCCCTTGAGTTGCCAGTGAGTGAGATTCCATAAAAGATTATGGGAGTTTTATATCTGAGGGTGAAGTAATTCCACTTTTGTCTGATAAAGAGGCTAAAAAGATTGTTATTCTTAGTGCTACGTGGTAAGCTCAATTCCTTATGTCAGCAGAAGATGTGAAATTCTCTCCGGAAAGTTCAGTAAATAAAAGCATGTTTTTACAGGGCATTAATGGAAATTGTTTACCTGTTCCAATGTGTGGGAGTGAATGTAAATCGTGCTTTAGTCAGTTGTTCTGTTATTGTGAGAGTGGTGTCTAAATTGCCTATTAATGACATTGAGCTTATCTTAGAAAACAATCTAGCCGGAGACGATGTGCTGCTGCCAGATGTTTCCACAAAGTCCATTGAAGTTGTTAAATATAAGGAGGTGCAGCAAGATCAATGCGCTTGGAAAAAAACATATACCTGTCTCTGAATCTATTGAAAAAGAAATGATTTGACTCAAGAGGTGTCCAATGATTCAAAAGCTGAGTCTTCTGAGATTAAAAGGGTGGCGAAACCTCAGACTGGCAACAAAGAGTTAAAGACAGCTGGAAATGAATTGGACCTGTCTGAATTAAGCCTGTCTGCAGACTCGAAGCTACAGGTGTTAAAGCTGAATGCTGAAGCAGCACTCCAAGCTGATGGAGAAATAAAGAGAGACAATGTTTTAAACCGAACTGATTAGCTGTAACTCATGCTGATACTGTGGAACTATAAGGTAGGAGTTGATTTCTGGAAATTCAAACTTCAGAATAACGAAGTTGTTGTTCCTTTGAGGGAAGGATTGAGAACATTTTGTGCTGAGTAGGGAAAAGAATTTGAAATGAAATGTCTAGAAAAGAGTGTCAGGATATTTTGACTGATCATCGACGCAACCTGAAGGAGATTCCTGCATTTAAATAGGAGGAGAACAATTCAGCTGTCTGGCTGGTTGACCAGTCTGAACAAAAAGTATCTACAGCCATGAAAGAGAATGGAGACTTGGAGTTAAAACTTGAACAAAGTGGTTCACAGACTATATTTAAAAGGCAGCAGCCTGTTGACAGTGTAATTAATATCTGATTCGAAAGGAGAACAAAAGGACATACCAGCACCACATGAAAAGAGGAGTTGTGATAAATAATTTTGACTTAATTAACAGCTTATTTTTTCAATTCATTCATGGGATGTCAGCATCGATGGCTAGGCCAGCATTTATCGCCCATCCCTAATTGCACTTGAGAAGGTGGTGGTGAGCTGTCTCTTGAACCACTGCAGTCCAGGTGGTGGAGGTATACACACAGTGCTGTTAGGGAGGGAGTTCCAGGATTTTGGCCCAATTATAGTGAAGGAATGGTGATATATTCCCAAGAGAGGTTGGTAAGTGGCTTGGAGAAGAACTTCCAGGTGATGGTGTTCCCCATGTATCTGTTGCCCTTCTTCTAGCTGGTTTGGGAGGTGTTGTTCAAAGAGCCTTCGTGAGTTTCTGCACGGCATCTTGTACACTGCTGCCACTATGTGTTGGTGGTAGAGGGAGTGAGTGTTTGTGGATGGGGTGCCAATCAAGCGGGGTGTTTTGTCTTGGATGGTGTCAAGCTTCATGAGTGTTGTTGGAGATGCACTCATTCAGGCAACTGGAAAGTATTCCATCACACTCCTGACTTGTGCCTGGTAGATTGTAGACAGGCTTTGGGGAGTCAGGAAGTGAGTTACTCATCACAGGATTCCTAGCCTCTGACCTGCTCTTGTCGTCAAAGTATTTATATGGCTAGTCCAGTTCAGTTTCCGATCAATAATAACTCTCAGAGTGTTGATAGTAGGGGATTCAGTGATGGTATGCCATTGAATATCAAGGAGAAATGGTTAGATTCTCTTTTGTTGGAGATGGTCATTGCTTGACACTTGTATGGCATGAATGTTACTTGCCGCTTGTCAGCCCAAGCCTGGATATTGTCCAGGTCTTGCTGCATTTGGACATGGACTACTTCAGTGTCTGAGGAGTTGTGAATGGTGCTGAACATTGTGCAATGATCAGCGAATATACCCAACTTTTGACTTTATGATGGAAGGAAGGTCATTAATGAAGCAGCTGAAGATGGTTGGGCCTAGGACAGTACCCCAGAGGAACTCCAGCAGTGATGTTCTGAACCGAGATGATTGACCTCCAACAACCACAACCATATTCCTTTGTGCTAGACATGATTCTAATCAACAGAGAGTTTTGCCCCTGATTTCAATTGACTCCAGTTTTGCTAGGGCTGCTTGATGCCACACTCAGTCAAATGCTGCCTTGATATCAAGATCAGTCACACTCACCTCAACACAGTAGTTCAGCTCTTTTGTCCATGTTTGAACCAAGGCTGTAATGAGGTCAGGAGCTGAGTGGACCTGGTGTAAGCCAAACTGAGCATCAGTGAGCAGGTTATTGCTAAGCAAGTGCCGCTTGATAGCATTGTTGATGACCCCTTCCATCACTTTACTGATGATGGAGAGTAGACTGATGGGGCAGTAATTGGCCAAGTTGGATTTGTCCTGCTTTTTATGTACAAGACATGCATAGGCAATTTTCCACATAGTCAGGTAGATGCCAATGTTGTAGCTGTACTGGAACAGCTTGGCTAGGTGCACAGCAAGTTCTGGAGCATAAGTCTTCAGTACTATTGCCGGGATGTTGTCAGGGCCGATAGCCTTTGCAGTATTCGGTGCCCTCAGCTGTTTCTTGATCACATGGAGTGAATTGAATTGGCTGATGCCTGACGTCTGTGATGCTGGGGACCTCCAGAGGAGGCCGAGATCGATCATCCACTCGGCACTTTCGGCTGAAGATTACTGCAAATGTTTCAGTCTTATCTTTTGCAATGATGTGCTGGGCTACCCCATCATTGAGGATGGGGATATTTGTGGAGCCTCTTTCTCCAGTGATTTGTTTGATAGTCAACCACTATTCACAACTGGATTGGCAAGACTGCAGATCTTAGATCTGATCTGTTGGTTGTGGAATTGCTTAGCTGTGTCTATCATTTGTTGCTTAAGCTGTTTGGCATGCATGTAGTCCTGTGCTGTAGCATCACTAGGTTGACGCCTCATTTTCAGGTATGCCTGGTGCTGCTCCTGGCATGCCCTCCTGCACTCTTCATTGAAGCAAGGTTGATCCCCTGGCTTGGTCATAATGGTAGAGTGGGGGATATGCTGGGCCATGAGGTTACAGATTGTGGTTGAATATATTTCTGCTGCTGCTGATGGCTCACAGCACTTTATGGATGCCCAGTCTTGAGTTGCTGGATCTGTTCAAAATCTGTTCCATTTACCATGGTGGTAGTGCCACACAACACGATGCAGGTTATCCTCAAAATGAAGATGGGACTTTGTGATGGTTGCTCCTACCAACACTTTCATGGACAGATGCATCTGCGGCAGGCAGGCTGGTGGGGATGAGGTCACGTATCTTTTTCCCTCTTGTTGGTTCCCTCACCGCCTGCCACAGACCTAGTCTAGCAGCCATGTCCTTTAGGACTCAGACAGCTCAGTCAGTAATGGTGCTACCGAGCCACTCTTGGTGATGGACATTGAAGTCACCCACTCAGATACATTCTGTACCCTAGCCACCCTCAGTGCTTCCTCCAGGTGGTTTTTGACATGGAGGAGTACTGATTCATCAGCTGAGGGGTTGGTATGTGGTAATCACCAGGAGGTTTCCTTGCCCACGTTTGGCCTGATGCCAGGTCACCGAATGGAATTTGAAAATTACAGGGATTGTCAGCAAGTAACAACGTGTTTCTTGACAAAGTTACCCAGTCTAAACCATTTGTGTCATATGGAAAGCAAGGCTACTGGAAAACGGTACAAACTCTGCAGAGTGAGAAAGGATATTTCCTTAAACACATGAAAGAAAGTGATGCTACCTGTTGCAGAATGAATTCATGTTCAGAAGAGAGCTGGATCTCTAAAAATCTACATAAATTGAACTTGGATTGTTACATACATTTGGTCAATATAGATTAAACATTGTGACGTTGCCTGGACAGTGTTTAATGGTGAAATGTGACAACAAGGGAGGTGATAAGTATACTGTATGTCGTAAGTTCATTGTTATAATATGTGGAATGTTATAAGTTGTCATATTTTGGATTGTGTTTTTTGAAAACTCATCAGTTCAGTGATGATTTTTCATCTTTTATGGGGGAGTTGTTGCAAATTTGAGGTTTATAAGATTGTTATGTTTCAGGATGTCGCTTTAATTTGGGTAAAATGGAGGAATGAAGGGGTTCATGTGACCTGTTCCGATTTCTGCCTGACAAGAAGCTTGTGTGGCTGTGTTGTTAAAGGTTAAAGGGGGGGCCCAGGCTGTCTTACTGGGAAGAAGGTGCAAGAGATTCATGCCTGTAAACAATGATCAGAGCGAAGGTGAAAGTTGCTGTAGTCCCAGAGGACCATAATCTGCTCTCTCTTTTGAGAGAGATGACTGGTGGTGAGTTTAACCTGGGGGTCAACATGAGTGACCTCAGCTGGTAAGGAAATTGAACCCACGCTGTTGGCGTCACTCTGTATCACAAACCAGCCGTCCAGCCAATGGTGGATAAACTGTTTGTCTCCAAGTCCCAGGGAGGTGTTAGGACTGTTAGATTTTGTGAACAATTGTACTCTAAACTGTCTATTTAATTCCAAGATAGAATGAAGTTTGGAGTCTAGAGGACAGCTAATTAGCATCTCTATCAGGATACAAGGCCCAAGTAATTAATCTTGCTATGGCGGGTTCTGAGAGGTGAAGAGTCCATAGGAAGTCATTGTAGGATCATGTCGCAGGTTTTCCTAAAATATCACTGAACCTCACAGACACAGTCAGGCTGCAAGAATCTGAGAGAGAGAGAGAGCAGAGAGAAAGAGGTAGTAAGTCTCTATTGTTCACCTCTCAGGATGCGCGTGGGAGCTTACGTTCAAATTGAAGAGATGAAGTTCGTGAGTCTTTAAATGAGGCTGGAAGATTTGCCTAGCTTTGGCTAGAGGGGTGATCTCAAATTCGTTCCTCACAGTGAAAGTCAGTTTGGGGAGTAGAAGTTATCTGGCTGGAATAGGAAAAAAAGAGATAGGAATAGCTATGGACTGGTTCTTGGAGAACAAAATGTTTACTTAAGGGACAAGGTGAAGTATAACCATGGTAGGGGAATTTCCGGTCATTGTAAAAGTTAAATGGGAGATCTTTTCTGCAAAATAGAGTATTTGTTGCCTCCTGAAAAAGTGAATATATTAGTTTGTTTTAACTTGCATTTAGTTTGTTTATTGCATTAAAAGTTTTAAAACTTGAAACCTTGTGTCGAATTTCTTTTTAAAAAATGTCAGTCTCTATGGGGATTGTAACAAAACATTTACAATTTGTTTTTGTGTCTTGTAGTCTATCCTCATATTTTGTTTTCTCTCTTCTTACAAATTCTTGGTTCTCATTTGCTGAATCCTAAACTCTTACCAATCCTCAGGCTTACTACTTCCTCAGCAACTTTATAAGCCTCTTCCTTTGATCTAACACTACCTTTAACTCCTCTTGTCAGCTACGGTTGAACCACTTTTTCTGTGGTGTTTTTGTGCCTTAAGTATTTGTTACAAATTAGGTTTCGATTCTTTAAGTCTAAGCCATTTCCTGTCAATTGTCTTATTTTTTAATCTAGTTTCCCAATCTACCCTTAGGCCCAACCATCTTCAGCTGCTTCATCACTGACCTTCCTCCATCATAAAGTCAGAGTGATTGCACAATGTTCAGATCCATTCACAATTTCTCAGCTAATGGGGCAGTCTACGCTCATATATAGCAAGTCCTACACAACCTCCAGTCTTAGGCTGATAAACAACATGTAAAGTTTGTGCCACACAAATGCTAAAAAAAAAGACAATAGCTGGAATTTTCTGGCCCAGTCAGCATCAGGCGTCATGCCAGGTGGCGGGGGGGGAGGGGGGGGGGGGGGTGTGGGGCGGGGTTGGGGGGCCAACATTGCGAGAAGGCCATCAGTTTCATACTGTCGGGAAACCAGTTTGCGATCGTCCGTTCTATCCGTCAATGGCCACCGCGTGTCAGGAACCTAATTTCAATATTTTAGTATCTCATTATAAGCCCTGCTCACTGGAATCATCCCCCCATGTTGGATCATCCGGACACATTGGCATGTGTTTCAGACGTGTTTCACAACTGAACATGAGCGACATGTGCCTGGAGAGTTGCACATTGCTCGGAACTTCAAGGTTTGTTTGCCTATCTTGCTTTGGGCAGCACTCACAGTCATCAGCGCCAAGCTTCGCAGGCAGCACCACATACCTGTTAAGGGGGCTCACAGACAGGTCTCTATCGACCAGGCTAGCCGTAAGGTGGGGGTGGCTTTTCAATGGCTACAGCACGAGGACTTGCTTGGGGAAGAGGGAGAAGAGGCTTCAGGGCAACGGCTGTACTGGGGAAGGGGGGATCCCAGGGTGTGTGTGTGTGGAGACTGGACAGCCACAAACTCTTTAGCTCCTAAAACAGGTCAAAGGTTGGGCATTTTGCAGCAAGTGGCTTACTTGATAGCTCTTTTTAAAAAATTTGTTCTTGGCATGTGAGCATCACTGGAAAGCCCAACATTTATTTCCCATCCATCATTGTCCTTGAGCAGGTGGTGGTGAGCAGCCTCCTTGTATCGCTGCAGTCCAAATGTGTAGGTATACCCACAGCACTGTTAGGGAGGGCATTCCAGGATTTTGACACAGTAACAGTGATGGTGATATAGTTTCAAGTCAGCATGATGTGTGGCTTGGAGGAGAACCTACAGGTTGTGGCGTTCTCGTGCTTCTGCTACTCTTGTCCTTTTAAGTCAGAGGATCGCAGGGTTGTAGGTGCTATTGAAAAAGCCTTGGCGAGGGTGAGCTGCTGCAGTGCATCTTGTAGATGCTACTCACTACTGCTACTTTGTGCCAATGGTGGAGGAAGTGAATATTTAAGGTGGCAGATGGGGTACCAGTCAAGTGGGTTGATTAGGCCTGGATAGTGTTGAGCTTCTTGAGTGTTGTTGGAGCTGCACTCATGCAGGCAAGTGAGGAATATTCAATCACATTCCTGAGTTGTGCCTTGTCGATGGTGGACAGGCTTTGAGAAGTCAGGAGATGAGTTACTTGCCTCAGAATTCCCAGCCTCTAACTTGCTCTTGTAGGTACAGTATTTATGTACCTGGTCCAGTTAAGTTTCTGGTAACCTCTAGGATATTAATGGTGGGAGAGTCAGCGATGGTAATACCATTGAATGTCAAGGGGAGATGGTTAATTCATTCTCGTTAGAGTTGGTCATTACCTGGCACCTGTGCAGCGTGCATGTTACTTGCCAATTATCAGACCAAACCCGAATGTGGTCCAGGTCTTGCTGCAGGCAGGTTCAGATTGCCTCAGTATCTGAGAAGTTGTGAATAGTACGCTGCAATAATCAGCAAACATCTCCACTTCTGATCTTATGTTGGAAGGAAGGTCATTATTGAAGCAGCTGAAGATAGTTGGGCCGAGGATGCTGTAGTAGAGAGATCTGGTATCTGAAGTGCTATCAGGGGACTGAGTACAGTACCACCCACATGGTTATGTAAGAAAGCACATAACCTGGTGCTAGGGCCAGTCTAGAGATAGGTAGTGACATGTAATGACCTAGTATGGGGTCCTCTCCACACCTTTATTCTCTACTGTAACTATGTACACAGTTCAATATTGTTAATAAAGACTTCTTTGTAACTCCAACAAAAACTACTTCATAGTGTCCAAGCAGTACACATCACAGGTAAAGATGATAGAACAAATCATGATGGTATAGGGGGACAAAAAATCTACATCCTTTCTAAAAGACTGATGATCTCTCATGAAGAGGACACTAGCAATGATTCTGCCCTGAAGCAACTTCACTCAAGAAGCAAGACGCTGAGAAAACTCACCTGAGAAGCTCCAGAGGTACAAGAGCCTGGCAGCAGAAAAAAGGCAGAAGTTAAGCTGAAGCAAAAGCCTCCACTGAATCCTGTGGAAGATCAGCTTCAACAAAGCAGCGCCAGCAGCCAGCTCCTTGCAGGGTGAGATAAATTCCTTTTAAAGTTCCAGGCAAGCCAGTCCTGTGAACAAGTTTTTTTTATAAATCTAGTCAGGCAGAAACTCCATTGTGCATTTTGTCACTAGCTTAAACTCCGACTCGACACCCTCCACACATGGCACCCCAAGTCCGGAACACCACAAAGAAAAACAAAAAAAAAACAAGGGGTAATTTTTGTTTAAAAAAACTAATCAAGTGTCTTGTGGTTCTACAGCCTCCTGGCCAGCGAGAATTTCAATCTTCCAGTCCGTTCTTGACCCGCAGCATGCTGTCGGGACTAAAACAACCCTCGGCAGCAACCCGACCCACAGCCATTTTGAGGATTCCTCTTCCCCAGCAGACCACCGCCACCATTTTGAATTTTGCACGAAACTGCAAAGCGCACATAAATCCCAGATTTATCAACACTGGCAACATCATCCTGAAACCCCCCCTCACTCTTAAGGAGACACCCACACATTAAAATATTTTAAAGATTGAACACAATTCTCCCCTACCACCTCCAATGGGCCTCACCTACGGCCCTGACCTATATCATAATTGGAGTTATTGGAGGAAAAGTTTCCTGTGGTATAGCACTGATGCAGGATTAAATAAAAATTCAGAGGCAGAACAAGTTAGCACATGATTTTATTCCACTGGCCGATTGCAGACAATGTCATTGCCATGCATGCCATAGATGAATCGTCTGCTAAATTTGACAATGTTTTAAAATCTTTTCATCTTTTCTTCAACCTCAGATCCCTCAAGATGTTGGAATGCACCAAATTTTACAGAAGAGCCCAGCAGCTTGAGGAGTCTGTCAATTCCTTTATCAATGATCTTTACCACATGGCAGGAGGATGTGAATATGGAGGTCTTAAATCTGAACTCACCCATGGCGGGTGTCACGGACAATTTGCTCTCCAACCTTCCCCGAACCAAAGGTGACCTTACTCTCGGCAAAGCTGTTCCAGCTAGTTAGGCTGTCTGAGCTGTGAGACTAACATAGGAGCACTCTTAGAGGCGAAGGCGCTTCATGAGGCAGAGACCTCTTGGTCCACCACATCCAGCCACACAAACGCAGGGACTGTCCAAACCAGGGTAAGCCATCCCCCAAACAACCAGCCGAGCGACCATGCCAGCACTGCAGTGCAAAGCACACTCACAGGAAGGACCAATGTCCTGCGAGTGCTGCAAAATGCTTCCACCACCACAGGCAAGGACACTTCAGTAAGTTGTGCCAGTCAGGCACACAGACAACCTGAGAGCCATCCACGAAGTCAAGGCCACCGATCCATAAGACACACAGCTTTTCTTCCGGGGTGACAACATCTCTTCTTTCTGGAACACAGACATCTCAGTGAACAGCCATCTAATCAACTTTAAGTTAGATTCCAGCGCTGGAGTGACAAACCTGTTGGACAAGGATCCGTGGCTGCAGGGCTGCTAGGACGGAACGATGGATATCCCACTCTACGACACAGGGGGTGTCCAATCTTCAATCATTGGAATGATTCAGGAGCCATTGAAGTACGGCGGCAAACAAGTTACGGAGCTGATGTACGTCATACGCAATTAGCTCTTTTCACTCAGTAGAGATGCCTGCATAGCTCTTGATCTCCTTCAACCAGCAGAAGATGTGAAAACAACCAAGTTTTCAACCCAGCCTTAAAGGCAGCCTCTTGAAGGCCCAACCACTACACACCATTCAAATTTTGACTTTATTTGTAACCTCTGTTCTCCATTTGCAGAGCAGGTCTGTTTTCTTCATTTCAAGTTCCTGAATCTACCCAAGGGCCAGGCCAATATACTGCTCATGAGATTACCAGAGTACCCCCAGTGGAGGAGGCAATAGAGCTGAAATGACCTCCAAAGAAGCATCCGCCTCCATCAGCAATCACAGTGCAGACGACAGAGACTCTGACCGATGCCCAGCCCCAACAACTAGCAAACAGTGTGCTGAAACCACAGCATCAGCAGGCATCTGTATGAAACCACAGCCTCATGCAAACACAGCCTCCCTACCTCCCTACTCTTCTTCCATCCACAGGACTGCTCCCCCTCAATCGCAGAGAGCTTCCAGACATTGGAAAACACCAGCAACAACCTGACGAACACCCCTTTCTCCCACCCAGCAAGAAACAATCACCACTCACTACAACAAATCACCGCCACATCAACCTGCCCAACCAGGTGTGGTGCAGCATCCGTCAGTGAAAGAAGTGCATAAAGCCGTGCCCACATCCAGGTATAATCCTGAAACCACCACCAAGATCAAAAACTCGAGAGCCTACCACTCCCCTCACCAAACGGCAGGGTACACGGCCCTCAGCTGTCCCGCATTTCCAATTTCAAGGACTTGAAGGGGGGAGATGGTTAGTAAGAACATTGTTAATAAATATTGTTAATGGGGGAGGTGTAATGGAAGGATCTGGTGCCTAAAGGATTAACATGGGACTGAGTTCAGTACTGCCCACATGCTGATGTAAGAAGACACAAGACCTAGAGCTAAGGGCATTCTAGAGATAGGTAGTGACATGTAAAGACCTAGTATGGGGTCCTGTCATGAAATTAACATTTTTTCCATTATGTTATTGTGGTTTATTGTGAAGTAGGTTTATGGGGTAAGTATAGCTGGGTCTGTCAGTGTGATTTAATTATATTTGGAGTCAAGTAGACGGCAAGTTTGAAATCATCAAAAGAAGCTAGGTGCTTCACATGGTAAACATGGATTCTGGCACAAAAACAGAATTACCTGGAAAAACTCAGCAGGTCTGGCAGCATCGGCGGAGAAGAAAAGAGTTGACGTTTCGAGTCCTCATGATGAGGACTCGAAACGTCAACTCTTTTCTTCTCCGCCGATGCTGCCAGACCTGCTGAGTTTTTCCAGGTAATTCTGTTTTTGTTTTGGATTTCCAGCATCCGCAGTTTTTTTGTTTTTATCTATGGATTCTGGCTTAGTGTGTAAGGAGTGAAGGGAATTTGCATTTTTAGATTTCAAAGGGATTTTAGTCTGTTTACAACGAGTCAGATAAGCAAGGCTAAAGAACGTGTTTATTTTTCCCAAAGGTTACTGACAATATATAATGGCAACATGAAAGTTTTTATATTATGAGGAAGATAAAGTTTCAAAGACATATGGAACCATAGAATTTACATATTGAAAGAGAGAAACATATATAAAGGAGAATGAAAGACTGTGTGTCAGAAGGCCATGTAAGATCTAACAGGAGTGTGTGAAATTGCCTTAATGAAGCCTCCAGCATTTTGTGCATAAGCCTGCTATGTAATAAAACTGAAGTTGGGGAAAAGCCATTTGGAATTCAGCTGTCAAGTGGGTATTGTGTTACTTTGTTGGCTCTGTTTCAAAGTTAAAATCTTATTTTGGGCAGTTGCCTTAAAGGGAGTATAACTGAAGGTCAGGTTAGTTAGGAATTTTAGGAGTTATTATAGTAGTAGATAATTGTAGTCTTATGTATGTGTTTAAAATCTTTTATATTTTGTTAATAAATATTTTCATTTAATTTTTAAAATCTCTAAAGATCTTGGTAGACTTATTACTTCTGAATTCAGCGCACACATCTCAAAATAAATACAAATTGCAAAACCATTGTGATAGCATGACTAATTTTCCCTTGTGGATTTGGTCCGCCTGGCACACATCCCATGTCATAACAGGTCCTCGCCATTCCTTTACCTTCTACTGTAAATATGTACATAGTTTAGTACTGTCAATAAAGACTTCTATGTAACTTCAACAAGACTGCTTCATGGTGTCCAAGCAATATACATCACAGGTGGTGACAACAGAATAGATCAGACGCTACCCTGAGGAACTCCAGCAGCAATGAACTGGGACTGAGATGATTGGCCTCCAAAAGCCACAACCATCTTCCTTTGTGCCAGGTATGACTTGAACAAGTGTTCTAGTCCAGAAAGCCAGTTGTTGAAGCATGACACTGGAGCAATCTTCACCCAGTCTTACATTCACAGAGTGAAATATTACAAACATATACCTCCAAAATCAATGCCCCCACAGTTTTAGTAAATGTCTCTTTCTATGTGCTCAAGTAAAATCATAAATAATTTCCACTCCTTGCATATACTTAAACACAATTGATATACAATTAACAAATTTCCTACTTCCTCTTTAAACATGCACTTACATTTCAAAACCAGTAAAAAACCTTCCATATTCTATGCAAAACTGTGTGTTGCGAGACTCCCCTCATCTTGGACCCCCAGCAATTTCTTTGTACAAGCATTTATTTTTTGTAAAACTATCAAACAGCTGATGACTTGATCCATTTATTTTTAGAAACTTCCTTTCTATGCAGCATTTGTTTCAAACCAGCAAGGTCAATCCATAACCTTTTCTCGCTTACATTTTTTGTAGTCCACAAGGAATGATTATCTACATAATGTTCAATGGGCATACTAATGTCAGTATATGCCCTTTGATCAGAATCTCACTTAAAATACTCAACAAATAAAATTCCATATCCACTACCTCCAGAAGAGCCAATGGCTGGGATGTTCCAGCCCCATCATGGCAGGACCTGCCGTGGGAGATTTGGCGGCCCAGTCAAAAGTCCATTGACTTTCGGTGGGACCGGATGATCCCAGTGGCAGGTGGGCGGGGCTGGAAAATCCCACCCACTTTTTCTGAAGCTGAAGTATTTTTAACAAATTCTTTATTGTTTTAGTAATCCAAGCTAAAGGACAACATTTCCCATTTTCACTCATCAGAGATATTATGAAGGCAGCTGCACTGGGATAAACATCAGGAAAATTGGCAAGTGAAGCAGTGCTAAAAATGATTAGTTTTGTGTTCTTTGGGTTACCTAAGGATGGAAACTTAAGTGTGCCTTTCTCCAGATTTATTTTCTTTCAATGATTATTTACCTTTAAAACATTCTCAGCTTCAGGGTGTTCCATCATAGTACTTAACAACACCACAACAAAACTAGCATCTGGTCTAGCCTGAGTGCACAACCAATTCAATTGATCAATCAAGCTTTGTAATTATTCTGTCTCTTTAGATATACTATCAACTTTCTGTGATGACCTGGCATGATTAACCAGGATACGAGTAACACTCTTTAAATAGAATTGTTGATTCTAAGCTATTGCAGGCCTTCTACACTTAATGTTTAAACAAATATCTTAAAAAGCCCCAGAAGGCTAACTCTGATTTTTAAATCCTACACTGATCTTATTAACACATTTCTCAATTTGCCCAGTACCACACTATGAGAAATTATCAACATACATCATGAAAATGCCTGAACGTTTTCATTTTCTGATAGCAATAAACATTGTGGAATCTCTTTTAGTTGAACACAACCTATTTTCAGCAAAACTGATCTCACCAAAAATACCATACGCTGGTAACATCATTCAGGCCACAGGTGCAACTGTTCAGTTTCCATTGTTTCCCTTCTGCAACTTCTGTCTCTTTAGACATTTCAAAATCACTTCTCTCTGAAAAGTATCACCCTGTGGAAATATGGCTTTAATGTTGATTGTCTACACCCAATTAATATGTGACCACAGGAGCTGAAAAGATTTTCAAGATTATTTTTCAGCCATGAGAGAATCAACTCTAACATTTGCTTCAACCAGTTGCTCTTCAAAATCTCTAGCAACTAACCTTGCATTAGCCTTATTGGTGGCATCTGCAAAGACATTTTCAGCTCAAATCCAAATGTGCAACAAAGCTGGCTGCCCTTATCTGATAGCTCAGAATAAACTCCAAACTCTCCAACCATCCAATCTCTTTTGTTTTGCCATTCTTATTCATTTATCCTCAAGTTTATTGGCAGCCACCAGAATATTATGGTCAAGAGGACTTCTGCTTCTAATTCTGAAGACTTTTCTGGAGCCCTCAGCTCATTATATAATGTATTCAAGCTATGGCCTCTTCTTGAACTTTGATGTCTTTTGGGGCTACTGCTGTGAGATACCCATCTCACTCTATCAGAGGCTCTTTCTCCAGTACATGATCACTTTCTGATACAAGAGTCACTTCCAGGCCCACTATCAGTACTTGTACTGCACTTTCTTCCTCTCCACTCTTTCACCTTATTCTGCCAGTTCAAGGATCTCGCTTCTTGGCCATCATCATGAACATTCAACCAATGCTTAAACTTGCTAGTAGCTTTTTTCTGCAAATTCCACAATTGTCACATCCCTTCATTCATTAGGCCCCTCTGGAATACATGTCACCTAAGTACCCGGTCCAGGCAATTGACCTTTGGATGTGATAGCTCTGTCTTGTGTATCATGATCCCTGTGCTCTAGCTCCAGTTCAGTTTACTGTAAATTCAGTGTTCTTGAGTACAGCTAAGGCAAATGAGTGCAGCATTGGAACTGAGAGTGTACTTGGGTGTTTGGTGAGTGGGGGAGTTCAGTGAGGAGGGGAAGAAGGTGTTCCTTTCCTTCTGCTTTTCCTACCTTTTTCACTCTGTAGGAATTGGTTCTCACTCTGCTACAAAGAAAGGAGCTGGCTGTTTGGTGACTATTTGGTAAGTGGTAGCAGTCTGTTCCAGTCGTAATATTTAAAATAGTATATTAACTGATGGTAAATTTAATAAAATATATAAAAAAAAGAAAATAAGTAAGCAAATAATATAAGTAAGTGAATAATATAAAGGATGGCAGGACAGGTGATGTGTCAAGACTGCAGAAAGTCATAGCTCCTGGATAGCTAATGTGATCCAGGGCAAACATGTCTGCAGTAAGTGTTTGTGGCTCGATGACCTTCAGCTCTGAGTTATTGAGCTGATCTGCAGATACTATGACACATCAGAGAGGGGAAAAGTTACCTGGATGCTTTGTGCCAGCAGAAAGTCAATTCACTTAAGATAGGATCTTCTGATGTGGTCAGTGATCAGGTACAGGAGGGTGTGACTGTGACTGAGACAGGTAAGGGGACCCAGAGGGCAGGAGTGCAGGAGACTCAGCCTTTGTAATTGTCCAATAGGTTTGAGGTTCTCTCAGCTTGTTTGGATGAAATTTGGGGCTGCAGGGTGGGTGAGCAAACTGACCATGGCACCGTGGTACAGGAAGCCATTCAAATGAGGGGAGCAAAAAGCAATGTAGAGGTGGTAGGGGGAAAGTATAGTGATTGACACCGTTCTCTGCAGCCAAGCATGAGAGTCCAGATGGCTGTGTTGCCTGCCCGGTCCCAGGGTTCGGGATATTTGCTCAGGGAGAGGAGCTTGCAGTGGGAGGGGGATGATCCAGTTGTCATGGTCCATGTAAATACTAATGACACAGGTAGAACTGGGAGAGAGGTTCTGCATAGAGAGTATGAGGAGCTGGGCACTAAATTAAGAAGAAAACCTCAAAGGTAACAATCTTTGGATTATTATCTGAGCCACGTGCAAATTACCATAGGGTACATAAAATTAGAAAGATTAATACGTGACTCAAAGACTGGTGTGGGAGAAGTGGGTTCTGCTTTGTGAGGCACTGGCACCACTACTGGGGAAAGTGGCAGCTTATCGTTGTAAGGGTCTACACCTGAACTATGCTGGGGCTGATGTTCTAGCAAGCTGCATAACTAGGGAAGTAGAGAGGGTTTTAAACTAAATAGTCGGGGCAAGGGATCAAATTTGGTAAGATGTGGTAAATCAAAGAGTAGAGAAAAAACACGAGAAAAAGCAATTGATGTGTAAAATGATAGACAAACCCTGACAGGAAGGGAAAGAGAGTACAGGGACTACAAATCTAAGAGTAAATCAGCAGATAAGGCTAGAGGTTACAAAATAATAAAGTGATAAAACTGAAGGCTCTGCATCTAAATGCACATAGCATTTGAAACGAAACAGATGAACTGAGAGTGCAGATAGAAATAAATAGGTACGATTTGATATCCATTACGGAGAGTTGGCTTCAGGATGACATAGGTTGGGACCTCAATATTGAAGGGTACATGCCATTTAGGAAAGACATGAAGCTAGGAAAAGGTGGAGGGGTGGCTCTGTTAATTAATGAAAGTATTAGCACATTAGAGAGGGATGACCTAAATTCTGGGAACCAGGATGTGGAAACGGTTTGGGCAGAGACGAGAAGGGAAAAAGGCAAGAAGTCACTTGCAGAAGTGCTGTAAGGGCCTCATAACAGTAACCCATACTGTAGGCTGGACTATAAAGGAAGAAGTAATGGGAGCTTGTCAGAAAGGTACGGCAATAATCATGGGGGATTTTAATCTGCATATAGACTGGGAAAATCAGATGGGCAAAGATGGCTTGGATGAAGAATTCACAGAATGTTTTCGGAATAGTTTCTTAGAACAGCACGTTCTGACACCAACCGGAGAGCAGACTACACTTGGCCTGGTATTCTGCAATGAGATGGGATTAAATAATAACCTCATAGTGATTGTTCCCCTAGGTGGCAGTGATCATAATATGATTGAATTTTACATTCAGTTTGAGAGACTAGCATTTTAAACTTAAATATGAGCAATTATGAGGGCATGAAAGCACAGCTTGTTAAAATGAACTGGCAAATTAGGTCAAGGGATAGGTCAATAGAGGAGTGGCAGACATTTAAGTATATATTTCAGAATACACAGAATAGGTACATTCCAATGCGAAAGGAAAATTCCAAGGAGGCATTTGTGGTTAATTAAAAAAATTAAAGATAGTATCAAACTTAAAAGAAAAAGCATACAATTGCGCAAAGATGGGTGGCAGGTCAGAAGATTGGACAGAATATCAAAAAGAGCTAAGAATGACCAAAAGATTGATAAGGAAGGAAATATTAAAGTACGAAGAAAGCTAGCTAAAAATATAAAGACAGGTTGTAATAATTTCTATAGGTATTTTAAAAAGATAAGAATGAACAAAGTGAGCATTGGTCCTATAGAAAGTGAGTCTGGGAATTAATAATGGAAAATAAGGAGATGTCAGATGAATTGAACCAGTACTTTGCATTGGTCTTCACTATAGAGGGTACAAGTAACATCCCAGAAAAAAGTTGTAAATCAAGAAATGGATGGGAGGGAAGAACTCGGGAAAATTGCAATCACCAGGGAAATGGTACTGAAAAAATTGTTGGAGCTGTGGGCTGAGAAGTCCCTGCGTCCTGATGGACTTCATCCTAGGGTCTTAAGAGAAGTGGCTAGTGAGATAGTTGATGCATTGGTTCCAATTTTCCAAAATTCCACAGATTTGGAGAAAGTTCCATTAGATTGGAAAACAGCGAATGTAACTCGTTTATTCAAAAAGGGAGGGAGACAGAAATCAGGAAACTATAGGCCAGCTACCTTAATACTTGTCATTAAAAATGTTATAGCAGAGCACTTGGAAAAATTCAGGGTGATCAGGCAAAGTCATTATAGCTTTCTGAAAGGGAAATCATGTTTAACCAATTTATTGGAGTTATTTGAAGAAGTAACATATGTTGTGCATAAAGGGGAACTGGTGGATCTGTGGTATTTAGATTCCTGGAAGGCATTTGAAGGTGCCACATCAAGGTGCCAGATCAAAGGTTATTGCAAAAAAAAGCTCATGGTGGAGGGAGTAACATATTGGCATGGATAGAAGATTGGCTAGCTAACGGGAAGCACAAGATATACATAAATGGGTAATTTTTGGTTAGCAAGATGTAATGAATGGTGTGCCACAGGGATCAGTGCTGGGCGCTCAACTTTTTACAACTTATATAAATGACTTGGATGAAGGGACCGAAGGTATGGTTGCCAAATTTGCTGATGACACAAAGATAGGATAGTAAGATATGAAGAGGACACAGGGAGGCTACAAAGGTATTTAGATAGGTTAAGTAAGTGGGCAAAGGCCTGGCAAATAGAGAATAATGTGGGAAAGTTGAAATTGTCCATTTTGGCAGGAAAAATGAAAAAGAAGTATCTTATCTAAATGGTATGAGGTTGCAGAGCACTGAGATGCAGAGGGATCTGGGTGTCCTAGTGCATGAATCGCAAAAGGCTAGTATGCAGTTACAGCAAGTAATTAGGAAAGCTAATAGCATGTTATCATTTATTGCAAGGGGGATTGCATATAAAAGTAGGGAGGTTATGCTTTAGTTATATAGGGCATTAGTGAGACCACATCTGGAATACTGTGTACAGTACTGGACTCCTTATTTAAGGAGAGGGTGTATATGCATTGGGAGCAGTTCAGAGAAGGTTTACTAAACTAATACCAGGAATGGGCAGGTTGTCTTATGAGGAAAGGTTGGCCAGGCTATACTTGTATCCACTGGAGTTTTGAAGAGTAAGAGGCAACTTATTTGAGACATATATGATTCTTAGGGGTCTTGACAGGATGGATATGGAGAGGATTTTCCTCTTGTGGGAGAATCTAGTAATAGAGCCACTGTTTAAAAATAAGGGGTCACCTATTTAGGACAGGGGAATTTTTTTTCTCAGAGGATAGTGAGTCTTTGGAACTCTTTTCCTCAAAAGACGGTGGAAGCAGAGTCTTTGAATAATTTTAAGGCAGAACAATAGATTCTTGATAAGCAAGGGGATGAGAGGTTATTGGGGGTAGGCAGGAATGTGGCGTTGAAATTACAATCAGATCAGCCATGATCTCATTGAATAGCAGAGCAGTCTTGAAGGGCTGCGTGGCCTACTCCTTGCTCCTAATTCATACTTTTTTAATTCTCTCATGGGATATGGATATCACAGGCAAGGCCAGCATTTGTTGCCCATCCCTAATTGCCCTTGAGCTGAGTAGCTTGCTTCAGACGGCAGTTAAGAGTCAACCACATTGCTGGGGTCTGGAGTCATTTGTAGGCCCGACCAGGTAAGGATGACAGATTTCATTCCCTAAAGGATGTTAGTGAACCAGGTGGGTTTTTAAAACAATCAATGATGATTTCATGGTTGCCATTACTGTCACCAGCTTTGTATTCTAAATTCTTTTTAAAAAATTAATCAATGGATTTATTAGTTAATTGAGTTCAAATTCCACCAGCTGCCATGGCAGGATTCAAACCCATGTTCCAGGGGGTTAGCCTAGGCTTCTGGATTGTCAGTTCGGTGACATTATCACTACGTCATCATCTCCCCCATGATTATATTGTTTCATAAGTTCATATGATCACTCACATTACCACCATCCAACCCTTGACCTACAGTATTCTGGACCTTCATTGCGAAACACATGAGCATTTGAGGCACAAGGTGCATCATTTTCTTCTATCATAGAATCATAGAATGATTATAGCACAGAAGGAGGCCATTCAGCGGTCATGTGTATGCTGGCCCTCTGAAGGAGTAATTCGCCTTGCACAAGCTTGCACATACACACCATTGATTTGTGTTTCTGTTAGTACGTGTGTCAGCTTGGCTCAGTTAGTCAGAAGGGAATGAGTTCAAGGACTTAGAATCATAGGATGGTTACAGCACAGAAGGAGATCATTTGGCACATTGAGTTCATAGTGGCTCTATGCAAGAGCTATTTGCAAGTCTGATTCCCTACCCCTTCCCTCTAGCTCTGCAATTTTTTTTCTTCAGGCTTATCCAACTCTATTTTGAAAGTCACAATTGAATCTGCCTCCACCAGGTTCTCAGTCAGCGCATTTCCTATCCAAACCTATTCACTGTGTGAAAAGTTTCTCCTCATGTCACCTTTGTTCTTTTGCCAGTCACCTTAAATTGGTGTGCTCTTATTCTCAAGTCTTTGCTAGGGAACAACTTCTCTCTATCTGCTCTGCCCAGACCCCTCAAGATTTTGAAGACCTCTATCTAATCTGAACTCAACCTTCTCTTCTGTAAGGAGAAAAGCTCCAGCTTCTCCAGTCTATCCACATAACTGACAGTTTCAGGATTGAGAAAGTGAGATGAGTGGTATTGTGATAACTTAAAGAAAATTTTTGGATTGGTTCATTATGCTAAGGGAAGACAAGGCATCAGGATCTAGTAGGAGGAAATTTCAGAGGCTCTTTGATACTTGGATTTTCTTACTTGATAAATCTCAGAATTTTTTGACAAGATAACATACATAATAGATAGGAAAATGTAATGGAGATTGAAGGGAGATGGCAGCATAATGGTAATGTCACTGGTCTAGTAATCCAGAGGCCTCAGGCTAATGATCTTGGGGCAAAGGTTCAAACCCCACCACAGCAGCTAGTGGAATTGAAATTCAATTAATAATCTGGAATTGAAAAGTTAGTCTCCATAAGGGTAACCATGAAACTGTTGTTATAAAAATCCATCTGGTTCACTAATGTCCTTTAGTGAAGAAAATCTGTTGCCCTGTCTGGGCTACATGTGACTCCAGACCTGCAACAATGTGGCTGATTTTTAACAGCCCTCTGAAATGGTGTGTCGAGTCACTTGGTTCAAGGGCAATTAGGGATGGGCAACAAATGCTGGTCTTGCCAGCGACATCCACATCCCATGAAAGAAAACACAATCATAATGGATGTTAACTTTACAAAAGCCCTTTACAAGATACTAAGTTGGAGATTATGAGACAATATTAAGGGTATAGAATTGGGGAAGGATAGAAAACTGGATTACATCTTTGTTAAAAGGGAGAATAAGAGCTAAGGGCAGTTTTTTGAGTGGTTGGAAGGGTTCAGATTTTGGGGCACTTCTGCTCACTGTGTATATTAACAATCTAGATTAGTCCTAAGGGAAATGGTGTAAAAATAGGAGACACAGTTAATTCATTAAAGGAGAAAAGAAAACTGCAAAGCCACTTTGATATGATGAGGAAATGGGCTAAAAGCTGCAGATAAAATTCAATGTCGGTAAATATAATGTGGTGCATTTTAATAAAATAAATTGTCGGCAGTTATTATATTCTGTCTATCCTGTGGAAGACCAGAGAGACATGGGAGCACAATTTCACAGGACATTAAAGGCAGTGTCTCAAGTTGATAAGGCTTTTAGGAAAAAAAAGCTGATAGAAGTCCAAGCTTTACCTCGAGGGGTATAGTATATAAAAGTTAAGCGTTAATGATGAGCTCATACAAAGCCTTAATAAAACCTCAAGTGTATTGTGCTCCAGGCTATAGTAAGGATTTTGAGGCTTTAGAGAAGATACAACACAGGTTTCACTAGGATGTTAGTTGGTAGAAAGAAATATAAAGAAAAGCCTGAAAAATTAGGTTTTTTTCTTATTAGAACAATACAGATTAGGGGGTGATATAATGATACTGTTTAACATTAGTAGATAGAAGCAGACTGTTTCCAAAAATTGAGAAGACAAGACCAGGGGGCCATAAATACTGATTAAATTTCATCCTTGCTTTCAAACACCTCCATGGCCTCGCCCTCTCCCTATCTTCCTCTAGCCTTCCCAAAGTATCTAAGCTCTTCCAACTCTGGCCTCATGAGCATCCCCAATTTTGATCACACTACCATTGGTGGCCATGCCTTCAATTGCCAAGGCCTAAGCTCTGGAATTCCCTCCACAAACCTCTGCATCTCTCTGCCTCTCTTTCCTCCTTAGAGGTGCTCCTTATAACCTACTTCTTTGACCAAGCTGTTGGTCATCTACCCTAATATTTCCTTCTGTGGCTTGATATTAAATTGTGTTTGTTAACACTCCTGTGAAGTGCCTTGGGACATTTTACCATGTGTTATAATCCCCAAAGAGGCTGATAACTTAAAAACAGAAACTCAAACTTCCAGTTAGCTGAATGGATATCATGACAAGATTTCACATTTTAAGACATTTTCTGTGACAAATAGACTTAAAGCATTCTTGACTAAATACTGTTTTTGCAGGCAGCTTATGCTTTAAACCACTGACCAGAACTTTTAACACAATCAATAAAACACACTCCACAGGTATACTTTACATAGTAGACATTAAATTCTCCCAGAGTCAGTCCAAAATGATTCTTAGCTTCCAAGTTTACTTCAATATTTTCCTTTCCCAGCCTGGAAACTTTTAATTCCAAAGCTGTCTTTCACAGTGTGACTTTTCCTGAAGACTTCTCTCTCTAGTTAAAATTAGGCAAATCTTTCAACCTTGTTTTATCTGATTACAAATTTGGGCTTTCCAATTTGCACGGTGAGCCATAGAGCCTTTCGGCCTCTAACTGCTTTCTTTCCCCTAGACTAACACTGTCTGTGAGTTTTCAGGGATGTCTTAGACCTTTCCCCTCCCCAAGCCCATCTCTATGGCCACCTGAATCACACGGGCCTTGTATCCAGCTAGGAATGCTGATTAGCTATGTTGGAGACGCCAAAACTCTTTTATCTTGGAAACAAATGGACAGTTTAAAGCACAACTGTTTACAACCCGGCATTCTCAACACTTCTCTGGGTCCTTGGAGACTTACAGTCTATCCACTGTTAGCAAACAGGATTCTGCCATTATCTCCAATGGAAACACCTTGCAACTTCTTCCCAGTAAAACAATCTGGACTCCTCTTAATCTCTATCAATCAAACCACTGGTGCTTGCTATCAGGCAGACTTCAGAACAAATCACATAGCCCCCCTCATTTGACCTTAAATCAAAGACACGGACCCAAAACATAACAATTTTATAAACCTCATAATTGTAACACATGCTAAAAGTAATATATAAATACAAGTTGTTGCTGCTGTTTATTTGGAATAGAGGGCAGGAGAAACTTCTTCACACAGTCTCTGCAAGACTGCAGAAGTCAGTTGCAGAACTAATGGCTGAGACTGTAAGTATTTCAATAGTCAAAATTAAAGGCAAATGGGAACAGAATGGTAAATGTGATTATAATTATATGCACAAATGGAGGCTAAATGCCAACATGGACTGCTTGGGCAGAATGGTCTGTTTCATTGTTTTATATTTTAAGTTGGTTCTGCATTCTCAAGGGGCAAAGATGTAATCTCTAAAATGGGATGTATACTAAGGCTTCATCTGCCTATTCTTGTACGGTGCTGCAAAGAAAAAAGAAAGAACTTGTATTCATATAGCACTTTTTATGCAATCAGGAAATCCCAAAGCACTTTGCAACCAACTTCTTGAAATAGTGGCCTGGATTTTCCCATCAGCGATTTGGGGGCGGGGCCCGCTCACCGACGGGAAAATGACACAGGATGATGTCAGGAGGAACCCCCAACGTCATCCCGGTCCCTTTAAATTTTCAGGAAGGCGGGCAGACAGCGAAATCAGCTGTCCGCCTGCCGACCTGTCAATGGCCAATTAAGGCCATTGACAGGATCATTAAAGTAATTAAAGGTCCTGCCTGTCCAACCTTAAGGCTGGCGGGCAGGCCAGGAGCCCCAGTGGGCTTCTGATAAAACATGAAACCTCATCCACTGGCGGTTAATATTTTTTTTATTTTTCTATTTTGACACTTTGAAGCACTGTCAGTGATCTCCCTGAGACAGCACTTAGTCTCAGAGCGCACTTGGACAGTTGGGGAATCCTTCCCCCCGCCGCACAGGAAGCGCATAGCGCTTCCCATCGGGTAGACCGCTGGGCGGGCCTTAATTGGCAGCAGAATTTGGCTGCCCACCAACCTAGGGCAAAATTCTGCCCATTGTAACTGTTATAATGTAGGAAATGCAGCAGGCTATTTGGGCACAGCAAGATTCCACTAACAGCATTGAGGTAAATGACCAAATAATCAGCGTTAGGGTCAGTGATAAATATTGGCCTGGATACTGGGGAGGGCTCCCCTGCTCCTCTTTGAAATACTCCTTTAGAATCATTTACGTTCATCTGAGAGAGGAGATGGGGCCTCACTTTAGCATCTCATCAGAAAGATAGCACCTCTGAGAGTGCAGCACTCCCTCAGTTACTGCACTGCGAGTGTCAGCCTGGAGGATGTGCTCAAGTCCATGGAGTGGGACTTGAACCTATGACCATCTCACTCAGACACGAGCAGCTAAATGAAGCCAATGTAAGAATAACATGATAGATGTACTCTTGCTGTTCGAACCAACATTCATCTGCTAAGCATTATTGTAAAAGAAAACAATGGAACTTGCTATTTATCTTATTGATTTTTGTGGGACCTTACCGCATGCAAATTGACTGCAGTGTTCACCTACATAACAACAGAGAATACACTTCACACATAATTCATTGGCCAAATGCTTTGGGATGTCTTAAGACCTGAAAAGATATTAATTAAATGTGAGCTTCTTCTTTCTCAATCTAGCCCTTATGTAAATGGAGTCCAGAGTGCTGGAAGCCAACACTAAGTTATTAATGGGGGCTGCACAGCACAAATGTTAGAAAATGGTATTCAGAAATACCAGAAAGCTTGCTTACAACTGTGGATAAATCACAAGGTCATCCAGAAATACAAAGTTATCCTGTGCCTCAGCCTGTTTCTAAACTGACCTGAATCATTGAAAAGTGCAGTGAGACTGTATGAACAATATGTTGCATTTCAATCTGCAAAGATACTGTGAAAATTAGTGTACAATTTAAGGAATGTTTTGTATTATTGATCTATGCTCAATAGGAACTAGATGAATTCATTTAATTGATCATGGTGTTGCATAGATCTATCTATCATGTTATTTTTGCTGTCTGTGGAATAATCTACTTAAAAACAAATCACTGTGTTTTAAATCAACAAAGTTGTTTTTAAAGAAATATTCAGTAGCTAACAATGTCATTTGAATTTCTGTTGTGACAAGATTGCTGGTGTAATGTGAAAAACATTACATTTACTCTTATGTTTATAATCATCTCACATGACAACTTGAAATGTTTTTAAAGGAATTACTTAATTCTTTAATTGATCTTAGATAGCCTGAAATCATGGAAAATCAAAAAGTCTAAATTAATTATAGAATAAAATGTAACCAAACTAAATTACAATAAGTAAATTGTCAGGAGCAGATGATGAACAAAAGATTAAACCTGTAATTTGAAAAAGACAAATGTTATCCTGGTAGCTTGGTGAAGCTACAAACCAATAAAAGTAAATCACTGGTCTTTCCTAAAAATAAAACATTTGTTAATCTACATGCTGTCGTCACCTTGTAGAACATTGCCTTCAGATGGGCATCGATGGGTGGATATGGAGAGGGCAGGGGTGGTTTGCAAAACACCAGCAATGTTCAAGTGCTTTATAAAGATTAAGCATTCTTTTGCTGGACCTAAAACTGGAAATGGGCAGATTTGATGACAGCATGTGGAGATAAAAGACACTGACATTTTTGTGAGTTAGAACCAATTAAATATGGATGTCATTTGATTTTATAATGCACTCCTATGAAGCGCTGGAGTACATGTATACCATTCAGATTATATTGCATACCAATCCCTGGAGTATCCTGGCAATCTCCAGTTAGACTCATTAAAGGACTCATTAAGGGAACGCAATCAAAGTACGTGGATAACGTGCAATTATTTCCATTCTATCAGAAATAGTTAAATGTTACTGTGACATTGATATGACCTTGTTTCAAACAATGTAGCACAATGAATGTCAGGGACGATAATCTGCGAAGCCTAACTGGTCTAGCCTAAATGTGACTGCAGTCCACTCTATACGGTTGAACTCTTCATACCCTCAGGAAATCAAAAGATGGGCATTGGGTGTTGCCTTGCCAGTGTTCTCCGACATCTCAAAACCAATGGGAGAAAAAATCAATTGAATACTATACTCTCATTGCCGAGATCAGAGTATCAATCTAAGACGGACTAATAGCCAAAGTCTCTTGAAGATCTGATCTGGTTCAAACAAATTCTTAAGCCACACTGCCCTTCATTTGACACACTTTCATTAGGTTTTTTTGACTCAAAGATGAAAATTTCACACTGCTCCATGAAAGGGTAGTTTTGCGAGGATGGAGTTAAAGCAGTTTTTATGACACAGTGGAAGGAAGTTTACTCCATTTTTCAACTCTAAATTCATCACTCAGAAAAAAATATTACCAAAAATTGAAATTAAAAAAATGTTGCATAATGTTGCAACCTGATACTACAACCAGGTGAGGAGGGCTCCCCTCTTTGCCCTCTCTTTGTTTATCCGCAACAGGTGTTTTGGTTTGAAAAGGATATACTTGCCAATTCAGTGACACACACACTCTCGGCTGGCTTCAGGCTGAATCCAGTGGACTTGCTATTTTCACTCGGTGGACGCTTTCAGCGTCAAGGCAATTTAAAGCTGAAGGTGGATGATCTATCTGTTCTTCGAGAGATACAGCTTTTGTGGAAGGCAGTGGCACAGTGGCCTTGTCACTGGGGTAAAGCTCTGGTTCAAATACCCTCTCGGCTGATGGTGGAATTTGATTTCAATAAACATCTGGAATTAAAAGTCTAATAATACCATGAAACCAGAGTCATATGGGGAGGCTTTGCAGTACTGGTATTGTCGCTGGGTTAATAATCCAAGAACCCAGGGTAACGCTCTGGGCAGATCCTACCACAGCAGATGGTGGAATTTGAATTCAATAAAAAATCTGGAATTAAAAACCTAATGAAAGGAAAGGAAATCTGCTGTCCTTACCTGGTCTGGCCTATATGTGACTCCAGACCCACAGCAATACAGTTGACTCTGAAATGGCCTAGCAAGCCACTCAATTGTATCAAACAGCTACGAAGTCCCAAAAACGGAATGAAACCAGACAGACCAACCTAGGCATTGGAAATTACAATGGCAAACTCAGCCCTGTGACTCAGCCCTAAGACCTCCTTACTAACATCTGGGGGCTAGTGCCAAAATTGGGACAGCTGTCTCACAGACTAGTCAAGCATCAGCCTGACATAGTCATACTCAGAATCATACCTTACAGATAATTTCCCAGACATCACCATTCCTGGGTATGTCCTGTCCAATCGGCAGGTGGCACAGTGGTATACAGTTGGGAGGGAGTTGACCTGGGAGTCCTCAACATTGACTCCGGACCCCATGAAGTCTCATGGCATCTAGGTCAAATATGGGCAAGGAAATCTGCTGCCCTCCCTCAGCTGATGAATCAGTGTTCCTCCATGTCGAACACCACTTGGAGTGGTGTTCTAAGCACTGAGGGTGGGAAGGGTGCAGAATGTATTCTGGGTGGGGGACTTCAATGTCCATGAGCAAGAGTGGCTTGGTCGAGCTGGCCATGTCCTAAAGGACATAGCTGCTAGACTGGGTCTGTGGCAGGTGGTGAAGGAACCGACAAGAGGGAAAACATACTTGACCTCAGCCTCACCATCTGCCTGCAGCAGCTGCATCCATCCATGACAGCATTGATAGGAGTGACCACTGCACAGTCAGAGATGAAATCCCACCTTCACATTGAGGATACCATGTTGTGTGGCACTGCCATTGAGCTAAATGGAATAGGTTTCGACCAGATCCAGCAACTCAAGACTGAGCATCCATGAGGCATTGTGGGTCATCAGCAGCAGCAGAATTGTAGTCAAACACAATCTGTAACCCAGTATATCCTCCACTCTACCATTACCATTAAGCCAGGGAATCAACCCTGGTTCAATGAAGAGTGCAGGGGGGCATGTCAGGAGCAGCACCAGGCATACCTAAAAATGGTAAGGTGAAGCTCTAAAGCAGGACTACTTGCATACCAAACAGCACAAACAACAAGTGATAGACAGAGCTAAGTGATCCCGTAACCAATGGATCAGATCTAAGCTCTGCAGCCCTGCCACATCCAGTTGTGAATGGTGGTGGATAATTAATTAACTCACTGGAGGAGGAGGGTCCACAAATATCCTCATCCTCAATAATGGAGGAGCCCAGCACATCAGGGCAAAAGATATAGTTGAAGCATTTGCTACAATATTAAGCCAGAAGTGCCGAGTAGATGATCCATCTTGGCCTCCTCCGGAGGTCCCCAGCATCACATATGCCAGTCTTCAGCCAATTCGATTCACTTCACGGGATATCCAGAAATGGCTGAGGGCACTGGATACTGCAAAGGTTATGGGCCCTGACAATATTCCAGCAATAGAACTGAAGACTTGTGCTGCAGAACTTGCCGCGACCCTAGCCAAGCTCTTCCAGTACAGCTACAACACTGACATCTACCTGGCTATGTGGAAAATTGCCCAGGTATGCCCTAGTCCACAAAAAGCAGGTCAAATCCAGCCCAGGCGATTATCGCCCATCAGTCTACTCTCAATCATTAGTAAAGTAATGGAAGGGGTCATCAACAGTGCTATCAAGCAGCACTTGCTTAGCAATAACCTGCTCACTGACGCCCAGTTTGGGTTCCGCCAGGGCCACTCAACTCCTGACCTCATTACAGCCTTGGTTCAAACATGGACAAAAGAGTTGAACTCCAGAGAAGAGGTGAGAGTGACTGCCACTGACATCCAGGCTGCATTTGACCGAGTGTTGCATCAAGGGGCCTTAGCAAAATTGGACTCAATGGGAATCAGGGGGAAAAATCTCCACTGATTGGAGTTATACCTCGCACAAAGAAAGATGAAATAAAGCAGAAAATGCTGGAAAAACTCAGCAGGTCTGGCAGCATCTGTGGAGAGAGAAACTGGGTTAACGTTTCAAGTCTGTATGACTCTTCTTCAGAGCTAAAAAGTAGAAATGTGATGGATTTTATACCATTGAAGAAAGATGCTTGTGGTTGTTGGAAGTCAATCATCTGAGTTCGAGGACATCACTGCAGGAGTTCCTCAGGGCAGTGTCCCAGGCCCAATCATCTTCGGCTGCTTCATTCATGACCTTTCCTCCATCATAAGGTCAGAAGTGGGGATGTTCGCTGATGATTGCACAATGTTCAGCACCATTCTCTACAATATCCAGGCTTGGGCCGACAAGTGGCAAGTAACATTCACGCCACAAAAGTGCTAGGCAATGACCATCTCCAACAAGACAGAATCTAACCACCGCCATTGACATTCAATGGCATTACCATCACTGAATCCCCCACTACCAACATCCTGGGGGGTTACCATTGACCAGAACTGGTCTAGCCATATAAATAATGTGACTACAAGAACAAGTCAGATGCTAGGAATCCTGCAGTGAGTAACTCACCTCCTGACTCCACAAAGCCTATTTGCCATCTGCAAGGCACAAGTCAAGAGTCTGATGGAATAATCCCCACTTGCTTGGCTGAGTTGTGCTCCAATAACACTCAAGAAGCTGGTCACCATCCAGGCTAAAGCAGCCCACTTTATTGGCAACCCACTCACAAATATTCAGTACCTCCACCACTGACTCACAAAGGCAGCAGTGTGTACCATCTACAAGATGCACTGCACAAACTCACCAAGGCTCCTTAGAAAGCACTTCCAAACTCACAACCGCTACTGCCTAGAAGGACAAAGGCAGCAGACACAGGGGAACACCACCACCTGGAAGTTCCCCTCCAAGGCACTCACCATCCTGATTTGGAAATAAATCACCATTCCTTCACTGTCGCTGGGTCAAAATCCTGGAACTGCCTTCCTAACAGCACTGTGGGTGTACCTACACCACATGGACTGCAGTAGCCCCAGAAGGCAGCTCACCACCACCTTCTTCAGGGCAATTAGGATGGGCAATAAATACTGGCCTAGTCAGCAATGTCCACATTCCATGAATGAATAAGATAATAGCTGTGGAATTGAGTTTTCCTTTAAAATCTCTGTCTGCTCCACATGGAAAGAGTCAAACAATAACAGACAGGGCTCAAAAGTTTGCAAGGTCATTGAAGGGAGCGAGAGAGAGAAAGGGAGAGAGAGAAAGAGAAAGAGAGAGAGGGAGATGAAGGTTCTCTCTCAACTTTTCAGCTGCTTGTCCTCAGTTCTGCTGAGAAAACATGTGCTTAAAACATACAAAGATAGGTGGAAAATTAAGTTGTGAAGAGGACATAAGGAGGCTACAAAGGGGACATAGATAGGTTAAGTGGGTAGGAAAAGGCAATATTTTAGGGAATGAAGCTGGGCTTGTTATGTGACTGCCCTCTACAACTGACCAGTAATTCAAATCTGATTGTGTAGTCCAATTGTAACTTGATTAGATCAGGTCTGGGAATTCCCTTTCTTAGCCAAGATCCCATTGTTCAACTGATTACTTTTGAGGGTTTGTCTCCACCCAGGTCAGTACCTGGATGTTGTGCTAATGGAATAGGAAATATGGTTAATTCACATTTCTCTGAGGTCATTGTCTTTTATGGGTTTTTGCAGATATGCTGCCTCCACTTCAATGGGGTTGGAATATGGAATGTACAATAATGCAAATTAAGTAGCCATCTTGGCTGTGAGTTGAAATCACTTTCAGCCGTGTTTTAAAGAATTCTGTTTTTTTTTAAAAAGTTCAATTCATGTTTACAGCTGATGGATTAAAAATCATTATTTGGCATAAAACATATCTTCATGACACCCGATATATGTCACTATTAATTTAGACATTTTTTGAAGGACATAATGGTGACTAACAGACATCTAGGAATGTATTATGCTCACTCAAAATGTACAAATAATGACATAAACTGGGACCAATTTGCACAGTTTATATAGGCACGGAACCATAGGAATGATTTAAATAGTGCGAATGATCACATATCATCATATGATATTTCCTGTTAGGTTTATAAACAACTTGGTGTGGGATAGATTGTTTGAGCTTTAGTGAAGTACCCAAAAGGGCCACTGTTCTTTTGCTAACACTGACTCCTGTGTAAATTTATCAAATTAGTGAGAAAATCATTACCTGCTGAGATGGAATGTATGAGTTCCTGATTTTAAAGCTTGAATTACAAAGCTCAGAAAAGGACAATGGAGTGAAATCAAAAACAGTGTAATTTATTAATAATGAGCTGTCAATTTGTTTAAGATTATAGCATATTCCTTGATTCAGTTATGTGAAATAAAGTGAAGCAAATAAATTACATGAGAGTGGGAGAACAACTGGGAAATAGTCGCCCCATGAAACTTTGTGTAAAAAATGTAAAAGGATCATGGAAAGTCAAAGATAAGGGTGATAGGCAGGAACAAAGGCAGGATTCAGCGCAACAGAGGGATCTGACCCAAATTAACTGGACAGAAAGGCTATCAACGAGGATGAAGGATCAGCAGAGGGAAATCTCCAAAATGAAATGGATTAGGGTAAGTAGACTACTGTCAGATAAATAGAGTACATTAAAGAGTAGAGTTCTGTGGATAATGGAAGTGATTAAAACTAAACTGAGACTTAAAAAGGAAGCTTATGATAAAACCAAGGCTACCAACATAGAAGAAAATGTGTTGAATGCAGAAAGTGTACTAAAAGAAGATTAGAAAGACTAGAAGGGAATAATAAAACAAGGCTAGGGGATAATATAAAATGAAATAATAAGTGATAATAAGCCATTTAATAAGGCCCCATATCAAAGATTATTGCAGAAAATAAAAGCTGATGGTGTAAGGGGAACATACTGGCATGGATAAAAGATTGGCTAGCTAACAGGAAACATAGGGTAGTTACAAATGGGTACTTTCTGTTTGGCGGTATGTGACCATTGGTATGCCACAGGGATCAGTGCTGGGCCCTCAGCTTTTTACAATTTATATAAGTGGCTTAGATGAAGGTATGATTGCTAAATTTGCTGATGATACGAAGATAGGTGGAAAATTAATAAGAGGACATAAGGAGGCTACAAAGAGGCCATAGATAAGTTAAGTGGGTGGGAAAAGGCAATATTTTAGGGAATGAAGCCGGGCAAGTGGTAGAGGTATCAGCGGGGGGAGCATTTTGCAGATAGTGATCATAACTCCGTTAGATTCAAGGTTGTTATGGAAAAGGACAAGGATGGGCCAGAAATCAGAGTTCTATATTGGGGGAAGGCCGATTTTAATAAGATCAGATATGATTTGGCCAGTGTGGATTGGGAGCAGCTACTTTTAGGTAAATCTGCATCAGAGCAGTGGGACTCATTCAAGAAGGAAATAGGGAGAGTACAGGGCCAACATATTCCATTAAAGACAAAGGGTGGGACCAACAAATCCAGGGAACCCTGGATGTCAAGGGATATACAGGATTTGATGAAGAGAAAAAGGAAGGCTTATGGCAGATACTGAGGGCTCAAAACAGCGGAAGCCCTAGAAGATTATAGAATGTGTAGGGGGGAACTTACAAAAGGAAATTAGGAGAGCAAAAAGGGGGCATGAAAAAAACATTGGCAGGTAAAATAAAGGAAAATCCAAAGCTATTTTACAAGTACATTAAGAATAAGAGGATAACTAGGAAAAGAGTAGGGCCCATTAAGGACCATAGTGGTAATTTGTGTGTGGAGCCAGAAGATGTTGGTAGGGGTTCTAAATGAATACTTTGTGTTGGTGTTCACAAGTGAGGGGGACAATGTGGGTATGGAAATCAGGCAGGAGGACTGTGATATAATTAAAGAAATTAGCATAGAAAGGGAGGAGTTTCTAAGTGGTCTGGCAGGCCTAGTGCTGGAAAATGGGATTAGAATAGTTAGGTACTTGTTTGACTGGCGCAGACTCGATGGGCCAAAGGGCCTTTTTCTGTGTTGTAGACCTCTTTGACTCTATAACTCTATCAATCACAAAAGGCTAGTATGCAGGTACAGCAATTTAATTGGAAAAGCTGATAGAATGTTATTGTTTATTGCGAGGGGAATTGCCTATAAAAGTAGGGAGGTTATGCTTCAGTTATACTGGGCATTAGTCCCTATTTAAGGAAGGATATAAATGCATTAGAAACAGTTCACAGAAGGTTTACTAAACTAATATCAGGAGTGGGCAGGTTGTCTTATGAGGTCAGATTGACAGGCTAAGCTTGTATCTACGGGATTTTAGAATAGTAAGAGGCAACTTGATTTAAGCATATAGGGGAGAATTTTCTCCCCATCAGGAGGGGTTGTGCGGGAGCAGGCATGCATGCAGCCACTCGCCACCCCCGATCGGCAGGGTGCCGCCATTTTACATTGGCCAGTCCAGCGTGACGCATGCTCGGAAGCGCTGAGTGCTCCCTGTGTGGGTGGGGCGGAGTTGCCAGGGCCTGCGCTCTTTCACACATGTGCGTGAACAAGTGCAGAAATCTCCCTGAGGCACAGAGCTGCCCCAGGGAGATTAGTTTAAGTTTAAAAAATTTTAATAAAGGGAAAAAATTTTTTTTAGGACATGTCCCCTCATGTGAAACTGTCTCATGAGCTGAGGCATGTCTGTGAATTTTGTTAAAAAAAGTTTTTCAAACCTTTAAAAGCCTTCATGAAACCTCATTCCATCCGTGGATGAGGCTCCATGAAAAATGCGAAGGCCGCCTGGGCTCTTCGCCTGCCCGCCAACCTTAAGCTTGGATGGGCAGCTCAGTTTATTATTTTAATTGATAGTTAACTGGCCTGAATTGGCCTTTGACAGTTCGGCCAAACTGAAAATCTGAATGACATGAGGTGACATTGGGACACACGCCCGACGTCACCACGCGTCATTTTACGCCTCGGCGAGCGGGCCCTGTTCTGCTCACCGAGCCGAATATTCTGACTTAATCTTGAAAGTGGGGCTTAATTTGAAAAAGTTTTAAGATAAAGGGTATTCATGGGATGCAAATGTATGGAAATTGGAGCCCACCGTCAGATGGCACAAGGCCCAACTCGTCACGGTAATGCTGCTGATGTATAATCTCTACATCTCAACCCGCTGTCAAGAAACTGAGCTTTCAGCTCCCACCTGAGCAAGGCCCCTTCCCTCCATATTTCCTGCGCTCTTACAGGTCCCAATACATTCTTCCCAACACTTCAAGTAAACCTGGCAGCACAAGTTTCCCTTTTGTCAAAGTTTATATTGAAGTTTTAAGGGAGTGGATGAAGCACAATGCTATTAACTATTACATGCTCCTCATAAAAAAAACAGTTTCAGCAATACTTTGAAGGAGGATTTGTTTATCTATAAAAATTCTGTGCAAATAGTCTACCAGGGAAAGGTATGGAGCTAAAAATAAGCTTACCCTGGTTTTCAGATGCATAATTCACAACCTGCCCATGCCAGTTCTATTAGAGGTGGGCAGCATATAAATTTGGTCTCTTACCACATTACCATGATGGTAGCTTCTGGCTACCTCTTGGTGCTGTAGGCTTCCTTTGTGCTCTGTAGGGGGTCAATCAGCATTGTGCTAATAGTATGCGCCGCAGCCAGCCGGCAGTCTTAAAAGAAGTCTGTCCCTCTTAAAGAGAAGCTGCACAGAATAATGTGACTGTAATTTAAAACAAGCAAGATGGAGCATGACAACAGAGAGAGTGCGCGGGGGCATGGATGCAGCAATGTAGGTATTAGTGAAGGAGATGGACAGGAAGAGAAATGCCTTGGTTCTGTGGCGGCTTTGGGAGAGCGGGGTCAGGAGGCCCTCACGGACCACCCTCAGAAGGGATTAGGAGCAGATGGCCAGGGGGCTAGGATTTGGCAGTAGAGTCAAAGAAGGCTAATCACCTCACCTGGAGGGTCAAGATCAGTGAACATAGTTTTACATGGAATCTCATGCCTACCACTCTAACAACCTCTAACACTGTTCAATGCACTACATCTCCATCACTCACCTGGAAACGCTCCCTGGCACTCAAGATTCATGTCTAACATCAAAATACTCCACCTCACCCGTACAAATTTACTAATTCTGCAAATTTCACACCCACCTCTGGCTGTCTTCACACACCTCCAGCTGTTCAGCCTATGGCAAGCACATCACTGGAACAGTGCAACACAATCACAGACATTCAGCCCCCTCTCTTGCAGGGCAAGGTGGCACACAAGATAAGATGTCTGTTATTGTAATGGGGCCAGTTCAAAACAGAGGACGTAGCACCTGGCATTTCTGAGAACATTAAAAATGATGGTGTGCTCCTGACTTATGCCCCTTCTCAACTCCCAACTCACATTCATCCTTTTATCTGGCATGAAGAGCAAGTTGCTGATGTTGTGACTTTGGGCCTCTTGCTTTCTACCACACACCCCTTCCCTCAAACCAACTTTCCCCTATCTGATTATCTGCTTTCAGACACCCAAGAAATGCTGCCTGCCCAACCACAGCAGGGGCAGGAGGAAGAAAGAACAGCCATACAATACTGATGAAGAAGAACTGTCACTTAATCTGACACTCACAGCAACCAGCTCAGATACTGGCACTGTGTGTACCTTGGAGGCTGGTGTAGAATTGTAATATGCATGTTCACTGGGTATGAGTGGTGTGCAGTCAGGCCGGGGATAAAGGTTGGTGAATTTTACCAGTTCACTGGAGGGTGAGGTCGCATATGGTTCTGCTGTACAGGACTCATGAGATATCAATAAGTCGAATACAAGGTAGTGTGGATGGGCTAGATGCTGGATGCAACTAATACACCCAGTATTCGACTCATCGATATTTCATGAGTCCTGTACAGCAGAACCATCTGTGACCTCACCCTCCGGTGAACTGGTAAAATTAACCAACCTTTTCCCCCCCAAAGAACCAAGGCATTTCTCTTCCTGTACATCTCCATCACTAATGCCTACAGTGCTGCATCCATGCCCCCACACACTCTCGCTGTCGTCATGCTCCATCTTCCTTGTTTTAAATTGCAGCCATATTATTCAGTGCAGCTTCCCTTTAAGAGGGACAGGCTTCTTTTATGAACAGTAGGCTGGCTGTGACACATATTATTAGCACAATGCTGACTGACACCTAGTGTCATGAAGCACAGATGAGTCCAGTTCCAAGTAGACAGAGGGCATAATGCAGAGTTTGCCCTCTCTGTAACCTGTCCCATCTCCCTGTTGGGTTGCCACCACTGCCCTCATACCTGTTACAGCCTTTGTGTGGACAGGTCACCTAATTCTCTGTCCTCCCTGTGACAATGCTGCAACACTCTCTGCTAAATCCAGAAACTGATCACAACACCTCCAAAATCACTTCAGAGTTTTTCCAGACACTTTACAACAGCAGAAGTTCTGAAAAATTATGTTACCTGTGAGTTGGGTGCCTGGCTCTTTAAATAACAATCGTAGCAGGCCTATCTTGCAGCTCAGTGCTTGCTCTTTGTAGATGACATGTGAAATCATTGCCTCACCTGGGTGGCCCAAATTTGGCATTCGGACATCACATCAGTGAAATCAGGATCGCACTCCTTCTGAGGCTTGTAGCACATGCTGGGATGCCCATGCAGGTGCCTTTCTCATGAGGGTACGTCGCAGGCCCAGGGAAACTAACAGCACAGGGCACACCTCTAGGAGGGTGCAAGGCCTCTGAGGTGAAATTCATTCCCATTCTGTCACACTCAGATACTCAGTATTCCACTGAACTCTCGATATGCATATTATGCTACAATTGAACATGCAGAAGGCAAGGACAAAAATAATTTTGCACCAAAGATTTTTTGTAAATTGCAAATCAAAGACCATTACAATCATGCAGTTTAGACTTTGGAACATGAATCTCAATTAAAATCTGAAAGTTCCTTGTTGCTGTTCCTTCTTTGCACAGTATATTGAATCTTGTGGTCAATGTGTATTTTAGTCTAATGCAGCTCTTGGGTGTACATTGTGAAGTGCATCTAAGATTACATTTTCCAGAGCAATTACTCATTTCAGTCACTGAAGAGTCATATTGCGCTTGAAACATTAACTCTGTTTCTTCTTCACAGATGCTGCCAGACCTGCTGAGCTTTTCCAGCATTTTCTGTTTTTATTTCAGTCATTGACCATTTTGACTCTAGCCTGGTGTTAAAAACTATCCTTTTCCCAAAATGAATATTCCTCTTTTATTGGCGAGTGAATGTGAAAAAGAATCAGATCATCAAAAATGCACAAAGTGCAGCACAAGTAGATGAAAAAGTAAAGCAAACAGTTCTCACTTGCTGGCTTAATTTGCATTTCCCATGAATCCATAAGCAATTCAGCACCTGAGTGGAGAAAGGTGTGGACAGCAGCAAGGGAACACAGTAGGTCAGGACTAGCCTCATCTGAGTGATGCCATTCATTTGTGTCATTACTGAAGTTTCATAGATGACCCGCATGTGCTTGGTAATGCAGAGCAGCATGGTTTTCCTCAGGAATAGGAACCTGTGCAACCTCAAAATAGCGCAGGACACAAAATCTGCAGCATGCCATACATGAGTCTGCTGGGATCCAAACTACACAGCTCCATTCAGCCAAATGAGGACTACAAAGGTTAAGGGGATATTGGTACAAGTTCTGCAGTGCCTAAGTCAGTTAGATTTTATTTGTACATCATCAAAGAATATCACATAAAGGCCACAGTTCAAAGGTAACCAAATAGTTCACACAAAATTTGAGGTGGCTTATGTCAGACTCATGTCACAGCTAGACTTCAAGCTATTTTCTATTTAGATATATGGGAATGCTAGCAGATTAGCAACAAAGTCACCACTGTATGTCTGCAACATCCCAACCATACTATTTGTGAAGTAGTGAATTTTGGAAAAAGAGAGCGCAAGCATAATTAAATGGTAAAATTCTGTGAAATGGTAGAACAGCAAAATCTAAAATATAGACTTACGATTCTTTCAAAGCAACATTACTAGCAGGAAAAACCATAACATGGCCAAATGTGTATTGGAGTTTTATGTACAGATTATAAAATTAAAGAAATGAAATCAAATCTGTACAAGACCATGTGAAGCTGCAGCTGGAATACTGTGAGTTTTGGCCATAGAAGTTGGCCATGGGTAAGGTACAGTAAAGATTCATTGGGATGACAGCAGGGTTGAGAGGATGTGGTTATGCTGAAAGACTTGGAAAATCAAGGTATCATTTCCCTGTAGCCGAGGAAAAGGCTGTTAAGTAATGTGAAAGGGAGAAAAGTCCTTGCTTTAATCTAAGTCAAATTCCGTAATAACACTTTCTTGGACCTTACTCTTGAGGAGTTGATCTGCTTCATGATTCATATCATAGCGCAAGAGATCAATTGATTCTCTTTTTACTCTCGAGTGCATGTCAGCTTTTGTTGCTTTAAGGGGACGCTTTGAACTGCAGCATTAATATTTAACATCAGTGAAAACATCTCATCATTACTATGGGGAAGAGAAATAGCACTTTCTTATTTTGCCATACTTACCACAGCACAGATTGAATCATTAACTAGTTATTATCTCGATTATCTTGTTTTGCATTTTCAAGATTATTAGCAGTTTTTTGAATAAATTGCTGTTTGGTTAAATCCTACCAAGAGCAACAGTAAAACAGCTATGAAGATGATCAGATTGTCATCAATAATATGGCAGTTGCCTCCTATGATTCATTATTTTAATTGACTAATACCTCCTTTTGCACCAAGTGGAAGATGCAATAGCCCCTTCTGCTGGTGCAACTTGATCCATTTGAGCCACTTATATGCTGATGCGAGTTTAGGTCTGATTCTGGGAGACAACCATGCATGAGCCAGCTCACTGCATTTATAGGATTATATCTGGCTTTATTTTATTCCAGCACAGAAACGGCACTACGAGCAACTGGATTTCCAATTCTGCTGCCAGGATAAATGTAAATTAATCTACATGGATTTTAGCAAGGCTTTCAACAAGGCCTGACATGGCAGACTGGTCAAATCCAAGGGGAATTTGGATCCAAAATTGATTGAGCACCAAGAAGCAAAGGTTAATTGCCGATGGGTATTTTTTGTGACCAGAAGGCTGTTTCCAGCGATGTTTTTCAGGGCTCAGTAGTCCCTTGCATCTTGTATTAAGTATCAATGATTTAGGAGCATGATTTAGAAGTTTGCAGATGATTCAAAAATTGACTATGTGCTTAATAGTGCAGGAAGGTATCAAGGAACTGGTCAGGTGGGTAGAAAAGTGGCAAATAGAATTCAATCTGGAGAAGTGTGAGGTATTACATTTGAGGAGGACAAGCAAGATATGGGAATACACAGTAAATGGTTGGGTACTGAAAAGTGAAGAGGCATAAAGGACCTTGAAGTGCATGTCCGCAGATCCCTGATGGACAGGTGGTTAAGGTGGTTAAGGAAGCCCATGGAATAGTTTCCTTTATTAATCCATGATTAGAATATAACAGCATGGAAGTTATGCTAAAATTGTATAAAACACTAGTTAGGCCACAGTGAGGACATAAGTACAGTTCTAGCCACCACATTACAAAAAGGATGCAATCACACTACAGAGGGTACAAAGGAGATTTGCGAGGGTGTTGCCAGAAATGGAGAATTTTAGCAATGAGGAAATATTGGATAGGCTGGGCTGGTTTTCTTTGAAACACAGGGGGTGGAGAGGAGATTTAATTGAGATATATAAAATAATGAGGCATCTAGATAGAGTGGATAAGAAGGACCTATTTCCCTTAGCAGAAAGACCAATAACTGATGGGCGTATACTTAAAATAATTAGTAGAAGGTGTAGAGGGAAGTTGAGGAGAAATATTTTCACCCAGAGGGTGGGGCAGGGGAGTCTGGAACTCAATGCCTGAAAGAGCGGGAAAGATAGAAACTCTCACTGCAAAATGCTAAAAAGTACTTGGGTATGCACTTGAGTTTCCATAACCCTCAGGGCAATTGTCCAAGAGCTAGAAAGTAGAATTAGGCTGGGTAGCTTTTCTCAGCCTGGACACATATGATGGGCTGAATAGCCTCCTTCAGTGCCGTAAAGTTCTATGATTCCAAAAGAGAGCCAGGTTTAGTCTTACAAATTCCAGGAGCTTGCTGCCAGTTGGTAGGGGCTGGGGGAGGAAGGTTGAGGGTTAGAGGGCTGGGGGTGCGATAATGTAAAATGGTTGCTTCAGCCACCCATTTCACATCTCATCTGGTTTTCATTTCCATTGTCTGCAGCGGCACGTCCTCCTGAATGTTCACTGCTCTACCGGATTACCAGCCAGGGTTTAAAATTCCACACACCCCCTCAACCCCACTCTTGTGGAGGACATGGCATTGGAACATTATGCCAATCTGTAAGGCGCTGCACATTTTACACCATGCCCTATGATAATCTGTTTGTAGTGTTTTAATGAAGAGTCCAAAAGGTAAGTTGTTCTAATTTAAGAAAAAAATTATTGACAAACCTTGGGATTTCTTGTCATTTGACAGAAAAATAAAGGAAGTAGATCTAACAGCTTAACATTCTGTGTAACATCTAGGCTGGGAATTTCCTTGGAGCTGCTCCTGTTCCACCAGATAAACAGGGTTTGCATAAGCATGCATACATATGGGTGATGAGGGCAACTGCTCTGTACACCAGGGCCAGGATTTTCCGGTCGTCGGGCAGATTCGATGTGTGGGCCCGGGAATGGTCGGGAATCTGACTGCTGCCTGTGGTGGGGCCCTGATCACTATTTCATGTTGGCTGGCTGTTAATTAGCCAGCCAGAATGAATCGCATAGGGGCGGCAGGAGCACGAGCGCTGAAGTTCACACATGCAAGTGGTAAAAGCTCCCTGAGGCACAGAGCTGCCTCAGGGGGCTGAAGATTTTTATCAGTATAAATAAAGAGTGTTAAAATGATGAAAACATGTCCTCTCATGTCACATGAGACCGTGTCACATGAGCAGAGACATGTAAACTATGAGTGCAAAAAGTTTTTATTTTTTAAAATCACTGGACGAAACCTCATCCCGCCCGTGAATGAGGTTTCACCAAAAATGCAAAGGCCGCTTGGCCTTTTTGCCTGCTCGTCAACTGAAAGGTTAGACAGGCAGCGAAAAATTCCCAAAAATGAGCTGATTAAGGGCCTTAATGGGCCGCTTAATTTTTGGCAGGTACGCTGCCGACTCCTGCGTGCGACCCCCCCACCGCTGACCAAAATATCGCACGAGTGCGCGATGGCATCGGGACGCTCGCCCAACGTCACTTTACGTTCGTTGGGGTCGGGCACGTGCCCGTCCACCCAGCACAATATTCTGCCCTATGACTTTTGTTGACTTGTGGAGGCCTTTGTTGTCAAACACTCGCTGCCATAGTTTGTAGAAGACTGGCACTGCTGATCCGGTCTTGGATCTCCTCCGAGTACTCTCCTGACAAAGTTATGTCAGTGAAGCAAGATACGCTCCAAGAAAAATCCCACGCCTGGTTTCCTATGACTGGGATTACCTAAAAAACTGTTGAGGGTTTTTGTCGTACACACTTTCAATCTATTACTGTTATTGCTGTTTGAGCAGGTCTCTGTTTGCTGCCACTTAACAGTTTAACTCAGCCATTTGTAATATTTTCATTCTATTTTTTATTTAATTTTTGCTCCTTTCTTCGTTGGTTCTGCAAACAAAAATGTATGACCCATTTCTCATCTCTCTTGACTAGTATAGCTTGGTGAAAAACTTTAAAGAAGCCTATATAAGTAATGTAATGTTTTAGATGCTTCTACAGCTAATGTTGGCGACAAACCAAATTGTAATTAGTTTTCAGCAGAGCTCAGCTCTGCATGAACAGAAGTATCCATTTTTGACAAAGTTTACTGAATGATTCTTAAAGGGATTCCTAAAGATGAAGGGAAGTCTAGGGGGAACACTTGGGGCAGAATTTTGCCCTTACTGGGTGGGCTCAGTAGGGGCAGGCGGGGCTGCTCAGGAAGCTGACCGCCACCTGCAATTGGAGCCGGACCATGATTTCAGCGTGAAAAGTGAGAGGCAGCACTGCCTGTGCAGGCGGGGAGAAGAGGGCGAGCAAGGCAAGTGCGAACTTCCTGCATGTGCGCGATTGCACACTTGAAAATCTCCCTGAGGCACAGAGCTGTCTCAGGGAGTTGAAGAGTTTTCAAAAAAAAAGAAAGATTTAAAAAATGTTATAATACATGTCCCCTCATTTTTATTTGATGCTGGAAACCTCATCCCGCCCGTGAATGAGGTTTCCAAGAAAGTGCGATGGCCGTTTGGTCATTTCGCCTGACCACCAACTGTAAGGTTGGATGGGGTGTGAGAATTTGTTTCAATTGCCTTGTAAATGGGCTTAATAGGCCTTTTAATTATCAGCGGGTGCGCTGCCAATTCATGTGCGTGCCCGCCGACCGAAATATCACGCGGCTGTTCATTGAAATCAGGACACTCGCCTGACGTGAACATGCGTCAATTTACACCTGAATGGGTTAGGTGTGCACCCACATACCGATGTAAAAATTCTGCCCTTGTTTTTGTTGACAACTTTTTCCCCTCCCCTCCCCTCTGCCCACCTTCTGGAGGCATTGATGTTTCCAGATGTCTTGCTGGTTATTCTCCAGTACTTTGCTCATGTGGCCAACATGGAAGTCTAAGCCTTCATTGTGACTGCTGGGTATTAAAGGCTGGGTATAAAACTGTCTTCATCTGACATTCATTCATGTACTTCCAATGCGAGTGACTGGTGATGGCAACGAGGAACAGAACACAAACTTCGTTTCCTATCACTAGCAAAGAATTCCCTAAAGGCTGTGAGGAAACATATTTTGACAAGGTGGAAATAAATGGTCTTGGCAATGGTTGGAATACAGAGATTTGTTTGTTTGTTTCCTATCTTCATACGCACATTTTTCCCTTTGGGGAATAGAGCAGGGTTTGGAAGAATTAGCAAGCTGATTATCAACCTGTTGAACTACGTCATGAATGCTCCCTCTGTGGCCAACAAGTGCTGGAGTGGGACTTGAACCTGGAGTTTCTGGCTCAGAGCCACAACACCGCCAATGTGGAAGGTGACACTCAGCTCTAGGTCAAACAGAACACCAATTTTTCACATGTATTTGTGAGCCTAAACAAGGGGCTGGCAGGAAGATGGGGCTCAATACATGGAAACTGAGTTGATGGCGGGGACCAGGAATTTGAATGGTACAGAATGTAACCACACAAACCCAGTCCTATGGAACTGTACAGTGGAGGCAAAGCAATGATGGAGGATGGCATGGTCAGCCATATGAAATGCTACAAAGAGGTTGAGAACGATAGGAGGCGTAATATATCACTATTATTTCTGAATTGAATAGTTTTATTGAAAAGGGAAAAATAGCACTCTGCCTTTTTCTTGTCACCAGGCACCTAGCCAGACAAATTTCAAACAGTAAGAAATGATCCGAGCTTCAATGGTGAAATTCCAATTTAAAAGATCTGATGAGGGCATCCATGTAAAATTGTAAGCACATCATAAGATATAATCAATGATATGTAATGTGCTTGTGGCTACAGCACATACTCAGAGTTCAAACGTCATGTGAGCCCTGTGGTGTGCCATACAATTGTGAAAAGCTTCTAGCCATCTTTTGTTCTGAATAAATAAAATTACAGAACCCTGCAGACTGAGATAACTCATTCACTTTCTGTGAGTCAAAACATTTCCACGCACAGGGTGTTTGCCTCCTGTGAGTTACTCACACCAAGCAGTCATTTGAGGCCAACTTGAACGCTTTTCATTTATTTCATATAGACAGTTTTGTATATTTTATCAGCCTGAGTCAGCCAAGTTGTCTTCACTCATGAAGTGTTGCCTGCAATTACACACCCTCGCATTCCGATCAAATCGATTTCAGACTTAGTTAGTAAATTCCCTGGATATTATGAACCACTGAGTTACAGTATTGTTCAAAGTAAACATTGTCTTTCTAATAATGCACTTAATATATTACCATTACTGGTTGGGGTTGTTGGCAAAATTTGCTGAGAAATTATCTGCGCAATACAGTGTTATTTTATGGCCGTTTTAATAGCTGAGTTTCATTAACATTCCATCAGCCTGAAATGACCATCCAGGGGTTTGCACATTATGAAGAGAATGCTGCCCAGAAATCGCCGGTTAGTCATGTTCTGGGGGTTTTGGGTGAGTATAAAAAGGAGGGAAGCTTAGGGTGACAGCTGCCCCCAAATTTTCTTTGTGGGGCATCAAGCATTTCCACTGTCTCCCACCCCATAAAAAGAAGCTTTAAAATGATCTGACAGGGCTTTGGCTAGGTGGCTATCAGGTTTACCTGAATGGTGGATGATCTGCTCCGGCAGCAGTTACTAAGCATTAGGATACTAAGGACAACAAAGGATCTGAATTGACATTTATTCAAGAAAGTCCTGCCTCAGTTAGGCAGGCACCTCAATGGTCCAACAGTATAGAGGTGTAAAATGGCAATGTGACTATAAAAGAGTGTCAAGACCACCATTTGGGATTTAACTCCCGTTTTATATGGCTTCCAGAAAATAACCTTTTGGATATGGTACCAAGGCCCATCAGGTTCACCCTCTAACATCCTGGCAGTCACATGATACAGCAATAATGGAGTTGTTGACTAATCAATCTCCATCAGCTAGTCTACAACGAGACGAGGGAAACCCCAGTGGTGCAGAGTTTGGAATCCCAGAGATCCAAAATAACTTGTCATTCCCAACCATACTATACTTAACACACATTGTCATGCATCAAATTACTCACATATTGTATTCCAAAATATTATTTTATGAAAGAAATATATCTCATTTCCATCTGACTAAATCAACACTGTCTGCTTCCAGTATGTTTCAGATTTACCATTCAACTCTTGTTTCTGGGGTTTACAATTCACCCCCCTTTCAGTTGGAGGTCATGACCTCTGGTTCTATTGTACTGGAACGGTGAAAGAACTTGCTGTGGTTTACATTATCTGGTTCCATCAGAATCTTAAAAACGGCAATCATATAGCCTTGAAATCTTCCCAAACAGTGGGAATAGCAGCCTGAATGCTCACTGTCAGGGTTTGGTAAACAAAGAAAGAGAGAAAAAGGGTGAGGTGTGCTAATCTGACAGGCATCTCAACCTGCGCCTCTTTGGGATGGAGAGGGGTGAGGCTGGTATCGTGTGGCAGGTAGAGGGTGCGCTAATGAATGCATTTTGCCCATACAGGAGACGAGAAGTCATAATGCCCTGGGGCGCGCATGAACGGGTGGTGGAGTCCCCGGCTTACTGATACTTTCCAAGCTTGAGATGGACACCATAGATATGGAATGCGAGCGTAGAGGAAAGTCCACAGGTCACAGAGAAGCAGGGGTTTGGAAGAAGGCAAGAATCCAGTGGACAGGTCAGAGACTGGGCAAGTCTGTAAGACCTGTAGGGTTGTGGCACCTCCAATGAAAAGTTCTAATCACCAGTCCCGATTGCTTGTCCAATCACAGTGCCTCGGTTGAGGCAGATTTCCATTCTGTGAAGCAACCGTAGTTCATGCACAGTCACTTTGTTACAATGTAATCAACTGCCATATTCTGTTCCTCGCTCAGAAGCGCCATCCTCCTGGTGCCCAATAGACCCTGAGGACCCTCCCTTGACACCTGAGCAGGAGCTGTGAACTGATGCACCCATGTTGCATCATCTCTCCAAGTCAAGCACCAGTGCAGAAATGGATGCATCGGTGCGCAACAGTGTGTCGGATGAGTTGGTAGTGCACAATGGTGAGGGCACATCACACTCACTAGAGGAGCTGGCGGAGGCAGAGAATGCCCAATACATGCTGAGTTTGAGGCAGATGATGAACCTCTGGAGTCATCCATCAGACAGCAGATGCTGGATATCCAGCGGGATGTGTGGAAAGATCCCCTGAGTGTCTGCGTGCCATAGTCTCTGTCATGGAGGAGTCTGAGCAGAGGGCGAGCACTGCATTGACCCGGAGCTCTGAGCGCATTCTCTTGGAGAGGCAGCTTCAGGAACTCAATCAGGGGTTTCTGGGGCTGCGCTCGAACCTCAGCAGGTCACTGCCAGTGTGAGAGATGAATGAGGTGCTTACTCACCCTGCTAGGTGCCCACTCATCAATAGTGAGCAGGGAAGTTCAAACTAACCTCATGCTGGCAGACCAGCTGCGTGTCACATCTGTGGGCTCCTCTCAAGGTTTCAGATAAAGGTAGCAGCTCCCCCACAACTCTGCCAGTGACTGTGCCATCTAGTGAGGCCACGAGGAATGAAGAGTACCCAGCCATGGAACTGGACGCTCCCTCCCAGGCGGTGCTTGCATAGGCTCCACCGGTCAAAGGACAACCGCCAAGGTCATCAGGGCAACAGGACATCACAGTCAGCAGGCTGCCCCTAATGCTGCTGCCAGCAAGGGTTGGGGGTGGGTGCATCAAGACACAACACTCACAAGCAGAAGTTTAAGACACTACAAACACAAGAGCTATTGTCACAGGTGATATAACTTCAGCTGAAATATGTTCTATGTTCAAATTGTGTAAACATGACTACTATTAAAGGTATTATTATGTTTCATGGTCTGAATGTGCTTCATGTTTCTCATAGATGTTGGGCATGGGAGTCGCTTGTGACAGATGGGAAGGGCTGAAAACTTTATTTCAGAGGTCGTTAGTTGACATATGTGTCACAGAATGGCCTCATCAGGGACGTTCAGTAAGGAGGCTTTACCCCTGCCCTCACTTTCAAGCCATACCTTGGATGCCTAGCTGAATGAACAGAGAATCAAGGCCTTCCTGGTTTCTCTGTGTCCCACAAGGTTCATCACTTCTGCAGCCACGTCCTCACCCTGGGCCTGCTCTGGCTCCTCATCAGACCCATCAGTTGAGTTGTCCTCTGCAGCCTTGGGAGCTGCCTCGTTGTCTTCATTCTCCAAAAGGTCCCCCCTTGACAGAGCCAAATTATGCAGCGTGCAGCACACAACAACACTATGTGAGACACGCTGTAAAGGATATTGCAGCGTTCCCCATGATCGGTCCAGGCAGCGGAACTTCATCTTGAAAGGCCAGTGGTCCTCTCTATCACCAACCTTGCAGAGGCATGACTTCTATTATACCTCTCCTCCGCCTCTGTTCTTGGGTGCCTGAGTGGTGTCATGAGCCACCTTTTCAGGGGATAGCCTTTGTCAACCAGGAGCCAGCCATCCTATCGAGCCAGAGTGACGAAGAGCCTTGGCACTTGGGAGTGTCGTAGGACGTACGCATCATGAGAGCTACCCGGGTACCTGGCACAGACCTGAAAAATCTGTCTCTTGTGGTTACAAACAATCTGGACATTGATAGAGTGGAAGCCCTATCTGTTAATGATGGCACCCAGCTCACCTGCTGGCACCTTTATGGCCACATGCATGCAATCTATGGCACCCTGGATGCAGGGGAATCCAGCAATTGCAGTGAAGCCCCTGGTTTGCTCAGCTTGGCTGGCTTTGTCAGTCCGGAAATGGATGAAGTTCATCACGCGCCTGAACAGTGTCAGTGACCAGTTTGACACAGCTGTGGGCAGCAGATTGGGAAACACCATCGAGATCTCCCACCTACCCTGAGAAGGAACGGGAGGTGATAAATTTCAGGGCCACTGTCACCTTAAGAGCCACGGGCATTGCGTGGCCACCCATACAGTTTGAGGCGCTCTCTGGGCTAATCATGTGGCAAATGGAGGTTACAGTCTCCCTAGAGAGGCGGAGCCTCCTTTGGCACTGGACCTCCCACATGTCCCAGTAGCTGGAGCGCTGCCTGTAGACTCTTGCTGCAGAATAATGGCGTCTTCTGCGGACCCTTCCACCTTGCACCTCCTGTTGGCCCTGCACCCCATGTGGCTGCACCTCTCTTTCCACGGGACGCTCTCTAGGACGCTGCCTGTGGACACCAACCCTCCTCTCCCTTCTGGCCCTCTCCTCCTCAGAAAAGGAGGTCCCTCCAGCGGAGTAGACAGTCCCCATTTGCTGGAACACCAATGGCACAGGATACTGCCCTGGAGGGTACACTCGGCAGAAAGCCTCCAGGAAAGTTTGTAAGCCAAAGAGTGCTCCAGAAGACACAGAAAATGCAATGAACTTGTCAGAAAAGTACCTACAACCAACTCACACCTGAACTCCTACCTACTCACATAGCCATGGCTCTGGTCGACTTTTATCCCGCTGTGGATTGAGTTTCAATTAAAAACGGGGTGGCTGCCTGGCTGTGCAGCCTGTGCACCAAGCGCAAAATTGCACGGGCTACGTAAAATCTCAATCAATTGCCTTTTTAATGGGCTCAATTGCGTGTTTAATTGTCGGCGGGTGCGATTCCAACACCCGCACGTGCCCGCCGACGGTAATCTGGTGCAATGGCGTTGGGACACGCACAATCTCACGTGAGGTCAGATTGGCTGCCCACCTGATCCTGCAACGTAAAATTCTGGCTCTGGTGCTGCAGGGGATCCAACTCGGCTCCCAGGTAAGAAATGGCCACTGCATGAAGTACTGGAGCATGGCTGCCACGGATAGCACTGTATTAAAGCATTGGGATAATAGGCAGGCAGAAAACTGTGGGTGGAGGAGAAAAATAAATTACATTTAAAAAAAAACAAAAGGCTTGAAGGCCCAAAAGTTTATCTGCACTATTTTTTGGATATGTGGGTTGCAATTCGCCGCCTGTTTGCCCCCACTGAAGTGGGGTTAGGCAACATGTAAATTTGATGCTGTTACTTCACTTACCTGTTAGTAGCACTGGATCAAGTGGCACCCACACTGCTGACTGCCTCAGCACTCACTGGGAGCACCACAGCCTCAGCTATCAGCACATCTGATACTTAGGACTCACGCCTCACATCCACCTCATCCTCACACCCACTAATGCTGCTCGTCTCACACTCATCTCTCACTGCCTCCACATACCTCCAGCTGTTCAGCTATGACAGGCACATTACCCAACTCCAATGCTCCCCAATCACTGACGTTCTTCCCCCTCTCCTGAAGGACAAGGTAACACACAATAGAAAGGAGCAGAGCAGCTCTAGTGGGGGACAAGCGGACTCCTGCCTCTCATGCAAACATACGAATTAAGAGCTGGAGTAGGCCATTCGGTCCTTTGAGCCTATTCCACCATTTTATAAGATCATGGCTGATCTGATTGTTGTCTCCACTTCCCTGTCTACCCCCCTATACCCTTTGACTCCCTTGTTAATCAAGAATCTATCTAACTTAGCCTTAAAAATACTCAATGACCTAGTCTCCACTGCTCTCTGGGAAAGAGGATTCCACAGACTAATAACGCTCCGGGAGAAAAAAATTCTCATCATCTCCATCTTAAATGGGAGACCTCTTATTTTTAAACTTTGTCCCCTCGATGTAGTCTCTCTCATAAGGGGAAACATCCTTTCAGCATCCACCCTGTCAAGTCCCCTCAGGATCTTATATGTTTCAACAAGGTCACCTCTCAGTTTTCTAAACTCAATGGATACAGGCCCGGCCTGTCAAACTTTTACTCATAAGATAACGCCCTCATCCATGGAATCAGTCGAGTGAACCTTAACTGCTTCTAATGCAATTATATCCCTTCTTAAGTAAGGAGACCAAACCTGTACACATTTCTCCAAATGTGGTCTCACCAACACCCTGTATAACTGTAGCACAACTTCCCTACTTTTATATTCCATTCTCTTTGCAATATCAACAACATTCTATTTGGCTCCCTAATCAGTTGCAGTACCTGCATACAAGTCAAGTATCCTTTATTCCTAAAACTGAAAGCTGAGCGCTTCCGAAAACTGCACTTTTTTGAACCTCATTGACGTTCAGTGTGAGAAGTCCCTGACGCCAGCCATTGACAGGTCGGCGGGTGGACAGCGAAATCAGCTGTCCGCCCACCTGCCTCAATATTTATCACCACCTTCAACACCTCTTTGTCCTTTTGTCTGTGACATCTTTTGGTTATCTCCACCTATCACAGGCCCTCTATCCAGCTCTTCTTGCCCCCACCCCCCAAACCAGCTTATATTTCACCCCTTTTCTATTTTTCTTTAGTTCTGTTGAAGAGTCTTTCGGACTCGAAATGTTAATTGTGCTCCTCTCCACAGATGCTGTCAGACTTGTTGAGTTTTTCCAGGTATTTTGTTTTTGTTTTGGATTTCCAGCATCTGCAGTTTTTTGTTTTTTTGTATTTAAATGGGCCAGGACCCAAATTGCCGACAGGAAGATTCTGCCCTATGTAAAGACAGTATCACTTTTTTCCCTAATATTACTGTGGGATACTGAAGCAGGCTTGTAGGGAGTGCGTGTGTGTGAGTGTGAGTGTGTAATTTAGTTAAACTGATTAAAGATCAAAAGGGGAGAAAATATAATTAAGGAAAGATTGAAAGTTGTATGAGGTGGTGGCCATGTGAGACCTTGAAAGGTGTGCTGTGTGAAGACAGGCATGTGAAAAGTAGCCTCTAGCCACCTCAGAGAAGTGCTTGCTTGTTCCAGAAAGCAAGGTTTTGTTAAGAGATCAATTCTCGAGAGAGTAGGTGAGAAAAACTGTAAAATACCTCCCTTATTGCCACAGCAGGTACCTTGTGGTAATATTACTGGATGTTTTACAGATTAAGAATCTATTTGGACTGTTGCCTCAAAAGGGTGTTTATTTTGGGAGTCTAGCTAAGTAGAAATCACTTGAGAAATGTTGTAAGACTAAATTTAACAGTGTAATTATAATCATGCGTGTTTAACTACCCGCCATATCATAACAACTAATGTAGCCTAGGCTTAGGCTATTCTAATGTAAGTAGGCCTAGTCCTATATGCAATATCCGAAAACTGAAATGATGTGAAATCTGAAATGTGATTGGCCCTGAGGATTTTGGATAAGGGATACTTGACCTCTACTAACTTTTTGCGATTCCCGTACCAGGACATCCAGATCCCCCTGTACCATCAAGTTCTGCAGTCTCTCCCCATTTAAATAACATACTACTTATCTATTCTCCTTTCTAAAGTGGATAAGTTCACATTTTCCCACATCATACTCCATCTGCCAAATTTTGCCCACTCACTTAATCTATCTAAATCCCTTTGTAGACTTTTTCTGTCCTTATCATAATTTACTTTCCTACCTATCTTAGTATCATCAGCAAATTTAGCAATTGTACCTTTGGTCCCTTCATCCAAGTCATATATATAAATTGTAAATGGTTGAGGCCCCAGCATAGATCCCTGTGGCACTCCACTAGTTACAGGTTGCCAACCTGAAAATGACACATTTATCCTTGCTCTTTGTTTCCTGTTAGCTAGCCAATCCTTTATCCATGATAATATGTTACCCCTACACCATGACCTCTTATTTTGCATAGTAACCTTTAATGTGGCACCTCATCTAATGCCTTTTAGAAATCCAAGTACACCACATCTACAGGTTTTTCTTTATCCATGTTATTTATTAGCTCTGCTGCAGAGGTTTCAGATGATGACTTCAATGGGGCAATTTAGCAGGCAATATTGATGGGCAATCACACCAAGATGCAGGGTTCAGTGGCTGCTAGATAGCCTCCTGTCATTGTCAAGGAGCCTGGCTCAAACTTGACATTGTGCATTGTCTTCTCTGCAGCCTCTGCTCCATCTTCCTGTTGTCCTACTGACCCTGAGGCACTGCTATTGCAGCCCACATACCTCCCTGCTAAACCTAGGAATTCACCACAAACCCTGCAAAAACACTCCAGAGTATTTTAATAGACTTTGCATTTGCAGGAGTTCTTCAAAATCCCCTTTTCCAAAATTTGGGTTCCTGGCCCTTTAAGTAATACTTCTGCTGGGTTAGACCCTTGCAGCTAAACACTTGTTCTAGGTGAGTAGCATGTGAATCCATTGAATGGATCTATGTGGTGCAAATTTGGAAGTAGGGTGCCACATCAAATAGTAATGATTGCACCAGTTCATCTGCTTCAAGTGCAGGCAGGGGACACCCCTAGGACTGCCCATCTCAACATGGGTGTGGCATAGGTCACACCCATAGCAGCTGCAGGTAGTGTGTGCACTAGCCGAAGGGCATTCAGCATTTATAGGGCTCTCTCCATCGGGTGAGAATTTTGTGCCTGAAGACTTTTAAAAAGTGATTAAGTTGGAAAATTCTATTGAGGCTTAGCAGTCAATTGAGGACAAAATGGGAACAGTGAAGGTTTTCCTAAGGTGCAAATAAGGAAGCAAATATTATGATTTCCATTTAAGACAAAAAAATGATGGATAAGGAATGGGCACAACACTGCAGAGCATCACTGCTGTGCTGAATCTCACACACTACAACATAATAATTAACAACAATCATTTTGCATCAAGCCATTAAACTGTTTCAGTGGTATAAGGTCTACATTAAAGATCCCATTGCATATTTCAAGAATGGCCAATGTACTTTCCCCATCAAAAATACTACCAAAAACAGACTAAGTCGTCATTCATTTCACTGCAGTTTAAGAAATCAAGTTGTTCATAAAATTGCTGCCTCTTTGGAGAGCTCTTCACCTCTAATTCTCTTTCCTTTCCAGTGCAGCACCTATGTGGACCAGTACTGTTCAATTAAGTCTTGATTAGAGCACTCTCACAGATGGTTATCAGTGTTTAAGTACATGAAACTCTAGGGAATGCACTTTCCTTTTCTAGAAAGGTGACTTTGTTGATTCTTTAATGCAGTGTCTAATAAGAAGCTCTGTTTTCCACAATTTATACTGTGGAAATGTGAAGAATATTACAGAAATGGCATAAAAGGGTGAGTTTTTATTTTCCCAATGCCAATATAGGTTCTGTGAGGAAATGCACTTTGAATTTATATTGTACACTTATGAATCACAATCCTAACATTCACACATAACAAAAGATCACTAACAAATAGCAACCTTTGTAACATGATAATGAATTGATAGCACAAGTAGAAATAAATGGGTATGATATGAAAGCCATTACAGAGACGTGGTTGAAAGGTGACCAAGATTGGGATCTGAATTTTTTTTATATTCATCCAAGGGATGTGGGCTTCGCTGGCTGGGCCAGCATTTATTGCCCATCCCTTGTTGCCCTTGAGAAGGTGGTGGTAAGCTGCCTTCTTGAACTGCTGCCGTCCATGTGGTTTAGGTACACCCACAGTGCGGTTAGGAAGGGAATTCCAGGATTTTGACTCAGCGACAATGACGGAACGGCGATATATTTCCAAGTCAGGATGGTGAGTGACTTGGAGGGGATCTTCCAGGTAGCATTCCCATCTATCTGCTGGCCTTGTCCTTCTAGATGGAAGTGGTTGTGGGTTTGGAAGATACACACACTGCTGCTACTATGCGTCGGCAGTGGAGGGAATGAATGTTTGTGGATGTGTTGCCAATCGAGTGGGCTGCTTCGTCCTGGATGGTATCAAGCTTCTTGAGTGTTGTGGGAGCTGCACTCACTCAGGCAAGTGGGGAGTATTCCATCACACTCCTGGCCTGTGCCTTGTAGATGGTGGACAGGCTTTGGGGAGTCAGGAGGCGGAATACTTGTCGCACAATACGTAGCCTCTGACCTGCTCTTGTAGCCACCATATATGGCTAGTGCAGTTCAGTTTCTGGTCAATGGTAACCACCAGGATGTTGATAGTGGGGGATTCAGTGATGGTAATGCCGTTGGACATCAAGGAGCGATGGTTAGATTCTCTCTTGTTGGAGATAGTCATTGCCTGGCACTTGTGTGGCGCAAATGTTACTTGTCAGCCCAAGCCTGGATATTGTCCAGGTCTTTCTGCATTTGGACATGGACTGCTTCAGTACTTGAGGAGTTGTGAATAGTGCTGAACATTGTGCAATCACCAGCGAACATCCCCACTTTTGACCTTATGATGGAAGGAAGGTCATTGATGAAGCAGCTGAAGATGGTTAGGCCTAGGACACTACCCTGAGAAACTCCTGCAGAGATGTCCTAGAGCTGAGATGATTGACCTCCAACAACCACAACCATCTTCCTTTGTGCTGGGTATGACTCTTAAAGGGTATTTGACGTTTTGTAAAGACAGGAGGAAAGGAAAAGGAGGTGGGATATCTCTGTTGCTAAAGGCCAAGATCAGTACAATCGTGAGAAATGATCTTGGTTTGGAAGATTCAGATGTAGAATCACTTTGAGTTGAGGTAAGAAAGAGCAAAGGAAAGAAGTCACTGGTAGGAGTAGTTTATAGGCCCCAGAACAGTAGCTACATTGTAGGACAGGGTATACATTACGAAATAATGGTGGTTTGCAAGAAAGGTACTGTGATAATCATGGGTGATTTTAATCTTCGCATCGATTAAGGTGAGTTCATAGAGTATATTCAGGAAAGTTTCTAAGAACAATATGTTCTGGAACCTACCAGGGACCAGGGTATTTTGGACCTGGTAATGTATAATGAGATAGGATTAATTAGAGACCTCATAGCAAAGGAACCCTATTGGCAAGAGTGTTCATAATATGATAGAATAACACAATCAGTTTGAGATTGAGAAATGTGGGTCCATAACTGGAGTTCTAAATTTAAATTAAGGCAATAAGGGTATAAAGACAGAGTTGGCTAACGGGGGCTGGGCAAATAGATTAAAAGGTAAGGTGGTAGAGAAGCAGTGGCTGATATTTAAGGAGCTCTTCCATAACACTCAAAGATATATTCCGTTAAGGAAGAAAGACTCTACCAGAAGGATGCACCATCTGTGGCTAACTCCGAAAATTAAGGATGTTATCAAATTGAAAGAAAAGGTGTAGTACAATGCTCTGAAAATCAATGGTAGGCCAGAAAATTGGGACAGTTTTGGAAACCAGCAAAAGATGACCAAAAAAGAAATTAAAAAGGGGGAGAATCTGGCATATGAGAGAAAATTAACAAGAAGTATAACAACAGATAGCAAAAACTTCCACAAGTGTAAATAAAGGAAAAGAGTAGCTAAAACAAGCATTGGTCACTTAGAGCATGAGACTGGGAAATTAATAGTGGGAAATGTAAAATGGCAGAGGCTCGAAACAAGTATTTTCTATCCATCTTCACAGTAGAAAACACAAAAGCACCCTAAGGGTAGTCGAAAATCATGAGGCAAAAATGGGGGAATTTAAAACAATCACTACTGTAGTCAGCACTAATGTTGTTGCAAATTTATGGGGTACAAGTTGTTTGCAATAATCCGCAATTGTAAATTAAATCATCAGGTTCTACAAGACTCAGCCATCCGGCAAGAATGAAAACTTCAAATGGTAAATTCAAAGATTTACTAACCATTAAAAGGTAGAAAGGTAACAAGTTAGCAATGTATAAAGCCAAGTTTCAGTTAACAATAAGAGGAGAAAGCTTAACTTTAACAATTAAACTGACCTTCACGGCTTTCCTCAGTTGATCAGTTGAAATATTGATAACCCTCCTGTCCCTCAAAACGTAGATGACATGCTAACAAAATGGCTTCCCGAAACCTTCATTCCTATGCTCTTAGCTCACATTCTCTTATCTCAAATTGGCCTAATGGTTGAACAATAATTGTTTAACTTAGCCGTGTGCTGATTTATAATTGGCAACTGACATGTGTTAGCATCTCCTGATGCCTTAATACAGGGGCTACTCAAAAATGAGAAAGGTGAATGGTGCCCCACTCTTTCCCCATCTTAATGTAACTTGCCAACGTCATGTAAGTTTTGAATTCAGAGTACCTTATCTCTCCAGACTGGCTGGGGAGACACCATTTTATAATTTTCATGATGTATGATTAGTGTATTTAAAATCAAGTGTTAAATTATTTGTAATTATAAAACATAAAACATTACAGATTTTGTGTTACAAGTTTTATTACCAGCCTTACTAATATGTCTATTGATTAATTACTGAGTCTTTAATTGTCTCACAATTAAGGCTCTCAACTTGGCTAATCTGGTTGGTTTCCGATAATGCAGTAATTGGTTTAGTTTTTAAAATATCTTCTAGATTGGTTCAAAATGGCTTCTGACCATGTTAGTTTACCAAAGAAACATAGAAAATAGGAACAGGAGTAGGTCATTTGGCCCTTTAACCCTGCTCCCCCATTCACTAGGATCATGGCTGATCCTCTATCTCAACGCCATACTCCCGCTCTCTCCCCATACCCCTTGAAGCCTTTAAAGTCTAGAAATCCATCTATTTGTTTCTTAAATATATTCAGTGACTTGACCTCCACAGCTTTATGTAGTAGGGAATTCCACAGGTTCACCACCCTAAGTGAAGACGTTTTTCCTCCTCTCAGTCCTAAATGGCCTACCCTGCATCCTGAGACTGTGACCCCCTTGTCTTCGACCATCCAGCCAAAGGGAACATCATTCCTGCATCCAGTCTATCCATCCCTGTCAGAATTTTATATGTTTTAATGAGATCCACTCTCATTCTTCTAAATTCCAGGCTACCAGGAATACAGGCTTAGTCAGCCCAATCTCTCCTCATACAACAATCCTGCCATTCCAGGAATCAGTCTGATGAACATTCATTGCACTCCCTCCACGGCAAGTATATCCTTTCTTAGATAAGGAGGCCAAAGCTGCACACAATACCCCGGGGACTGAATGTCACCTATGTTGGGTGGGCTGGATGGGAGCGGGCGGGGGTGGGTGTGGAGTCGATTGCCATCCCGATTTTACGTGCGCGGACCAATTAAGTACCGCCCAGTGTAACGTGCGGCCAGTAGCACTCAACACATGCGCGTGAAAGAGCACAGCAATCTCCCTGAGGCACAGATCTGCCTCATGGAGATTAAGTTGATAGTGAAACTTTTTAATAAAGGGGGAAAAAATTATTTAACCATGTCCCATCATGTGACAGTGACACATGAGCTGGGACATGTTTGTGAATTCTGCAAAATTTAATTAATTATTTTATTAAACCTTCAGGAAACTTCATCCCGCCTGTGGATGAGGTTTCCTGAAAAACGCAAAGGCTGCTTGGGCTCTTTGCCTGCCCTCCAACCTTAAGGTTGGACAGGCAGCCTTGCTAACAACTTTAATTGGTTTTTTAATGGCCTTAATGACAGTTCGGTGGGAGCGCAGCTGCCTCTGGCGCGTGCCCACTCAATGAAATACCTAAATGACCCGTGATGATGTCTGGACACACACCTGATGTCATCGCGTGTTATTTTGCGCATCAGTATGTCGGGCCTGTCCCTGCACGCCGACAGCAATATTCTGGCCCAGCTATGGTCTCACCGAGGCCTTGCACAGTTGCAGCAAGAGATCCTTGCTCCTGTACTCAAGTCCTCTCACAATGAAGGCCAACATACCATTTGCCTCCTTAACTGCTTGCTACAACTGCATGCTTACTCTCAGTGATTGGTGTACAAGGACACCTAGGTCCCTTTGTACATCAACATTTCCCAATCTATCATCATTTAAATAATACTCTGCCGTTCTGTTTTTCCTACTGAATTAGATGACTTTACACTTATCCATGTTATACTGCATCTGCCATGTATTTGCCCACTTACTCAATCTGTTCCCTCCTCCAAATCATTGATATATATTGTGAATAGCTGGGGCCCAAGCACTAAACCCTGCAGTATCCCACTAGTCACTGGCTGCCACTCCAGAAAAGGGCCAATTTATTCCTACTCTCTGTTTCCTGTCTGCTAACCAATTCTGAATCTGTGCCAATATATTACCCCGAATCCCATGTGCTTTAATTTTACACGTTAACCTCTTATGTGGGACTTTATCAAAAGCTTTCTGAAAATCCAAATACACCACATCCACTGGTTCTCCCTTATCTATTCTGCTAGTTATGTCCTCAAAAATTTCCAGTAGGTTTGTCAAACATGATTTCCCTTTCATAAATCCATGTTGATTTTGTCTAATCCTGTTGATAATTTCTAAGTGTCCTGTTGCCACATCCTTTGCAATAGACATTAGCATTTTCCCTACAACTGAGGTTAGGCTAACCAATCTGTAATTCGCCGTTTTCTGCCTTCCCCCCATTTTTAAACAGTGGGATTACATTTGCTACCCTCTAATCTACCAGGACTGTTCCAGAATCTACAGAACTCTGGAAGATGACAAACAACACATCTACTATTTCCACGGCCACCTGCTTTAGTAACCTGGAATGTAGATTATCAGCCCTGGTGATTTATTGACTTTGTCTTATTAATTTCTGCAGCATTGTTTTTTTAGTAATACTAATTTCCTTCAATTCCTCCTTCTCACTAGATCCTTAGTATTTCCCTAGCATTTCTGGGAAACTATTTGTGTCTTTCTCCATGAAGACACAACTAAAGTAGTTGTTTAATTGTTTTGCGATTTCCTTGTTCTTTATTATAAATTCTCCTGTTTCGGACTGTAAGGGACTACATTTGTCTTCACTAATCTTTTTCATTTTACATATTTATAGAAGCTTTTACAGTCTACTTTTATGTTCCTTGCAAGTTTACTCTCATACTTTATTTTTCCCTACTTAATCAATCTCCTGGTGCTCCTTTGCTGAATTTTAAATTGCTCCCAATCCTCAGGCTTTCTACTTTTTCTAGCAACTTTATATGACTCCTCTTTAGAACTGATACTATCCGTAATTTCTTTTGTCAGCCATGGTTGGGCTGTTTTTCCCATTGTGTTTTTGCATCAGAAACTAATGTATAACTGCTGCAATGCATACATTTGTTCCTTAAATATTAGCCATTGCCTATCCACTGTCATGCCTTTTAATAAATCTCCCCAATCTATCTTAGCCTACTCACACCTCAGAGCTTCACAGTTTCCTTTGTTTATATTTAGGACCCTAGTTTCAGAGCAAACTGCTTCACTTTCCATCCTAGTGAAGAATTATATCATGTTATGGTCACTGTTCCCTAAAGGACCTTGCACAACAAGATTAGTAATTAACCCCTTCTCATTGCAGAATACCAAATCCAGAATAGCCTGTTCCCTAGTCAGTCCCTTGACATACTGGTCTAAAGAACCATCTCATACACACTCCAGGAATTCATCCACCACAGTATTATTGCTAATTTGCTTTGCCCAGTCTATATGTAGATTAAAGTCACCCATGATTACTGTAGCACGCTTGTTACATGCATCTCTAATTTCCTGTTTAATGCCATCCCATACCTAACCGCCACTGTTTTGAGGGCTATAGGCAATGCCCACTAATGTTTTCCACCCCTTGTTGCTTCTTAGCTCCACCTAGACTGATGCTATATCCAAATTTTCTGAGCCAATGTCCTCTTTCGCTATTGCATCAATTTCATCCTTGACTAATAATGCCATCTCATCTCCTTTTCCTTTTTGCAAGTCCTTCCTAAATATTGGGTACCCTTGGATATTCAGTTCCCAGCCTTGGTCACCCTGCAGCCATGTCTCCATAATCACAATCATATCATGCCCATTTACATCTGTTTGCACTGTTAATTCATCTACCTTATTGCGAATGCTCCATGCATTCAGATACAGTGCCTTTAGAGTTGTGTTTTTAACATTTTTACACATTTATTTTGTACTATGGCCCTATTTGTTGCCAACCCTCGTTTCCCCTGCCTTCTACTTTTGCTTTCTACTTTTCTGCCTTTCATTCCTATCTTTGTTTTTCTCTGTTGTATCGCCCTGCTTAGGTTCCCATTCCATGCCAATTTAGTTTAAACCATTCCCCTCGGTACTAGCAAATATCCTTGTAAGGATATTGGTCTTGGTCCTGCTGAGGTGCAGCCTGTCCAGCTTGTACAGGTCCCATCTTCCCCAGAATCGGCCTCGATGCCTCAGGAATCTAAAGCCCTCCCTCCTACACCATCGCTCCAGCCACAAATTCATCTGGTCTATTTTCCTGTTCCTGATCTTGCTAGCACGTGGCACTGGGGGTAATCCTGAGATTACTACCTTTGAGGTCCTGCTTTTAATTTATTTCCTAGCTCCCTATATTCTGCTTTCAGGACCTCATTCCTCTTTTTACCTATATCATTGGTACCGATATGGACCACAACCTCCAGCTGTTCACCCTCCCCCTTCAGAACGTCCTGCAGCCGCTCAATGACATCCTTAACCTTGGCACTAGTGAGGCAACATACCATCCTGGTGTCAGGTCTGCAGCCGCAGAAACGTCTATCTGTCCCCCTTACAACAGAATCCCCTGTCATTATTACTCTCCCACTCTTTTTCCTCTCCACTCCTCTGCCGTGCAGCTGAGCCATTTGTCATGCCATGCACTTGGCGCTTGCTACATTCCTCTGAAAAAACATCTCCCCCAGCAGTGTCCAAAACGGAAAATCCATTAGAGAGGGAGATGGAACCAAGGGACACCTTGACTACCTGCCTAGTACTTTTACTCATCCTTCCCTTTCTGCCTATGGACTCTTTACCTGCAGTGTGACCACCTCACTGTACGTGCTATCCACAAAGATCTCATCCTTGCGGATGGTCCAGCCGCAGCTCCAGCTCCAAGGCGTGAATTTCGAGTAGCTACGGCTGGAGACACTTCCTGCGCATGGGGTCGTCCTGGACACTGGAAGTGTCCCAGACTTCCCAAATCACACAGGAGCAGCATTAAACTTGGCCGAGCTGCCCTGTCGTGGCTTACTGTTAAATTAATCCCTTTACTTTTACGTCCTCTAATATGCTATGCTATACTAAATAACATATTGATTCAGGCTACAAAAATGGTCAAGTCACACTAAACCTATTGATTTTAAAACTACCAATACTGTCACTAAAGAAAAAGTAATGAGAATATTATTGGAACTTAAGGCTGACAAGTCCCCTCACCTGATAGCCTGCATCGTAAAGTCTTAAAACAAGGGGCTGCAGAGATAGTGGATGCATTGGCTATAATCTTCCAAAATTTCCAAGATTCTGGAAAGGTCCCAACAGATTGGAAAATGGTAAATGTAACACTTCTGTTCAAGAAAGGAGGGAGAAAGAAAGCAGGAAACTATAGGCCAGTCAGCCTAACGACTGTCATAAAATGTTGGAATCCATTACTTAAGAGATAGCAGCATTAGAAAATCATAATACCTGATAAGGCAGAGTCAACATAATTTGTGAAATGAAAACCATGTTGAAAAATGTATTAGAGTTATTTGAAGAAGTAACAAGCAGCAGTGATAAAGGGCAACCAGTAGATTTACAAAAGGCATTCGATAAGGTGTCACATAAAAGGTTATTTTACAAGATAAGAGCTTATGGCATTGGGATGATATAAGAGCATGGATAGAAGACTAGCTAACTAACAGAAAACAGAGGGAAAAATTTTCCCCCCATTGCGGGAGACGTACGTGAGCGGACATGAGCAGGCACGCCTCCGATCGGTGCCCCCGATTGGGGGCGTGCCGCCATTTTAAGTGGTCGGGCCAATTAAGGCCCGCCCTGCATGACCTCTGCCAGGAAGCACTGTGCGCTTCCTGTGTGGGCGGCGGGGTGGGGTGGGGGAGGAGGGGGGGTGGGGGGGGGGGCGGTGGGATGTTGGTGGGTGGGGATTCCCTCAGCTGGGAGTGTGCTCTTTCACACATGCACGTGAAAGAGCGCACAGATCTCCCTGAGGCTAAGTGCTACCTCAGGGAGATCGGTTCGGACTTCAAATGTTTAATAAAAACCATCCTAACATTTCCCTTCCATGTCCCCTCATGTGACAATGCCAGGGCTCCCGGCCTGCCTGCCAACCTTAAAATTAGACGGGCAGGTCCACTAGTTATCTAAATTGTTTTTTTAATGGCCTCAATAGGCCGTTGACAGGTCAGCGGGCATGCAGTTGGCTCGGCTGCGCCCCTGCCAACCTGAAAATGGAAATGGCAGGGGAGTCCCATCCGAGGTCATCCTGTGTCGGGAAGCGGGCCCCACCCCTGCTCGCTGACTAGAAGGTCCTGCCCAGAGAGTCAGGACAAATGGGTAATTGTAACCAGTAAGTGCCACAGGTATCAGTGCTGCAGCCTCAAATATTTACGATCCATAAGACTTGGATGTTACTGTTTCGTAGCCAAATTTGGTGATAATACAAAAGTACTTAGGAAGGCAACTTGTGAGGAGGATGCAAAGAGTCTGCAAATGTTTTTAGATAGGCTAAGTGAGTGGGCAAAACATGGCTGATGGGGTATAATGTGGGAAAATGTGAGGTTGTCCACTTTGGCAGGAAGAATAGAAAAGCAGAATATTGTTCAAATAGAGAGAGACTACAGAATGCTGCAGTACAGAGGGATCTGCATACCCTTGTACATGAATCACAAAAAAGTTATCATGCAGGTACAGCAAGTAATCAGGAAAGCAAATTAAATGTTGGTGTTTATTGCAAGGGGGATGGAGTATAGAAGTAGAGAATAAAAGCAAAATACTGCAGATGCTGGAAATCTGAAATATGGACTCGAAACGTTAACTCTGTTTCTCTCTCCAGAGATGCCACTGAGTTTTTCCAGCATGTTCGGTTTTTATTTTATATTGTATAAAAGTTGGGAAGTCTTGCTTCACTTGGACAGGGTATTGGTAAGAACACACCAAGAAAACTGTCTGCAGTTTTGGACTCCTTACTTAAGGAGGGGCATACTTGCATTGGAACCAGCTCACAGAAGGTTTACTAGGCTGATCCCTGAGGTGAGGGGTTTGTCTTATGAGGAAAGGTTGAGCAGGTTGGTCCTATTTTCACTGGAGTTCAGAAGAGTGAGAGGCGATCTTATTAAAACAGGGTAGATGCTGAGAGGATGTTTTGCCTCATGGGGGAATCTAGAACCAGGGGGCACAGTTTCAAAATAAGGGGTTTCCCATTTAAGTTGAAGATGAAGATGATTTACTTCTCTCAGAGGGTCACTAGTGTTTGGAATTCTCTTCCCCAAAAGTAGTAGAGGCTGGATCATTGGATATATTCAAGGCTGAGTAAGACAGATTTTTGATTGACAAGGAAGTCAATGACTATGGGGCAGACAGGGAAGTGGAATTAAGACCACAGTCAGATCAGCCATGATCTTACTAAACGGCTAAGCAGGCTCAAATCCTGCCCCTATTTCTTAAGTTCCTATGTTTGTATGAGTAATGAGGGGTTCAGATCATGACTTCAGCACCAGCCAGGACACTTCATTCTTATTTGGATTCAATGCTGCAATTTAAGACAGGAAAGCACTTTAATCAACTCTACTGGGAAATTAAAAACAAAACAGCAATAGAGAATAACAAGAGTATCTAGGAGTGATTGCACAGAAGATAATGAATGAAAGAAAGAAAACAAACTTAAGATATCCCAGCCACTTCGCAGAAGTTTTGCTCTTGTTGTAATGTAGGAACCATGGCAGCCAGTTCTCACAATAAGTAATAAGATAACGGGTGAGATTTTAACTCATGTAAAACTCATCCACTTGCACAAAATTGGGCCTGTTGACCTGTTATGGTGATGTTGGTTGGACACTGGGTTGAACTCCCCTACTCCTCTTAGAATGATGCCACAGGATCTTTTCAATCTAGCTGAGAAGGCCTGTTTAATGCTCATTCAATGTTATTATTTTTTAAGATGAATGTCTGTCTTTCTCAATCTAATAAAGGAGTCGACCAACAGTTACTTTATTATTCAGCTGCACAGTTCCATCAAAGGTCGGGTCAACATTCGCTATTGGGATATCAGAAGAGCAGACGTCTACATTCAGAAAATAGACACCTTCTCAGGAAACTAAAAGAGATAGACAATCAAATCTACATTTATTTAACCAGACAATAAAATCCATATTTACCTAACTTCTAATACACACAGGATTTATAAGCTGCTGTTAATCTACAGGCAATGTTCTCTCAGCAATGGTAATTAGCTTCCAATTGAAGTAAGATAGAATTATAGAAATTAAAACACAGAAGCTTATTGCAGCTTTTCCAGTGCTAGCTCTCCAACTATAGCAATTTACTCTAATCCCATTTCTCCCTCTTCCTTGTAACCTTCTACAATTTTGCTTTCCTATTGAATGTCATTTTAAATGTCACTTATAGAGTGTGGGCTGAATAATATGAGGCCAGGGGGGGACTGCTGAAGGCTTACTATAGTGTCCACCACCAGGACTGCAAGAAGAAGACAAGGAAGGCCCAACGGATCTCCAAAGCCAGTAAGTCCAGGATCTTGGGCGGGGAGGGTTTTGGCTGGTCATGGAGGGTGGTGGTGGGATGGAGGCTATTGGATTTAAGGCTGCAGGGGAGAAGGAAGAAAGGGGTGGTTTCACCTCGGAGGGCCACCCCTCCCAACACACAAAGGACAGCCCCCCAAGATCAAACACTCCCTTCCTTATCACGACAACTGGATCTTCCCCCTCCCACTGCAAGTTCCTCTCCAGCCCTGAACGGATGTCCTGAACCCTGGCACCAGGCAGGCAACACAGCCTTTTGGAATTTGCAGAGAACAGTGTCAATCCCCCTCACTATACTATCCGCTACTGCCTCTACATTCCTGTTTGTTTCCTCCCAGCTTGAAAGGCTTCCTGCACCATGGTGCCATTGCAAGCCTGCTCATTCGCCTTACAGACCTCGCTTTCATCTACACAAGTTGTGAGCATCTTACACCTGTTTGAAAATTGCAAAGTCTGAGGCTCCTCCACTATTGCTTGCTCGGTCCCATTACCTGCCTCACTCATGGTCACATCCTCCAGTCTCTTACTGCTGATCAAAACATACGACTCTATTCTAAGAGTCATGGCCATCTTCTGGAACAAAGTGTACAGATATTTCTCTCCCTTCCTTATGCTGCGCAGTGTCTGCAGTTCGGCTTCCAGAACAACTCAAAGCTGGCACACATTGGCAGCTATTCAACCATAACATGAACCAAACAAATTCAGTGCAGGGCATTCACTGACACGCTTCCTTCTTTCTTGCAGAGGGAAGTGGCATGTAACAGGAGCCAGTAGAAAAGAAATGGAGGAGGACTAAGCACGCCAGCACATTTTAACCTGCATGAAGGACAGGAGAGATCGATGATGAGGGTATTTGCATACCTGATCCTCCTCCTCTCTTCCCCCCCCATCCCACAATCTCTTCTGTCTCACAAGCTGCAGATAGTCTAAGTACACACTTCTTAATTTTTTCTTCTCCTATCCCCACAATTGAAGGCCAGAGCCCCACCAGCATGCATCAGCACCCACTGGGGAAGCACTAGGATAAGCAAAGGAACACAGAACACGGACACTAAGGGAATGCATAAGGGCAATTAGTTTAACTCTGTATGCATTATTTATTGAGTGTTTTTACAAAATTGGAATTAAATTTGCATTTTAATTGTGTTGTCAGAAAAGGGACAATTGGCCAAGATTTTCATCCTCAGTTTGGGAACCACAAGTTGGACCATTTCTCGATGCTACAGTCCCGACTTCTAAAAGCCAGCCCACTTATTTTGTTAAAAGCAAAGTTCTGATGAAGAGTCACATGGACTCGAAACGGTAACTGTACTTCTCTCCGCAGATGCTGTCAGACCTGATGAGTTTTTCCAGCTATTTTTGTTTTTGTGCCACTTATTTTGTTCTCTGGGTGCCGAGTGCAGGCTGGAGTTGGGCCCTCTGTTTTCTGAGGTAGGCCTGAGTCGGCCACAGAAGCAGGCAGATGGTGGGGTTGGCAGGCTAGAAGGACAGCCTCCTTTTACTGGGACATCAGCCTAGTTCAATTCAGGGTTGTTCAGCCCTCCAGCCCTCTCCCCTAGCTCCCTACCCCACCATCCTCCTGACCCCCCTTCCCCCGTCCCCATATCTCCCATGCCCCCGCCAAGCACCCCCATTCCCCATCATATCCCCATGAGCTCTTATATCCCATGCCCATGCCCCCTCTATGCCCCCTCATATCCCCCATGCCACCTCAAATCTCCATGACCCCTCCATGCTCCTCATGTACTCCATGCCCCCTCCATGCCCATCATATCCCCCATTCCCCCTCATAATCACTCCATACCACCATGCCCACTTTAGCCTCCATGCCCCTTCCATACACTTTTCATTATCCCCATGAATCTTTCATGCCCACTCTCCCAGTATCCACTACATACAAAACCAATGAGCATTTGGCAAGCCTTTGATGTGTTCTTGAAACTGTCACAATAAGCAAAGAATCATTGAAAGTCTCTTTTGAAAAAAACTGTTCATCTTACAACCTTGCTTGGGATTTTCTGGTTCCACCCACGGTGGGTCCTGCTGCAGACAGGATGGAAAATTCCATTGGCGTTGAGCAGGAATTTCTGATCCTGCAACAGGTGATACTGGAAAATCCCAGCCCTTATAAATGTGTCAATAAATCACTGCCATTCACAATATCAACGAATAAAGCTTTAATCTGCTAAACAGATCTTAATCTTGCTCAAATAAACAAACGACATTGAAAGATCACATCAAAGAACAAATAACATAGTAAATGCTCATAAAGCTATCAAACAAACATAGCATTCCTCTATGCAACTGTGTAAACAGACCCCTGCTGAGCTGAGTTCATTATTAGTTCTTGGAGCTCAGTCAAGCATTCATAATGGGGCCATCTGGTACCTACATCAACAGAAGCAGGCCGAGCAGGTGACCAGGCATATGGTTTTCCAGATGGCCTTATTGTGAATGTTTGGCACAGCTCCAAGAATGCTATCACTTTAAATAGCATTGGTAGGGGGCTTTCATTCTGCTTAATGTCATGTTCAATTGTGGAAGGTTAAGACTAGATTGCAGAGTTGGAAAAAGGCAGGCATGACTTCACATCAGCATTTCACCCTGATTCTTGTCATCACCTTGTTGCTCTACATGCTGCCAGCTGTCATCAGGTACATGCTCACAAGCCTTTTTACCAAAATCACACCCTGCTCATATTTCATCAGAAGCTTGTGCACATAACTTGGAGCTCGTTTTAAGTCTATTTTGTCTGCGGACAACTGGAAAATCAGGGTCACATGTCCAAATTTAGCCCCCAGGGTCTCTTCTGGCTCTGGCTCTATGGCTGGTAAGTTTTGCCTAGAGCCTACCGCTGCTCCCCCTGTACCAGCTCCACTCAGGCCTTTGGTTAAAATGGCAGGTCAGGCCTTGATGAGGTCATAAACTGAGCATTTTTTAACACAAAGTATGGTGGCAATTTGGAATTTGGACCCCCAAAAGGCTGCAGATGCTGGGTTAGTTAAATCTTCAAGAGCGAGATGGATAGAATGTTATACATAAGGATATCAGGGGAAATGGAAGAAAAGTGGTAAAAGAATTCGAAACACAGATTAACTATGATCTCATTAAATGGCAGGGAACAGGTGCAAGTGACTGAATGGCTTACTTCTATTCCTAAGTTACTATGGCCTTGAAATAATTCCAGTATCAAATTTCATTATTACAATGGCTAAAGGAATATTAGCCTTCATCTCATGGGAGTTGAAATACAAATGGAAGGTGGAAGGTATACTACAATTCCATAGAGCTCTGTTTAGATTCTGTCTGGGATATCGCATTCCATTCTGGGCACCGTTCCACATATAAGATAAATTGGACTTGGTGGGTTGCAGCACAAATTCATTGGAATTATACTAAATGATTAAAATATGAGGACACATTACAAGAGTTAACTTGTTTTTCTCTGAGTGTAGAAGATTAAAGGTGACAAAATGGAGTTGCTTAAGATGATTAAAGCCTTTGACAGGGTAGAGAGAGAGAAACTCTGGAAAGGAAGTCCAGAACAAGGGGAACATAACCTTAAAATTAGCGCTAGGCTGTTCACAGGTAATATCAAGAATCCTTTCTCCTGACAAAGGGTAGTGCAAATCTTCACTTCATTCAAAAAGCTGTTGAGGCTAGGTCATTTGTACATTTCAAGACCAAGATTGATAGATTGTTGTCAGACAAGGGTATTAATGGTTATGGAGCCAAAGCAGATTAATGGACCTGAGACACAAATCAGCCATGATCTAATTGAAAAGTGGAACAGGCCTAAGGGGGTGAATGGTCTCCTCCTGTTCCTATGTCTATCTTTAATGTAATAGATACTGTGTGTTCATGATGTGTTTTTACACCCTCAATTCCCCACTTAATTCTTGTAAAGGAGCTATTGGTTCCGTAACTAAATTGTCAAAATTGTCTCTTTGCTGTGTATGTTTGTTATGTGCTTATATTTTCCATCAAGGTTATATATGAAGAGTATAGATGACCGTCTTTTCTCTCAGAAAACTGCCTTAGTAGAATCAATAAATGTAGGACTGTGTATGATTGAGATTTTATGACAATGTGACATAGCTAGCTTTTAAAGCAATATTCATTCTATCTGGGTCCTCATGGAGGGTGTATGTTATCCAATTTCTAAAGAACTTCAGGGAACTAGGTAATGTATGTCCCTTAAAATGGATCCATGCCTTTACCTTTTAATGTTTTTAAATGAGATTTTCAAGAAGTGTCATAAATTTTCATTAGAAATGCAGGTGTGAGAATATATTGGGTTTGTTGACGTGGCTGTGCATATCCTGGGATGGACAGCTGAGGTGATTTACTCAACCTTTTCTACCTGGAGCAAGTGGGACTTGCCTGTTGTGTGGCTGTGTTTTTTAGGATCACCATCCTCGCTTAGCTTCAGGATGGTAATTATTATTTGCTTAGTCCCCTTCTGTCTTTGTCCACTTCCTTCTCCTAGCTAAAGGTTATGAGCGAGTCAGAGGAGGGGGAAGGGTTTGGGAGGTATAATTTAGGAAGGCGCCTCAGCCCAACTGGCATTTCCCATTTCCAGGCAGATGCTGAAAATTACTCATTCCGATTTTGATTTGCCATTTACGTGTACCTGGTAGCACACTCGCATCTGAGTCGGAGGTCAAAGGTTCAAGTCCAGTTCCATGGACTTGAGCACAAAATCTAGACTCATACTTCAATGCAGTACTGAGACAATACTGTACTGTCAGAGGCACTATTTTTGGGATGGGACAATAACTGAGGCTGCTTCTGCTTTCTTAGGTAGATGTAAAAGATTTCATAGCAGTATTAGAAAAGAGATGGGGAGTTTACCCATTGTCATGGCCAATATTTTTCTCCCAACTAACCCATTAAATAAAAGATTCACTGGTTGATAGTTCATTATTGTTTGAGGGGCCTTGATGTGTGCAATTTGGCTGCCACCTTTCCTACATTAGAAAAGTGAATAAACTTCAAAAATAAAAGCATTTTTGGCTGTAAAGCACTTTGGGGTGTCCTGAGGTCATGAATGGTGCTATATATATTGTTTTTAACAACACTTGTTGAAAAGGACTTAACCCAAAGTCTAGTCTCAGGCATTTTGGACAAATAAAAAGATGAAGCCATGATGCATGATTTTTTTTTTTGCTGTGGTGCTGTCCCACCAATTAAATAATTCCAGACCATATTCATATGTCATTGTATTTCTCAAATAGATTCTTGTCACCTCTCTCATAAGATTGCTGCAGCAATATGAACTTCCTTGGAGAAATATAGCTTTCAAAGGATCATGAAATGATGTCAGATGATTGAAACTATATAATAAAATAATTGAGTTAGATAAAGTTCCCAGATGTGCAAGCTTTTTAAACACTGCAGTGTATTCACAATTTATAAAAGCCTGTGGCGAGCACACAGCTAAAGTGAAGTTAAAATGAAAGGCTTCAAACATTGAATCATGCTGCTGTGTGTGCACTGGATGCAAATGTCGTGTTTTCTGAGTTTCGTGGTGGCTGTAAAAGGAATGCAAATGTGTAGTCAGTTTTTGTAATGGTGAGGAAAGATTTATGAGGAACATCCCTCTCAATAGTCCAAGTATTTCTAGGTTAGTAATAACGCAGATAAAGAGGAAAACCAAGCATACCCTGCACTCACTGGTGATGGACCTTAATCTTAGCCTCAGCACAGCATCCACTACAACCCTAATGTGACATCTACATTTTCTAGAACAACCAACCATACTGCAACATTGTCAACTTTGTGCCAATTATTGTTGAATTTGGGACTATTTTGAACTGTAGCCCTACATGTACAAGGAATTGGATTCATCCCAACAGTCAAAGCCAAGGCCCAGAATTGAAAGGATAGTATTTCAACACACTGCACCAGCCTGAGTTGCACACTGTCATAATTAAACATAAATAACTTGAATGGCAAAAATAAGAATTATTGGTATTGTTACTGTTGCACCAGAAGCACTGCAAAGTGGCTTTAAAAGGCCCCAAATGGTTAGGAGATAAAAGTAATCCTTGAAAGAATGTCCAAGAGAGCCACTTGCTCTGGGGCAAGCAGAAAATTGAATAAAGGATGTTCTTTGATGAGTCCATAAGACCTACCTCTTTGACCAAGACCAAAAATCCCCTTCTTTGGCTCTGCTTCCATTTTTGGATTTTGCTTCCGTGAAGCACTTTGGGATGATTTTTTACATTTCGGGGGTGCTATACAAATGCAGGTTACTTTTGTTATTGTTGCTGTCTATATGGGCAGAATTTTCAGGTTGGCGTCCCGTTCAAGCATAAAATAATGTGTTTTGACGTTGGGCGAGCGTCCCAACATCATCCTGTTCTTGCGCGATATTTTGGTCAGTGGGCAAGTGCAAAAGTCTGAAGCACATCCGGTGACAAGAGGACAATTAAGCCCATTAAAGTTGTGGTTGTCCCTGATTCTTGGTTGGCGGATGGGCGAATTAGCCAGGCGGCCTTTGCATTTTTGATGAAGCTTCATCCAAGGGCGGGAAGAAGTTTCTGTTATTAAATTTTTAAAAAATAAAAATGTATGGACAGAATTTTTATAATGTAAATGTTCAGGTGACTGTGATGCTGGAACATTTTTGTTCTGATTTTAAAATTTATATTTAATACTTTTGAAGTCTTCAGCTCCCTGAGGCAGCTCTCTGCCTTCAGGGGCTTTTCATCCCACACTCGCCCATGCCTGTGCTTACATCAGCGCCCAACCTCCTCCTGCCACCAACCCGGCAGCGCTGAGTGTTTCAGCATGCGCTTCACCAGCCCGCGTGAATTTGGGGTCAGGGGCCAATCGTGGGCGACGGTCCAGTCCCCAGCCAATCCTGGACCCGCCGATCACGCCCGCATACTGACCTAAACATCCTGCCCTATGTCTTTAGTAGTTTCTCACTGGGAGTTTCTCTAGTAGCCTTATTTGTTTTTTATACTCATTCAGTTCTGATGTGTTGCTGTTTGAATAAAACAATTCCAAGAAATCTGTACAGGTGAAGGAATGACATCCGTCAGCATGGTTAGATTTCATGCTGGAGAAATAATTTTAAATATGTCACAGATAGATGTTCTTTGTCAGAAAATAATTCAAATAAAATATAAATCATAACAAAAAAGTCATAATTCTGTTCTAATGCTGGGTGCAATGTGGTACACTAATGCAGTGTGCTTTGATATGATAGGGCATGGTCTAGCATTCATGAGTCCCCCAGGGTTAAGTCCTTAGCTTCAGTTATGCTATCAGAGGTGGGGTGAGGGACGGGGCCAAGCACTTCACAATATTGTGAAAAATTAGGGGTTGAGCCAATTTGGACCTGGCTGGTTCTTCTGTGATCCTTTTAGAGACCTGCTCAATAGTCACTTTGGCAGTTTCTACGTCCCTCCTCCTTGTTATGGGTTGGTGAGCTGGAGATATACACAAATGGGATTTAAAGGAATATACACACAAAGAACATATTACTCAGTCAATTTACTTATTGAAACTAGAAGCCAAGTCCCAATGGAGCTCTGCAACATGTTCTTCTCTTCAAGCTCACGCTTCTGCTCTTCCCTAATTAATGTGCGTCTGAGCATCTGTAGAATGTACTATTAGTTGGATCCTGAGAAACACATCACTTGTTTTCCAGGTAGTGTTATATTTAACCAGTATTTCTTGATAATGAGAGAAATGAGAATTGTACGTTCGACTTTTCTGCTTCAATCAAAATTCTCCTTAGATCAGGACATGCTTATCTTGAATGGGTGGCTTGTCGTGGCAAGACTGCAATATCAGCCTGGGTTCTGAGAAGGAATGAAATGGTTATTTCCAATGGTATTACTAAGAGAGATTAAATGCTACAGAATTACATGGAGAGTTACCCAAGGGTAACAAAAAAAATCTATTCTATATAAATGTTAGTAGATTGTAAGCTATAATAAAGCTTTGAAACTTCAAAGTAAGGTGGCAGAGTTTCGATATATTTTTTGAGTTTTGAAGTCCTGTCAGGAAAAAGGTGCACAAGCTCAATACTGCACCGCATCAGATAGACATTCTTCCTCTACAATATACTGCCCAGAGCTTTGAAGCAAAATAGGGAGTTTAATTTCAAGATGTGAAAGAATTTCACACACATGTACACACATCTCCATGGAGATCTTACCTCAGAAAGCAGCGCAGCCTCTGAAAAAAGGAACAATAGACATTGACCGGGCTGCAGAAAATAACCATCACGCTGAATATAGGTTTACATCTCTTTAGGCTCCATATTTTCTCTTTACTTTCTCACTTTCTTATGCAGCTTTGCCTCTTCTGAAATTATTTTATTTTACTCTGAAGCTGGTTTGTCTTCCGGCCACTCATACATGTTCCACTTTGTTTCACGTCTCAGAGGTTGAGTTCAAAAACGAATTCAATTCAATCAGAATGTGACAAAGAACTGAAACATTTGTGTTTGCATTGAATTATTGATTAAATTCTTTCTGATCATTGCAATATACACAGGGTTAAGGTAAGTTACTGTGGCCATTCTTGGCAATTTGCAGAGAATATGTATGACAGTCCAATTAATGTTCACATCTCAGGACAAGGCAGAGGCTTGATTTCAGTTCAATGCATGCACTGTGAGCAGCTGGAGGAGTGAGTGACAGCCAATGTGAAGCTTGGCCAATGTGAAGCTTGGGGTCATTTCAACTCAGAGGCTTCACTTAAATCTCAAGTTTCAAAGCTTTATTATAGCTTACTAACATTTATATAAATGGATTTTTTTTGTTCCCCTTGGGTAACTCTTCATGTCATTCTATAACACTTAATCTCTCTTGGTAATACCATTGAAAATAACCATTTCATTCTTTCTCACTTAAATCTTTGTAGTCTAACTCCCACTTGATTCTCTTCATCGATGATGTCAGGAGTCCGGTGATTGGGAGTTTGGAGAGCACAGCAGCAAACTGCGGCTGGCACCTGGTGGTAACAGTCCCTGGCAGTGGCAGCCAAGTAGGCATTTGTGGTCAGGAGAGGGAAGCATGAGGTCCCTTTTGCTTTAATCTCTTGCTCTCTTGGCCCTGAAGGGAATAATACATTTATCTTTTCAACACTCTTCTGGGCCTGTTTCTTCTTTGAGCCTGGCCCTCCTGAACAGCTCTGGGCACCGAAACTGCTCAGAATTAAAATCTGGTTATGGTTTGAACAATATCATCAGACCTTGATTTTGTGACTTTCACCTTTGCCTGCTGGTGTGCGAATATCACTGGCTGCCCAGAACGTACCTGTAAAAATGGCACCCAGTGCAAGAACAGCAAGGATTGGGTGACAGGGCAAGCATTTTAACCATTGCTGCACCTAATCCTCCACCACTACACTGCACCGCATGCACAGTTCTCATCGAGCACAAGGGGTTAACATCAGAGCTGAAGAGTTCAGGAAGACCTTTGGATGTGTGATTTCATTGTTGCAAGGTCGTTCAAAGTATTTGTCATGGATCAATGACTCAAGCAATTCCATATCACTCAAACATCGTACATAATTAGAAACCTGTCCATCCAAGGCAGCTGAGAAAAAGTGTTTAGGATTTTGAATGGCAAATTTGTGGCTGACATTCTCCTAGTCAGCAGTCAGTTGGAGGCCATTAGAACAGGGACTAATCAAAGATACTGCAGTGGCGTTTGTCATATATGAAGTGAACGACCATGCCTTAGTGAAGGGTCGATATTAGTTTTTGGATTAGCTCAAAAGGCAAGTCTTTGTTGTTTTTGACGTTTCAACAAGAAACACAAATCCATACTTAATGTAAATATAGGAGGCAATTTATCAGGTAGTGCCTCAAATGGGCAGGAAATCAACGGAGCAGAATCTCACATGTGCCCAATTATTCACATACTGCTGCCGAGCTGTGGACATCGAGCTGTTGGTACTAATTAGCCAACTCCTATGCTGACCCAGCCAGCAGGTTGGACCTGGGTATTGCGGGAGGGGAAATGTGAGGTATTCCAATGGGGCTACAAATGGGTGGGCAGTAGGCTGGGGGGTTTTATGGGATACCCAAGAGAAGGAAACATTGAAAGCTTCCTGGGCTGTTTTATTTTTGAATAGCCACCAGTGGTCCCTTTCAGGATGACTGGCTATGCTGCTCAAAGCCAGGGAAAAACGAGCAGAGCATGCATGGTGATGCCCTGTCCATTTGTTCCTTAAAGTTACAATCAATCAGCATAGGAACACAACTTACCTATTTAAGTAGACATCTAGCTATTTCAGGTGGGCAGGTTTTTCATTTACATAAAAGCAAAGTACTGCAGATACTTGAAATCTGAAACAAAAACAGAAAATGCTGGAAAAACTCAGCAAATCTAACAGCATCTATGGAGGGAAAGACAGAGTTAACGTTTCAAGTCCGTATGACTCTTCTTCAGAGCTCTCGAGATGGACTTATAACATTAACTCTGCCTTTCCCTCCACAGATGCTGTTAGACCTGCTGAGTTTTTCCAACATTTTCTGTTTTTGTTCCCATTTACATGTTCACCTAAAAACTGTATCAGACATTGGGTGCCATTCAAATATCTACCCCAAACCCCCTCAAACATTTTCAATTGCTAGCATTCATTTCACAGGTAAGAAATGGTTTATTTGTTTAATGCAAGAAAGAAATGGCTGATGGTTACCAGCCTATATTCTGCCATTTATGGTAAAGAGATCACACAGTGACACATATTCAGCTAAGATGAAGAATGGCCGTGTCATGCCCATTAAAGGCATGTCATATTCATAACTTTTAAAATACGAACTTTAATCAATGTGGAATCTTTGAGTTGACTTAAAATTGGCAATGTGCTCCAAGATGGCCACCAGAGGTCAGATGACCTGGTCTATGTATTCCAAGAGCTCACCCAAGAATGGACTCACTAGGCAGAATCATTTCAGAATTGCACTAAGTGTGGTAGCAGGCAGGTAAAACGCTGGTTCACCCGTTGGCTGCAATGGCGGCTTTTCATGCCGTATTGTCCAAAACTGCTGCATTAATTATGCATTCCCAGGTAACACGCCTTTTCCATAGCGGATGGGCTCTCATCTCCTGCCATGCCATCATCTTGCCGCTTCATCATGCAAGGTCCATATTTAAAGTCCAGCCCCGTGCACACCTCTCAGTGCTTCCAGCCCATGACTGCTGCAAAGAAGCCTGAAAGGCAAAAAGACTGCAGCGCCCAGGTTCAATGACGCGCTCCTCGAGCAGCTTTTGAACGCAGTGGAGGCTTGCCGTGATGTCCTCTACCCCTACTCAGGCTGCAGGATAGGCAGCAGCCTTGCTAATGTGGCTTGGGAGGCGGGAGCAGTGGTGGTTAGCTCCAATGCCCTTCAAAAGAGGTCAGCTACCCAGTGCCACAGCAGGATGAATGATCTCCTCCTCATTCCACCGGGGTAAGTCACTCTTCTCATCACTCTCAACTCACACACTCACAAACCCATCACATATCCACAGGGCCCTCACTCACTGCCAGTTCAAGGAACATCACCATTCACTCTCTTATACACACCTTCATTGGCCTCATCACACCTCGGTAGGACTTAGCTTTACAGTAGCTTTAGGATCACAAACTGCTGTGCACATTGCACTGTCTGATCCGCAGCAGGCAACGGCAGGGACTTCCAAAGTGTCCGGCACTCGGAGGACTGCTGGAGGCCAGAAACTTGCTGAGTCTGAGGCAGATGATGAGCCTCTGGACTCGATCATGTCACAGTTGCTGGGGCTGCAAAGGCAAACTCGGGAGCATCAAGAAGGGATGTCCGCTGCACTCCTCAGATTGCAAGGCATGATGGAGGAGTCTGACTTCAGGCTGAAGTGATAGCACCAGCATGCCAACGCACTGAGGTCAACACTGGTAGGATGGCAGCTGCTATGGAGGCCTTGGTCCAGGACGTTGCACCTGCACTGTTGCGTGGGCTCAACTCCATGCTGACGCCATAGTTGGCCTCCAACATTGTGTGTGCGAGAGGGGTGGGGAGCTGACAAAGAGTCAGCCAGGGGCCCTTGGGGACCCATAGGGAGGTGGATCAGCAGGTGTGCCCACCAGGATTATTCATCCAGGTGACTCGAGGAGTGTCCGGCCCATCCAAATCCCCTCTTCCTGTGACCACAGCAGTTCCAGCTCTACAGCCCGAGGAGGGTGTCGCTGTCACACAGCAGGTCCCCAAAAGCAGGCTGGGGCCCTCCAAGTCTTGGCCCTCCAGAGGATGCCGGTCATCACAGACAGGTCATAGCAGTCAGCAGGCTGTCTCCACCTCCGCTGGTAATGGCCGGGGAGCACCAAGACATAGCAGCAGGGTTAGGAAAGTTAAGAAGATGCAGTGGTACAGCAGTGGCACGGATGTTAATCGCTTGTACATAAAGTTCACTATTGTCAGTAAACTCAAAAGAATGTCTCCCTGCCTATGGCTCCTTGTTCTGATAAGCAGTGTTCATGTCACTCAGACGTGAAACCTTTCTGCACAAGATAAAGTCAGGTGTCTCAGTCCAGGGCCTCTTCCCTAGGCTTTGTGCAACCTTCAGACCAAAGTGATTGTCCAGCCTCACACTCCCTGGACACATTACTGATGCCTGCACCTCGATGGTGCTAATCATTTCTGCCAGAATGTTGTGAGCAGGCGTCACAGAGTTCCATCATTCTGTCTGTGTGCTCTCAGCACCTCTAAGATGGGGCTGGCCCCCCATCTCTTCAGCAATGGTAACCAGTGATGCTGTGCTGCTTAAGGGGTCAGGTGCAGAAGGTAAACAAAGGATCAGATACTTGTAAAGTTTCATGGCTGCATCTCTATGATATGATCTTGATCACAGAGCACAAGCAAGCTGCCCTCAGCCAGGCAGGACTCAGAGATTCTCAGAGACTATATGAAAATCTGTGGAGTGCCCTCACTGCATGTCATCATCATCCTCCTGCAATTGAGCCACTATTATGGCCTCCACTGTGTCTCTATGACAGGAGCTTTATCACAGAGGGTATGTGTGCTGCCATCACCCAGACTGGAGTCAAACCTTCATAAGTGCAATGTGAGGATCCTAACTGCATGTCGTCATCATCCTCCACAAAGCTACCAGCTATGAGTGCCTCCCGAGCATGGCTGCCTCATCTGACCAGTGGGAGGGCCTCATACCCGTCATCATCATTTTCGAGGACCTTCTCATCCTCATCCCCATTGACATCCTCTCCAGCTCCTCCATCTCCTCCTCAGCCAGTTCCTCTCCCCATTGCAGTGCCATGTAGTAAAGGGCACAGTAGATAACGACAATGCGTGACACCCTCTGTGAACTATATTGCAAGGCTCCACCAGACTGCAGACTGGTCCAGGCACTGGAGCCTCATTTTCAGCATTCCAATGATCTGCTCCTCCAAGTTGTGAGTTGCAGCATGAGCCTCGTTATACCTTCGCTCTGCTGCAGTCTGAGGCCACCACACGGGTGTCTACAGCTACGTCCTCCACAGGCAACCCTTGTCCCCAAGGAGCCATCCCTGCAGCTTCTTTGGATCCTGGAAGACGTCAGGGGTCTGTGACCTGCTGACGATGTAGGAATCGTGGACACTCCCTAGAAACCGTACACAGACCTGCAGGATGGGCTTGTGGTGGTAGCACACCAGCTGCACATTCAGCGAATGGAATCCCTTGCGGTTGACATGGTTGACCGCATGTTTCGACGAAGATCAGAGCGCTAGCGAGTGTAGTCGATGGCACCCTGCACCTGTGGGAAACACAAGATCTGTACAAATCCTATTGCTTTCGCATCCTGGCTGCCCTGGTACTGGGTGAAATATGTGCCCTCATGAAGATGGCATCCGTGACCTCATGGATGCATTTGTGGGTGGAGGCTTGTAATTTACCACAGAGGTCACCTGTGGAGCCCTGAAAGGCATAGAAATTGAACACCCTGGTCACTTTCATGAGCACTGGCAGTGGATGCCCTCCATGTCTATGTGGCACCAAATCCTGCAGTAGCTGACCGGTGTTACTGACCAGTTCCCTAGAAATGTGCAGTCTTCAGCGACACTGGTTCCTGGTCATGTGCAGGAATGAAAGGCGGGGTCTACAGACCCTGGGTCAAGCTAGGCACTGATCAGCGATGGCTCGCTGTGGCTCTTCAGTGATGTGTGCTGGAGCCCCAGCCACCCTTTCTTCCAGAGGGTGCTGCTCCTCCCTCTAAGTAGGCAGCTGCCTCAATCAGACTCTTCTCCGTCACCTTCACTCTCTGTAAGCCACGAGGCATACAGTTAGGTCACCAGGCTCCATGATCCTGATGTACTCCTCCTGCAGGATGAAAGGCAGAAATGTGTAGGTTAGCTTGGGTGTACTAAGAACCTGTCTTGGTTAAGTATGAAGGTCGCTTAACGCATTCCAGAGTGTGCTGGCCACCACTCGGATGGCCAGAGATTAGTGCGCTGCACAGCTGCCCAAAACCTCACCCACCTCCACTCCACTCTACCCGACCAATTGGCAACAGCTTTGCCCACTGGACTGCATGCTGTGCTCTCGGCTCAGACACAGGTATTCTCCTAACCCACGCTGCAAGGCAACACTGTTAGCTTGAACCATGGGGGAGACTGGTCCAAACCCGGATGCTGACATTGCAAGGAGCTGTGAGCTCATCCATCAGTGACTGTTCCTTGTCTAGCTTAACGTGCCCAGTCGTCCAACTGTTCTGCAGTCCACTAAAATGCAGTCTGTGCCCGGGGGGGTGAAAAGCTCTGGAGCACTTGGTGGCACTTTGATGCCTCTGCATTGCTTAAGTGGGCAGAGAAGCTAGAGGCCAACTCCAATCCTATCAATGTGACTGTGCCTGAAATGTCTCAGCTGCAGAGGTGGAGAGTTGAAAGAGAGAGATGTGTGGGTGTATACAAGGTTTTTTAATGCATGGCCGCTTCCCTCGCTTGTGCCGCCCCACCGCACATGTGCTTGTGCACTACCTTCAGCCACAGGGCAGCCCCTGCCTGCATCACCACCCCCCCATAAGCCCGCCTCAACCGCAGGGCAGCCATTCCCCCCTCCCCCCCCCAGCCTGCCTCAACCTTGAAGTCCAACAGGTAATCCGGGCGAGCGCTCCACAATGTTACGGTGTACTCACCTCTGAGTTCCCCTCCAAGTGCAGCCCGCCAAGTGCAGGCCTTTTATATGCTGCTGTGCAATCACGCCGATGTGGCTGGACGGTCCAGCAGAGGGTGGGAGGGGGGGAACAACTCCTGCGGGCTGGGCTTATAATAATATGTAGATGTATTACAATGATGTTCCTGACGTCTGACATCGGAAAACGCGGACTGCCATCTGTGGGCAGAGCGGATGATCGCTAACTGGTTTCATGACGTCATGAAACCGATTTTTGGCCTTGCCATATTGTCCACTCAAGCCACGGAACATGCCCGATGCCAGCGAGCATGGAAAATCCCAGCCACTGTCTCACATGGACAAAACGTGCATTCCAGGCAAAACGGTGTCAATTGCACATATCATAAAAAACCATCAGAAGGCATTCCTAAACTTAACGTGGCTTTTTGAAAAGAAAGAAAGTAATTGTTTTAACCAACCAAGGTGGATGTAAATCAATGAGACAGGAATACTGAAACAATAAAACAGGATCTGGCTTATCAATCTAAGGGCACGACCATATTTGGTAAAGAAACTGCAATTGTGAGCAGACACATTGTGAAGCAGCCATGTTTGCCCCATTGCATCATTAAATCAGAAATGCTGTCGGCAGAGAAAGAGAGACACAGAAAATATAGTAACATCTGTGCCTGAAGGTGGTAACATCATAAAATCTCTAAGCCTTTTCCATTTTGGGTCCACTGAACAGCAAACTGACTCCCTGGTAACAAGATTGCAACTGACTTTGTGACCTGCAGAAAGTCTATCACTTCAAGAAAATCCTGCAAACAACTTCGGCATATGTGTTTGGCTGTTGAACTCACCTAAACTGCACTTCAGGTGTGAAGAAGACACTCCATCTGGCCTGCAACATATTCCTTTCAAAACAAGACAACCACATCAATTATGAACCAAAACAGAATTACCTGGACAAACTCAGCAGGTCTGGCAGCATCGGCGGAGAAGAAAAGAGTTGATGTTTCGTGTGAAAGTGCACTTTTCTCTCCAACTGCACTTTCCTCAAGTGTGTTTGTGTGTGTGATTGTATGCCATAGTGTTCAGTCACACTCAGGGATCAAAATAAACACACACACACACACACCTTCCTCTCAAAATTCACTGATTACAGACAGAAGGGAAGGGATAGGGATTTCAGCTGTTCTCTCTCACCCTGTCCATAACAATGGCAACAGTTCATTGTTTAACTCCTAGGTCTTACTTCATTTATCTAGACCATGCAGTGACCAAGGCATGCTGTGGTTTTTGGGGCATTCCAGCAGGAGTGGCTGGCAATGCTGAGCTCAAGGAGTATATAGCACAAAAAAGTTTTTTAAAAAATGTCCATTTTCAAAACTGTGATATTGGAATTGCTTTTTAGTTGATCGAATTTGTCTTCTGCCTGGGAACGGGCTGAAAAAAATGTGGAATTTCGTAAAGAATTAGAGTAGTGATACTGCACACCAGCAAGCTTAATGCACATACGTTCCTGTATACCATGTGACAAAAACAGAAAATGCTGGAACTACTCATCGTCAGAATTGGAAAATAATGGCCCTGATTTTGCTGCCAAAATAACGGTGAGTTTAATGTTGTTGCCATTATTAATGCGTAAATCATCTGCTAGCTTATTGAGGAAGAGGAACTCTGAATTGCAAATCTCCACAAGATGCTGGATGATTTGTTGCATTATGCCCCTAGTCTCAAGCAAATAGCAGCTCTTCCTCAATCATGTTGTGAGATTCAAGAGGCTGCTGCATTTGCACATTAATCACCGATTAAGTAAGCCACTATAAGGTTAGGGCTGCTGTATAACCGCACAAGTACCTTTTGAATTATGGCATCTGTGTTAATGCAATGCCATTCCTTCCAGCCCAGTAAGGGAATAACTGGAACTGTGCAGTCACACTCTTATAGATAGTAGATTGTTTTTAGAGATTTTTCTTTCTTTTCCTTTCTAATTTTTCTTTCCATCTTAATTCAATCTTTCTTTCCCTCTAGGTGCACAGAGCCAAGTTCACCTTTACATATTGGAATTCATTCTCTCCTCCAGCAAACAAGGGACAAACCAATTATGGTCCTGAATTTCCAGTTGGGGTGGCAGGCCTAAAGTCAGTCCACATCCAGAAACCAAGCCACTTCCCAAATTGCAGGGATAGTTGTCCGCATGGACAATTAAGGCAAGTTCTGTGCATGTAATGGCTTATCAGCAGCATCTGCCCTGATAGCAGCCAGGAAAAACAAATAGTGCCATGCTGCTGTGATGGTAAATCAATTGCCCAGTAGGAGTTAAAGCTGGATTGCCTCTAAGGGAGCACTGAGCCACTAAAGCTATCGTAACCAATCCGCTCCAGGTTTGATTACCTTTGGCTCCAAGAGCTGTGTAACCTTTCGTCATACCTCAGTGGGAGTCAACTGGCAATAGTTTCCCCGAGACCTGGTAAGAATGTATTGCACAGAACAGCCTAGGAATTCCCCCAGATCAGTCCCTTGATGTAGGAGCAAGATTAAACTTGTCCCCCTCTAGAATTTTATGGACCTTGCGTAATGGGTTAGAATCCTGGCAGAACCAGGTTCTCTCCCATTTTCCAGTTGTTTATAAGGTAATCTGTCTAATTTCCTCTACAAGTAGATGGAAATATTGAGGCTTTTATAGAGTCATAACATTTATAGATCACCCTTCAAACAACGTTTAAATAAAACGCACATTCAAAACAAAAGAATTGTAATGCACTCTGAGCTTGATGGCAAGAGCAGGTGTTTGCCTTGCAAGGACCCCATGCAAAAGGCAGCTTTTGACCCCAATATTTTACCACCCAATGGTCAGGATTTTATGTTGCGGCGATGACCTCGTGCATGGGATGGAATTCAGGGGCAACCTCAGCTCAGCTATTTCTAGCAGCCATGACCAGATTTTACTCACATCAGGCAATTACCTGCCTGGCTTTGTTGTGGCGCCTGTCCCTTTAAGGGATGGGATCCCACCCTCAAGAGCTGCCTGCCAATTGGAGAGCCAGCAGCTCTTCCATCTCAGCAGCGCCGCTGGGAGTGGTGGCCACTGCTGGGACTGCACCAGGCTTGGAGCAACATCATGGTGCTGCAGTGGAACCCAGGTAAGTGGGATAGGGGTTGCAAGGGCCAGTTAGGTTGGCCCTGGCAAGAGGGTGGGGGCTTGTTGGTGAGGGAAAGGGATTATTGTTGCCACGGGGGAGGAACTTGCCTTTGAGGGGACCCTTTGTCAGTTAAAGGGTAAGGAAGGCATCCCTCGTCCCTGAGCCCAGAAGGAGGCCGCCAGAATATACCCCGTGGTCTCCCCACAGGGTGGAGGGCCCATCCACCGCTGGTAAAATGCCACCAGCTACAGGAAGAGCCCTTAACTGGTGCTGGAGCATAGACGTTATATTTTCTTGTTTAACAATCTAACTGAAGTTGAAGGGAAGAGTGATATTTGCTAACACTCTCCAAATACTAAACATATCATCTGAAACCTGACAGGTCACATAGAAAATAGGGTTTCGTATGGTCTTTTTTCATTATGCTGTGTTCAATTTCTAACCGCAGAGGAAAATTCCCAGAACTTACTGTCAGATTCTAATAAATTTGGATACCAAGAAACTTTTAATGGAGGTAACAAGGAATATTATGAGGTGGCAGTGGCCATGTAATAGGACTAAGCTCGTAATTATTCAGTTACAGCAGGTATCCTACCAGGGTTTACAAGTGATCTATCGTACTTCATATAATATTATTCAGTGCACACAAACAGTCCTGGAGGAAAGAAAATGAATCACCACTGTGTCATAATGTGCTGTGGAGGAGGCTGCTCTCTTGGTACAGTGAAAATAATACAAGAACATCCAATATAATTGAGATACTACAAATTACAGAAGCCTGAGGAGGAGGACAAGATGTATTCTGTTCCGCAGGGTTACTGTTACTCTTAAGATCATAAACTTGCTGCAGACAGATTCATAACGGTAGCCTGAAACTAATGTGTTTAAAAATATCTCCAGGTTGCGTTTATTTTACACAAAGTCTCCATCAGAGTAAGTTGACAGTAAAAAACAAATAAAGTGAAACACTGGTTGCAAGAGTTTGATTAGCTGAATGACAAAAGGAGGTTAAAGCCAGGTTATTTGTCTAATGGGTAACGGGGTCAGAATCTTCCATTCTGGAGTCTAAGTTTGATGGTGGGTGTAGAAGTGGGAGTGATTTCCCCTGAGGGAGCGATTTCCCTTGGGGGAGCAGCAAAGCTGATCACATATGATCTTGTACTGTTCAGTTTATTGCATATGTGTCTGCAAGGAACTCGCCGATTCTTGCAGTGGGGACAGGCAGGAAGTAGCTGTCCCTGTTGTTACCTCATGGGGTTGAAGGTCCAGGTGCCATATTTAAAGGACACCTGGACTGCCTGCTCTATCCCTTTACGTCTGCCCGGCCACTTCTCCACCCTTCCTATCTAACCCTTCCTCGGTCATCCTCCACGCAACTTGCACTGCCATCACCCGGTCTCAAGCATAGGCTGGCATTTATAGGAGCTCCCCAGGGAACAATGCACCATTAATAATGGAAGAAGTCAGTCTCGCCAGATGCACACCACTTACTTATGTGTAGTCATAAAAGTGAACATTCTAATTTCTTGCTGGCGGTGAACTTAATTTAGAGGGGGAGCTTAACTTCAGCAAACTGGCCTTATGACAAGCATGTATGACTTGATAATTCATGCAAAAGGGCTTCCCGGCATTGCTGATTGGGAAGCTTGACCTGCCTTTGACTCATCTTTAAAGTCCCGAGAACTTAACTCCTAAAGTTCATCCCGCCATTGGGAAATTGATTTTTGGCCTCACCCCAAATTAAGCTGCCCCACCTGCCAAGATTCCTGCTGCTGGCAGGGCCAGAAGATTCGCCCTTGGGTTCTTTTTCCTTGGGAAACCTAGCTAATGGGCTAAGGCTCATAGAACAAGAGTAAAAATGTGGTGTATCAAAAATACAGCCAGGAAATGTCAAGCTTGGGGTTTCAAAATTTGCAGTCCCAACAAGAATTATAAGACAGGGAGAAGTTAAAGGTGTACTATGCAAAGACACAAAGGTATCAAACTCCACTGTTAGATACATTGGCTCCAAATTTCCTCAGTGGGTATGCTGGACTTGCACCATAAGTCCAGAAGGAATCTAGTGAAATATACATTGATTCTGGGGCTTATTAATAAGTCATCTAAGGGGTAAAGATTGTTCCACCCATTACAAAGTCAAAGACATCATTCGGTGAGCAAAGTGGTGAAGGTAGGATCTGGTAACTCTCCACTCTGGAAGTCTGCACTTTCTCAGCGACCTGGTGTATTATTGAAGATTAGTACTACAAGTGAGATAAGGCATATTGACTTCTAGATGGACACAAGTAAGCCTCACTGACGTAGAAATTCCAGGCTAGGGAGAAGCTTAAACCTCAAAGAAAGGGCTAGGGTATTTTTTTGGATAGGGGCCCTAGGGCATTGTCAAATTTTGAGATGGAGTCTAGGCCCTGTCCCACAAAAATGTATAAGTGGGTTCTGAACATGCTTATTGTGGCATGGGTGTCCACTAATCTGGTGTAAGTTCAGAATCCTTTCAGTAAACATTGCAAACTCCAGCAGATCAGCATTGGAGATCGATGCTGGGCAAGAGCTCAGTATAACAGCCAGGGTTATAACCTGCAGAAATTCTGGTCCAACATGCTGGTCATACAGCAATGCGCCTTTTCCAGTTTTCACAGTACAGCTTTGCACATTTTCAAACTTTTATAGCTATTCGCTATCATTTTCCCCATTTCCCTTCTTTAAGGTTCATCAGACCATGTCATGTGTTATTTGACAATAGCCTTGACATATTAAGTACAGAATTCAGAAACTGTCACGTTGTGTACAATTTCTGGTAACTTGTTGCCTAACCTCTGCTAGTGGCACTTTGTACCTAGGTGACACAAGGCACATGGAATGATCATGGGTTAACTTTCTTTCAATTTTGCCCGATCTTTCTTTGGAAAGTGCTTGTCCTACTTGAATGCCATTGCCATGCATGAATCTGCATCCCACCTCCCCTGCATCATAGAGACACATACAATGAATCAATCTTGTAGAATAGAATTTCCATCTTTCGCCAAGCTCAAAACTGGAAAACTATCATGTGAGAAATTCATTGCTTTGCTGATGATGAAAATTCATCGAAAACTTTCACAGCCTTAACAACTAAAGCCTTAGACACACAAAAATGGGAATGGATTTGTGTTTTAAGAGCTGGACTTTTCAGCAAGTATTTTCTGTTTAGGTTCACCCAATTTTCAGGCACAAACTGGGCAAACTGGAGAGAAAAACTCTGCGGGGATTCATTATATCTGCTCATCTTGTCACCTTTCTGGCAGCTGTGAAAATAGTGGCAGGAAGCATCTGCTTGAGTTTGAAGCTCCGTTTCATTTTATTCTCTTTCTCTCCTAATCCCGTTTTCCTTTCCCTCAGTTTATTTCTCTCTATACTTGATCTGAATCAAATTCACCCAAATCCTTACTCCATCATGCCTCTATTTCTTTTTCGTTCCTTAAATCTCACTGGCTAAGGAGAGGGACTGTTGGTCCCATTGATCTCTAAGGTCCCAGATGCCCTTGTCATTATCAGCTCACAATTCCAACAACTTTTTTTAAATTTATTTTTATATGGGACGTGGGCATTGTTGGCAAGGCCAGCATTTTGTTGCCCCTTCCTAATTGCCCTTGAACTGATTGGCTTGCTAGGCCATTTCAGAGGGCAGTTGAGAGTCAACCACATTGTTGTGGGTCTGGAGTCACATGTAGGCCAGGCAAGGATGGCAGATTTCCTTCCCTAAAGGGCATTAGTGAAGGGTTTTATGACAATCGACAATGGTTTCATGGTCACACCTTCCAAACCCACGACCGCCACCAAGGGCAGTAGAGACATGGGAACACATAGTTCCCCTCCAAACACTCACCATTCTGACTTGGAAATATATTCTTTCACTGTCACTGGGTCAAAATCCTGGAACTCCCTCTCCCACAGTACTGTGGGTGTACCTACACCTTATGGACTACAGCAGTTCAAGATAGCAGCTCACCACCACCATTACCTCAAGGGCAATTAGGGATGGGCAATAAATGCTGGCCTAGCCAGCGACAACTGCATCCCATAAATTAATTTTTAAAAATTACTGAGATTAGCTTTCAATTCCAGATTTATTAATTAAATTTAATTCCATCAGCTGCCATGGTGGGATTTGAACCCCCATTCCCAGAGCATTAGCCTGGAATTTTAGTCCACTGACATTACCACAGCACCACCATCTCACCATGAACTTGCTGGGCAAATATGATTTGAGCTGAATGTTGAGGTAAAAAAGCCTGACTCGTGGGGCACACCGAGCGCAGTCCATTACAGATGAACAGAGGAAGATAATGGTGGGGAGAGGGAAAAACATACCAGAAATGGTCAGAAAGGAAAATGAAAATTTTAAAAATTGATTAAGTGAGGAACAGGAGATGATTAAATCACTGAAGTGATAATAGTGAAAGTCAAAGGCAAGCATGATGAGAGCAATTAGAGAAATAAAAGACACGTATAAAACTGAGAGAAGTGTGTGTAGTTAAGGTGGAATAATTAAGTTGGGAAGGAAGCATGAAAAGTTGGCAATTTGGGGGAGGCTCTAATGGCCCAGGAGTCTGGTTGCAGAAATAGATATGTCAACAATAGGGGTGCGGAAAATCCTGTGAGTGCACCAATGCAAAAGCTATTAGCAGGGCTGTTAAAACTGATTGCTGTACAAATGACATTGTGTCAGGGTTTGGCTGGGGCAGCGGTGTTACATTCATCTAATGATATCAGTGTCTAATTCAGCTCTGAACAATGTGTTGGTATCTCCAGTAATGAGGCAGTATGTGTCCCTTACACTTTGTTCAAAGGTATAGATGTAACAGTTCTAATACTGAAAATGAATGGTCTGGCAATTATTTTCACAACCTTTATTCTGGTAGCGTTACCTGCAGTAATTTGATAATAAAGGGTGGCACTCCAAAGTTTAGAGATTCTCCTTTTACTGACATATATCATTGGCTTGATACTATTACGTAGGAGAAATTCAACTATCATTTCAACCCTAAAATGTACAACATCTTCTGACCACATCAGGTTGATGTTCAGAATAATTCTTACATTTGCGCAGTATTGTAGGTGCAGAGTCAAATTAGCACTTGGAAAACAGAGACTGGAAGCATCTGCCTGAATTGGAAGCCTCACTGGAATATTTAAATTAGCTAGAAACATCCTGCATGCAAATATTCATTTAGGTAGGACTCTCGGAAATATTTATGTGTGTGTCCATGGTTGCTAGGTAATTGGTTAGCTTTTAAAGGAGCCCGTGACAGTTGCGCTGCTACTTTGTTACTCTTAGTTCTACAACTGCCACCATTGGGTTTCCTGATGGAAATTTCCCAACTCAGACTTGTGGGAAAAAAAGACCAGCTAAGAATAACAAACTAGAAATGTTCTTTCCACTCACATCTGTATCTAAGACAGATGTGCATGTCCCTCAATCTGGCAAAAGATTAGAGAAATACAATATGTGAATGTCCGACTGATCTAAATGCTGGATCGATGGTTCTTCAAAGCCAACCCAATCACCGTATATCATATATTCAGCGGTGCTGCATGAAAGGAAACATGCCAAAGGATTAAAAGCCATTGTTATCTGATTGGCTACATCAGGATGTCTATAGATATTTATACACCTAACCATATTCACAAGCTACAGTTCACCTGCTGCAAGATCAACTAACACACCCCAATATCTTGGCATATCCAGCAACAATAACTGTCAGAAACAAAAACAGAATTACCTGGAAAAACTCAGCAGGTCAGGCAGCATCAGCGGAGAAGAAAAGAGTTGACGTTTCGAGTCCTCATGACCCTTCAACAGAACTAGGTGAATCCAAGGAAGGGGTGAAATATAAGCTGGTTTAAGGTGTGTGTGTGGGGGCAGTGGGGGGGAGGGGGGTGGTTGGGTGGGGGGAGAGAAGTGGAGGGGGGTGGTGTGTTGTAGGGACAATCAAGCAGTGGTAGATCATCAAAAGATGTCACAGACAAAAGAACAAAAGAACACATAGGTGTTGAAGTTGGTGATATATATCTAAACGAATGTGCTAATTAAGAATGGATGGTAGGGCACTCAAGATATAGCTCTAGTGGGGGTGGGGGGAGCAGAAAAGATTTTAAAATATTGGAAATAGGTGGAAAAAGAAAAATCTATATAATTTATTGGAAAAAACAAAAGGAAAAAACAATAACTGTCAGTTGCTTCAAACCAGCCTCCAACTATTTAGACCATAAGACATAGGAGCAAAAATTAGGCCATTCGGCCCATCGAGTCTGCTCCACCAATCAATCATGGCTGATAAGTTTCTCAACCCCATTCTCCCGCCTTCTCCCCATAAGCTTTGACTTATCTCCAGTAATGAAGGAGAAAATAGGGCCATTCTCTTTTGAAACTTCTCATGTAATGCTACCTCCATTCCAACTATCTTAAAATATGGCCAGGTGCTGCACTGTTCTGTCACTTGACTGCAAATCTCTGCCTGTACTTTGGGATTCCAAACACATCATTTTTGATTTCTATTTGTAAAAAAAAAACTGTGTTCTGCCATTCTGACATATCTCTTTAAATAAATGCATTGATATTAATGATGCCGCATTAATAATCCATTCTGAGGAGAACCTGCAACAGCAAATGGACAGACTCTCTCATGCCTGTAAAGAGTTTGGTTTGACCATCAGCATCAGGAAGACAAATGTCATGGTTTAGGTTGTTGCCATACCACCATCTATAGGCATTGACAATGTGATATTAATAGCTTCACAATCAGCTCTACAATCACCAGCAACCAGTCACTTGATGCTGAAATCAACACACGCATTGCAAAAACTGCAGCTCATATGCCCAAACTGAGTAAGACAGTTTGGAACAACAGCAACCTGACTGAGAACACCAAACTGCAAATCTACCAAGCCTATGTCTTCAGTGCAATCCTCCACAGTGAGTGAGACCTGGAAAGTATACATGAGACAGGAGAAAAGGCTGAACAATTTCTACCCTCACTGACTCAGAAGTATCCTCAGCATCTCTTGGTAGGACAAGGTCACCAACTCAGATGTCCTGGAGTGTGCTAATCCTATCAGCATGAACTCATTGTTAAGCTAATAATGTCTGTGCAGACTTAGCCATGTTTATTGGATGGATGATGACTGTACACCCAAAGACCTTTTGTACAGTGACTTGGCCAGTGCGTCACCACCTCCTGGGCATCCATACCTCCGCTACAAGGGTACTGGCAAGCAAGATATGAAGGTGGCAGACATGACACTGACAACTGGGAGACTGTCACTGACGGTTATGACTTCTGGAGGCTGATCATTTGGAAGAGGTGGGAAGAAGCAAAAAGCTCTAATGGCCAAGAGAGCCCAGAGAAAACAGAGGCCAGTGATTCCTGCACCTTCTCAACACACTGTATTCTTCTGCAGCAAAGGCAGCAGAGGCTGCCATGCCAGAGTGGGGCTCCTGAGTCACACCAGGCAATGTTTAACACACAGTTGACCACCATAGCACAAAGACTGCCATCATTATTGATACTAGAAAATGTGTATGTTGGTATCCAATTTGTAATTTAGAAATTTCTTGAAATCTGATCCAAAAAGAGGACTCTGCTCCAAAGTTAAAAGGTGACAGCCTTAAATGTCTTTCTGCAGCATTTGTTTGGCTTTCTGGTTCTGTTGATCCTTAATAATCATACCATTCATAGAATCATAGAATAATTACAGCACAGAGGGAGGCCATTCCACTGGTTGTGCCCATGCCAGCTCTCTGCCAGAGCTCACCATAGAATGATTCCGAAGCTTCTGTTTTACTTTTCTTTGGTGTTACACATTTATGTATTAAACCAATTCAAGATCTGCTGATTGAATTCTATGTTATTAAATAAAAACAATTTAAAAAAATTACAGTGTTACCAATATAGCAGGACTGCAAATTGCGTTGACACCAACACACCCGCTATAAATGGTGAAGGTGGTAATTAATTTCTGTGCAAGTACTCCCTGGAGCAGATAGGAACTGTCATAAACAATTTATGAGCTCAATTGAATCACCTAATCTGTGAAGATTAAAACTGAGCCACCACATCTCCCCTTCAAAATTTCTGAGAGTTTCCAGTAGTTTCTGACACTGGCAGTTTTAGTCAACTTGACAAAAGTTAAATAAAAATTCATTAGAAACAGTAAATTACCTCTTAGTTTCTCTGTAATTACTGTTCAGCCATCCCTAGCAGAATCCCAGGGACTCTCACACACACACTGAACAGCCTAGCCTGTACAAGCAGGACTTCTAAGAGGAGAATTGGATTTTATGTCATCACTATATGGTTTGTTCCACACAATCATCATTTGGGTAACTTTATATTCAAGCATTTAAATGATGCAGCACTGGACTTTGAATCTGAAACCAGATAAGAGTGACACTATTGGCAGAATTTTCCATGCCCTCTGGCGCGGGTATCATGGCGGACGTGAGTGGACAATATGACAGGAAGGCCAAAAATTGGTTTCACAACGTCGTTGACAATTGTCCGCTCTGCCCGTCAATGCTGGGCCAGGTTTCCCACCACTGCACATCAGGAACTTCACTGTAATACATCTGCATATCATTATAAATCCTGCTCGCAGGAATCATCCCCCACACTGGATCATCCAAGCACGTCGACATGATTGCATGCTGATGTGTTTCGCAACTGAACATAATCGACATGCACTTGGCAACCTGCACTTCAGTTGGGAACTTGAGGCTTGTTTGCCTACCTTGCTTCAGGCAGCACTCATGGTTATCAGCGCCAGGCTTCGCAGGCAGCACCACATCACTTTTAGGTGCATCACAGGCAGGTCTTTACCAACCAGACCAGCGGTGAGACGGGGGTAACTTTTTAATTGATGCAGCGTTATGGCCTGCTTGGGCAAGGTGGAGAAGTGGCCTCAGGCAAGGGAAGAGGCTACGGGGCTAGGGAATTACTGGGGAAGGGGGGTAGCTTAGGGCGCATGTGGGAACACATGTCGATCCGTGCAAGTGGCCTCAAGATGGTGAGGGCTGATGAGACAGTCTCCAGAGGAAATGAGGCCAGGTGGAGACATGAGGGTGTGTGTGAGAGAGTGAGTAGTGACGTCTCTTGAGCTGGCAGTGAGTGAGATGAATGTGTGATTGCCTTGTGACCTTGTGAGTTTAGAGTGATGAGATGGTTGCCTTACCCTGATGGCACGGATGAGATTATTCATCCCCTTTCTGACTAGATGACGAACCTCTTCTTTGCAGTGTTGGCAGTGACCACCACTGCCACTGCCTCCCGAGCCGCATTGGAGATGTTGTTGCCTCTTTCACGGCCAGAGTGGGGGTAGAGGACATCACAATGGCTTCCAAGGCATCCAAAAGGCATTCCAGGGACACGTTACTGGATCGGGGGGCTGCAGTCTTCTTGCCTTTCAGGGTCATGTCTTCTATGCAGCAGTCCTGGGCTGGAAGCACAGAAGTATGCACGCAGCTGCACTTTAAATATGGTGCCCGGCATGAGGAAGTGGCGAGTTGAATGACAACCCGCTCGCCATCGAAACGGCATTTCTCCCAGGAATGCATGATTCCTGAGGCGGGATTGGGATGATACGGCGTTAAAAGCTGTAGTTGTGGCCGGCAGGTAAAATGTTCTTTTTCCTGCCTGTTAACGCACTTAGTGCAAATCTGGGACAATTCTGCCCATTGTCCCGTGTCCTCCGCGGTGGGTCTAATGGCAGGTGGTGGGGAGGGGTGGGGGGATGGACGGACAATGATGTTGGTTTCACGCTAGTGTAAAATGACAGTGGGATCTTCCGCTTCTGCCCACAATGGCTGGTCGCAATTCCCGTCAGAGGCCAACGTGAAACCGATTTTCATCCCGTTAGTGGGATATAGATGAAGACCTGATCGTCTGCGCCACCAGCAGGAAGGCACACCAGTCCAAAACATGCCTGGACCAACATGGCGAGTACATATTGACACTTACCTGAAGAAAGCCTGGGGCTGCCTCTAGGGTTTGTGTTGGAGGCCTCCAGTGACTATGGACCCTGGAACATGCAGCAGTGGGTGGGTGGGGGCAACCATCAGGTGGAACTTCCAACTTCAGTGTCTTCAAGGGGATCATGTCTTTCAGCTTCAGAGTGTTCCTGGAGGCCCATCTTCTTTCTCCAGGAGGTCCACCATTTTTCTTTAAGAGGTCCATCTTCTTTCTCCAGGAGGCCCATCTTCTTTCTCCAGGAGGCCCGTCTTCTTTCTCCAGGAGGTCCATCTTCTTTCTTCAACGGTGGGTCAGATATATCTGGAAGCCTTTTACAAATGGTGTCCGGATATGGCGAGGTGCAAGCCATCCAGCCCACCAAGCCACGCAAAATGTCACAAACCCACCCCCTATGCATATTTAATGAGTCCAGGGTCACGTGATACAGCACTAATTCCCGGTGGCCTCCACAAAGGGAAACACTCCACGTCCCTGCCTCGGGACTTAGTCCCAGATGGGAAAATTCCACCTTACATACTCACAGCTGCACTACGGATAATGCCCATTTAACTGATGATTGTATTGTGTTGCATTTAACTTATCAGTAACAGGGATGCATACTTTCATGAGCCAGTTTACTGCAGAATTTTCATTGATTTATTGCAGTTTCCCATGTTGTTGTCTTGCAGCATCTGTGAAGTAACTCCAACATAACGTAGCCATTGCAATACAACAGAATAGCTGTAAAAGGGCAAGGTCACTCATCCCTTCAGTTGTATAGTGGTTGCAACAAAAAAACAAGCTAATTTTAAAAATATTTTCAGTCCAAGTGAAGAACTGAGAAGACAGGTGTTCTTTCAATACGTTAAAAATGTCAACTACATTCTGTTGGGAGTAAGTGGAACTCTGCACATACATTTAACTATACACAGCAGAACAGGGCAATATAACTTGAAGTTGATGGCTTCGACTATTCTAAAAGCAGGTAACAGTGTCATTAAAAAAACAATTAAGACATTAATTACAGAAATGCCATCTTGACAAGCGATGACATGGCTGAGTTGCAATCCACCAAATCAGTAATTGCAGCCAATAGAGTCCCAGTGCTCTGTGGTATTATTAATCAGCCTTGTGAAGGAATTGAAGATTAATGCTGTTTATTATACTGTGCAGTGTGGCAAAAATTTGAAATGCAGTTTACTTGTAGAGATGCTGGCTAAAAGCATCATTGATTTGTTCATTGTAATTGAATATTGGCTGCACTGGTATTTTCTTACATAATTATAGATATAAACACAGTACAACTAGACATTTAAAATAGAATAGAATCATAAAATGGTTACAGAGCAGGGGCCATTCAGTCAGTGCCAGCTCTCTGTAAGAGCTACTCAACCCCATTCCCCTGCCTTTTTCCCATAGCCCTGAAAATTTTCTCTCCAGATAATTATCCAGTTCCCTTTAGAAAGCCAAGACTGACCCTGCCTCCACCATGCTCTCAGGCAGTGGGTTCCAAATGCTAGCCACTTGCTGTGCAAAAAAGCTTTTCCTTTTCTCACCTCTGGTTCTTTTGCCAATCACCTTAAGGTGGTGTCCTCAGTTTCTTGACCTTTCTGCCAACAGAAACAATTCCTCTCTATCTATTCTGTCCAGGCTCCTGGTGATTTTGAACACTTCAATCAAATCTCTTCTCAACCTTCTCTTCTTCAAGCAGCACAACCTTCGCCAATCCATTCACATAACTGAAGTCCCCCAACTCTGGAACCATTCTCATAAATCTTTTCTTCACTCTCGCTAATGTCTTCGCAACCTTCCCAATATGTGGTGTCCAGAATTGGACACAATACTCCAGTTGATTCATATAGGGCAGAATCTTCAGTTTGGCATGCAGGGGCGGGCCCAGCACGCCGATGTGTAAAATGACGCGTGGTGACATTGGACGTGCATCCTGGTGTTATCGTAAGGTTGGTGGGCAGGCAAAGAGCCCAGGTGGCCTTTGCATTTTTCATGAAATCTCATCCACGGGCAGGATGAGGTTTCATGAAGGATTTATTAATTAAATAAATTTTTTTAATCAAAATTCATAAACATGTCCCAGCTCATGTGACACTGTCACATGAGGGGAGATGTCTGAATAATTTTATTTATTTTTTCTTTCATTGTTTCATTATGAAATTAATCTCCCTGAGGCAGCTCCGTGCCTCAGGGAGATTTCTGTGCTCACTCACGCACATGCTCGAAAGAGCGCAGGCCCCAAGTCTCCCTCCTCCACCAGCCCGCACAGGTAGCACTGAGCGCTACCTGATGCACGTCATGCTGGACGGGCCTTAATTGGCCCACCCACATAAAAATGGCAGCGTGCAGCCGATCACAGGCGGCAATCGGCTCCGTGCCTGCCCGCGCTGCTCCTGACCTGCTTGCCCGACGGGAAGAAAATTCTCCCCATAAACACAGCTAAATATTTTTATCACAGAATTACAGACACAAATATTTACTATATTATGTTCCGGTGTGCTGTATTTTAATGTCAGTCTTAACCCATTCATTTTACATAAAAACTAAGAAATGGGATTATGAATAGATCATTCAGGTCTTCGAGCCTGCTCCATTATTCAATAAGATCATGGCTGAAATGATCATGCCCTCAATTCCATTTTCTTGCCTGCCCCCCAAAATTCTTGACTCCTTTGTAGACAAAAGGTCTGTCCAACTCAGCCTTGAAAATACTCAATGACTCAGACTTTGCTGCTCACGGGGGCAGAGAATCACAAAGATTAACGACCCTCTGAGTGACAAAATTCCTCCTCATCTCCGTCTTAAATGGGAGATCCCTTGTTCTGAAACTGTGTCCCCTAGTTCTAGATTTCCCCAGGAGGGGAAATGTCCTCTCAACCTATCAACCCCCTCAGAATCTTATGTTTCAATGGGCAGGATTTTGAGTTTGGCATGTGGGTGTAGTTGGCAGGCCCAGGAGCAGCTGGGAAACAGGCCGCTGCCCACAATCGGCCACCGACGGCGATTTCACGCTAGTTGGCGTGAATGCTCAGCGCTGCTGGGGTGGGGGCAGAAGGAGGGCGAGGGCTGAAGTCAGCGAGGGGGCCAGGGAACGAAAGCTCCCTGAAGGCAGACAGCTGGCTTGGGGAGCTGAAGAACTCAAAAGCTATAAATGGAGATTTTGAAATGCCTAAAAAAATGTCCACGCATCAGATTCAATCACCTGAACACGTGGCTGACGAAAATTCTGTTCGAGCATTTAAAAAAAAATTAATATTGGAAATCTCATCCCGCCCTTGGGTGAGGTTTCCTCAAAATGGCAAAGAGCCCCTGGCCGATTAGCCTGCCCACCAACCATAACATTGGACAGCCAATGAAAAATCACCTTTGATTACTACTTTAATGGCCATAATAGGCCTCTCGCGTGTGCCCATCGACCGAAGTATCGCACAATGACGTCGAGACGCTCGCCCGATGTCATCATGCGCTATTTCACACTCGAGCGGGTCGGGCGTGTGTCCGCAAGCCCAGCAAAAAATCCTGCCCAATTAGATCACCTCTCATTCTTCTAAATTCCAATGAGTATAGGCCCAGGTTGCTCAACCATTACTCAAAAGGCAACCCCTTCATCCCAGGGATCAACCTAGTGAACCTCCTCTGAACTGCCTCCAATGCAATTATATCCCTCCTTAAGTAAGGTGACCAAAACTGTATGCATCACTCTAGGTACGGTCTCACTAGCGCCCTGTACAGTTTTAACTAGACGTTTCTACTTTTATACTCTGTCCTTCTTGCATTAAAGTCCAACATCCCAGTTACCTTCCTAATTACGTGCTGTAGCTTTTTTTATTCTTTCATGGAATGTGAATGTTGCTGGCTAGGCCAGCATGTATTGCTTATTCCTTTAGTCTGCATGCTAACTTTAGAAGGTCTGCCTTGTTCTCTGGGATTTTTTCCAAGTTGTTTTTGAAGATTTTAGACCCTCTAGCCCTCACACCCCACATCCCCCCCACCCGCCCGCTCCCCCTTGGTCCCTCATACACCCATACTAACTCAATGCCAACTGATAGCCCCACCATCCCCAATGGCTTCGTACCCCCGTGCCAAGTCAATGCTAACTCATGCCCCCCACCCACTTCCCATAGCCCCTCATGTCCCCATGCCATATCAATGCCAATTCATGTCCCCCACCTACCCCCTCATGGGCCCTCATACCTCCCATGTTAACTCAATACCAGTATCCACCATGGGCAGACCTCATGAACAATGTGGAGATGAAAAAAAACTTCTAAGAATCGAATACAGCTCTCACTATACAGACTTGATAGTAAAAACCTCCCATTCATGAAATTATCAAAGCTTTTAAATGTCAAGTTGTTAATTTCTTATAAAAACAAACAAATCTGTTCATACCTCCAATCCACTGATAGACTCTTTAAGCTGTTAATCAAACAGTGAATTCAGAGCCCACAGCTGAAATAATTGTAGCTTCTGAAACTCAGCTAAGCATTCATAATGAATAGCCCTTAGGAAAATGCCAATAAATTGAAACTCTCCGATGCTACACCTGCTGACCTGTCAATCAAAGCAGTAGAGCAGAGGCTTTTTTTATTAACAATCACTGACAGCTGCAGCCAGTTTTTTTATTACAGTTTAAAGAATGGGAGGTTAAAAACACCTCAAATTATGACAGTTAGTCCTAATCTGCCCTTCAAGAGCATTTATGTCCACTCCATTGATCATGACTCCCATACTGCAGGTTAAAGCCCTTGGAACAGACAAAATGGGGTCAGTTTGAACTTGGCACTAAGTTCAATGGTCCTGATGAGATTGGGTTTCCCTCCTGTGTGATTCACGCCCTGCCCCTTTCCCCAACCAGTAAAAATCGGATCTGTCAGAAATGGGGCGGGACTTCTGCACCCTGGTCCAGCCTGCCATTTTTCAAGGTCCGCGGGATCGGGAAGACTCACAAATATTTGGCTCTTTGTGCCTCTTCTTCACAGAAGATTTTTCTTTCGTTCATGAGATGTGAGCGTTGCTGGCTGGGCCAGCATTTATTGCCCATCCGTAATTGTGATTGAGAATGGTGATGAGCTACCTTCTTGAACCACTGCTGTCCATATGATGTCGATACACCCACAGTGCTGTTAAGGAGGGAGCTCCAGCGACAGGGAAGGAACGGTGATATACTTCCAAGCCAGGATGCTGAGTGGCTTGGAGGGGAACTTCCAGGTGGTGGTGTTCCCATGTGTCTACTGCCCTTGTGGTTCTAGATGGTAGTGGCTGTGGGTTTGGAAAGTGCTGCCTAAAGAGGCTTGGTGAGTCCCTGCAGTGCACCTTGTACATGGTACACACTGCTGTCACTGTTCGTCACTGCTTGTTGGTGGTGGAATGAATGTTTGTGGATGGGGTGCCAATCAAGTGGGCTGCTTTGTCCTGGATGGTATCGAGCTTCTTGAGGGTTGTTGGGGCTGCACCCATCCAGGCAAGTGCAGAGTGTTCTATCAAACAGGCTTTGGGGAGTCAGGCGGCTGGATTTAATGTAGCCTGTCACAGCTGGAAACATAGTGGCAGGACCCACTCACTTCTTAGTCTCCAGACCCGCAAGTCAGTTTCCTAATGATGGGAAAACACCCCACAATTAAGTTAGAGGTGGGAATGGGCCTATGGAGGATACTTGCCCACTCGTGGCAGTTTGTCAGTTAGGCTCATTTTTGAGCCAATTGACACCAATTATCCCTGAGCCCACCAGAATTTGGTGGTGCCTCAGGGATTACAACCCTGTTGAGTTTGCCTGCAGCCTTTTGGGGAGTAGTGGGGGGGGGTGCAGGGGTTCCCTCTTTCAAAGGCACTTGGTGCCCAATCGAGGGACTCAATATCGCTGTTCCTTCACTGTTCCTGGGTCAAAATCCTGGAACTCCCTTCCTAGCAGCCCTATGGATGTATCTACACTACATGGGCTGCAGTAGTTCAAGAAGGTGGCTCACCACCATTTTCGCAAAGGCGATTAGAGATGGACAACAAATGCTGGACTTGCCAGTGAGGCCCATATTCCATGAACGAATAAAGAAAAATCTGATTCCTTTGCAATAGAACTCTGTGACAGTGTGTAACCTCATCCTCCGATGAGCTGGCACCTATGCAACCCTTGCCCCCTGATCAGGCTGCAGGCCATTCATGTATGGTGATTACCACATGCAGATCCTGCTTCTGATCTAGGTAATAGTGGTTATGTTTGTTTACGGCACAAGTAAGACAGCTAGGAATCATTTCTTCTATAGAACGAGTAATGCCTGACTACCAGACTGATTGCTGTACCCTTACACAGCATTTTTCTATTCGTAGATGACCTTGGTGAAGTCTTTGAAGAATATCAAGCTGAAGTGTTCTTGGTGTGACTATTCTCTCGTTGAAGACTAGTGAGTCATCAAAGACGACTCCCACTGTTCAAAGCACTGCCGTAGTATCAGATTAGTGGGGATATAGTCCCGCCATCCTTCCGGACAATAGCCTCAGATTTTCTTCATCTCATTGTTCGGCTTGTTTATTTTCTGCAACTTTTTTGATGATTAAGTATGTATAGGCTCCAACTGCCTTGATGAGGTGTAAATCCTCTTGTTAGATTCCTTCTGATGGTATTCGTGACAGTGCTTCTGCCGTTGTTTGATACTTCCCTTGCAAAGACTTTGTAATGGACTCATGTCTCATCAATCTTAGCCTGGATTGCTGGATTCTGAGTGGCATCTTCGCAATTTCTTTCATGTTCAGAAGTGTGACTGATGGCTTATGGTCTGTTTGATTTTGGAACGCAATCCCATGACATAGTCTGAAAATGTTTCAAGTGCCCACATTGCTGCCAATGCTTCTTTTTCCATTGTGGCAGATTGTTGTTTTGTTTCTTTTAGTGACCTAGAGGCAGAGTAGACTGGTCTGGACTTGCCATCTCTCTGTACTTGAAATCTGAGGCTATTGTCCGGAAGGATGGCGGGACTTGAAATAAAACTGCCCCCCAGAACCTGTAGACGAGATGCATCTGCTGCTACCATGATTGGTAATTCTGGGATATAATGTGCCAAGATTTCAGAAGAGATTAAAGTTGTTGAATCCTTTTGAAAGCATTTTTTTGGTCCACATTCCAGCAACACTGTGCACTCTGTCTCAAGGGCTCACTGACATCTGCTAAATTCAGTAGGAACATGCCATCTTGCTTGACCACGCCGAGGAATCTTTGAAGCTCAGTTATGGTCCTGGGTTCTGGAAATTGTCTGATTTATTTTGTTTTTTGTGGATCAACCGTGATTACAGTGGTTTGTACCATGTGGCCTAGAAATTTGATCATAGGGGTGGCAAACTCACATTTCTCATTTAATGTCAGGGCTGCATCCTGTAATTCTCTGAGGACTGCTCAGACTCTCTGATCATGCTCTTCTCTTGTGGAGCCATGTATGAGTATGTCATCCATATGGAATATTACTCCTTCCATAACTTCTAGAGTGTGAGACATTGTCCTCTGGAAAGTTCCTGCAGTGGATGCTATTCTAAAAGGCATCCATTGAAACAGTAACAAACGAATGGCCTTATAAATGTGGTCAGCAATCTGGATTCTTTGTTCAGAAACAACTGCCAAAATCCACTGCTCACATCCAGTTTGGTAAACAAAGTACTCTTGGCTAGTTTGGCAAAGCTCTCGTCCACTAAGGCCATTGGACAAATCTCACTTTCCACTGATTTGTTTCATTGAGTTAAATCCATGCAGATTCTTATAGATCCAAAGATAAAAGCAAAATACTGTGGATGCTGGAAATCTGAAACAAAAACAAAAATAGCTGGAAAAACTCAGCAGGTCTGACAGCATCTGCGGAGAGGAATACAGTTAACATTTCGAGTCGGTATGACTTTTCATCAGAACTTCAACAGTTCTGGTGAAGAGTCAAACGGACTCGAAACGTTAACTGTTTTCCTCTCTGCAGATGCTGTCAGACCTGTTGAGCTTTTTCAGCTATTTTTGTTTTTGTTTCTTATAGATCCATTTGGCTTTGGGATCATAGTCATTCCTGAACATCATTTTGTTGGCATGGTGACCAGTGAGATAACCCCTTGCTGCTGCATTTTTCAATTTCACCCTTGACTTTGTCCAAGAGTGGGTGAGGGACTTTCCACGGTAAAAAGAGGCAAACTGATTTAGCATCACCTTGTAGGATGATATGGTACTCGGTCTTTAACTTTGCTAGCTCTGTAAATTATTTTGGAAGTTAATTTCAAAAAATATACTGCTGTAGTTATCATCAGCAATTTCATCCACTTTATAGATTAGTTTCAGTTTTAGATATGCCTTTCTGCTTAGTAGAGGGTACTCTTGGTTTTGAATGACATAGAGAGGTTTGAGGATTTCAGCTTTGCCATGAGCTAGCCTTTCACTTCTAAAGTTATTCCACCAGGGCTTTGTAATTTCATACTTCAGGGTTGCAATGTAACCTGTTTGAGCTATTTGGCTTCATCTGATAAAACAGAAACCCTTGCTCCTGTGTCTAGTTGATACTCTATGGGGTGTCCATCCATTTTGAGTTTAATGCTCCAATATTTGTTTTCAGTATCATTTACCTCCCCAGGAAGGTGAGTTCCTTTGTTTGTTGTTCTTTCACTTAATGTATGTGGCTCTCTTTTAAAATGTTCTCCCTCTTTTTATAGGTTGTCAGCATTTTCAAGCGACAAACTGTCTTGAAATAACCTATTTTTCCACAGTTGTGGCACACTGTCCCCATCGCCCCTACCCCCCCAACAGCTGGACATGTTTCTCACTTGTGTGGTTTGTTCCTGCCACACTGAAGCATAATCGCTCCAATGTTGTGCTATTATTCAATAATTTTCCACGTTAGACAGACTTGTACAAGGACTTCCACTGCCTAAAGGCTGACAAGTCCCCAGGGCCGGCTGACCTGCGTCTTTGGGTCTTAAAAGATGTGGCGGCACAGATAGTAGATGCATTGGTTACAATCTTTCAAAATTCCTCAGATTCTAGAAGGGTCCCAGGACATTGGAAAATAGCTAATGTAACATCTTTATTCAAGAAGGGGGGCAGAAAGCAGGAAACTATTGGCCAGTTAGCCTAACATCTATCATAGGGAAAATGCTAGTATCCATTATTAAGGAGGTGATAGCAGGATACTTAGAAAATCATGATGTGATCAGGCCGAGACAACAAAAGGTTTTGTGAAAGGGAAATTGTGTTTAATTAATATATTAGAGTTTTTTGATGAAGTAACATTCAAGGTGGATAAAGGGGAACCGGTAGATGGGGTGTACTTAGATTTCCAAAAGGCATTTGGTAAGTGCCACATCAAAGGTTACTACACAAGATAAGAGCACATGGTGTAGGGGGGCAACATATTAGCTAGGATTGGTGAGCTAACAGGAAACAGATTAGGGATAAGTGGGCCTTTTTTTCAAAATGGCAAGCGTGGAGTGGAGTGGAGTGCCACAGGGATCAGTGCTTGTCCTCAGCTATTTACAAACTATATCAATGATTTGGATGAAAGGAGCAAACGTATGGTAGCTAAATTTGGAAGACACCAAGATAGGTAGGAAAATAAGTTGTCAAGAGGAGGTAGAAAGCCTGCAGGTTAAGTAAGTGGGCAAAAATTTGGCAGATGGAGTACAACGTGGGTAAATGTGAACTTATACATTTTGGCAGCAAGAATAGAAAAGCAGTACATTATTTAAATGGAGAGAGATTGCAGAACTCGGTGGTATAGAGGGATCTAGGTGTCCTAGTACATGAATCACAAAGTTAGTGTACGGTACAGCAAGCGATTAGCAAAGTAAATGGAATGTTGGCATTTATTGCAAGAGGAATGGAATATAAAAATGGAGAAGTTTTACTGCAGCTGTACAGGGCCTTGGGTGAGACCACATCTAGAGTACTGTGCACAGTTTTGGTCTCCTTATTTGAAAAAGGTATAATTGCTTCAGAAACAGTTCAGAGGAAGTTCACTCAACTCATTCCTGGGGTGAAGGGCTTATCTTAACCTTAAGAAAGGTTGAATAAGTTAGGCCAATACCCATTGGAGTTTGGAAGAATGAAAGGCGATCTTATTGAAACATATAAGATCTTGAGGGGACTGGATAGGGTGGATACCAGGAAGATGTCTCCTCTTGTGGGGGAAATTAGAACTTGGGGGCACAGTTTAGGAATAAGAGGTCTCCCTTTTAAGACAGAGGTGATGAGAAATTGCTTCTCTGAGGGTCATTAGAGTGTAGAATTCTCTTCCCCTTAAGGTAGTGGAGGCTGGGTCTTTAAATTTGCTCAAGGTTGAGTTAGATAGATTTTTGTTAGACAAGGGAGACACGGATTATGGGAGCATGCAGCAAAGTGGAGCTGAGGCCACACCAGATCAGCCATGATCTTATTGTATGGTGGAGCAGGCTTGAAAGGCCTAATGGCCTACACCAGCTTCTAAGTCCTATGTTCCTATGTTTTACATTGCTATGATTTCCACCACCTGCTCTAGCCAGAATTCTCAGGGTAAGGACAGGCAGTGGTTCTTGCTGCGTCTGGTGGGTGCCATTTGTCTTGCAAGGGAGAGGGAAGTGTGCCAGGAATATGATGCAATCTGTCTGGGTGATGTAACTGTTGTGTCTTTAAGCAGCACAAGTTAGCTTTAACTCATCCTGGCCTCTCAGCCATCCCAACATGGAAATATATTGCCTATATAAGTTCCCCTCCAAGTCATTCAAAAGCCTGACTTGGAAATATATCGCCGTTCCTTCACTGTTACCGGGTCAAAATCCTGGAACTGCCTCCCTAACAGCGCCATGGGTGTACCTACACCATATGGACTGCAGTGGTTCAAGAAGGCAACTCATCATTACCTTCTCAAGGGCAAATAGGGATGGGCAACAAATGCTACCCTGGCCCACATCCTGTGAATGAATACATAAATAAATAAAAATTCTGGGTCCCTCTCCTGCGGCAGGTAACCACTGCACAGTGCATTTGGCACCAGTTACATGCTACAATCAAGGTAATGAGCCAGCAGCATGAAGTTGGCGTGCTGTCAGCATTACAATGTATTGGCACAGAGCAATCATGCATTGCAATGCCCATAAGCAGGGGCTAACCTATTTATTCCACAACCACCACCCACCCCCCCACCCCCCTACTGCTGGAGCAGTCACTTTGACTGTTTCACATCCAGGAATGCATGCTAGCATTCTGATGCCATTTGTTTCCTCCCACCTACTATTATTACCAGCCATTCTATAAAAAAACTGGCAGATTGTGATTGCAGGATTTGGAAGCTGGTACAGCTAAGTTGACACATCCATCTTACAGGAGAAACCACCATATAATGCCAGGGAACAACAGGCCACTGGGAGCGCAAGCAAAAACATCTACATATTAAGTCATTATGAAGAGGATGAACCATCAATCACTGGAACAAACTCCAGCCAGCTTGGGTTAGAGATGCCAGGCTCAGTATATCTTCAGTTGCTACAACTTAAAATTCTGTATGCTTCCTTGTCTCACTCAGTGACCTGATTCCTTGTAAAGGAGCCAATAAGTAGCTGCGTAAGAGGGTATACTGGTCGTGCAACCCCATGTTAATGGTATGCTGTGGCTCAGTTGGTAGCATCCTCACCTTTAAGTCAGAAGTTGACTTGAGCACAAAAATCTACGCTAATGCTCCAATGCAATGCTGAGGGTGGACTGCACTGTTGGAGGTGCTGCCTTTCAGGTGAAAAGTTAAACTAGATATTCTCATATGACATGGCGATAAAGAGCCAAGGTTATCAAGGTGTGATAGGGCCCAAGGAAAGTCAGAACAGTTGTGAAAATGGTTAGTGAAAGAGCAGGAAGGCCCACAATTACTGGGCTGCGCCAGGATAAAGGGATGAATAGGTCATTGGACACAGCTGGCAGGGCACCAGGGGCTGGTGGACACTGAAATATTGGGGTTGGGCTAGGATGGAGGTGATGAAGATGTCATAGGCCTGCAGGATAGTAAACAGTGAGAGCTGGGGGTGGGCAAAACAAGCACAGTGAGATATCAAGCTGTGAATGACAGATACAGGGGTATGTATGGGAGGAAAAGCAAGCAGATATGAAGCAGGACGAAGCCAAGTAAATTTTAAATCAAACATATTCTTTTTAAAAAAATGGTAACAACTTCTGACCAGAAGGCTAGAGAGAAATTAAAAAGTTCAAAATTAAATTTTGATGGGGAGGGGGTGCAACAAATGTTCACCAGACTGATCCCTGGGATGGCAGGGTTGTCTTATGAGGAGAGATTGAGGAAACTGGGACTGTATTCTCGAGAGTTTAGAAGAATGAGAGGATCTCATTAAAACATAAAAAATTCTTACAGGGCTCAACAGGGCAGATGCAGGGAGGATGTTTCCCCTGGCTGGGGGGCCTAGAACCAGGGGACACAGAATAAGAGGTAGGCCATTTAGAACTGAGCTGAGAGGGTGGTAAATCTTTGGAATTCCCTACCCCCAAGGGCTGTGGTTGAGGCTCAGTCATTGGGCAGAATTTTGCCCTTGGTGTGCGGGCTCTGCGGGGACGGGTGGGGGCCGTCAGGAAGATGGCCGCCGCCTGCCATCGGGCCTGGAAGGCTATTTCACGTTGGCAGGCCAATTAAGGCCCGCTCAGCATGAAACATAAGCGGCAGTGCTCAGCGCTGTCTGTGTGGGCGAGGGGAGGAGGACGAGCGGGACAAGCGCCACCTTCACACATGCACGCTACGTAATCTCCCTGAAGCAGAGAGCTGCCTCAGGGAGGTGAACTGATTTTTTTAAAAATTAGAGATTTAATAGATGTTATGAAACATGCCCCCTCATGTGGCTCTGTCACATGAGCAGGGACATATTATTGAAAAAGTAAAGGTTTTATTTGATTTTTATTTGCTTTTGGAAACCTCATCCCACCTGTGGACAAGGTTTCCAAAAAAAGTGCAAAAGCCGCTTGGATGGGCAGCGAACAATTTCTTTTAATTCACTTTTTAATGGCCTTAATAGGCCTTTTAGTTGTCAGCGTGCACCCGCCGACCAAAATATTGAGCGTCATTTTGCACTCGTTCAGGTTGGGCGTGCACCCGCCCACCGAGCTAAAAATTTTACCCATTGAGTACATCCAAGGCAGATATCTATAGGTTTCTAGATAGTAAAGATATCAAGGAAAGTGGGGATAGTGTGGAAAAATGCTATTGAGGCGGAAGATCAGCCATGATCTAACAGAATAGCAGAGCAGGCTTGAGGGGCTGAAAAGCCTACTCCTGCTCCTATTTCCCATATTTCTATGTTACTAAATAGAATACATTGCATTCAATACCCAACTATCTAAACAACAATGAGAAAAAGAAAACTTGGATTTATGTAGTGTCTTTCCTGAACGAAGGGCAACCCAAAGTGCTTTACAGCCAATGATGCACTTTTCAAATGCAGTCATTTTTTAATGTGGGAAATATCAAAGTCAATTTGTATACAGCAAGCTCCCACAAATATCAATGTGATACTGACCAAATAATCTGATTTTGTGATGTTGACGGGGGCCAAATACTGGCCAAGAGAGCAGGAGTAACTTCCCTACCCTTCTTCAAAATAGTGCTATGGGATGTCTAATATCCACCCAAGAGAGCAATTTAATGTCTCTCCTGAAAGATGGCACTTCTGGCAGTGCAGCGCTTCATGCATTAGAATACCAGCTCCAATTTTTGTGCACAAGTCTCTGGAGTGCGACTCAAACTGACAACCTTCTGATTCAGAGGAGACAATCCTACCAAGTGCGCCATGATATGCATGTTAAAAGAATTCCTCTGATCTCTATGTGAGCAACATTGTAAGTGGATTTATGAAGCTCTTCCCTACTTAGTATTCCTAGCAAAGACACAATCGCTTTAAGAAGAATGTACTTACTGAGTAAAAGACCAGCCGGAAGAAATCTTTGTGAATATATTTGCAATGTCCCAGCAAAACCACTACATGTAGCTATCAGAGCAACTCTTAAACTCCAGTTTAAAAAAAATTCCCTTCTTACCATGAATGGGGAAGAACATTCTGCTCCATAACAAACTGACAAACAGTATAAGTTTTAATGATAAAGGAAAGATTCAAAACTTCTATTCGAAGACAAACCACCTGGAGTCAAGGTGAAAGATAGTTATTCCCTACTGCTCTTATTCGCTCTTTCCCACAATCTCAAAACTGTGGCACTGACTTCCCCCAGACCTTCCTTTCACTTACAATCAACAGCCTTTTAAACGTAAAGTCAGACATCACCTAACCAACACTTTTTGATGTACCTCTTCTTTTCAATCTTGGTGGCATCAAGCAATTTAGCCCTTGGTCCTTCAGTTAGATTTCTCAATTATACTAAAATAGAGTCATCTTCAACGTTTCATCGCTGTTGTGTCCAGACTTCCAATGCTCTGATTTGAAGGTTCTCACGTATGATGTCAGCAGAACTATGAGACTAAATCATAGCTTTTTTATTCTATCCACCTCTTTAACTTTTTTTTACAATATTTGCTGATTATGATTTTGAACTGTTAAAAGAAACATGTCATTATGACTGTGCAAGAATCTGTGAAAAAATCCAGATGCTATGAAGAGAAAAAAAACATTTTAGAAATATTGAGAGAATCATAAGAAAACTGCATTGCTTGGTTCAAATCTGGTGAAGTGGCAATCATTGTGAATTCTTAGAATTACATTTTGAGAGACCCTACTGATAACTACTGTGATGAATAATATCTAGCTCATAGTTCCTGTGAATATTTTAGAAGTAATGGTTAGTTTTGGGAAGATTAAAGTTTAACAGTAGAAAATGGGATAAGTGCAAATAAAGCAGCTTGAAGATTACACTCAAAAGGCTGGGGCCATGTTAACTAAAGAGGTTAACAGCTAGAAAGGTAGAAGTCATAAAACAGCAGGTGGGCTTACTTAGTTGGTGATGTGATATTTATACTGCTTGCAGACAGATGTTGTATTTTAAGAGTTAGAGCTAAATTATTTTAAAAGCATTCAGTGAACCCTCACAGGCTACATCATCATGGAGATGGGTGTAGCTTAAGGAGGTTCTTTGGATTCAATTTGTTTGAGTGTTCTGCAGCAGGAGAACAGGCTATACCAAAAGGATGCTGCTGTTAGCAGGTCCAGGCCAATAGGGCTCGGAGAAGCCCTGAGGCCATTCAGTGCAATTAGGGCTGAGAAGAAGTCCTAGGGAGCTGAGAAGGTGGCAGAAGGTTACAGGTTCCACACCAGGAAGTTAGGGTTCAAAAGAAGTCCTGGGAATCATTTATAGCTCGGGGTAGTGGGAGACTGGAGTTCAGAGAAACCTGGGTGCAGTGCCAGCTTAGTAAAGCTAGCTGTCTGTGAAAGAGTTGAAAGTTTGCCGGTAATTAGAGGCGGGATTAAAGCTTTGTGAATCCCACAGAAAGCAATCTCAAGAGAAGAGACTGAACCATCAAGTGGTCAGCAGCCATTGAGGCAGTCTGAGTCAGAGTGGCTTTTGATGAAATTCAGAGGCTAAATCTTTGAAAATGAAGAGTTGAAATCCCTCATCAGGGAGACTGAGTTTTAACGAGATATTATGACTCATAGTGGTCACTGGTGTCTGGGTGGGTTGCTGAGAAATCCATGGGATCTGTTTTGGTTGCATCTGCCATTTAATGTGCAGTGTAGTGTGTTCAACCACAGTTCGCTTGCAAATTGATATTTACCTCATGCTAATTCTGAATGTTAGAGCATAAGATATATATTGCATATTGTATTACTTTGTTGACTTTGTATAGTGAATTTTACATTGTTTGTTTAAAACCATGGAATCTTATGGCTTTATACTCTTAGTTGGTGACTGGGATTTCAAACTTTGTCTACTTAAAAACACTATCAGTCAAAATGAAGCAATTTTCAGGAATCTCCTTATATATAGGAGCACAACAGAGAAAGAATCAAATCCTGTTAACACTGAGAAGCACAACAAATTCAACCCAAGGAACAAAGGCCAGTTCTCTGACTCTTAGCAAGGTCCAATTGCTGTCTGTTCCCACAACTTCTTAACCTTGTTGCATGTATTGACGTGCTGTGGAATTACTATAGCAGGATTATTGTCCCCCTGTAGATGCTTCATAACTGTAAAGATACTGGCAGCATGAGATTTAGAAGATCAATGCATGGCTGATATTCTGCGTTCAATATTTCATTCCTTTGTGCTGACTACGGGATTCTTTTCAAAGTCAACACAGAGACAATCAATGGATCTGCCTGTTTCTTGTTTACTTTCTTAGTCCCAACAGATATTGCTGGGCACCTTCTTTGAAAGCAAATTCCCTTTAAGCAGGCTGTAGTACAACTTGGCAGAGGACTGAAATATATATTGTCAAGGGTAAATTTAGCATTTCAGAATTGATAGATAAACAAAGTTAAACGTTGAATGGTACCCATTGTATCTGGAGCAAAGGAGCTAGAATAAGATGTTTTGTTTTTCAAAAAATTGCTTCCACACTAGAATGGTGATGCTGCCAATAAGAACTGAATGTACAAAATCACAAATTCAGACTAATGTTCAAACAATGAGCTAAGATGCACTGTGAATGATTTCTGTAGAATGATTTCCATTTCTGTACATCTACACATGGAATGAAATGCAGACATTCCCAGGTTTGTCTCCTTGCCTGCGCTGTATTCACTGATCTCAAATAGAGACACAGTAGTGGCATTAAAACTAGCCTCAGCACCCTGGGCTATCCACGATGGGGAGGAAATCAGCTCAGACTCCCATTTCTTATTACCGTGAAATGGAGCGAAATATGTGAACTCAGAAGGGGAAAGCATCCGGCTCTGCTGTGATCCATTTCCCTCTCCCCCCATGATTGAACAACCTGGTGACACTCGCTGTCTGGGTTTATATATGAAGAATTAGTGTTTGACTGAGGTACTGAAGGGCCACCGATGTCTTGGAATCATATGCTGACTTTTATCAGTGCCATCAGCAGCGCTGAGGAGGAAACTGAAGAAATAAAGCATCCTAACAGCACATAAATGTAAAATAGGGCATTCAGGCGATGCATTGTTTGATACCAATGTAAACTATCTACAGCCAGAATTTAAAGATCAGCTTCCACTTTGAAAACCAATAATTTTACCATGCAGCCTCTGCAAAGCTCCTAAAACTCACCTTGTCCACTGCCCTGACCAACACTTCTTAGCCACAAAGGGCTAAATTTCACACCATCGGCTGGTGTGCAAGTCTCCTGTTACCACTCCCCTCGGTGCCTTTATTCTGGAAGTGGGATGTGGGGGTGGGGTGAAGGGGATGGGGGGAGGTGGGGAAAGTGGTGGCGGGGGCAGGGTTGCAGGGCTTCCTGCTCCCAAGCGGTGGGTGGCCATTAAGGCTATTTAAAGGCCTAATACAGTCTATTGTCAGGGGCTAACTGGAATTTTGGAAGTGCTGGCCCAGCTGCTCAGTCTATTTTTTCTTAAAACTTAAAAAAAAATTGGAGAAAGGGCACCTCAGAATGGGGGTGTCTTCTCTCTCTCTTACCTGAACTGCAAGCTGCTGCTTTTGCAGTGATGATGGGCCCCCTATTTTTTTAGAGAACCCACCTGCCATCCTTATTTTGATAACTGTAGTGACTGGGTAAAACTTTTCCTACTGATTTTTGGGATCACGTGATTGTACTGACGAATCAGCCCTAAGCGTGGGTAGTCTTAGGGGTGGAGCTATCTAGTCATGGATCTAGTTCAAGCATGTAGCTTCTGCAAGAGCTTTGTAAATAAAGTTATCTGTTTCATGTAAGAAACTTGTCCGGTACATCAAATTTATTACAATGACCAGCTCGCCCTCTGGCTACTACTTGGGCAAAATCACAGTCAGTGACTGTTCCCCGACTGTCCAGGCTGCTGACCTCCACTTGACCCTGGCCTTGAAATCATGAAGCCCGCAGAGAAATTCCTGTACAGAGTTCCTGCAACTTAATCCATTCAGAAATTTGTAATCTTGTATGTGCCTTGGTGTTACCATATACAGGAAGAGGCAGTGAAGGTCACTATACACCAAAAGCATTTATTTACAGAGAAGCAAATTGCATATTGTATACCTCCAACCAATAGTCCTTCTTTCAGTCTGCTCCTGTCTACATCCAATGTTTTTAGTCTGTTTATTACAGTAAAAGCTTTAAAATGTGAAATCTTGTTGTGTCATCTTTTTAGCTATTCACTGGAGGTCTGAATTTATTTTTTTAAAAGAGGAGCGTAACACATAGGCACTCCCCTTTCTGTCTCAATTACTCTCAGGTACAATGGACCTGCAATATCACTTGATCTGTGACTTCCATGTTGCTTGGATTTTTGCTTTAGGAGTGAGTTGCTTTCAGCTCCAAAGAGGTCTACCTTCCTTTGCTAAACTTCCTGGAGCAGTGCCTCCAAGAAGCGAAATGCTAAGGTATCAGGGTGTCAAACTTGACTCAGCGATGGTAATTTTCACCTGTGTGTTAGAAATTATCAATTTGAATCCCCACCCCAAGACTTGAAAATACAATCTCAGCTGAGTACTTACAGAGTGTAGCACTGCAGGAGATGCCACCTTTTTGGATGATATGTTAAGTTATGATATGTTAAAGTAGTGGGGTTCTCCCTCAATCAACACAACAAAAACAGATTATTTGGTCAATTTTTCAGAGTTGATTGTGGGAGCTTACTGTGTGCAAATTGGTTGCTGTCTTTCCTTCATTACAACAGTGCAACACTTGAATAATTAAATGCTGTGAAGTACTTTGTGGCATGCTGAGGCTATGAAACGGCTAATGTTTTCAAAATACTGTTCCTTCTCCAACTCACTATCACACTCCTGAATATCCATTTTGAGAATGAGCAGCAGTGTATTAACAACACTAACAGCTTGTCCAGCTTTTTAAACAAATATGCAGGCTTGCAGCCATGCGCACGTGTTCCATTTAAAGGAAGCCTTTTCAAATCAGAAGGAGGGCTAGAATGGCAAACTTTGGCAAAGACTCCACTGCCAATGGGGGCGCAAATCATGCCAAATAAAATGCAGTTCTGGTTTTTGGGGATTTGCAAAATCATTTCTACTGTTAAAAAAAAGTCACACACCAGCTGTATTACATTGAGTGATGCAAATTTCTGCAACACACTTAATGCCAGAGCATCTGGAGTTCTTAATTAATCTTTCCACAAATAAAGCCAGTGTTCTGATCTACAGCTTGACCGGGAGATGAACCAGACGTTCATTTCAAACCTGTTGTCTGTGCCTCGAAGGCACAGCCTTAAAGGGACTGTGAGAGACCGAAGCATTTAGTACTTATCAGGTAAGAGGAGCGGAATGATCTTCTGGGCAACTTCAGAAGTCTCTGGGACGGCTGCAGCATCCCAGTCTGAAAGGTGCCCCCGGTCTCGGCCTTGCAGGGAGCTGGTAACAAGGTGTCACACTTGCCAAGAAACAGATGGAGAAAAAGAGAAAGCCTGTGTGATTATGAAGACTGGTACTGTGAGGCTTTTCTATTATTTTGAGGTGGTTTGGTTCTTTAGTTTGTTTTGGGGATGGAAGGAGAGATTCTTGCCTCGTGGTAGGAAACTGTTGGTATAGAAGAGGGCACAGGCATGTTTTCAGGAGTAGTGAAGGGGCCTTGTGATTGTTTCTCTTCATCTTCCTCCAAATAACTCACATCTCAAAATGGAGCAGTAGCGCAATTGTAAAGGATCAAAAACAACAACAAGAGGTAGCATTTATGTAGCAGCCTTAATGTAGAAAAATGTCCCAATGTGCTTCACAGAGGCGTAAGTAAAACACAAATCCCAGGCTAAAGAAAGAGGGCTTTTGTCAAAGAGTTTAAAGGAGTATCTTAAAGAGGTCAGGCATGTGGAAAGATGGTGGGAATGTCAAAGCATGGGGTTTCATCAGCTTTTCATGATGGAAATGCAGGGACCGGAGATGCACAGAAGCTGGAGTCAGAGGAGATTTCAAGTAGACCACAGTCCTATAGATTACTGATACAGGAAAGAACAAAACCATGGAGAGATTTAAACTCGAAGTTATGGAACTCAATGGTCAGATATACACATGGAGGGGGGAAAGCGCAGGAGCACTTGTTAATACATGGAAACCAGGAAATACTCTGAAGGCAAGGACCCCACCATTAACTTAGGTTTTTTACCCTTTTCTCACCTAGCAGCCATCCAGATTGGGAGGCGGGGCAAGGCCACAGTACAGGACAGCAGCCGGGGACTGCTGGAGACAGTCCCTGTCAATTGAAAAGATCAGGGAGAGAGGCTTTGAACACAGTGGTGAAGAGGAAGGGACAGATCACAGGGCAGGGGAGCAATCATGGGGGCTGGGGAAGAGATCGCAGAGGACTGGAGACTATAGTTGTCAGGGGAGAGGGCAGGGAGGGGGTGGGGAAGAGAGATTGCCAACGGCAGGCAGATCATGGGAGGGGTGTTCAGAGAAACAGCACGTATGCTTGAGAGACCACGGAGAACAATCCTGGCTTACAAGCAGTGTCAGAAACACATTTACCTGCTGGATCTGGCAGTTTCGACCTCCTTTTAGCTGTCGAGTTTCCTGAAACCCATGTTGGAGGTGATAATTCCAAATCACTGACAACGTCTGAGGCACAAAGCTTCACTTAAATGTTTCAACTGCTGACCTGCTACTTCAGAGCAGATAACTCAGATGACCTCAAAAGGATTCTCTTTTTATCAATATATTACCTGCCTCCATCCTCTGGTCCTGCAAGGGGTAGGGGAAGAGATTAAAATTCTCCCAATTTTTCATAAAAAATAGGAACAGGAGGAAGCTAAACTGACCCTCGAGCTTACTCAATCATTCAATTAAATCACAGCTGATCTGATTTTGGCGCCCTCACCTTCCTGCCTCTTCCCATTACCATTGACCCCCCCCATAGTTCAAAAATTTGTCTATTTCAGTCTTGAATATAATCAATGACCCAGCCTCAGGCGTACAGGATTCCAAAGATTAACAACCCTCTGAGAGAAGAAATTCATCCTCACCTCCGTCTTACAAGGGTGACCACTTATTCTGAAACTATGCCCCCTAGCGCTGGATAACCACATGAAAAGAAACAACAGGCTGAAATATTTTCTACATATATATTCTGTGGGTGTTGCTGGCTAGGCCAGCATTTATTGCTCATCCCTAACCGCCCTTGAAAAGGTGGTGGTTAGCCACCTTCTTGAACCGCTGCAGTCCCATGTGGTGCAGGTACACTCACAGTGTGTCGGAAGGCTAGGCCGTGGGTCCAGATGTCGGGAATGGAAGTTGGTATTTCTTCCTTTCGGGCATTGAGCAGCAGGGCACATGGGACCTACTGCCAACTGGGCAATTACTACTGGTGAGGCAGAGCGACCATCCATTCACAGTGCAGAGACGGGAAGCAAGGTGGGAGAGGCAGCGTCAGCTGACACCGCGGCAGGTGCTGTCACCATATTTAAAGGACTGCCAACCCTGCATTCACTGCTAACTGCCCTCCAGTTAACACTGAGTGGCTTCCAGTGACTCCTGCCTACTTTCAGTTACTACAGATTGAGGAAGCCAAGTGGCTCAGTTGGTTGCACATCTGCATCCCAGGTTCAAGACCCACTCCTGGATTTGATGGCCATGGAAGGACAATTTATGCAGCTCAAAGAATTATGTTAATCTGCTTGAAAAATCCTTTCAACGCTCCATATCATTTTCCAAGGGGGTAAGAGAGTATAAAGATATGCAAACTGCTGAGTGCCTGCCAATCACTGCTGCCTGCCTGGGTAGCAGAAAGTTAAAAGGAAAGCTGTAGCCACAATGGCAGCAAGGAGACCCCTGGTCGCTCTTCAGGCTGCAAGGGCAAGGCAGGAAGTCCTCTTCTGGAGGAAGAGACTGGCCCATTTGACCAAGCAAGCCTGGACGGTGCTTGCCTGGGCAGAAAGGTCACCCCAAGAATTTGGATACATTGCTGCAAGTGCATCAATGACTTCATTTAGTCCAACAAAGTGAGAACTCCAGACATATTTTCCCTTCATACATGTGACAATACATCAGTGACAAAGGGATCAGGCAGTGGCATATCTCATCAGAGGCACGGCTGCATTCTGACCCCCATAGTGGAGGAGGCCTTTAAATTGGCAGGGCAGCAGGGTGGCCACTTTTTTGCTAGTAGCAAAACAGGAGCGTCAGTGGAAGAGAACAAGTGGCTGAGTGCAAGGGCATAAGTGTGCATCTGGCCCACATGAGGCATAGTGCTCATGTGTCCACCACTGGGCACATGGAAGTCCACATGAGCGGTAGTTGAAATAACACAATAGGAAGCTCATAACCCTTCAATCTATCCATTCTCTCATTCAGGTCAGGGTCAGGGTGAGGAATGGAGAGCTGCAGAGACCAAGATTTCTGTTGTGCCACATAATAAAGTGCTAACGTACCATTGCTACATCTCCTTCTAATTCTTGTTGCCTTTGGGACTTCAGTTACACCCTGGCTCCCTCAACAGGCTACAAATGAAGGACTACACTGCATGTGGTCAACACTTCACCCTCAATGCCGTGCGATGTGCACGTGGACGCTGGGTGATGGAATGTAAGATGAAGGAAGTGACGGCAGGTTTGGATAGATGTAAGGTTTTATTGATATGGTTCCAAAAGGTAGCAAGTGTCATAGGAAACGTCTGTATGTTAGTGCGTCCTGAGTCTCCCTTGCATGTATCTCATTGTGCCTTGCCTGTGGTCTCTGCAGTTCTTCACCATTCATCACCTAGTCAGGAGCCTCACTCACATCCTCATCTTTGGAGGAGGCATCACAATCCACAATATCCTCGTTGTTCAACACTTCCCCAGCTGCAGCGCCAGATTTTGCAGAGCACAGCAAACCAGCACAATACAAGAGACTCTTGCTTGGGCATACTGAGGAACTGCACTGGATCAATGTAGGTACCTGAATTGCATTTTCAGTCAGTCTACTCAAATAGTCACTCAGGTTGCCCTATGGCTGATGTTGAACCTTCTTCTGCATCTGTGCATGGATTCCTCACAGGCGTAAGTAGCCATGTCCTCAATGGGTAGCCCTTGTCTCCTGGTATCTATCCATGAAGGTGCATGGGGAGGGGGCAGGGGTGTGAAGGAGAGGCGAGAAAAGCTATGGCAACTGGGTCTGCCGAAGTATGGAAGCATTGTGGCTGCTTCCTGGAAACCATGTACGCGCCCAAAGGATCCGTCTTCGGTGGTCACAGACCAGTTGAACATTGAGTGAGTGGAAGCCCTTCCTGTTGATGAAGACCACTGGCTGGTCTATGACCATATGCATGGAGATGATGACACCTTGCATCTGGGGAATTCAGTGTAGGCCCCAAACCCAATGGACCTCTCCGCCCTACTGTCTGGGTTAATGTGGTAGTGTACATAGTCGCTGGCCCTCTTGAAAAGGACATTGGTCACCTATGTGTTGCATCTATGTGCCACAGATTGGAAGAGCCCACAGTTATCTATAGTAGATCACTAAAATGATTCAGAAGTATAGAGGTTCAGTGTTACATGGTGACCTTCAGTACCACTGGGATTGGGTGCCCACTAACCCCTGTAGGTCTCAACTTATCCTGCAGCACTGCCCACAAATTAGTGATCACCTCCCTGGACAGGCACAGAGAATGCTGCTTGGGCATCTACAGGTAGCTGAGCCTTGGACAATAGGCCCTCTTATGAGGCTGACCTGTTCTGAGGGCAGGAGCAAGTTTTTGTGCCCCTCTGTATCCTTTCCTGTCATTTCCACCTTGATGGTGGCCCGCTTGTTGGCCTGAGGATGCCGATGTCCTGCTGTCTGTGCCTGGACCTCTCTCTCTCTCTGCTGCTCCTCCTCCTCAATAGGAGCTCCGAAGCCTGGGTAAAGGAGGTCCATGGCAGGTGGCCTCTCTTTGTTTGCAAGGTGTTCTATGCAAACAGCCCTGCCCCACTTTCTCTCACTCATTTGTTTTGATTGAGTGCCACTGCCTCAATGGCAGTGTGGTAGCTATGCACTTGCAGTGCTGGCAACTTCCCCTCACCTACCCCTCCTGCCTTTGGTGCTTGCACTGCTCCACACTCCTTGCCACCACACACTGGCTGTCTCGACAGCTGCTGCAGAGTGTCAGCACCGAGCTCCCTCTTGTTTGTTGCCTCCTCTAACTAGGTGAGGCTCTGAAGGCCCATGGTTCCCATGCGCCATCAGTGTAATTCAAGATGTGCCGTAAAATTGCTGTGAATTGACCATTTAAGTGACTTCCTGCCGCATCGATGTGCAATGTCCATGCCGTCCGCCCATGGTAAAATGCTGCAATAACATGAAAATGTCGGACAGCTAGTCTGGAGTCTTCCGTCCCAATGTTATACCTACCACCCACTGCCCACAGGCCCTGCCTCCAAACACGTTCAAAATGGCCTTGTAAATTCCAGCCACCCTCTCAGCAAGTCAAGCCCCCTTCGGAATCTTATATGTTTCAACAAAATCACCTCACATTCTTCTAAACTTAAATAAGCATAAGATAATTGCTTCACCCCAGGATTCAACCTCGTGAACCTTTTCTGAAATGCCTCCAATGTAAGTATATCCTTCCTTAAATAAGGAGAACAAAACTGTACAGTCCTCTAGGTGTGGTCTCACCAATGCCCTGTAGCAACTTTTGCATTCCACCTCTCTTGCAATAAAGGCCAACTTTCTATTTGCCTTCCTAATTACTTGTTGCACCTATGTGCTAACCTTTTGTGTTTCAATTAACAAAAAATATTTTTACAGTATGGCATGAATATTATGAAACAGGTCTCCTTTATTACATCACCAAAAACAATATGCATGGTTTGCCATAATGAATTTTCTGAAAACTCTCGTGCAAAATCCAATGAAGATTTATTTGAAGTGCCTGCATGGTTGCTTTCAGTAATGAAGTAATATATCTGAATCAGTTTTAATAAACTCAAACACTATAAAACTTAAAGCACGTCAGATGACGGAGCTCTGCAGGTCACTGTCTGCATCACAAATGCTGGGATGAAATGTGTGAACCCCTGCTTCCTACATCCTTAAGAGTATATTCATAAATACAAAACATTTTGTTTAAATTGTTCTGGGGACTGATCCTATATTCTACCTCCAAGGGATTCTTCTTATCTTCAAAAACAGCAGAATAACATTGCACTATATCTTGTTTAGCATTTTAACTAAAACAAATTCCTTGAATAGAGTGGAACAAACAAATAACAACAGGAACATACTGGAGTACAGTTCCCACTGGTTTTGTGCCCAGAGTCCAGCACAGAAGATCAGGGAATTTTAATCATTGAGTCAGTTACGCTCAAAACTGCTTCCTTTCAGCTTTTCCTCAATCTTTTCCCCTGGTTTAAGATTCAATTCGTCCACCTGAGGTCCCAGTAACAAAACTGACTTTATCTCAAGTCAACAGTGCATGATGCCACCAATTGCACAGGTTAGGGAAGCTGTTCAAATTGTGCTCATTTTGTTAGGCACTAATAGGTAGGTTTCTTAAGGTTTTTACGCATAAAATTATTTTATTTACAAAGAAACTGACTGATGTAAACCAAAGAAACTCGTAAATGTTTCAGTATAATTTTTAAAGTTTTCATTCATTTTAAGTTACATTACTCACTTATTAATAATGGATATTTCACAGAATCACAGAATCACACAGTGCAGAAGAGGCCCTTTGGCCCATCGAGTCTGCACCAACATGTGACAAACACCTGACCTAACTACCTAATCCCATTTACCAGCACTTGGCCGATGGTCTTGAATGTTATGACGTGCCAAGTGCATATCCAGGTACTTTTAAAGGATGTGAGACAACCCGCCTCCACCACCCTCCCAGGCAGTGCATTCCAGACTGTCACCACCCTCTGGGTAAAAAAGTATTTCCTCATATCCCCCTAAACTCCCTGCCTCTCACCGTGAACCTATGTCCTCTTGTGACTGACCCTTCAACTAAGGGGAACAGCTGCTCCCTGTCCATGCCCCTCATAATCTTGTACACCTCGATCAGGTCGCTCCTCAGTCTTCTCTGCTCCAATGATCCAACCTCTCTTCATAACTTAAATGTTTCATCCCAGGCAACATCCTGGTGAATCTCCTCTGCACCCTCTCTAGTGCAATCACATCCTTCCTATAATGTGGTGACCAGAACTGCACACAGTACTCCAGCTGTGGCCTCACCAAGGTTCTATACAACTCCAACATGATCTCCCTACTTTTGTAATCTATGCCTCGATTGATAAAGGCAAGTGTCCCATATGCCTTTTTCACCACCTCACTAACATGCCCCTCTGCCTTCAGAGATCTATGGACACACACGCCAAGGTCCCTTTGTTCCTCAGAGCTTCCTAGTGTCATGCCGTTCATTGAATACTTCCTTGTCAAATTACTCCTTCCAAAGTGTATCACCTCACAATTTTCAGGGTTAAATTCCATTTGCCATTTATCTGCCGATTTGACCATCCCGTTGATTTCTTCCTGTAGCCCAAGACACTCAACCTCACTGTTAAGCACCTGGCCAATCTTTGTGTCATCCGTAAACTTACTAATTCTATCCGCCACATAGTCATTTATATCGTTTATATAAATGACTAATAATAGGGGACCCAGCACAGATCCCTGTGGTACGCCACTGGACATTGGCTTCCAGTCTCTAAAGCAGGCTTCTGTCATCACCCTCTGTCTCGTGCAACTAAGCCAATTTTGAATCCACTGTATCAAATTACCCTGTATCCCATGTGCATTTTACTTCTTTATAAGTGTCCCATTTGGGACCTTGTCAAAGGCTTTACTGAAATCCATATAAACTATATCAACTGCACTACCCTCATCTACACACCTGGTCACATCCTCAAAAAATTCAATCCAATTTGTTAGGCATGACCTCCCTCTGACAAAACCATGCTGACTATCCCTGATCAAACCTTGCTTCTCCAAGTGGAGATAGATTGTCTCCTTCAGAATTTTCTCCAATAGTTTCCTTACCACGGACGTGAGACTCACTGGCCTGAAGTTCCCGGGTTTATCACTGCAACCCTTCTTATTTCTTGTGGTAAACCCATATTCTACTGTATCAATAAAATTACGCCAGGTTTTCTCCCCACCTTTCTCTCTCTCTCCAGATACCATGCCCTAAGAGGGCATTGATGACCATGAACCTCCATGTTAATTTTGCTCTAGAGATGTCGATCATCTTTTTTGGTGGTACATTCATCAAGTTTGCGAAGCTCTTTAAAAAGATTGTTCTCTGTGTACCTCAATCTCTTTTGCCATTGATCTTCCCCATCAGCATCAGACTTTCTAACTCATGATTTCTTGTTATTTGCCCAAGAAATGCCAGTTGTCTCTTCCTGATCTTGATCCGCAGAGTTCTTTTGGTCTCAGATTTTACTAGCACCTTTGCATTGGTGATATGACTTGTTCAGGATATCTTCATTATTCCTCTCAAAAGCCACAACTCCGCAGACTCAAATTCTCTACATTACTGATAGTCCAACACTCACTTCCATATGTCAAAATTGGAGTGATGTAACATTCCAAGATTCTCAGCTTTGTTTTCAAGGCTAATTTTGAGTTGATCATAATCTTTCTCATTTAATGAAAAGCATCTTTGGCCATTCCAAACCTTCGTCATATTTCTTGGTCACACTTTCCATCCAATGTTAACATACTTCCTCGGTAACAAAATTTGTCTACCTGTTTACAAGGTTACCATTCTCAATTACACCATTGAATATTTTTTAACGTAAAGAATAAAAGTAAGGCATTACTTTCTATCATTCTGCCCGATTGCACTGATTCACGGAAGATCTTACGTTTGTGACTTTATGTTTGTGATACATTTACAGGAAATTTAATCTGTAACCTGATCAGTGAATTTTTGCCTGGAACTTAATGCAGCCCCAACACCCCCCTCCCCACCGCAAGGTGAGTTTGTTGGTGGAGACGTGGCATTTAATTGGCTGGGAAGGAGGCCCCAATTAAGGGCCTCATTCCACTGCACTGGTATTCACCCAGGTGTGGGCAGGGGACTTAACAAGCTAGAACCCTGAAAAGCAAACCCTGCCGGGGTGAGTTGCAGGCTTCCTTGGGGGGGGAGTCTTTCATTCAAAGGCGCTCAGTGCCTGACTGAGGGACCCAGTATCAGGAAGTGGGGATGGGTGATAGGGGGTGCTGAAAGCAAACCCCTTGCCCTTACAAGTGACCTCTCCCCCACTCCACCCCCACAATTACCTGTGGCCTGGGTGCCTCTGTGATCCAGAGCCTCTGGTAGGTACATTATCAGCAGTAGCTACCACTGCCTCAGTGGTGCTGCTGAGTAAGTTTAGCTTCCAGCCTCTGATTGGCTGGTAGCGCTCAGAGGGTGGGATTTCCACCCCTGGGGTCCTTGACCCCCGGGGAAGGTCTAGTGTTGCCCAGTTAAGTGCCTGATTCGGGCCTTCATAAAGGGCTCTCACCAGCTCTCCAGCTGGCAGGTGAGACCAACATCAGCTATATTAAGACCAGAATTTTTCAGCCCCGTTGGCATTGGGTGTCATAGTGGGTGGGGTGGGGGGGCACAATATGGCGAGAAGGCCAAAATCGGTTTCCTTCCGTCATCAAATCAGTTCGCAATCGTCTGCTCCACTGCGTTTCCAGCCACCCCACATTGGGCACCTAATTTCAATATCTTAGCATCTCATTATAAGCCCTGCTCGCCAGAATCATACCCCCATGCTGGATCATCCAGACACATCAGCATGATTGCACAGCGATGTGTTTCACAATTGTACATAAACAACGTCCATCTGGTGGGCTGGATTTCACTTGGGACTTCGAGGTTTGTTTGCCTATCTTGCTTCGCGGTCATCAGCGCCAGACTTCGCAGGCAGTGCTGCGTCACTTTTCAGGGGCTCATGGGCAGGTCTCTATCTACCACACCAGCCATGGCGGGGGTGGCTTTTATACAACTGCAGGGCAAGGGCTTGCTTGGGGAAGGGGAGAAGTGGGCTTAGGCAAGAGAAGAGGCTGCAGGGCAAGGGCTGTACTGGGGAAGGGGTTATCACAGGGTGTGTGTGGGGGGGGTACATGTTAATCTGTACAAGGCCTCAAGATGGTGAGGGCTGAGGAGGCAGCGTCCAGAGGGGATAAGACAAGATGGAGATGTGAGGGTGTGTGTGAGAGGGTGAGTGGTAACGTCCCTTGAGCTGCCAATGAGTGATGGCCTTGTGAGTGTGTGAATTTAGAGTGATAAGTTGGTTGCCTTACCCTGCTGGGACAGATGAGATCATTCATCCGTTTTCTGCACTGGATGGCCGACAACTTATGTGCAGCATTGGCACCGACCACTACTGCCACTGCCTCCCAAGCTGGAGTGTTAAGACTGACGGGCCTCCTGTGGCCAGGGTGGGGCTACAGGACATCTCAGCAAGCCTCCACAGCATCTAGAAAGTGTCCCACGGATGTGCCACTGAATCATGGGGCTGCATTCTTCATAGCTTTTGGGACCACGTCTTCACCAGAGCTCTCCTGGGCTGCAAGCGTTGAGAAGTGTGTGCATGGCTGCAATTTAAATATGGTGCCCTGCGTGAGGAAGCAGCAAGGTAATAGCATGGCTGGCAAATCAGAGGCCACCCGCCAGCGAGATGGCATGTTTCTTGTGGCTGCATAATTAATGAGGCGGGAATGGGACAAGATGGTGTGAAAAGCCGCCATTGCGGCAAGTGAGTAAAACTACTTTTCTCAAGCCCGCTACCACACTTTGTGCAAATCTGGGATGGATTCCGCCCTAAATTCTGCTCTGTGGGCGCATTTTGGGTCCAATTTCACGTTTGCGCTCAAATTACCTCAGATGGGTGTAGTAACCTATGGACCATTATTCCCAATTTAACTTCCAAGATCAGCCCACTTCAGACTCCTGCCACAAGCCCTTCTGCCACTAGCCCTGCTAGCGTAGCCTTGCCTGACCACAAGGTAGGCTCTAATTCCACCAACCAGGATGTCACAATGCTTCCTTTCACCTGGGTACCTGGTAGATTCCAGGAAGGAGCCAAGGGAAAGCCAAGAAAATTCCAGGCCTTGGATTCCCTCACTCAAAACCCACTCATTCAAAGGGACACATATTGTGTGGACAGAACAGCAGCAGAGGCCAGGACTTGGTGTGTGGGGTTCCAACCTAATTCAGAGGCTCACCTGATTTATAGCAGGGGGCAGGATTTCCGGGTCGGCAAGCCGGGGGGGTGGGGCCCGCTTGCCGACGCGTAAAATGATCTGGGGTGACGTTAGGCGGAACTCCCGACGTCACCCCGCCCCATTTCAATTTTCAGGTCAGCGGGGCTCAGCTGAATCAGTTGTGCGCCTGTCGACCTATCAATGGCCTATTGAGGCCATTGACAAACTCATTAACATCATTAATGGACTTGTCCGTCCAACCTTAAGGTTGATGGGCAGGCTGGGAGCCCTGGCGGCCTTCAGAGAAAGCATGAAACCTCATCTACAGGCAGGATGAGGTTTCATGTAGGATTTTAAAAATGTAATAAAAGTTTAACTAAAAGTGATGGACACGTCCCAACTCATGTGACAGTGTCACTTGAGGGGACATGTCAGGGAAATTTTATTTTTCTATTTTTAGCATTTTTACATTTGGAGTCGATCCCCCGAGGCAGCACTGAGTCTCAGGGAGACGAGTGCGCTCTTTCCCGCGCATGAGCGAAAGAGCGCACTGTCGGCTCAGGGAATCCCCCCCTCCACCTGCACAGGGAGCGCATAGCACTTCCTGGCGGATGTCACACTGGTGGGCCTTAATTGGCCCACTCATGTAAAATGGCGGCACGCCCGATTGGGGGTGCCGATCGGAAGCGCACCTACACACACACCCACTCCTGAACTTCCCCCCACCCCGAAGGGGGGAAAACTTCTGCCCAGGGTTTTGGAAGCAAGACAACAGATCTTTGGGCCCAACATACATATTTACAACACCTATTGTTAGTTTAGGAGAAAATAATAAATGGTTTTAAAAGCTTTTTTTAAAACTCGAATTACTTTTTTTTTAACCAAGATTCTTTATTATTTCCTTACCTCTACGGATGTTGTCTGCCTTATTTTTTCTCTTCAGCAATTCTAGTTAAATAATCTCTCTTTGAAATCCCTGGATTAAAGCTCAAGTGATTTGAGAAAGTTAAGTTGATAAGTGCCGCCAAAGCAGTAATGGGGGCTTCATGAATTTAAATAACTGTCTGATCAATTCAAATTGCTGCCAATCGGACACATATTTGAACAAATTACACAGCAGGCTTGCATTTAAATTAAGAGGCTTGGATTCTTTCTCAAACAAATTGATTGCAATGAAGCGACCAATTGTGGCAGAATTGGAAATGTGACTGTGAAACAAGCTGGTTTTTGATTTCTTATGACAGAGTTAAAAAAGACTCAATACAATCTCTTCATTCAAGGTAACTTACTTCTAAATTATATGATTATTTGAAATTATTCAGCACTAAGTCCCTACTTTGTGGTGTTATGTAAGTTGTTTAATTCAAGCTGCTGGGCAATTTCACATTTTTTTGGCACAAAAATCAAATTCAGATTATTGGGAGCACATGGCATTCAGTTAAATACGAAATAGAATGTCTATTTTTGTTACAGAATGGAAGATACATTTAAAACTGTCTGTTTGGTTTATAAATTCCACCAACGCAGGACATGCAGGCATAAAAATGTTATATATTGGCTACCTTGACAGGGGGAAGACTCTCCACTGCTTGAAGTCATACCTAGCACAAAGGAAGATGGTCGTGGTTCTTGGAGGTCAATCATCTCAGCACCAGGACATCGCTGCAGGAGTTCCTCAGGGTATTGTCCTAGGCCCAACCATCTTCAGCTGCTTCATCAATGACCTTCCTTCCATCATAAGGTCTGAAGTGGGGATGTTTACTGATGATTGTACAGTGTTCAGCACCATTCGCGAATCCTCAGAAACTGAATCAGTCCATGTCCAAAGGTAGCAAGGCCTGGACGATAACCAGTCTTGGGCTGACAAGTGGCAAGTAATATTTGAGCCACACAAGTGCAAGGCAATGGCCGTCTCCAACAAGAGAAAATCTAACCATCACCCCTTGATATTCAATGGCTTTACAATCAATGAATACCCCACTATCATCACCCTGGGGGTTACCATTGACCAGAAATCGAACTGGACTAGTCATAAAAATACTATGGCTACAAGACCAGGTCAGAGGCTAGGAATCCTGTGGTGAGTAACTCACCTCCTGACTCCCCAAAGCCTGTCCACCATCTACAAGGCACAAATCAGGAGTGTGATGGAATACTCTCCACTTGTCTGGATGAGTGCAGCTCCAACAGCAATCAAGAAGCTTGACACCATCCAGGACAAAGCAGCTCGCTTGATTGGCACCCCAGCTACAAACGTTCACTCCCTGCACCACCACCAACAGACAGTGGCAGCAGTGTGCACTGCAGGAATTCACCAAGGCACCTGAGGCAGCACCTTCCAAACCCACGACCGCTACCATCTAGAAGGACAAGGGCAGAAGATGCATGGCCACACCACCACCTGGAAGTTCCCCTCCAAGCCTTCAGGAGGACATGTAATCTCAGTTGGCAGCTCCATCCATGTTTAAAACTCTTGAATCCTTTATTCCTCACAACCTTCTTTTCCTTTGACAAGATTCAGGCTTTTAAAAACGAAGTGCGTGACTTTTTAAAAAATGAAATCTTGGTAAAGGGCCAAGGCTCAGAATACAGAACACATCCAGCGTGAAAAGTGCCTGTCTCATGCCTGTCATCCTGTCTCAACCTCAGTGGGCTTTGTCCCCTTTCCTAGTTTTACAATAAGAGGTTAGACTGAAAAGTTCCTGCAGAAAATACCACTTATTCACCTAACTGCAAACTGACCAAAGAAAGTTGCATATAAAAAAAATGAAAGCAGGGTAAGGCCATTAAGAAGAAATTTAAGAGAGGATAGTAAATTTAAAAAAAATACATTACTTCCCCCAGCTTTGGACATTCAAATAATCATATAATTAAGAACAAAAAGAAAAACAAACGCGTGCAATAATACCTTGACAGCTCTGAGATGGGAATCACCCTGCATGGGAATCACCCTGCACGGGAAACCCAGCGTAATAAATGTGCTCATGTATTAGTGTAATAGACTGGAATTCATTTTTGCTTCATCTTAAACTAATTTATTTGGACTGAATGCAGCGATTTAATATTAATGTCAAGGCAGCTTAATCACTTTTTTTTTTATATTTGCTGCTGAAAAAATTCTTGATTTGCAGGGAATATGATGTGTTTGATAAGTATGGACAAAAGCAACTTAAGATATAAATGTGATGGTACTTTAACTGTAATCTGCATGCAGAATATCACAATGGAAATACTCAAATCATATTTCCATAACTACAGAATGCATGATCAAGCAGACTGTCTTGTCTGTTGAAAAAGCTTTGCATGGTACGTACATTCCCACAAACAATCCTACCAGACTGAACATTGATTGTCAATATTCTCATATACACGATGAATATTCAGCCCAAAATGAGAATGACTACTTTTAAGGTTCAATATCCCTTCTCCTTTTAGTGAAATTACACTGCAAATGTTATCCGTAAAGGATGAGTGGGGAAGTACTAATGAAGAGGTTGTTTCCCAATGGAAATCTTTCCCCTTTCCTATAGCATTTATGTATAAGAGGATCGATTTTAACTCTTCTCTGTGTAAATGGGATGGGAGCAGCCCAAAAATGGCATTGGATCACCTACTGCAGTTCACACCACGATTTTGTCCGGGGTCCTGAGATGGGCAGCCAGATTCTTACCTGTTTCAGCTGTGCGGCCGCTTATACAAATCAGAGTCCTCTGACATACATAGGGCCCTGATTGCAATTTATTGGTATAAATGGGTGGAGTGTGCTCTGCATATGCCCTCATCACTGAAGGTCTTGCATCTCGCAGCACTGGTTGTCATGCCCTGCCAGTGGTATAAATGGTTACAAATGCCCGTTTGTACCAGGCAGTGAGTGATCAGTTTCCTTAAAGGAATGAATGGAGACCTCTCAGAACACAATCCAGGGAATGCCTAAGCCTTTTTCATTTGGTGGGGCCTGGGCCCCTGAAAATTTCTGGCCCACTGTCAGCCTTTCAGAAGCCCTCAGCCAGGATCACCTCCCCTCAGCCAAGGCTTTGGCTGCCAATCAACTCAGACTGGGAGCCAACTGATTACCAGCCCTTCCACCAGTGAGCTACAGACATGGAAATGAGTCCTGGGTCTCCAATGGCTAAGTTCTCATGCTCGCTCTCCACCCGGAGCCTATCCATTCTCCTCCTGAAATTGGAAGCAGCCCTATGGCATCTTTACCTTAAATTCAATTTTACCCAACTCTAGCTGGAAGACCTTCTTTGCACTTTATAACAGAATCTACTAAACATAGCTTTGTTTACAAAAAAAACACAAGCATTGTACAATAAAATGTAATGGTGATGGCTCTTACTTCATTGAAATAAATATTTTTAAAGTAAATCAAAGGTATCAGGTGCTCTCCAGCCCCAAAATCTCATTATTTTCTTTAAATTGCTTGTTGGGTTGGATGATAACAACCTGTTATATGATCTCAGATCACAATTAATGGTCATCCTAGGGATACTGAGCTTGCTTTAAAATTGAACTCCCAGTGAGAATGGCAAAGAAAAGACAAATTGCTCGTTAAAAGTCACATTGTACTTACAGCCAAATCCACCCTTTTTGAAGCTTGTATTTTTGCTTATGTACTTATTTAGGAAAGTTTCAAGGTAGCAACCTCTGAAGAGATACAATGGGGAGTATTAAATAACAACAACATTTAGAGTAATCGCTATTAAAAGCCACAAAGCATGAATTAGTACACAAATGATTTGCTTACAAAAGCAGCATAATAATAAGCCCACAGGAAAATATAAGGCTACCTTATGTATCCTGTCAACAAACCTGTGGGCAAATAAATCCTATCAGCACACTCTTCACTTAAAACATATGTTTCAGACATTCACTGTGTCAAAACACTCCTTCAATAGCAATCCAACATACATGGCACGAAAACCACTCATTCCAGCAATAAATATCTCACATTGTCACTTGGCCCTTTCTCTTCATTGGGCTGATGCAATATCTCTCTATTACTTTTTGGAGCAGAACTTGATATTTGTGAGGTCATGGATTGGTCAGCAATCCTGTCACAAAAGATTAGTTGAAAATTACACAATTTGTCTTTTTTATGATGTTATTAACACATGTATCAAATACTAATTTAAACTAGAAATCATGCGCTAAATCCTGCAGATGCCAGAGGGGGCACTGAGAGAAAATTATAGTGAAGAGGGCTTTTACTCATCCATCATTAACAGAGATGGACTGTCGCCAGCAGTCTTTCAGAGTTCCATTTACACAGCTCCCTATCTCTCTCTCATATATAAATATATAAAAAATTTCTCCGTACAGTATGTGGACATAAAATTTCTTCTCAATTCAAGACAGTGATCTAAAGGGATGTATAGGGGGGCAATCTTAACTTGACTCAACAGGTATGAACAAGGCTTAAGGGCAATTGAAATGGTGGTCTAGTACTCACCTCTCTACTTGTGACTGCTTTGTAAACACCACCATTTTGACTCTGAAGAAGAGTCATACGGACTCAAAATGTCAACTCTGTCTTTCTCTCCACAGATGTTGTCAGACCTGCTGAATTTTTCCAACATTTTTTGTTTTTGTTTCAGATTTCCAGCATCTGCAGTATTTTGCCTTTACCACTATTTTGAAAGTGGCCTATCCTTGGACAGCCAAAGTCTGCTTGAGTCAGGTGGTTTGATATACAAATTGGGGCCTTGTATTATGCATAGGATTCCATTGTCATTTTGGACAAGAACTGGACAGGACACCCTATGATCAGCTCCACAGGTGATAGAGTTGAAGAGCCCAGTATGCTTCTCTGGGCCTCACAAAATTAATTTAGGCCACAGTCACCATGGGATGCCTTCCTTTGCCATTATAACTTTCTGCCTATCACATCCTCCGCCCCCCCCCACCCCCCCACCTCCCCCACCCCCCCCCCCCGGCCCTGCCATCGCACCCCAACCTCCCTCAACTCCACCATTATCTTTCAGCCAGAGTAGACCAATATTTACCAGCCTTAATCTAACAAGTTACATTAGTACGTCGATTTGCTGTGTGCCAACTTGCTGGTTTGATGTAAGTGAGGCCAGGGCCTCAAAATCACACCCATATCTTTGTCGGTGGGATGGGCGGCCAGCCAACTGGTGTAATCTCATCACACTGGAAAGTACCAAACTGCCCTCCCTGAATGCAGCAGTCTCCAGTCAAGGTTATTAAAATCAGTACCAAACTGATTTGATTACAATGAAGCTTAAATCCATTAGCCGTCAAAAGTGGGAACAATTTGAGCAGTGCACAGCAATGGTGTGTCAGACAGGCCTGCCAACCATCCTAAACTTGTCCATGGGTTTCATCACTGTAATTTGGGTGCCCAAACAAGCTCCCTGAAACAGCTTTCCAGTTATAGCCTGACCAGTTTTGGTCATGACCAAGACCTACTGGTTAAATCCTGTGGGATATGTGGAGCCTTGCTGCTGGCTGAAATTGGTGAGCCATTCAATACCTCAAAGGACAAGCTAGTCTAATGGCAACTAATTTATGGAGTTGAGTTGGAAAGAAGAGCAGGAACCTCATTTCAATGTTGGAATTAGGCAGCCTTTAGATTTAAGCAATTTATCAGTGGTGTAAACACCCATACAGATTGGGCGCAGGCCTCTGCCCTCAACTGGTTGCTGTTCCTCCTGTTTTACACTCTTAAAACAGGTGCAACAATATTGGACGACAAAATGAGGCCCTCGTACTAACAAAATCCAAGTGCTAGAAATCTGAAAATAATAAAATGCAATAGCAATGCAAAATGGAATTATGGCTCTGTTGAATTCAGATTACATTTTCTTTCGCTATGTCCTACTGGCATTGATTTTTGCTGAGCTAGAATTCTATGATTACAGCCGTTCTCTGGCACCTTCCTCTCAGTGGCCTTTCTCCAGGTGTGAGCAAGATGTTTAGACAAAGATGACATCACTCGTATCCTCACCCAGTCTCCACACATCTACAACAGTGACTGAATAACAATCAGTAATTCAAGCTTGGACTGATTTTTTCAATTCTCTAGCCCAAGGACAACTGCCAATTCGAGAGCCTCAACCTATATCACAGATGAGATTGACTGATTTAATAGGGTTGATTATGAGTGCATCATATGGCTTGTAATGCTTTTAACCACTAAAATGAGCTCAAAGTTTGCTAAATAGATCATTATTTTGGTAGAATGTCTAAAAATTGAGGCAAATACAGCAAGATCACTGGCCGACTGAGTTTGCACTTCCAGAAGTGATAGTTGTAGCAGATTGAAAAGTGATATTTGTTGATTAAATAGCATGTCTATCCAGGAGATGAATGTCTAAAACTGCTATCTTCTGTAGTTACTCACAATGACCCATAAATATAGGAAAACTAAAATGACATGGCATTGATTCTCCTGTCTATCATATCCATGCAATTCATCACAGCACTTTCATGAATAACCTCAGCTGTGTTTTTTTACCTGCTCATTCGTACCTGTCGAAAGATACCCCCATACAATTGAGGGCCCATTCCTGTGATAAGCGCAAACACACAAGCACTTCTGGCCATCCCTCCGACACTCAAACTCCAACATATCTTTGAACTTCCACCAGAAATCACTTTTGCATCCCAGCATTATTGTTACCACTGTTGTTATCAAGTATTTTATAGTCTATGTGGTGAAACTGGCATTTTCAGAAAACCAGAGAAATCTCATTTAAAACAATGCAAATCAAACCCATTTATAAAACGAAGATTCCATTTCATTATGAAAAATCTAGACGCTGCAGGCTGGATTTTCAAATGCAGATAGTGTTGAGACCTGGTGTGGGAGTGATTTGTAAATTGCAGTCCTGAGGTCGTTTCAGGATCCTGACTCCTTCGGGACAGTTTGAATTTTCTGAACTGCTGGTGGGAGGGGAGGGATCAGGAATCATCAATTAACAGCCACTTAAACTCCTTTAGGTGTTAAGGAGCCAGGGCATTTGACAATGCACTTTTTAAGCTTATTTTGGTGAACCCGAACAGTCGGTACATATGACTGCACAGCTGTTGGGTTTGCCACAAGGCCAAAGAAAATTTCCTCCTGTGGCAGTGAAAGATATCAGGTCCTCAGGTAATCAGTGCAGGAATGTGAATTACCTTACTTTGACACAGTTGTCTTCATTCCAAACTATTTATCCACCATGGCCTTCTGATGATCTGCGGCTGTCTTCAGCAAGGCAGCGGCAGGCTCCAACATGGCTGCTACCTGCCTTTGCCACTGGCGACTGTTAGGCAGCTCCGGTCTCCTGGAGGTGCTCAGTACCTCCTGCCGAATTAGGGTGTTTGAATTCAAAAATTGCATTGTATGAATGGTGCTGGGGCCTATAATTCATCTGCTTTGAAAATCCCCTATTTGAAATTGTAAGTACTTTGCAATATTATATATATAGAATTTGGTCGCTTCCCTTACACATAGGGCAGAATTTTCTGCCTGCCGGGTGGGCGGGCCCGACCCAATCTCCGGTGGGTGGGGAGCTGATCCCCGCCGGAGAAGCAGGCCCTGCCGCCATTTTATGAGGGCAGGCCAATTAAGGCCCTCCCAGCGTGACTTTCGCCAGGAAATGCTATGCACTTCCTGTGCAGGGAGGGGGGGATTCCCCAAATGCGAGAATGCGCTCTTTCAAGCATGCGCACAAAAGAGTGCATATCACCCTGAGGCTAAGTGCTGCCTCAGGGAGATTGCTGACAGTTCCCCCCGACGTCATCCCACATCATTTTATGCGTCGGCGAGCGAGCCTCACCCCCTGGTCACCAACGGCAAAATTCAGCCCATAGTTCTCATTACCCAAATATGTTTCACAAATTATAAGAGAAATGGTCATGGATCTAGGTACGCTGTGTGTTCATGCCTAGGCCAGAACTAACAGTTGAAAAGTCTTCACTGTCTGTTAGCTCTTAGTGTCTTAATGAACTAAGCTTGAGCAGTCTCAACCCAACTGTTAATTCATATGGACCCACTGCACATCAAACTGCTTCATAACGTGACTGTCACATTCAGATAGCTACCATTGTTGGTTAATTTGGGAAATGGAAAGCAACACACTGCTACTATTGTTGGATACAAGGGGCTGGGGACAGAGGCAAGGACATAACACACAGAGAGTTAGTCTGCAACTTACATCCTATACATTCGACCTGAGAGTGCTCAGTCCTACTGCATGCCTGAAATTTGGAAAATGTTCCATTCCCCAGCTTTAACATTTTTAAAATGGATGAACAATAAATTCAAAAAGTATTCATTGAACTGAAAGGCTATGAACTGTCATCTTGTCCATTAATTCAATGACAGATCCTTAATTCCTGGCTATGGGATGTATTTTTGCCTATAATAATATTTATTTTTTCACTAAACTTGTTGTCAGGCTTTGATGTGAAGTTCAAATTTGACAGTTTGTACTGGACAAAAAAAAACGGAAAAATGACTTACCCAGTCCTTGCCTCACTTTCCGATGACAGGATGAGTGTCTTGCTTTCATTCCTGTGAAGTAGTTGCACGACGTATTCCCCTGATCTTGGGTTCTGCAGGTAAACGGCCATCTCCAAAGTGCAGCGTTCACTGATGCTCTTCAGCCATGGACTCAGCAATGTGAAGGATGCATACCCTGATGCATTCAGAAAGAGGAAATGACCTAGCAAATAAAGAAACAAACACATACAGGTCAAGATGTAGAGTGGTGCTAGTCATAGTGTGGCCAGGCAAGTGGCAATGAGATAACTATTGAACTTAAAATACTTATACATGTATGCCAATTAGCCCAATGTCTCAATAAGCAAGTATACCAAGCATCTCACGCTGAGGAATATTGACCAGAAAGGTTTGGGTTCAACTTCCAGTGTGTGTTGAGTTAGCTAAGCTATCAGTTAGGGTGTTGCAATTGTTCTCTGTAACTCTGGGTTAAGGAGGAGAATATCAGGGCACCCTCTTATTGATTGCAACCCAATCAGTTCTGCAAATCGTGGGTACCTCAATGTCGGATAATAGGAGGTTTGAGTTTGGCCTACTGTTAAATAATGTGCAGACATTTACTGGCTAGATTTGCAAATAAAGAATAGGCAGTAAGGCACTAAAGGCTGCAGAACAATATGGGCTGAATTTTACGAGGTCAGTCAGGACATGTCATCAGTGTAAAAAGTAGATCCTGAGCCTGCCACTTGCCAGTAGGGCATGCTGGCAATTTCACCACAGGCAGCCTCCTAATTGGCCTCTGAAGCATCAGTAGTGCCACTGGGAGAGGTTGTCACTGCTGAGGAATGCAGGCGAGCTGGAGCCTCTGACAAGTCAGGTAAGCAAAAAAAAAAATCATGGGATTGAGGTTCAGAGGGCAAACTCTTCAGGGTGGTCACTGGGGCTGTGGTGATGCCTTCCCTACCTATGGCCGCCTCTTTGTTCCATTAAACCATCACCCCTTGGCTGTCGCTTGGAGGCCACATCCATTTAGCTAACTTGGCTTTTTAACTGGTGGGCAGCCTCTCCACATCGAGTCCTACCATCGATAAAGTACCCTGGCAGTGGGACCGCCTGGGAAGCCAATGTAACCCAGCTCCCTGCAATTTTACCGAGCCCTGTGCCTCTCACCCCATTTTCTGGACACCAGTAAAATCCTGCCTCTGAGTCTTGAGAAGAGAGAGATAAACAAATGCTGAAAAAAATGTATCCATGCAAAGAATAAGTTACTATCACAATAACTTGCAAAGAAAATTTCTACTCAATTTAGATCAGATCCACAGATATTCAAAGTTCATCATGCTCTTTATAAAATTATTAGAATTTAGCACCAGCCAGTCCTATCAATACATTTGTACAGTGATCAAGGACAGTAGCACTGATCTCCACATCAATTCTAATTAAGACTAATTGAAAATAAGATAATTCCATTAATATACCAAAACTACAATCTCATTTTTAATAAGAATCTCTCTCCCATTGCTGCAAGTCAGTAAATGAGAAAAAACATTCTAAAGATGCTAGAGGCATTGAGCAAATAGTTTCAATATAATTAACTGAATGTTCCTTCAGTATCCCGTTTCCAGTTTGTTTCTAACATTTTGATTTGCACCATACAATCACTGAGGTGAGTGTTTTCCATTTATTGAGAGCAGCCTTTGATTGATATTAGCTATTCCTCACTGAAAGACCATTTCTTTTACCTCTTTCACTGACTTTACCCTATCATGAAGTCTACTAATCTACTTAAGTCTACTTAATATGCTAAATTTATTTAATTGATTGAACCTATATATCTTGTGTATGAAAGTTTTGTAAAATTACTCCACATGGCCAGGATTTTCTGGCACTGGCACACTGGGTCCCACCACAGTGGGTGTGGCGAGCCATTCCAATGCCCATTCCCTTCGGCAGGACCAGAAGATCCTGCCGGCAGGAGGGGCTGGAAAATTCCAGCCCACGTCCCCAAAATTAAATATCATTGCAAAATATCCATCCACTTATTTGCTTTTGGAAACTTCATCCTGCCCGTGGATGAGGTTTCCAAAAAAACTCAAAGGCCGCTTAGCCTTTCCGCCTACCCACCAACCATTAGGTTGGACAGGCAGTGGAAAGTTTAATTTAATTGATAATGGCCTTAACAGACCTTTTAATTGTTGGCGGGCACATTGCTGACTCTGGCATGCGCTTGCTGACTGAGCTATTGCACGACTGTGTCATTTCACGCTCGAGTGCGTCGGGTGTGTGCACCTGCATGCCAAGTGAAAATTTCTGCCCGTTATAGAATAGGTTCCCTACTTTTGCAAAAAAATTGATCACATTTGCTTACTTTACACAATGTAACAAAGAATCAAAATGGCAGTGTACACAATTTTGTTTCAGGTGATTTGGTGAAGCTGGACTCCATTAGTGATAACAAAAGAAAACCATCCAATCACAACAGACTTCTCAAATAACTAACCAGCCATTTCCTTTCACTCCAATAGCAGATTAAAGATTTACAAATGCAACAAAATACTACAACCTGAAACTCTAACTGACAGGCATTAAATTCTACAAAAACAATGCATTTTAAAAAGACTAAAATGTAGCCTCAATAAATTTAAACATAATTAAAATTTTATTCATTTATATGCAGGATGCCCACTTGACCTATCAGACGGAAGATGGAAAGTATTCATAATGCTGGACCATTTTGTATAAGTTAAACTATTGGCCAGGTTTATTTATAATCAAATTGATCCACAGAAGCAGAAACATAGACAAATAACAATGCTGCACAATAATCTTCCAGATTCCTGACAGACTCCTGGTTAGATAACAGGGTAGAGTCTGCTAGTCACAAAACAAAAACAAAAACAGAAATACCTGGAAAAACTCAGCAAGTCTGGCAGCATTGGTGGAGAAAAGCACAGTTGACGTTTTGAGTCCTCATGACCCTTCAACAGTTCTGTTGAAGGGTCATTAGGACTCGAAACATCAACTATGCTGTTCTCCACCAATGCTGCCAGACCTGCTGAGTTTTTCTTCGAAACGTCAACTGTGCTCTTCTCCACCGATGCTGCCAGACCTGCTGAGTTTTTCCAGGTATTTCTGTTTTTGTTTTTGTTTTGGACTTCCAGCATCTGCAATTCTTTGCTTTTATCTTAGAGTTTGCTAGTGCTGTTAGATAGAAACATGGTGGTTTTGCCTATACAATGGTAGTGAAAAGCTTACCACCCTGCTCCTAATTTATCCAATCTGTACTTCAGAAGAGCCTACAGTATGATGACTGGAGTACCCTTTTAATATGCAAATAGGGGTCCAATGAAATAAATGCCACAAGGATCAGTGCTGGGGCCTCAGGCATTTACAATTATTTATTAATGGCTTAGATGAACTGACCAAGAGCAATTTGTCTAAGTTTGCTGATGATACAAAGCTGGAGGAAGACAAGCTATAGGTAAACCCAAAGAGGCTTCAAGGAGACATAGAAGGGTTAGTGATTGGGCAACAAGGTGGCAGGTGGAGAATAATGCGGGGAATTATGAGACATTCACTTTGTTCGTAAGAATAGAAAAACAGAATATTTCTTAAAAGGCATGAAGCTACTAAAATGCTGTTGAAAGAGCCTTGGGTGTACTCGTACAAGGAACAAAGTAAGTTAGCATGCAGGTGCAGCAAGCAATTAGGAAGGCAAATGGCATGTTGGCCTTTATTGTAAGGTGATTGGAATACAAGAATAAGGAAGTCTTGCTACAATTGTTCAGGGCTTTGATGAAATTGCACCCCGGACCTGAATCTTCTGGTTGGCGTGTGTCCCGACATCACCGTACATCATTTCGATCTTCAGTTCGGCAGGCACACACTGGAGTCAGCTGCGCACCCACCGAGCTATCCAGGGCCTATTAAGGCCATTTAACAACTAATTGAGCTGATTATCTGAGCTGCCCGTCCAGCCTTAAGATTGATGGGCAGGCAAAGAGACAAGGCAGCCTTCGCATTTCTCATGAAACCTCATTCACGGATGGGATAAGGTTTCATGAAGGGTTTGTAACTTTAATAAAAATTTTTAAAAATTCATAGACATGTCCCAGCTCATGTGACACTGTCACATGAGAGGGCAAGTCTGAATAATTTTTTAAAATCTTTTTTTCCGTTTTTCACAATCAAATTAATCTCCCTGAGTCAGCTCCGTGGAGCCTCAGGGAGATTTCTGTGTTCCCTGCAGTACTGTGTGCAGCTTTAGTCTTCATATCTAAGGAAGGAGACATTTGCCTTGGAGAGAGTGCAGCAAAGTTTCTTGGGATGAGAGGGTTGTCATATGATTAGAGGCTGAGTAAACTAGGCCTATACTCTCTGGCATTTAAAAGGATGAGAGATGGTCCCACTGAAACATACAATATTCTGACGGGGCTTGGCAGGGTAGACATGGAGAAATTGTTTCCACTGGCGGGGGAACCTAGACAACAAGGGCACAGTCTCAGGATAAAAGATCAATCGTTTAAGACTGAGGTGAGGAAAAATTCCTTCACTCAGAGGTTTGTGAATTGTCTACTCCAGAAGATTGTATATGCTCAATCACTGAGTAAATTTAAGACCAAGACAGTAGATTTTTAACCTCTTAGGGATTTTTTTCATTATTCATTCATGGGATGTGGGCATCCCTGGCGAGGCCAGCATTTATTTCCCACTCCTAACTGCCCTTGAGAAAGTGGTGGTGAGCTGCCTTCTTGAACCGCTGCAGTCCATGTGGTGTAGTTAAACTCACAGTGCTGTTAGGAAGGGAGTTCCAGGATTTTGACTCAGCGACCATGAAGGAATGGCGACATATTTCCAATTCAGGATGGTGAGTGGCTTGGAAAGGACCTGCACAGTGATGGTGTCCCCATGTACTGCTGCTCTTGTCCTTCTAGATGGTAGCGGTCATGGGTTTGGAAGGTGCTGTCTAAGGAGCCTTGCTAATTCCTGCAGTGCATCTTGTAGCAGTACAGGAGGGGAGGGAGAAAAGTGGAAGGGCAGTACTGATAGGGGGTAGAGGAGCAGACGTTTCTTCAGTCGTCAGCATGACTTCAGGCTGGTTTGTTGCCTACCTGAAGCTAGGGTCAAGGGTGTCACAGAACAGCTGCAGGGCATTCTTGTGGGGGAGGGTGAACAGCCAGAAGTCATGGTCCACATTGGTACTAACGACATAGGTAGGAAGGGGGATGTGGTCCTGCAATCGGAATTTAGGGAGCTAGACAAAAAATTAGCAAGCAGGACCTCTAAAGTAGTAATTTCCAGATGACTCCCAGTGCCATGTGCGAGTGAGTGCAGAAATAGGAAGATAAGACAGATTAATGCGTGGCTGGAAAGATGGTGCAGAAGGGAGAGATTAAGATTCCTGGGACACTGGGACTGGCTCTGGAGGAGATAGCAACCGTACAAGTCAGATGGGTTGCATCTAAACAGAACCTGGACTGAGTTCCTTGTGGGGTGTTTTGCTAGTACTGTTGGGGAGGGTTTAAACTAACTCTGCAGGGGTGTGGGAGCCAGGAAATATTAGAAAGTAATACCAGGGTGCACAGCATGTTGGGAGAGGCAGATAGCACTAAAATAGAGAACAGTAAATTAATAGATAGAGTTGGAGTAAGGGAGCTAGTAATGAAGTTTAAATCAGGGTTACATTGCACGTATGTGAATGCATGGAGTATAGTTAATAAAATTGGGGAATTACAGACACAGATTGCCTTGTTGGATTACGATGTTATGGCGATAATGGAGACTGGCTTAAGGAAGGGAAGATTTGGGTGTTAAATATTCCTGGTTACTAGGTGTTCAGAAAAGAAAGGGAAAAAAGGAGGAGGGGTGGTGTTTTTGGTTACGGAGTGTATTACAGTACTGGAGGAAGAGGATGTGTCAGAGGATTCAAGGACAGAATTGATTTGACGAGAGCTAAGGAATAAGAAGGGTACAGTTTAGTGGTTGGCACAAAAGCTTATTGGTGCTACAAAATCTTTTAGAATGTTCATGGACTAAGCAGTCCCTTTTACTGTTCTTAGACAGGTGCGGTGGTACTTTTAGGCTTTTAATATATCTGTTAGTAGATGTTGATAAAATGTTTCCCCTACAATTATTTCTTAATTTTTGCTCGGTGTAATATATAGACCACCAGCTAGTAGGAAGGATATAGGGGGACAAATCTGCAAGGAAATTACAGAGAGGTGTAAACATCATAAAGTAGTTATAATGGGGGTCTTTACTTAACCGTATATAGACTGGGATAGTGGTAGCATAAGGGGCAGTGAAGGACAAGCATTCCTAGATTGTGTTCAGGAGAATTTCCTACATCAGTATGTGTTCAGTCCAACAAGAAAGGAAGCACTGCTAGATTTGGTTCCTGGGAATGAGGTGGGCCAAGTAGATCAAGTAACTGAGGGGGAAAATTTAGGGGACAGTGATCATTGTATCATAAGGCTTAGTATGACAATGGAAAATGACATTGGTCAATCCAGAGTAAGAATAATCAACTGGCGGTGTGCGGACTTTAATGGGGCAAGAACGGAGCTGGGCCAGATAGACTGGAACCAAAGGCTGGCGGGAAAAACAGTAGCTGAACAATGGGCTACCTTCAAAGAGGCGATAGTTTGGGCATCGTCAAGGTATGTTCCCTCAAAAAGGAAGGGTAGGACAAACAAATCCAGAGCTCCCTGGATGACAAAGGAGATAAAAATTAAGGTAAAGAAGAAAAAGTGTACTTATGACAGGTGTCAGGTAGCAAATACAATTGAGAACCAAGCTGAATATGGAAGATTCAGAAGGGATGTGGAAAAGCAAATACAAGAAGCAAATAGGGATTATGAAAAAAAGTTGGCAGCTAACATAAAAGGAAATCCCAAAGTATTCTATGAGCACATCAATAGTAAAAGGGTGGTAAAAGGAGGGGTAGACCCAATTAAGGACCAAAAAGGGGATTTACAAATAGAGGCAAGAGGTATGGCTGAGATGTTAAATGAATACTTTGCATTTGCCTTTACTTACGAGGTAGATGCTGCCCAGGCCATGATGACAGACGAGGAAACTCAGTCACTAGAAGGGATTAAAATTGATAAAGAGGACGTACTGAATAAGCTGTCAATGCTTAAATTTGATAAGGCACCGGAACTGGATGAGATGCATCCTGCGCCACGTGGACTGCAGTGGTTCAAGAAAGCAGCTCACCACAACCTTCTCAGGGGCAACTAGAGATGGGCAATACATGCTGGCCAAGCCAGCGAAGCCCACATCCTGTGAATGAATAAAAAAATTGAAGGAAGCGAGAGTGGAAATTGTGGGGGTACTGGCAATAATCTTTTAATGTTTAATGGGTGTATATAAGTCATTAATGGTGGCAAGGGAGATAGAGACAGCTGTTCCTAAAGCATACAGTATTATAGGTTTCCTGAATAGGGGCATAGAGTACAAGAGCAGGGAGGTTATGATGAACTTGTATAAGACACTGGTTAGACCACAGCTGGAATAATGTGTACAGTTCTGGGCGCCAAACTATAGGAAGGATGTGAACGCATTGGAAAGAGTACAGAAGAGATTTATGGGAATGATTCCTGGGATGAGACACTTCAGTTATGAGGAAAGATTGGAGAAGTTGGGACTCTTTTCCTTGGAGAGGAGAAGGCTAAGAGGTGACTTGATAGAAATTTTCAAAATCATGAGGGGTCTGGATGGAGTTGCTTGGGAGAAACTGTTCCTGCTTGTAAATGGATCGAGAACTAGAGGGCACAGTTTTAAAGTGTTTTGCAAAAGAAGCAAATGTGAGGTGAGAAAAATCCTTTTCACACAGTGAGTAGTTAGGGTTTAGAATGCACTGCCTGGAAGTGCAGTGGAGGCAGGTTCAATTGAGACATTCGAGGGGGTATTGGATGATTATTTAAATAGAAACAATGTACAGGATTATGGGCAAAAGGCAAGAGATTGGCACTCAGTTAAAATGCTCAAAGAGCCAGTGCAGACACGATGGGCTGAATGGCCTCCTTGTACACCGTAACAATTCTGTGATTCTGTGCTGTTAGGGAGGGAGTTCCAGGGTTTTGAACCAACAACAGTGAAGGAACAGTGAAATATTTCCAAGTCAGGATGGTAAGTGGCTCGGAGGAGAACTTGCTGGTGGTGTTCCCATGTGTCTGCTGCCCTCATCCTTCTATATGGTAGCGGTCGTGGGTTTGGAAGGTGCTGTCTAAGGAGCCTTGCTGATTTCGTGCAGTGCATCTTTAGGTGATACACACTGCTGCCACTGTGCATCGGTGGTGGAGGGAGTGAATATTTGTGGATGGGGTGCCAAGCAAGCGGGCTGTTTTGTCCTGGAATGGTGTCGAGCTTCTTGAGTGTTGTTGGAGCTGCATTCATCCAGGCAGTTGGAGAATATTCCATCAAACTCCTGACTTGTGGATTGTAGATAATGGACAGGATTTGGGGAGCCAGGAGGTGAGTTACTTGCTGCAGGATTCCTAGCCTCTAACCTGCTCCACTAGCCACAGTATTTATATGGCTAGTCTAGTTCAGTTTCTGGTCAATGGTAACCCCCAGGATGTTGATAGTGGGGGATGCATTGATGGTAATGCCACTGAATGTCAAGGAGCGATGGTTAGATTCTCTCTTGTTGGAGATGGTCATTGCCTGGCATGAATGTTACTTGCCACTTGTCAGCCTAAGCCTGTTTATTGTCCAGGTCTTACTGCATTTTGGACATGGGATTGTCACTATTTCCTGGTGGATCTTTCACTATGACATTACTAATTAACACTGTCTTATTACACAATACTAGATCTATGGTAATTTTATCCACAGTTGGTTCCAGAACACATTGCTCCAGGAAACTGTCACGAAAACATTCTACAAACTTACCTTCTGAGCAACCTTTGCCAATTTGATTGTCCCAGTCTATATGAAGATTAAAGACCCCACAATTATTACATTGCCTTTGTTACAAGCTCCAATAATTTCTGGTTTAATTCTCTGTCCTGTGGTGTAACTGTTAGGGGGCCTATAAACTACCTTCACCAGTGTTTTCTGACTCTTGCTATTCCTAATTTCTGATTCTACTTTATGACCTTCTGAGACCAGATCCATTCTCAGTAATGTCCTTATGTCATCCTTTACTATCAGGGATACCCCTCCTCCTTTGCCATTCTGTCTGTCTGTCTGAAATATTGTGTACCTGGAATATTTATTTCCCAATCCTGATAACCTTGCAATATGTCTTTGTGATGGCAGTTAAATCTGAACCACTTACGTCCATTTGTGCCAGTATTTCATCTATCTTATTGCAAATGCTTTGTGCATTCAGATAAAGAACCTTTACTTTCATTTTTTTACATCTGTTCCCTGCAATCCTGATGCATAAATTATGTTAAGCTCTCCTTCCCTTCCTGTCCCACTCTTCTGATTTTTACCCCTTTGCTATACTGTTCCCAATCTTTCTCTTTGGATTCCTAAATCTCACTTCACCCGAATCATCCCCCATTCTGTTAGTTTAAAGCTCTATCCACAATCCTATTTATGTGATTGGCCAGGACGCCAGTCCAGGTCCCAGCCACCTTTGAGTGGAGCCCATTCCAATGAATAGCTCCCACGTCTTTCAGTACTGATGCCAATGCCCCATGACTATACTGTTTCCTATCACTTCCATGTTCCTTTTCACGCCCCCCACTTGAATGGCATCCTTACAAATAATGGTCTAATATCATGAAAATTGTATCGCATCCCTTGGACTGCACCACCTTAGAATTGGAAGCTGTATATCAGGTAGAATTTACATAAAACATTCCCGTGGAAGATTCCAAGATATATTAATGAGAAACAAACTGATTGGTAGGAGTTGGCACTATATATCAATACAGAAACAGTACATTTGCTAAGAGAGGGTGGCTCCAAGTTCAGAAAAGCTGTAGAGATCTCGCCAAGGTGGAACTATCCGCCAATACCTTATACTAACTAGGTTCAGTCAAGCCTGCTAAAAATGCACCCTGAATATATTTCTATTCAGACTGTATGCCCATGAAATCACTCTTACTTTTGAATGGAAATCTCATTACTTATGCGCTATGAGTGCAAATGATGGCCTTTAGCTGCTACCCTGTTAATATTTCAGATGTTGAAGCAGAACTCCTGCTTAGCAGAATGTTCATCCGTTTAAAACGGCGTAAAGGCAAAAAGCTTAAAGGCCCACTTCATAGGGTCAGAAACCATTTTTACTGGAATTTTAAAAAATATATGTTAAGTTTTCATCTAGTGTGTGTGCTCACCCTAGAATTCATCAGGCAGCCACAGTTGCTATTACACTGTCTGGATTCCAAAGACCAAGATGTCAAAACTTCCCAGTTTATGACACATTCAGATGAAGTATCTGATCCACATTTAGGGCCAACAATGACTCTCAGTGGCTATGTTTTGGACACCGAGTTAGATTTTAACCTAGAGCCAGTTTCAGGCAGGTGGAGCATTGGCCTCAGTAACTTTTGATTGGCAGACTTCCCAACTGCTTGCATTGGAAATGGGCACTTTCTGGTCATGATTTCAAGTAGGCCTTCAAAGCAACAGTTAAAGTGGGAAGGCACAAGAGGGCAGACAGCATTTACTTTATTGACATTGTTGTTTTTATACTGCCGCAAAATGGAAGATGAGGCAGAAGCAAACCTCCAGGGTCTCTGATGCCTGTTAATCAGTAATATTGAACTTCAGTTTGGGCGTCTACTCACTTATCTTCTAGCATCTTGCTGACATTTAATTTTAATCCAAATTAACATATAAATAGTCCTCATAATGTCTGCATTATGCATCACCTTGTACTCAAACTGCAGCTAAGATTGCTGTGTACAAGAGATGTTTACATAGGGCTACTGTAGTACAAATCCAAAGAATTTAAAATTACATCAGAGCAAACTATAAGAAGCTGATATTTTCCAAAACTGAGTTCAGTTCAAATGATAGTGAATTCAAATAAAATTCCTAATGAAAAATGTAGCAAACTGATTTTATGTTTGCAACTCCGCTTGGTGTCTCTGGTGTCTAATATTTTTAGTCTAATTGACCAAAATTGCTGGATTGTGTATTTAGGATTAAAGATGGTTCATGTACTAAGGTATAATTTGGAATTTTATATGTTAAATCAAACCACAACTGTTTTGGTTTTGTTATCCTGTTGAGTTCAAAGAGACCATTTAACCCAGCAGAGATTGTATTTTGTAGGGACATAAATTATGGAATGAAAATTAGCCATTCAGTCTTTTTAACCCACTTGTTTCATGTTTATAATTTCAAGCATCACGTTTGCTTTTTGATTTATTTAATCCCCTGAGTGAAAAGAATTAAAACTTTGAAGAGAAGAAAACTAAAACTCCAACTTTACCTCAAAGGGCTACCAAGTGAACAACTCTAGCATATCAGTCTAAGTTCATTTCATTCTGATTGGCTGCTTATGCAAATGACATTTCTATGGTCCCAGAATACTGGAGTCTTGTGGGGTAAAAGCAACTCCAATCCTTTTTACCAAGTCTTCACCCCTCCCCACATGACTGATGTCAGGATATATGGTTTCACAGGTACTTGTTGCCCTCCAAAGCAGGATGAGGTTTCCTGAAACTATTATTAAATAAATTAATTTGTTTTCATAAATATAAAAACATGTCCCCACTCATGTGATACAGTCACATGAGAGGACATTTTTAAATAAATTTTTAACTCAATTCTTAATTATTTTAATCTTCATTCAATCTCCTTGAGGCAGCTCCGTGTCTCAGCGAGATTGAAGCGCTCTTTCACGTGCATGCGCGAAAGAGCATTGGCCCCGACTCTCCCTCCTCCCCCCGCCCACACAGGTAGCGCTGAGCACTACCAGCTACGTATTACGCAGCGCTGGCCTTAATTGGCTCACCCGCATGCAATGGCGGCGCGGAGACAATCGCGGGCAGCGATTGGTTCCACACCTGCCTCTGCCCGCTCACGCCCAGCCCGCAGGTCATAGGAAAGATCCTGGTCCGTGTGTATTGGCAACCTGGTCGACCTAGGGGCACCAAAGGGGAAACCTATCCCATCCGTACGCCAAATGGACACTTTCCAGTTGGAGTCACTGAATAAAATTCAGGGCCAGGAAACTGGCTATTTTCTGTCTCCATTGGCCCTAGGCACTGAGGTAAAATGCTTCTCTCACCAACCTGCTTGGGTTTAGCTAAAGGCAATACTGCACCACAGGATTTTCGATGCAGCTGATGGGAGAACTGCGCATCTGCATCTAGCTGGACACTGCCAAAGTAAAAGGATTTCTGATCTGCTATCAATTCTGAGACATTTCTAATCTGTGAGGCATAGTTTCACATTATACAGCATAGTTACCAACAAAAACAAGCCCTGTTCTCAATGAGATGTTCACCCAATTTTATCTCACCTCATCTGCCCTGCTTGTGAGTATGCAAAAGATCCCATTTTAAAGAGGCAGGGAGTTATCCCAGTGCCCTGACCAATATTTACCCCTCAATCAATATCACAAACATTATCACACTTCTGTTTGTGGGAGTTTGCAGATTGCAAATTAGCTGCCATGTTTCCTGCACTACAACAGCAACTTCATTTTAAAAAGAGCATCTTTGGCTACAAAGCACTTTGAGACATCCAGTGGTCTTGAAAAGCTAGATATAAACACAAGTCTTTGTTCTTATCTTCTTTCTTAGCCCACACGATACAGGTTTGATATTTTTACACAGTATGCAGAGAACTTGGGACAGATTTCAACTTGGGTTACTCTGTATAGGCACCTGTAAAAGGTGAAGATCAGTCTAGCAGCATATCTGCAGAATGTCTTTGTTGTGAATTTGAATAAAGTGCAAATGAGTTGGCCTAACAGCTTGAGGGGAACTCTGGAAGAACATTTCCCTCCCCTCCCCCCACCTCCTCTTCTTACCTGGTACAAGGGCCCAGGATGGAAACCCAATCTCCACTGCCAGTCAACATTGCTCTCTGTAGACACACTTCACCTATTCTTTATCAGCAAATCCACTTTATGTAAAATAAAAGATAAATATGAGAAAGCTGAGACTCAGGAACTATGTATCCTTGTGAGGTAAAAGAGTTTTTGAAGGTAAGTCCTCAGTAGCACAGCACCATCTTAACTCTGTTTTTGTTTTGGATTTCCAGCATCCACAGTTTTTTTGTTTTTAGTTTTGTTCTTATTTTGTACAACTTTATCATGAACAGCTTTCACACTGGCATTTTTTATTTGTAGCTCAAGTACTTGATCTAAGAATGTAAACTATGGGATAAGAAAATTGCGTGAAATTCATCAAGTTAATTCCATCTTATGGAATTCGACCCACTGGGAGGCAAGTGGCCTTTGGGGATAACGATTTTCTCTTTTATTTACCCAATTCCTGTGTTAAAACTGATGGTTTGAAGCTGGTGCTCCTTGAAGCATGGCCAAGTAGGTACTTCATTTATTTCAGCATTCGTCAGACATACTAAAGTTAGATGAAAGCAAAATACTGTGGATGCTGGAAATCTGAAATTAAAAACAGAAAATGCTGGAAAAACTCAGTAGGTCTGGCAGGATCCGTGGAGAGAGAAACAGTTAACGTTTCGAGTCCATATGACTTCTTCAGAGTGAAAGAGGAGTAGAAATGTGATGGATTTTCTACTTCTCTTTTAGGACTGAAGAGCTCATTCGGACTCTAAATGTTAACTCTGTTTCTCTCTCCATAGATCCTGCCAGACCTGCTGAGTTTCTCCAGCATTTTCTGTTTTTATTTCATACTAAAATTAGTTGACACTGGCAAGAATTTTCCCATCGACAAGCGGGGGTGGGGCCCACTGGCTGACGCATAAAATTATGAGGAATGACATCGGGCGGAACTCCCGACATCATCCCACGTCATTTGCACTTTCAGGTAGACAGGGGTGCAGCCAAGTCAGCTGTGCGCCCACCAACCTGTCAGCGGCCTATTGAGGCCATTCAATAAACAATTAAAGCAATTAGTGGACCTGCCCGTCCGACTTTAAGGTTGGCAGGCAGGTCGGGAGCGCTGGCAGCCACCTGAGAAAGCATGAAACCTCATCCACGGGTTTTGACTGAATAAAAAAATTAAGATTAACTTTTACTTAAAGTTATGTCCATGTCCCAACTCATGTGACATTGTCACATGAAGGGACATGGATGGCAAACGAAATTGTCGAAAGAATAACTTTCTCACTTTGGGAACCGATCTCCCTGAGGTTGAACCAAGAACATATTCTGACTCTGTAAATACAAAATGCATTATGTTGTGGGATGTGGTATAGCTGATCTTTTCTGTTCTTCTATCTTTTATTTCCTGTCCTATATTTGCAACATGACAACAGGAGCAAGAACTGACATGCTACTTTTTTCAGCAGCAAAGTTGAATGGTCTGACAAATCAGCAGTACCATATGGCACAAATCCCTGCAGAACCATCATGTGCTCGCTTCTCCCTATCTGTTGACATTCTGTTTCCACATATTTGTAGATCAAGGTTTTTTTGTAACAGTTCAAAATAATGCTCCAAGCAGCACTTTCATATTTCATTATCCAATAGCCAGTGTTCCCTGATAGTTTAGTAGCTTTGTATACTGCCCAATATGACACAAAGATAATCCGTTTAGGAGGAATTTGAGCTCAATCCCTGGTCTCTGCTGGGATAGCTGATCTTGGAGTCCTACAGTTTTGTCCTCAGCATTGTTAAGCTTCTTACAGCCAGCTTGTGAAGGGGGAGACCAGAAGGCAAGCTTTACTCAGGCTTAGCTTCATCAATAGGGAAAAGGTACTAAGAAAACTATTAGTCCTAAAGGCTTGCAAGTCTCCAGGACCAAATGGCCTGCAATCTAGGGGCTTAAAAGAAGTGGCTGCAGAGGTAGTAGAGGCATTAGTTATAATCTTCCAAAATTTCTTAGATTCTGGAAAGGTCCCAGCAGATTGGAAAATAGCAAATGTAACACCTTTATTCTAGAAAAGAGGACAGAAAGGGGGAAACTATAGGTCAGTAAGCCTAACAACTGTCATAGAGACATTGCTAGAATCCATTATTAAGGAGATTATAGCAGGATACATAAAAAGTCATAATGGGATCAGGCAGAGTCAACATGATTTGTGAAGGGAAATGATCTCACTAATGTTTTAGAGTTCTTTGAGGAATTAACAAGCATGGTGCATAACCTGTAGATGTGAAGCATTTGAATTTCCAAAAGACATTTGATAAGGTGCCACCAAAGGTTACAAAAGAAATTAAAAGCTCATGGGGTAGTGGGTAACATATTAGCATATAGGATAAAGGATTGATAGCTAATAGGAAGCAGGGAGTAAGGCTAAATGGGTTATTTACAGGTTGGCGAGCTGTAATTAGTGGGATCAATTTGGGGCCTCAACTATTTACAATATACATCGATGACTTGGATGAAGGGAACTAATGTATGATAAGCTAAAGTTGCCAATGACATCAAGATAGGTAGGAAGTAAGTTGTCAAGAGGAATTAAGGGTCTACAAAGGGATATTAATAGGTTAAGTGAGTGGGCAAAATTTTGGCAGATGGAGTATAATGTGGGAAAATGTGAACTTGTCCACCTTGGCAGGAAGAATAGAAATGTAAACTGTTTATATGGCAGAGATTGCAGAACTCCGTGGTACAGAGGGATCTAGGTGTTCTGGCACATGAATCACAGAAGGTTAGTGTGCAGGTGCAGAATGTGATTAGGAAAGCAATGGAATGTTGGTGTTTATTGCAAGGGGAATGGAGTATAAAAGTACTTACTGCAGCTGTACAGGGCCTTGGTGAAACCCCAACTGAAGTATTGTGTACAGTATTGGTCTCCTTATTTGAAAAAGGATATAATTGCATTAGAAACAGTTCAGAGAAGGTTCACTAGACTCATTCCTGGGATGAAGGGATTATCTTTTGAAGAAAGGTTGAACATGGGAGCCTATACCCACTTGAGTTTCGAAGAATGGGAGGTGATCTTACTGAAACAAAGAAGATTCTGAGGGGACTTGATAGGGTGGTTAACGGCAGTTTCCTCTTGTGAGAGAGGCTAGATGAGAGGCAGACTAGGAACAGAGTTTAAAAGTAAGAGTTCTTCCTTTTAAGACAGAGATGAGGAGTTTTTTTTCTCTCAGAAGGTCATTAGTCTGTGGAATTCTTCCTCAGAAATCATTGGAGTCTGGGTTACTGAATTATTCAAGGCTAAGTTAGATAGATTTTTGAAAGGTAAGGGAGTCAAGGGTTATGGGGCGCAGACAGGAAGTGGAGTTAAGACCACAATTAGATAAGCCATGATTTTATTGAATGGTGGACCAGGCTCAATGGGCTGAATGACCTATCCCTGCTTCTAAGTCCTATGTTCCTATGGGAAGGATCACTAAAAAGAACTAATTTCATGTCCTTTTAATCACCGACGAATGGAAACTTAAGTACGCATTTCTCAATATTTATTTATATAGTTTTCCCTTAAAAGATTTCCGAACTTAGGATGTTTCATCGTAGGACTCAAAACTAGCCTCCAGTATTTTCTCAGTACAGAACAGCTGCTCTGTTTTTAATTTAGATGTGACAGCACCTTTCTATAATGTCCAAGCAAAACGAACTGGGATAGGACAGGAATAATACTCTCTGAATACAATAGCTGATTGAAAGTTACTTGAGACATAGGGCAGAAGTTACGTGCCCGCTAGGGTCAGGCGTCATGGTGGGTGTGAGCAGATAAAATGGCAGGAAGGCCAAAAATCCGTTTCATGATGTTGTGAAACCAGATTGCAATCATCCATTCTGACTGTCAATGGCAGGCCGCCTTTCCCAATGCCGGACGTCAGGAACATAATTTTAATACATTTACATATCATTATAAGCCCTGCTGTCCGGAATCATCCCCTCACGCTGGATCATTCGGGCATATCAGCGTGTTTCACAACTGAACATAAGCCTGGCAAGCTGCACTTCACTCAGGACTTTGATGTTTGTTTGCCTACTTTGCTTCAAACAGCACTCAGATTATCAACACGAGGCTTTGTAAGCAGCCACCACATCACTTTTAGGAGGGCTCACAGGCAGGTCCCTAGTTATGAGACCAGTGGTAAAGCAGGGGTGGCTTTTCAATGGATGCAGGGCTATGGCTTGTTTGGGAAAAGGAGAGAAGTGGCCTCAGGCAAGGGAAAAGTCTGCAGGACTAGGACATTACTGGGGAAGGGAGCTATCCCAGGGTGTGTGTGGGAGCACATGTTGATCTCTGCAAGTGGACTCAAGCTGGCGAGGGCTGACGAGGCAGTCTCCAGAGGAGATGAGGCCAGATGGAGACATGAGAGAGTGAGTGGTGATGCCCCTTGAGTTGGCAGTGAGTGAGATGCCAGTGCATGTGTGATGGCCTTGAGAGTGTGCAAGTTTAGAGTGATGAGATGATTGCCGTACCCTGGCGGGACAGATGAGATCATTCATCCTCTTTCTGCACTGGATGGCGAACATCTTCTGTGCAGCATTGGCACTGACCACCACTGCCACCACCTCCCAAGCTGGAGTGGTGACACTGACAGGTCTCCTGCGGCCAAAGCAGGGGCAGAGGACATTGCGGTGGGCTCCAACTGTGTCCAAAGGCATTCCAGGAATGTGTCACTGAGTAAGGGAGGCTGCAGTCTTCCTGCCTTTTGGGGCCATGTCTTCTGTGCAGCAGTCCTGTGGAGGCTGGGTCGTTAAATATATTCAAGGCTGAGATAGACAGATTTTTAATCAGTAAGGGAATCAAGGGTTATGGGGGAAGGGCAGGAAAGTGGTGTTGAGGATTATCAGATCAGCCATAATCTCACTGAATGGCGGAGCAGAGTCGATGGGCTGAATGGCCTACTTCTACTCCTACGTCTCATAGTCTTATGTCCTGGGCTGGAAACACTGAGAGTTGTGTATGCGGCTACACTTTAAATATGGCGCCCAGCGCAAAGAAGTGGAGAGGTGACGGCATGGGTGGGCGAATCACAGGCTGCCCGCTCGTGAAACGACGTGTTTCCCAGGAATGCATGATCCCATCATTGCGGCCAACGGGTAAAACGTCCTTCTTCCCACCCACTACCACATTTTGTGCAAATCTGGGAAGATTCCACCCCTATTCTACTTAAAATCTAAACCAATATATTTAAAAGCCCCTGAAGTCTGACTTCTAATCTTAAATTTCACTTTAATCTTATTAATAACACATTTCTCAAATTCCACAGCATCACCACATAGGAAATCATAAACATGCATCATCAAGATGCCTGGAAGTTTCCCTTTTTGATACCAATAAAAAACTACAGGATCTACTTTTATTTGAACACAGCCCACCTTTAGCAAGCAGATCACATCTGACCTCATTTCGCCTTTGTAGCTCAGTGTTATACTTTGTTTTATAATGCTCCTGTGAAGCGACGTGGGGCATTTCATTACGTCAAAGGGGCAACATAAATATAAGGGGTTGCTGTTGTTAACATGGATATCAAAGTTGGCCTTTGGGCAGAGAAAGTTTATTGATGGATAAAAATATTGGATGACTGTTAATGCAGGAGGCTTTCAGTTGACACTCTCTTCAATTAGCTGCTGTCCAGGAGCTTGAGTTGCATATTGGTGTTGGAACCCTCCAACTTCTTCACCATCCTATGTGTCATCAGTATTGTTTCCTTTATCTTACTGAAAACATACAAACATATGAATTAGGGGCAGGAGTAGGCCACTCAGCCCTTCAAGCCTGCTCCACCATTCAATAAGATCATAGCTGATCTGATTGTAACCTTAACTTCTCTTTCCTGCCTTCCCCCGATAACCTTTCAACCCCTTGGTTATCAAGAATCTAGGCTACCTCTGCCTTAAAAATATTCAAAGACTCTGCTTCCACTGCATTTTGAGGAAGAGATTTCTAAAGACTCACAACCCTCTGAGAGAAAAAAAATCTCCTCATCTCTGTCCTAAATGGGCGACCCCTTATTTTTAAACAGTGGCTCCTAGTACTAGATTCTCCCACAAGAAGAAACATCCTCTTCACATCAACTTTATCAAGATCCCTCAGGATCTTATATGTTTCAATCAAGTCGCCTCTTAATCTTCTAAGCTCCAGCGCGGATACAAGCCTAACATGTCCAACTTTTCCTCATAAGACAACCTGCCCAATCCAGGTATTAGTTCAGTTAGCTTTCTCTGAACTGCTTCCAATGCACTTACATCTTCCTTAGATAAGGAGACCAATGCTGTATACAGTACCCTAGATGTGGTCTCACCAATGCCCTGTATAACTGAAACATCACCTCCCTACTTTTGTATTCAATTCCCCTCACAATAAATAATAACATTCTATTAACTTTCCTAATTACTTGCTGTACCTGCATACTAGACTTTATTGATTCATGCACTCGGATCCCAAGATCACTCTGCATTTTCAGAGCTCTGCAATCTCTCACCATTTAGATAATTTGCTTTTTTTATTTTTCCTGCCAAAATGGACAACTTCACAATTTCCCACATTATACAGCATTTGCCAGGTCTTTGCCCACTGACGTAATCTATCTCTATCCCTTTGTAGCTTCCCTGTATCCTCTTCACATCTTACAATCCTACCTATCTTTGTGTCATCAGCAAAACCTTTGTCCAACTGTGGCTCCACATGTTGGAGAGCAAAATTGTGCAGTAAGCAGAAAGCACTGTCATATGGGACTCTCTCTCTGGGCCATTCTAGTTGGTGCTTGAAGACTCTAATCGAGTGACCAGTGAGGGCACTAGCTGACCCAGGGATCTAACTGTGCCATAGTTCAGTTGCTGAGCATGGATTCCTAAATGGATTGTTGAGCTAAATGTGCAGGAGATAGCCCACTATTCCCAAACAGCCAGTCTCTGAGTTGTCGTGTTGGGACAAAGAGTTTGCGGATGGGGCAATATAAAAGCATCAATGTAACTGCCAGGAATGCAAGCAGAGGCATTGCCTGTGATCACACAACAATAACTATACATAGATAAAAGCAAAATACCGTGGATGGTGGAAATCTGAAACAAAAAACAGAAAATGCTGGAAAAACTCAGCAGGTCTGACAGCATCTGTGAAGAGAGTTGACGTTTCGAGTCCATATGACCCTTCTTCAGAGCTAACTGCACATAATTGGCTTGGAAGTCCTTGTGATTTTTGAAAGCAGAAGGTGGTGTTGGGGAGTCATGGGTGGACTTGGAGGAAGACTACAACATGGATAAACCCCAGAGCTCAATGTTGCTCTTTCTGGATAATACATGGGAAACTTGATGGGAGCACAAGGATTCCTGTGAGCTCGCTTCCTTCTGGCTGATCTTCCTGCAACTGCATCTCCATGTGCTCCTTTGACCTGTTGCTGGTACTCTACTTCCTACTCTTGCTGTGGCCAGAAAAGAACTACTAAAACGGTGCTCTAAATGAAAAAAATGGATACCACTTAGCCCTTTAAGATTTCAGAAGGTTGCTAAGCTACTGGAAGCACATTAAAATCTAAGAACTTGCAAGAAATCACTGTGTAGATTAGTGCATAATATAATAGCAAAAAAAAGTGTAACAATACAAAAGTTACTATTAATATATCTTTGTATTATAAGAATATATTCTGTGCGATTGAGACTAAAAATTGATTTTAAAGAGATCATCAAGATTCTGCAAGTGAATGGTCAGTAAGCAGGAAGTGTCAGTTCAATGCAATTTTGAAGTATCAAAAAATTTGTGTAATAATTAACATTAGTGTGGCGCAAACATGCTATTATCATTCTGTTAAGAGGTGATATTTTTAACTGCAAAACTATGCTATCCTCTTATAAATTCTACTGAAAATGGCATGTCTGTATGATATTGCCATTTACTAGTGTAGTAACATATGACACAATTAAGATCATGGGCTAAATTTTTCAGGGGGAAGGGTATATTACTGCCAACCCCCATCCCACCACCCCCCCACCCCCCCACCCAACAAAGGGCAGGAAATTTTAATAAAGGCTACCCCGCAGCGATAATACACTGTGGGTAGCCTTAACAAGGTTAGAGTGGGGCTTTCACCCCTCAGGGACCAGACATCCCACCCTCTGATTGGCTGGCAGCTGAGTAACCCTAGCAGCACCAGAACTCAGTAGTGGCCGTTGCTGGGAATATACTCAATCCCCAGAGAGGAGACAACATGGGTGCCAGACTCAGGCAAGTCTGGGATTTTGTGGTGAGGGATTGGAGACTTTAGGGCGTCGGGGGGAAGGGGAGCAAGGGATGGAGGTTCGGGTTTTGAAGGCTAAGAGGAGAGGAACAAAGGGGCATAACATCTAGGGGCTTGCTCCCAATGTGCACAGGGCACACCACAAAGAGGTAGACCCCCCCTTCCTTCCTATCTTTTCACCAGCATGCCCACTCTTCTCCACTTTCCATTGTCCACTGTATTATAGTGGCGGAAGTATGTCCTTAACAGGCCCGTTAAGGGCCTCAATGGGCCCAAGGACAGGTGGCTGGCACCCAGTGGATTAGGGGAGTGTACTTGGGGGTGGGTGGGAAGGTGGTGGACTATCCACCTGTTCTATTTTATGCACCACTCCCATCTCAAACAAGCCCGTGAAGTGGGGGGGGGGGTGGTTTGTAAAATTCATACCCATGTGACAATAATCTCAGAATTAATAGATGCACTTTACATTATCCATCTAGGTTGATAAAAAGGCTCACTTTCAATAATACTTTGGTGTCCATTGCTAAGAACTTGTCTGGATGAATTAGCAGTTTATACATCCTAATGGATAGCCTACTGGTGATTATATAGGTGTATAACTTGCACGTACTTTCTGTCAATACTAATAAAACCAATAAGTTGATTTATCACTGGAGCCTGGATCTACATAATTTGGATGAGTCTATTTGGTTGATCTAACACAATAAACAATCATAAAAATTTCCCTCAAACCTAAGTAGCATTTTAAATGAGAGCTGGTGATTTCTCCACTAAGGAGCATTGGGATTGGCTGTCTACTGATCTGTACCACCTTGATATATTGGTAAGATGAGGATGAGCCTTGACAGCACTGATTGAGATGAAAATTTCATCTGGGGCTTAGCTACATCATCTGACCATTATTTAAATATTTTAATTAGTCCACTGCCTGTTTCCAACAGGAACACTGCCTGCCTCAGTCAAGGTCCACTTCAAAATCAGAACAGGTAGACCTCCAGCAATAGTTTGGCATAAACTGGTTGGTTGCACAACAAAAACTGTCCCTTACACAATGGATCTTATGGTTCACATATTGATGAAACATAGAATTAAAATCATGAAGAATGTTATGAACTACATTATCATCAGTAAGTGTTGTCAATATTTCAGGCTACAGTCTAGATACAGTTTTATGCATGAATGCTTTTAAGCCATTCAGCAAAGCTTCTCTGACGCAAAACACATTTGTGGAAATTTCACACTAAACCACTAAATATCAAGAAATCAGAGGCCGGAGCATCAGCAAGAAACACTGACTGCTACCAATCCCAGAACTAGGCTAACTAAATGTTTGCTTAATTCAATTACAATATGAACATCATATTGATTCAACCTGAGAAATATTTCAACAGACACTATGTGCAAAGATTTCAGTTCATTGGCAAGGATCTTATCATATGTTCTCCATCTAAAAGACTAATTTCTTCAGTTCTTAGTACCAGGATATAATGAGTGTCTCTGGAGATATAGCATTTATATGTTAATGAAGTAAAGCTTTATGTAACTTCAAATAAAACTATACCAAGAGCTCATCAAGGGAATACAGAAGTTGAAAGGCAAATCATATTGCACTTTCTTTATGGGCAGGCTGTTTGAACACTTTAACACTGTAATATCCCATTAGATGCAATCATTTAATAATTTGAAAAAGTTTGAAAAGTGCTCAAGAAGAAAAATCAATTTTTATAATTTTTTTAACTTGTCTGAAAATTATTTTAAAGGAGATATAAAGCAGTTAAGCAATTTAACTAAGTTTTTATTTCATGTGAAGGCTGTATGTATATTTAACCACATCTTTATTTATTAGGTAACGTTATCATAGTATCATGGAATGTTACAGCACAGATGGATGCCACTTGGCCCATAATGCCTGTACTAGGAGTCAATCTGAGTCAGTATCTCTTAAATATAAATGAAGTTTACTGTAGTAATGTAGCAAATAAATGAGACAGTGCACCACTTGATTCACAAAGTTCTTAAAAGTTACTCTGAAATGCAAAACTGCTAATATTAGAGAAAAACTGAAAAATAATTATTTTAACCACTGCAAGCTTTCTTTTATATAAGTTATTTAGATATGGTTGAGACATCAAAGATCTTACTTTTGGAATTTTTAAGTGTAAAGGCACTTTAAGCCAATTCAACACAGACCTGAAACCTACTTAAGTTCATATCAATCACTTCCTCATCTGATAAACTCTCTGTGGCACTGGAAGGGGCTAGCAATAAAGTTTTAATGCTGGCAATATATTGTCTCCTTATTCACTCCTGTTACATTAAGAAATTCAAAAATAATATTTTACAAGTTTTTTTAAAAAACTTGGCACGGCACCAGGTTGCATCCGATGAGAAATGTAAGTGGTGTGAGAATATTTCCTGAAGGTAGGCTTTTACATCTGGCCATTAGTGCAGTCTGAAGTCAGACACTGATCATTTCTGAATCGTTCACTCATTTCAGAAACAGTTTCACATAGACATAGAAACTGGTAGTATGATAAACCACGAGACTGTAACTAATTCCAGTAAATGGTGTTCTTTTCATTTCAACTTACTCATAAAAAGCAATGTTCATAAAGTCTTCAATGATAGACTTGCCAATATTATTTAGGCAGGTCTTGAAACGTGCCAGGTATAATTCCAGCATTCATAATCACTTCTTGTTCTTGAAGTAAATAAATTAGTTATTGGTTTTCTGTCTTTGTAAGAACGTGAAGATCATGTGGAAAATTCAATGACAAATCTTTTTCTAATGTCTCCACTGGTGCTTTTTCCATATCCACTTCTCCAAAGAAAATCATGAAAATCACATAAAAACTTGCATTTATATAATGCTTTTCATGACCACCAGATGTTCCAAAGCTCTTCATAGCCAATGAAGTACCTTTGAAGGGAAGTCACTTGTAGTAATGTAGGAAATGCAGCAGCCAATTTACCCACAAAAAGCCCTCACAAGCGGCAATGTGATAATGACCAGCTAATCTGTTTTTGTAATGTTGATTGAGAGCTAAATATTGGCCAAAACACAAGGGATAGAATTTTACGGCTTCATCAAGGCAGGGTTGGTGGCAAGGCTGGAAAACACAGGAGGATCCCACTGCAGAAAAGGTCGCAAAATCCTGCCCCTAGGGATAACTCGCCTATTCTTCTTTGAAATAATGCCGTGGGATTTTTTACGGCTGCCTTAGAGGCAGACATGCTCATCAGTGCTGCACTGGAGTGTCAGATTTTTGATTTTTGTGTCTACATCCTGGAGTGGCACTCAAGCCCACACGCTCCTGACTCAGAGGTGACAGTGCCACCAACTGAACCACAGTTGAAGTACATCACATTTTATGGGCCTGAATTTTTCCCGCGTCAGGCGTGCTCGGCAGGAGTGGGTGGGGCCGGTCCCGGAGCCAAACACCACCCGTGATTGGCTCAGCACCGCGATTTCGCGTGGGCAGGCCAATTAAGGCCCGCCCAGCATGGATTGCGAGTGGTAGCGCTGACTACTATCTGTGCGGGTGGGAGGGGGCGGGGAGGGAGAGTCGGGTCCAGCGTTCTTTCCCACATGCGCACGAAAGAGTGCTTCAATCTCCCTGAGGCAGCTCTGTGCCTCAGGGAGATTGAAGCGCTTTTTAAAGTAATTATTAAAAACGTTAAAAATTCAATGAAACATTTCCCCTCACATGACTGTGTCACATGAGATGCGACATTTTTTTATTTTACAGAAAAAGATTTGATTCAATTTGGAAAAGCTTTAGGAAACCTCATCCCACTCGTGAATGAGGTTTCCTAAAAAATGTAAAGGCCACTTGGCCTCTCTGCCTGTCCGCCAACTGTTAGGTTGGACGGGCAGCATAAATTTCAAGTTAATGAGGCTGCTAATGGCCTTAATGGGCCTTTCAATTATCGGCAGGTGTGCAATCGATTCTGGCATCTGCCCACAGAGCGAGACATCGCGAGACTGCGCGATGAGGTCAGGATACACGCCCAACGCCGTTGCACGTTATTTTACATTCCAGCGTGTTGGGCCCGCCCCCACATGCTGAATGCAAAATCCTGGTCCATGGTGTGGGTTGGGAGAGGTGGGGGAAACACAATATGATGGCTGAGATCAAAGCAGCAAAGCTCCAAACAGCTGCCTGTGCTGCTGAAGATGCAAGGTTGCTGCACACGCCTATCACTGGGTAGTTCCACACAACCAAATGAACTGGTCTTCCAACAATAAGAGAAAGATCAATCACATTGGATAGTTGTCGATTCTGTCAATGTACCCAGAACACATAGATGTCTGTCACCTGTTTAATTAGAATATTCAAAATGGGGACTACACATCAATAGTATCCCAAAGAACATGTGACACAATATTATGCAACGTCATGCAATTTCACTTAGTATAGTTTGATGAAACTGGCAATGTTCTGCCTCCCAGCTCCAAGATGTTGTTCTGTTTGCCCTCAAATTCTCCAAAATCCACTCTCTACTACATGCAAATGGCAATCCTATAAAGCAACACAAGGATCCTATCAATCATTCCAGTCCTGAGCTGAGGGACATCATTGAATAAAAGCAGCTGGATTCTAATGACAGCCAGTTCTTAGAATTGAGCTTCTGACATTATGTTTAGGTTCTAGTGCATAAGTATTTCAAGTAACTGGTTGAGGTAAGTTTTTTTTTCAATTTTTAGGAACATAAGAACAGGAGTAGGCCATCCAGGCCCTTGAACCTGTTCTGCCATTCAATTAGATCCTTACCTCAACTTCATTTACCCATCTTGGCACCATATTCCTTGATATGCTCACCTATCAAAATTCTATCGATCACTGTCTTCAAAATTTCAGTTTACCTAGCTAATTCTTTCATTTCTTTCCCCACAAGAATTGCCACACTGTTCAGCAGGAGGGTAAAGATGTGGCATGAATATCAAGGGGTAGAGACTGGCTCCTGACTATCAATAAGGTTATTTCAGCAGTAGCCAGCAAGATTGATCTTTGTAAGAGGCTGAATAGTATAGCTCTTCGATTGCCATCCAAAGTCTATTATAAAGTATAAAGTGATAAAATACATCTAACTGAAATAAAGAGACCCAAGGGTTAAAAATCGCAGCATTAGGTCCTATAGGCATCTCAGGTGGAATTTTGTGCTTTACTATTATAGGCTAATGAGACCAAGTGCTAAACTATACTTAAAAGCTATAATATATAACTATAATTTATAACATGGATATGCTATAATATATAACTCTTAGTCATTTGGTAGTACAGAACTTGAGTATTGCTGAAAGAAGAGACATGTCAAAGCTTTCTGTCTTGCACTCATCAGGACACCTCGCAAGATTACCTATATAAGGGGAAACAACAATTTATACTGTATGGGAAGAGAGCGTTGATTGGTTGGCAAATGGACTCTGATTAGTAGAGGCGTTGTCATGGAGCTTGACTCTGACTGGCCAAGGCATTGCCATGAGGAATGAGTCAGCGAATGGCTGTCATTTATGTTGTTTAGCTGAAACAGGTACAAAGTGTGTACCTGTTCTTTCTGTCTGCCAAGAACAGGGCCCTGTGTATTAATATATGTAGCTTCCAGCACACGCAAATGCTGCACACTGCAAGCCCGACTGACAATCTTTAATTGGTTGTCAGTCTAATTCTTAGCGCACTGAGAATTATTTAGCAAAGGTTGTTCAATCGTGGAATCACATATAATGTTGGACACTGTTTTGAATTTTGCAAACAAGGGCTGGTTGGGTATGGTCTGTACCTTTCCCGATGCGAACAGTGGCTGGGACATGCTGTTTGATACAATCTGCCAGTCTTTGGGATGTATGGCCTATATACCTAGTACCAGTGTGATGCAAGTGACAGGCATTCACTGACTCGTTCCTCAGGGCAATGCCTTAGCTAATCAGGGTCAAGCTGCCTGGTTTAAAATTCAAACAATGCTTGACAGTTAATTGTCAGTCACCATCAATGGTGTATTCTCCATGGCAATGCCTCCACCGATCAGAGTTTATTTGTCAACCAATCAGCACTCCCTTCCCATTCAGCATAAACTGTTGTTTTCCCTTATCCCTTTCGAAGGGTTCTGATGAGTGCATGACAAAAAGCTTAGATGTGTCTCTTCTTTCAGCAATGTATAACTCTCTTCTTTAAAAGGCGGTGGAAGCAAAGTCTTTGAAGATTTTTAAGGCAGAGGTAGATAGATTCTTGTTAAGCAAGGGGGTGAAAGGTTATAAGCAGTAGGTGGGAATGTGAAGTTGAGGTTACAATCAGATCAGCCATAATCTTATTAAATGGTAGAGCAGGCTCAAGGGGCTGAGTAGCTTGCTCCTGATCCTAATTCGTATGTTCCTATTCCAAGCAGTGACAATTGATGACTTAATTGTTTTTTATTATTCATTAGGTGTGGGCAGCACTGGCTCAGCCAGCATTTATTGCCCCTCCCTAACTGCCCTTGTTCAGAGGGCATTTTAAGAGTCAGCCACATTGCTGTGGGTCTGGAGTCACATGTAGGCCAGACCAGGTAAGGATGGCAGATTTCCTTCTCTAAAGGACATTAGTGAACCAAATGGGGTTTTTACGACAATCGACAATGGTTCCATGGTCATCATCAGGCTTTGAATTCCAGATTTTTATTGAATTCAAATTTCAGCATCTGTCATGATAGGGTTCGAACCCGGGAGCAGAATATTGCGCTCGTCGGTCGGCTGTGCGCCCAATACAAAGGAGCATAAAGTGACGTGCGATGATGCCAGGCGAGCATCCTGATATCATCACGCACTTGTGTGATATTTCGGTCGGCGGGCGCGTGCAGGAGTCAGCAGTGTGCCCGCTGACAATTAAGTGGCCTATTGAGGCTCTTGATGAGCTAATTGATCAAAACTTTTCTCTGCCCGTCCAACCGTTCGGCTGGCAAGTGGGCAAAAAGGCTAAGCGGCCTTTGCATTTTTGGCACAACCTCATCCACGGGAGATAAGGTTTTATCCAGTGGTTAAAACAATCTTTTTGCACTCATCTCTAACATGCCCCTGTTCATGTGACAGAGTCATGCGAGGGGGTGTATTTTTAAACATTTTTAAATTCTTTATTGTTTATTTGGAAAATCTTCACCCCCCTGAGGCAGCTCTGTGCCTCAGGGAGCTTTCACTGCGCGCACCCACGCGCATGTGCGAACTTCTGCACTTGCCCTCCTCGCACTGCCCCCCCTCCCCCCACCATAGCGTGCGATTCATGCTGGCTGGCCGGCTCCCCCAGACTCACCCGTCGAGCCCGCCCAACGAACGCAAAATCCTGGCCCAGGTCCCCAGAGCATTACCCTAGGTCTCTGGAATACTAGTCCAGTGACAATACCACTATGTCAACACCTCCCGCCAAATTCATTGCCTTATTTACTTAAGTTTATTTGTATACTGGTGCTATGAATAATCTGCCCCTACTAGCATTTCCCTGATTCTCTGTGACGTTATTTTCAGTATCTGCTGTCAGGCAACCCAAGAATTAGGGACTGATAGGAGCAGACACTCCTAAATGGCAATAAGCCAGGGATTGTAGATGAGCAGAGAGATTTTGAGATCCAAGTAAAAAAATCAATAAAAGCTAGTGGACAGGTACAAAAAATAATTTAAAACTCTAATAGAATGTTGTCCTTCATTTCAAGGGAGCTGGAGTACAAAAGCTGGAAGTTCTGTTACAAGTGCACTAAGATCTGGTTAGATCCTGTCTGGAGTACTGCGCTCAGCTCTGGATATCACACCTCAGCAAGGATATACTGCTCTTGGAGGGTGTGTAGCCCAGGCTCACCAGAATGATACCGGGGTAAAAAGGGTTAAATTATGAGGAGGTTACATAGATGAGACCTGAAATTCCCTTGAATATAGAAGATTAAGGGGTATTCTAATTAAATATTTAATACGATTAAAAGATTTGGCAGAGTGGATGGAAAAAAAAACTATTATCTCTGATGGAAGAGTCCATAACAAGGAGGTTTAGCCTTAATATTTGAGTGAGGTCATTCAGGGTTAATGAAAATACTTCTTCACAAAAGGGGCAGTGGAAACTTGGAACTCTCTCCCCCCAAAAACTGCTGAGGTTAGAGCAATTGATAACTTCAAAACTGAGATTCATATATTTTCATTTGGCAAGGGTATTAAGAGATATGCAACCAAAGGGAGTAAATGGAATTAAGATACAGATTAAGCCATGATCTAATTGGATGGTGGAGCAGGTTCAAGAAGCTGTATGGCCTACTTCTATTCATATATTCTTCTAAAACAATGGTCCCAAAATTTTGTATGGTGAGCTACACCCGTCGATGTTCCAGAGAACTGTATGAGGCAGAGGGAAAAAAATTCTACAAGGCCCACTTGCAGGCATGGGAACTGCAGTCACAGGGATACAGTGCCCAATCCTGGTGAGGTGGGCAGCACATAAACTTTGTACTTCCTACATATCCGAATGATTTCAGCATGCGCCAGTGCATGATATGTAGGTGACTGGCTACATATTCAGTGGGGAATCCAGCAACGTGCTTGGCTAGCACGACATACAGCTAGTGTGATCATCTTAAAGGCATCCTTCCCCCTTTAAAGGGGAGCTGAACTCATCCAACAGGAGCTGCTGGAAGGATTGATCAGATGGAAGAGCAGAGCAAATGGAACAACTGGCAAGAGAGAGATCTCCCAGGTTTTCTGATGTGACACTCGAGGCATTAGAACAGGGGGTGGAAAAGAGGAGATGCACTTTGTTTCCAGGAGGTCCTCAAGGTACACTCTGAGAAATGACTGACAGCAAGTGACCAGGGAGGTCAATTCACAGAGTTTGGTCCCATGGGTACAGTGCTGGAAAATCTGCAAGACTTCACCCGAATAGTTAAGGTCAGTGAATGCATCTTCAAAGGACATCTCACACTTCTCAATGTAGCATACGTCTATCGCTCACCCATTGGCAATCAGAACTTATGCCTAGCATTTAGATGTTCCACTTCACCCTCACGCATGTACCAATGCTTCCAGCCTCATAGCCACCTTTCGTGGCTTCCACTTACCTGCAGCTATTCAGCTTAGGCAGAACAATCACCCAAACACGTTGTTATGGACAGGAGGGGGAATTAATTTAAATGGCCCTGATTTCTCCTTTCACTTCCCGTCTGTAAACAGAAAGGTGCTTTTGATTTCTGATTTCCCCCTTTATAAGTGGTAGTGTAATTTCCCCAACCCTTCTGTTTGGGGTGATCAAATCCTCTATTAATGACCTCACAGCAAACGTGGGAAGGGGTTTTGGAACATTCGCCCCTTTTTACACTCATATAATAAAAGAGGGATTGGGGAAAGAAAGGGGTACAGGGCAAGACCACACTATCAATAAGGGTTATAGTTTCACTTGAGCTCAGAGTCCAGAATCAAAAATCCGATGGTGCATTCTTTCAGACGTTTGCAGTTTGAAACTGTGATCCGTCTTTCCAAAAGTGACAGCTTCCCCGATGGAAGAAGGCACGTAAAGATGAATGATTCTCATAGGCACAGATACAGGAGTTCTGATTTCCCAGCAGTACACAGTAAAAATGAGGGCCAGCACTTCACCTGGACAGAGCTCTATCTGCTATTACCTGTTGGGTGATAAAATGGTAGACTGCCTAGGTTCAGTTCTACACGGCAATATTACAGATTCTAGCAGCTTGGGGGAGCTCATGTGACATGCCTCCCACTTCTTCTCCTAGATTTTAGACAAATAATATATTTTTCAAGGTCTGGAATCTTGAGAGGTTTAATAGGGGAATCAGGGTCCATTTTGTCCTTGCAGACATACCGTCTTCATTGGCCACAGCTCTGCCATAGAAATGTAATGGGTATTGGTGAATTTCTTTGGAATTTGATTTTCTGCAGTCACAGGGGGCATTAGTGCCTCTTTAAAGTACCGAGGTCCCTGCTGGTTTCTGAAGGTTAGAAATTCCTTTGGTACGAGTCATGGCTAGTCAGGCATGTCATGGTAAAGCCTTTGTCAATTTTAAAAATAAAATAATCATTTTATAAAGTAGCCAGGTTGACGTGGATATATCTATTTTCCTTCCTGTCTTCTGGATGGGGCAACACTCACTAACGTTCTTTCCCCTCTCTTGCAAGTAAGGTGACCCATGACTGCAGGCAGCAGCAGATAACCTGCAGTGGACGGGCATGCCTGTATTGCCTGAGGCCTATGAAGGTGATGGTGCTTCTCATGATGGGACCGGTCTCGACAGAGCCCATTGAGTCCAGCGCCCTGAGAACATTCAGGAAGAGGTACGTTCCTGCCTTATGCACCTTCGCAAATCCCACTCCACCCTCATCCTTCTGTCTGTCATAAGTCTAAGCTGCATGTGACAAGGACCTGTTGTTTTCTGCCCCACCTGCTCACCCCCTTCCCTCAACTCAAATTTTTCTCTCTGCATTTTTGCTTCCAGGCATCCAAAAACTGCCACCTGGCCAGCTAAAGTGCCTCATCATGAAGGTTGACAGCTATACCAGGGTGCTAATGAAGAAGCACCATCTATTGACCTGATAATTACAGTCAGCAGTTCAAATGCACGCACTGTGCAAGCTGTAGAGGGTAGAATTGAACTGGTATCTGCACATGGTGAGTCAGTAGGCATGGATGAACTAAAACCAGGCCAGGGGAAAAAGGATAGCTCCTGTGTCAGCTCCCCAGAGGGCCAAATTGCAGATGAGTTTTGCTGCAGGGGCGTCAGATGAGGACTTCAAGGGGATTGTATACAGCAGAACGCTGATTGCTTGATGCATTGACAGGTCTGCCACAGAGCCTCTTGTCCCTTTCAAGGAGCATGGATGAGTTCTGCTCCAACTTGGCACAGGGCTTTGCACAGAGCTTGGAGGCCATTCTTGCCTTTAACATGCAGGGCTGACAGATCCATGTGTATGCAGTTGCCCTGCACTAACAGGAATCCTGACAACCTGGCAAATCCATGTGCTCTCTCCCACTGCTTCTCTTTGATCTGCACTCTCCTTCTATATAGGGCCTCTGTCACCTCCAGGATGAAGAGATGTGCAGGGAACTCCAACTTGACAGCCACTGGCAGCAAAATCCTCATTCTGCTGCAGTCAGTTTGTACAAGATGTCATGGTTTAGTGATTGATTCATTGGTGAAATGCAGACACCTCATTTGTTGCTCCTGGCTGACATGGAGGTAGGCAAAGTTCTCCCTAAAGGGGCTTGGTAGGTAGTGCCTTCTATCCATTCCCAAATCATGCTGCAACTGTAGGCCCCATCCCTGAAGAAGACTTGACCCTGACAAGTCAACCAACTTCTCTGACTTCCTTGTCAAGGTCCAACAAAGCCCCCTTAAAAATTCTGAAAGTTTGCAAATGCCTTTATTAACACCGAACACAGCATTTCCATTAACTCTGCACCAGGGATGGTGGCATAGTAGAAATGTTATTGAACTAGTAATCCAAAGGCTAATACTCTGAAGAATTGGGTTCAAATTCCACAACGCCAGTGGGACAATTTAAATTCAATAATAAATCTGGAATAAAGCTCTAGTCTTAGTAACAGGGAGTATAAAACTACCAGAGTTTCATTAAAAACCCATTTGGTTCATTAATGTCCCTTAGAAGAGGGAACCTACCATCCTTATTTGGTCTGGCCCACATGTGACGCTTAGCAAACCACTCAGTTCTAACAAATCTTCGGTGACAAAGACACACCAAAACAAGACAAATATTCTCCATGCTCTGGGGCTTTCAAAGGTTTTAGCAGTAGTCGTTGATTTACAACAAGAGCAAATTGAGCATCAGACCATCAGATGTGTCATCATGAAGTATTTACATTCTATGATTTGGGACATGGTGACAAAGTGTATTCCTGAATTATTTTTTGTGCTTTGACTGCCATTTTGAGGTAACTTGAGCGCAGATATTTTTCATAAGGCTGTTGATGTTGGAGATTTGAAATAAAAACTAAATGCTGAAAATACTCAGTAAGACCAGGCAGCATCTGGGGAGAGAAATGCTGGGATGAATTTTGTCACATTGACCCGGGTCACCCCCCCCTACCAGTTGCAGAACCAGCTGGAACCCCATGTCGTTTCCTAGGGGAGCTCCGATGCAGTTAGTGCCCGTTAGGCACTTAAATGGCTAGCGTCGGGCTGCTGCAGGTCATACAGTGAGATCCAGCCCCAGGATTGATGCTGGGTCCCAGGACAGTTGAGTGGGGGTGGGATGGGGGGGTCACGGGAAGGGGGTGGTCGGCCAGGCGGACTTGAAACGTTAACTCTGTTTCTCTCTCCACAGCTGCTGCTAGACCTGCTGAGTTCTTCCAGCGTTTTCTGCTTTTGTTTCAGATTTCCAGCATTGGCAGAATTTTGCTTTTACCATGTTGGGCTACATTGTCACATATCTGGTGAGTTCGAATGCACAGAAGCCTCACTGAAGCTTGTTACAAATTCTGGGTCTGCACTAGATCGTTTTATCGGTTTTAGCGTCGCAGGTTTCCTCTATAAGTAGCAGCTGAACTTCATCACCCAGTGATAAATGGCTTCACGATGAGGAGGATGGCAGATGGGTTTGGGGTGTAACATTGAGACTGTATATTGTAGTCTCATGTGTTCCTAAATGCTCTTTTGTACATGTAATATTTGTATAAAGTGGATGAAGTTTACAATGAACTGTGTAACATAGAAAACTAATAAAGCGTTATATCTGTTAGTGGGCTGATCTCACTTTGTTGATGAACAAATCACTGAAACAGGCTGTACTTAATTTAGAAAGGGCCTTGCACTCCGTGTATTAGTTCCCATTTAAGATTACTTCAGACTCATTTCTTAGCTGGACACTAAGCTAAATTGGGGCTTAATTTTCCAAACACATTGGAATTGGGCAGGGAGGAGATAGGGCTGGCAATATTGTAGGGGAAGGCATCAGGCAGGGAGTCCTTCTTTCTGCCATGGCATATTGCCATCTGCGAGCATTTCATTGGCTCAGGTGCTCATTGACAGGTCAATTGAGCCACTTAAAGACAAGGGCCAATTCCCGCCATTGGCAGTATTTTGCCGATGTTGGGAGGGCTTGCTGCCACTTAAGGTCACACTAATGGTGCCTCAGCGGCCTTCTGGGGGGTGGGGGGTTCCACAATGGGCACTCCAGGGCCCATCGTGTGGTCCCCCGTTGGTAATGGCCACCCCCATGACAATGGCGCCACAGTTACACACCGACACTGCACCCCACCACCATCCCCAATTCTGGGGCCTGCCTGGCTGGCCCCTGCCTCCCCAAAAAACTCACCACTCTTTGAGAGCACCTTGTCATTGTGGCACCTTCTCCCTTGTATTACAGCCTCAGTCATGGCCATTGCTAATGCTGGCCTTGTCAAGACTATGGAGCTGCCAACACGCTGATTGGGCTGGCTGCTTTATTGGCGGGGCTGACACCCTCAGTTGGGCAGTGGTGCAGTAAAATGCCACACCAGAGTCCCACTAACCTTCAGAGTGGGAATGGCTTCTGCTTTTGGCCCTGGCAGTGGGACTTCAACTTCTGCTGAAAATATCCCAGTTTCTTTGTGCCCAGGAAATTTGTATTTAACCTACTATCTAATTATGCCCTCCTTACACAAAAGGAACACTGCACTGTTACTTTTACTTCAGAAAAGTCCACATACCATACTTTTGTCCTTATAGGACTTAAGTTGCACTGATTAGCCCTGATTAAATGATCCTTGTAAGACCATTCCTGCATCCATAGGCCTGACCCTAAGTGTTTCTCATACCAAGGAAACTCTTATGCATCCTGGTATCGGGGGACTGTTAACCTCACACAAATGAAGGCCCCCTAAAAGGAGGGGAAAGATTTTGATCTGTACCCAATTTTGAGGCCAGACTTGGCACAGGATCATTAGTGTGCGCCTGAATCGAAAAGCTTGAGGATCGATGGAAATTGGCCCTCATGGCCTCATCAGCATATTCGGTCTAAGATGCCAGTGCTGGTCATAACTCCAAAATGAGCTTGCCCAAGTAGAAAGATCTATGTTGGCTAGCCTGCTTCACTGGCGGTGGCCTGCGGTTACATTCCGGGGTGGGTGGGGGAGAGATATTTGAGCAGGCTTTGGTGGGGGGGTAGGGGGGAGGGTTTACAGTCATAACTTCTGTGGAGTTGAAAGAGCACGCCTTCTCCTCCTAGTTCCACATGGAACCCATTTCTTTAAAGAGAAGGAAATGAATAGACCTGCCCAACTCATGGCTAACTAACTTCTGGAAGGGGTGCTTCAACAGGCCCCTAATTTAGGTGTCCATTTGGGAAAGTGCACCTGTGCAGATTCTCCCTCTTCTAACTCGATATGCTTTTCACCCATTTTACAGCCAAAGGATGAGCGTAATGCAGGCCACTTTCTATCCCAGTAAGGTGCCCTTGCTCTGATCCAAAAAGGGTCAATTGAATTATTGGTGCTTTCAGCCACTTGTCAATGAGACTGCAAACTAGCCCAAACACAGCCAGTACACATCGAGCCCCATCGACAGGTTGTGTTTATCTGTTGGGAAGACTATTGACATTGTTCAAGTACATTACCTCTGTCTCATAAGACAACCTTCAAAACAGCTATTCAAAAAGCTTTATCAACATAAAAGAGCTGCAAAATTTCTATATCAGCAATTCTGTTTAATCTGGCTATGAGACAAGGGAACAGAACACATCACCATGGGTGTGTGCTTATATAATCTCTGAACAGGCTATTCTGTTTGTATGCTGACAAATAAATCTGCTTTCTTTATTCTGAATGTTTTTATATCTTAGATATACATGCATCTCATCTGGCTGATTTGTCCATGTATCCTTGGTGAATTTGCAATAGATTGCCTTTATTGCTGACGCTGTCATTATTCCATTCATGAATAAATCTGTTTGATAATTTAGATTGTTACAAAGTCTGGCATGGGTGATATTGGGCCAGACTGCACCCTATAAATCAGAATGTATGAGTCAATCTAAGAGTTAACATGCCCTAGGCAAACAAAGAAGCATTTTAAATAAGTGCAACTGCTTTCTTTATTCTTACTGGAGAATCCATAAAAGTCTGTTATGCCCCATGTCCCTTCTGCGGATAGATAATGAGGTGGATTTTGTTCTCAGCAGCTGTCTGTTACATGCACTTTCCCACTTTCTCCCACCGTAATTTGGGAGCCACAAGGTGCAATCTCCTCCGCAGGGCATCTGGGACATTTGTGAGCAGGGCAAGCAGCTGTGTATCTCCTTAACCAATCCGATTAAACAATTAGTCAGGGCCCTTGGAAGATTACATTACAGATTTTAAAAAGTAGAGTGCAAACAACAGGTCAACTTAGACAAGTTTAGACAGACGCCACAGGGTATTTCTTAACACGGAGAGTGATCAACTGCAGGAATAAATCGTCAGGAAGGGTGTCTGAGACCAGGATATTGGGTTTATTTAAGAAACAGCACAAAACTGTAATGAAACAAGGGTAAGGTTGGTACTTTCCAAGTATACGATCAGTTCTGAGGGGGCGGTGGGGGGAGAGTGGCAGGATGGGTGTGGTATGATAAAATTCATTTCTGCACTTTGCGTGTCAATAAATATTATCAAATTGTCTCCTGCTATATGTACAACTTTATGTGATGGCAGTTAGTTAATTAACAGCCATGTTTTTCAAAGGAGTTTGCTAGTCATCAGCTAAAGAGCATATCAGTGACTGTGTGTGCTATATTCATGTATCTTATTTTTTGTGTCTAATATAACATAAAACATGACATGGCATATCAAAGAAAAGTGTAGCTATCTGGAAGCACAATTCTCAATGTTTTATTCTGTAATACTGAGCTAAAACTAACAAGACAAAAGCAAAACACTACAGATGCTGGAAATGCTCAACAGGTCAGGCAGCATCGTGAAGCAAGAAACACTTTCCATTTCAGGTCA